>NC_073313.1:45002260-46202260 GCF_027595985.1 Sorex araneus | reverse complement strand
GGGGAAACTCCCAAGCCTTCCTTTATTTATTGGTTAATGTTTCTATGCCCAGCACTTTACACATATATTGTCTCATTTTAATTGTTACCTTACACCTTGAGGTAGACATTATAGATCATCTATATGTATATGTATATCAACTATAAATATATGACATAATATATAGATGATAAATCTGGGATTGACAAAAGAAAATAACTTGCTCAAAGTCATATAGCCAAAATGTAAAAGATTCAGGATATCTACCTAATTCAGTCTCATATCAGATATCCTGGAACCATTCTCAGTATCACTGTCATCCTGTTGCTCATCGAATTGCTCAAGCGGGCACCAGTAAACATCACCATGTGAGACTTGTTACTGTTTTTGGCATATCGAATACCCATGGGTAGCTTGCCAGGCTCTGCGTGGGGGCGAGATACTCTCGGTAGCTTATCAGGCTCTCCGGGCAGAGGAATCGAATGCGGGTTGGCTGCGTGCAAGGCAAATGCCCTACCCATTGTGCTATCGCTTCAGCCCATGCTCAGTATAGGGGAAAGAAAAATGCATGTAAATGGATGAATCATAATTAGCATACTGATGAAACTTTTATTTGCACATATGTGCTTTCTTTAAAGGATAAGGATCATACTCTCCATTTCTTCAACAAACTTATTTGGACACAATGTTAAAGCAAATGCTCTTTGTTCTCCATACCTTATGGAAGACTTGGGTGGATAATTTCTACAGAGTCCTAACCTAAGTATCACCCATTTCTTTTATTTGTGGGGGTTGGGTGACACACTCGGCAGTGTTCAAGAACTACTCCTGACTCTATGCTCAGAGGTTCCTTATGGCAGTGCTTAAGGGATCTTGTGGTACCAGGGACCAAATTGGTGTTAGCCACATGGAAAGTCAGCATCTTACTCCTATCTCTATGGACCCAGCATTAGCCATTTGTATGTGCTTTCAAGAACTTATTCATCTCATTCAGAGGAATCTAGAAGTGAGTGTGTGAGGGCAAAATTAATGAGAAAATGGGAAAAGATCCCCCACCAATGAGAGATGGGAGTCTGAAGATAAATGTTCCATGATTCTATTTTTTCCCATTTATTTATCCTTTTCATTGAATCACAGTGATATACACATTTACAAAGTTGTTCATGATTGGATTTCAGTCATATAATTTTCCAGCACCCGTCCCTTCACCAGTGTGCTTTCTCCATCAATGGTCCCAGTTTCCCTCCTGACTTCCCACACCATCCCACTGTCTGCCACTATGGCAGGCACTTTTCATTTCTCTCTCTCTCTCTCTCTCTCTCTCTCTCTCTCTCTCTCTCTCTCTCTCCCTCTCTTCCCTTTTTGGGCATTATGGTTTCCCCTGACCCTGAAAGAGCCTCTAATGCGGCACCATTGGAAAGGACGTGTAGAGAGAGGCTTCTAAAATCTCAGGGCTAGGACGAATGGAGATGTTTTACTGAGACCGCTAGAGAAATTCGACGATCAGCTGGATGATGATGATGATGATGATGATGATGATGATGATGATGATGATGATGATGATGATGGTTTGCAATACAGATAATGAAAGACTATCATGTGTATCCCTTTAGCTGTGCTCTTCACCCCTTTACACACTTGTGGCAAGCTTCCAACCCTTGACTCTGAGCCCCTTTGGGGTCATTTGGTCATTCTATTACTTTGGGTCATTCTATACCTGTCCCTCTCCTTCTTACTCATTTTCCTCAACATGATATTCTTGATATCAATCCATTTATAAGTAGATTTCATGACTTCATTGTTTCTAACAGCTGCATTGTATTCCATTGTGTAGATGTACCATAGTTTTCTTTATCCAGTCATGTGTTCTTGGGAACTTGGGTTGTTTCCAGATTCTGGCTTTTGTGAATAGTGCTGCAATGAACACATGATTCTATTTTTTAAAGAAACAATTCCAATTCTCAGTCAAAATTGGTAGTTCTTCAGAGGGAACCTAATAAGACTTAGTAGCTCAGTAACTCACAATGGTAATCAGATCAACAATTCATTGACTTTTCTTTCCTCTCTGCCTTATGTTCCTTGTTCTTCATTCTTGCTTTCAGAGATAATCTACCAGATGGGATTCCTGAAATCAGTCTCTTACCTGTTTCTGGTGGAACTTAGCCTTTTTCAATAAGAATTTTAAGTTTATATCTAACGTATGTGTATTTGTTTGTAAGTGCATTTTAATCAAGAATTCATGATTATTTCATTATATAAAATAAAACATGAAATTCTGAAACTCTGAAACAATGCTGGTTTATTGGCCAGCATCAAACACAGGACCTTACACGTGAAAGATAAGAGTTCTAACACTAAGTCACATACCCAGCCCCAGATAACATATATATTTTAAAATATATATTTTAAAAATAATGCTTCAATATTTCAATATGCAATATATTTGTTATAGAGTATGCAGTACAGTAGTTTAATCATATTTAATATTTCAAGATAAATGTGCATTTATTGGGAATGTATATGCTAAAATTATATGGATGGGTAGCACATTAAATATTTAAGAGAGCTCTGCTCTTGACTATTCATTCGAATTTTTGTTTCTTTTGGGCCACATTTGGCTGTATTCAGGGTTTACTACTGCCTTAGTGCTCAGGGATTACTCTTGGCTCAGTGCTCAGGGATTACTCCAGGTGGTGCTTGATCACTACACGCAGTGCTGGAGGTCAATCTCAGGTCTGCTGTGTGGGATGAAAGTGCCTTACCTGTTGTACTATATATCCAGTTCTTTGAAGTCTATCTTTTAAATAGACTAGTTCTTGAGATGTTTTAAGCTCACAAAAAAATTGAGCAGAAAATTCAGAGTCCCCTGTATACTGCTGCTCTCACACCTGATGCATCCCCACCACTGACATTCTATACTAGTAACATTTGGTACAATCATGAATCTTCACTGGCACATCATCACTTGAAGTGTACAAATTATTGCAGGGTTTTCTCTTGGTGTTGTGCTTTCTGTGGCTTTGGACAAATGTAAAATGATAACATCCAACACTGTAGCATCATACAGACTAGATTCACTATACTACAAATTTTTCTATGCTCCACATACTTGTTCTTTCATATTTCTAATAACTGATCTTTTTTTATTATCTCCATAGTTTTGCTAAACCAGAATGTCATGTGGTTGGTAGCATACAAATATAGCTTTCAAATTGACTTATTTCATTTACCAATATGCATTTTTCAGTGCTTGCATGCAATTTCATGACTTGATAGCTCAGATTATGCTAAATAACATTCCATTGTCTGAATGTGTTACAATTTATTTAGACATTTAACTCCTGCATGGCAATTATGCAATAGTGTTGCTATAAGCATTTGTGCACAAGATTTTATGTGGACATGTTTTCAATACTCTTGAGTAGATAGAAAGAAGCATAAATTGCTAGACCATATGGTAAGAGTATATTTACTTTTGTAAGAAACTGCCACACTGTCTTCCAAAGTAGCTGTATCATTTTGCGTTCATACCAATAATAAATAAAAATACATAATAATATATGAGAGTTCTTATAGTTCCTCATCATTAACAGTATCTTGTTTGTCTGTGTCTTGGAGTTTTGCCATTCTGATAGGTGTGTAATGATGTATTAGTGTTATTTTAATTTGCAATTTCCTAATGACATGTGATATTAAGCATCTTTGCTATATTTATTTGCCATCTGTGTACATTCTCTGGTGAGGTGTCTGCTCAGATCTTTTCCCCATTTTAACTTTTATTTTTGAGTTTTAAGTTCTTTGTATATTTTGAATAATAGTCATTTGTCATGTATATCTTTTTTCCAAATATTTTCTCCTCATGTGGAGAAGTTATACATTCTCTTGATAGTGTCTTTCCAGAGCCATTTTTTGCTTTTAATAAAGTCAATGGTCTTTTAATTATATCTTTTATACTGTACAAAAAAGAATCACCTGCAAACCCAGGTTATCTAGTTTTCCCTCTTTGTTATTTTTTAAAAATGGTACAGCTTTGAATTTTACAGTTAGATCTAATATCCACTTGGGGTTAATTTTTTAATAAATATAAGGTCTATGTCTAACTTCATTTTTAATGTTGATGTCCAGTTGTTTCAGGACCATTTGTTAAAAAAAACAAGTGGTATCTTTTCTCCAAAAGATTGGCATTAGCATTGTTTCTTTGCCTCCCCAAAAAGTGACCCAAAAAAGGAGAGAGAGAGAGAGAGAGAGAGAGAGAGAGAGAGAGAGAGAGAGAGCGGGAGATGATAAGAAAATAACCTGACATTTTACATAAGTGAGAAATCAACAACTTTTTGAAAGAAATGCCATGAAAAATATAGCTGTTATTTTTTACTTGGTTTTGTTTTATTTAGTTACCATAGGTAGCAGTAACATTGAAATCAATGTTTTATACTTGAAGTGTTGCTACACCAATCTTTCCATCAATGTCAAGATCTCTCCATCATTGTTCCCTGTCCCTTTAGCTTCCTCAGTTCCCAGGTCTGTTCAACATGTCAGGATTTGCTTTCACGGAGAATTGTATAATACCTCCATTTCTTTTCTTATACTCCACATATCAGCAATGCAATAAGCAAATTTTCATCTTTCATCACAATCAAGTAATATTCCACTGAGTACATACACCACAATTTCTTTATTTGTGCATCTGTTATTGGGTACAGGTTATTTCCTGATTTCGGCTATTATAAATAATGTTGTGATAAAGAGTGTGAATATATCCTTTTGGATTAATGTTTTTGTGTTTTTGGAGTAGGTGCCAGAAATGGACTTGCTGGGTCATAAGGAAATTATATTCATATTTTGAGCTTATCCAAACTATTTATCCATTTTCCAAAGAGGTTGAACCAGACAATGGTCCCACCAATAGTGATTTCTTTCTTTTTAGCCATATCCCCACTACCAGTTATGGTTTCTGGACTTTTAAAAGATATGCATCATTCTCACTGGTGTGGTAATTCAGTCTTGTTTTGATTTGGATTTCCATGATAATCATTAATAATCAACTCTTTTTTCATATGCCTGTTGGCCATATTTATGTTTTCTTTGAGGAACTGTCTGTTCACCCCATTTCTTCCCATTTTTTGTTGGTTTGTTTGGGGGTTTGGGTCACACCCAGTAATGATCAGGACTCAATCCTTGCTCTGTGTTCAAGAACGGCTCCTGGTGAACTCAGGGGACAATTTGTAATGCCAGGGGTCAAACCCAGGTCAGCCACATTCGAGGCAAGTGCCCTATATGCTGTACTCTCACTGCAGCCCTACTCTCTACATTCTTAATGGAGTTGTTTTGTTGTTGTTGAGCTTTGAGAGTGATTTAAATACCTTGGATGCTAGGCCTTTGACTGTTGTATGATATATAAATAAATGTTTTCTCTCAGTTGATGATGTATCTTACTTTTGGGGTGTCATTTCTTTTTCTGTGCAGAATCTTTTTAGTTTGATATAGTCCCATTTGTTTATTCTTTGCCAATGGGCTCAAATCATTGAAGCCTCCACTAAGGTCACGATCTTAGAGAATTCTGCCCATGTTTTCCTCAATGTATTGTGTAGGAATAGGTTTGATATCAAGGTCTTTAATCCATTTAGAATTAAAATTTGTGCACAATATAAGATAATGGTCTAATTTCATTTTTTGCATGTGGCTATCCCATTTCTCCAGAACCAGTTGTTGAAGTTTTCCTTGCCCAAATTCATGCACCTAGCTTCTGTTATAAATTAAACATTGGAAGGTTTAGCTCTGGAATCTCAATTTTATTCCATTGTTCCATCAGTTTTGACTACTATGAGTTTGTAATATCCCATACAGTCTAAAATGCAATGTCTCCCATCTTTTTTCTCTGGATTGCCTTAGCTATTCTGGAAGTTTTATAGTTCCATATCAATTTGCAAGAATTTGTTCTGTATTCTTGAAGAAAGAACATAGCTTTTTGGGTGGTTCTTTTGTTATTCTATTTTTGTTATTTTGCTGTTTATTTTTGCGTTATTTTATTTTCTACTTTTGTACATGTCAGTGATAATTTTAAACTCTTTTGCATCAGCCCTTTATAAAAAAGAAACTTAAATTTAAAACTAGACTTTCAAATTTTATTTCTATAAAGTATAATAGCAATATTTAGAAAAAATATAAAACATATTCAATAACATTCCTTTTATGTTGAAAGTAATTTTATTAAGATCACAGAGTTTTTGCAGGGTCTGGAGAGAGAATACTGGATTAAGGCACTTGCTTTGCATGTAGTCAACCCTGATTTAATCCCCAGCACTGCATATAGTGCCTGAGTATGAACAGGAGTAATCCCTAAACACTGAGCCAGGAGTAAGTCCTGAGTATATCTGGGTGTGAACCAATTTTTATTCAAAAAAGAGGTTTATTTTTATTTTAATGATAATAAAACCCTTTCCAAGTGGAATTTATTCCACGTATACTAGATTGAACCAACATTCAAAACTCAATTAAGGTCATCCATCACATCAACAGGCTAAAGAAGAAAAAAATCACATGATCAAATTAATAAGTAGGGAAAAACCATTAGCCAAAATTCAACACTGATTCATAAATAGCTCTTGAAAAGCTAGGAATATGATGGAACCTTTATAATTTTATATATTTACCAAAAACTGTACCATTAATATAATAACTTTAATATAATAAATGATTTTAATAACATAAACTAAAAACTTTCTCCACAAGGACCAGGAGGAATATACAAGAATGATTACCCTTATCCCTCCTTTTCGACATTGCATAAATAATTCTTCGGGAAGATTTTTTGGGGGGGCCACACTCAAGGATGCTCAGGGGTTACTCATGGCTCTGCACTCAAGGAATAACTCCTGGCAGGGCTCAAGGAACCATATGGGATGCCCAGGAGCGAACGTGGGTAGGCCATAGGCAAAGCAAACAATTTACCCACTGTACTGTCTTTCTGGTCTCCTGTACAGGGAGTTCTTAACAAGACCAGAAAAGGATGTTAAAGTTATAGACACCAGGGTGAAGGAAACAAAACCATCTTTGCTGTGCTGGAACAATAGTACAATGGGTAGGGCATTTTTGCCTTGCATGCAGCCAAACCAGGTTTGATCTGTGGCCAACCCATATGACTCCCAAGCACAGTCAAGTAATTCCTGAGTGCAGAGCTAGGAACAACCCCTGAGCACCACTGGGTTTGACCCAAACCGAAAAAAATTTTTTTCTTGCATAAAACATGATTGTCTATCTAGAAAATCTGTATAAATTGACAAAAACTCTAGAAAATAATAAGTGATTTAGCAGGATTGCAGGTTGCAAGGTTAACACAGAAATTAGTCATTTTAATAAATAGCAGTGAAAAGGTAGGATTTAGAATTAAAATCATAATACCACTTATATTGGCAGCACAAAAATGCAGTAAGTATAAAGCTAATGAAATATGTACATGATATATATGAGGAAAATTATAAAACTCTGAAAAATATAAATCAAAGAACAAAATAAGTGGAGAGATGTTCTATTTTCATGAAGAAAGATTCAATATTGTCAAAATATCGGTTCTTTCCAGCTTGATATATAGATTCAGCATAATTCCAATTCAAATCCCAGATTATTATTTTGTGAGTATCAAGAAAATGATTTGAAAGTTAATGTAGGACAAAAGACTCAGAGTAACCAACACAATGTAAAAAAACAGAGTTGGAGGACTGACAACTACCTTCCCTTTTATTTACTTTTTATTGAATCACTGTGAGATAGACCCTTGCAAAGCTGTTCATGATTTGGTTTCAGTCATACAGTGTTCCAGCATCCTCCTTCTTCCAGTGTGCATTTCCCAGCACCAGTGTCCCCAGTTTCCCTCCCATCACCTTCCATCCCCTCCCCAGCCTGCCTTTATGGCAGGAGCTTTTCATCTCTCTCTCTCTCTCTCTCTCTCTCTCTCTCTCTCTCTTTCTCTTTTTTCCTCTCTCTCTGTCTTTCTATCTTTCTATTTCTCTTTCTCTTTCTATTCCTCCCTCTTTTTGGGCATTGTGGTTTATAATACATATACTTAAAGAACCTAGTGAAAGGTTATCAGGTATATTCCTTTAGCTACTTTCAGCACTAAGTTCTTATCCAGCGTGATAATTTCCAGCTATTATTAACACTCCCTTCTTTTTTTTTAACACTACCTTCTTGCAAAACTTGCTTTAAAGGTATAGTAGTCAAAGCTGTGTGGTGTAGGGAATGGATAGCCAAACTGATGGAACATAAAAAAACCCAGAAACAGACTCACATAAATAGAGTCAATGGATTTTTCTGAGTTTTAGGGAGCAGGGGACATACCTGGGGGTGCTCAGGGATCACTCTTGACGGAGCTCAGGAGACCATATGTAGTGTTGGGGATAAAACCTGGCTTGGCCTTGTTCAAGGCAAGCCCACCATACTGTTAGTCCAGCCCAGGGTGGTGCAAACAATTTTCATGATTATTGACTTTCCAATTGATTTTTTTTTTGGTGGAGTCGGGACTTGGACCATACCCAACAATATTCAGAGCTCACTCCTGGCTCTGTGTTTAGGGTTCACTTCTGGTGGTGCTGAGGATCAAACTGGTGTAGGGGTAGGTGGCATGCAAGGCAAACAAGTATCTTCTCCCCTGTACAATCTCAGAACCCACAAGTGGAAAGTTTTATATAGATTATTGTATTTAAGGTAACACAATCCATAAATCCTCCTGAGTGTCAAAATTATAATCACTCACAGTGCACTTACACCATATCAACAAATGAAGCTGTTTTCATACTTTTGTAGTTTTTTAAATTCTCAAATGAGGATCAGAGTGATAGTGCATTTGCATAGGGCATTTGCCTCGTTTTCGGTTAACCCAGGTTCTATCCCTCGCATCCCATATCATCCCTGAAGCGCTGCCAGTAGCCATTCCTGGGTGCAGAGCCAAGAGGAACCCCTAAGCATTTGCTGTGTGTGGCCTCAAAACAAAACAAAACAAATCTCAGATGATTGTAGGGTAATAAATAACTGCTTCTGATAAGAGACCCTGCAAATCTGCCTATAGAACTGACTTCACTAAAATGGAGAGAGGGTTTAGTGAGGAAGGGAGCTCGGTGTATTGGTGGAAGGATGCTGGTACTCTGGTGGTATGTATGGGCAGCAGCATTATATTCCTGAACTATTGCTATTAACAGTATTGCAAATCATGGTGCCTGAATTGAAAAAAAGCAGATTTTTCGCAATGTCTAGTTAACATGTAACATCACACATAGTTGCTTATTTTAAAATGTGTTTTTTTAAATATCTGCTTTACTTGATTCTGTGTCAAGATAAAAAAAAAACCTATCAGTTTCTTCTAGGGTTCCCTCTGAATTCCAGTCAAGCTCTTTGCTTTAATTATGATTTACAAAGATAATGTATGTCTACTACCAGGCTTGTCATATCAAACACAGTTATACATCCAGTTGCATTTATTTCAACATCAAACTTGGCCCGCAGTTTTACTTGATCAAATACATACCCCATATCTTCTTTTCTTATCAAATTCCTTAGGAAAGTAGTTTCTCAAGTGTTTGCTGAAAGTGCTGGCCTTGTTCTTATTCTGTCCTTCATAGCCTCTCAACTGCTGTTGTCCCTCCCTTAATTCTTATTTTTCAATTTTTTTTTCAATTTTTTTTCAATTTTTATTTTTTTTTTATTGAATCACCATGAAAAAAGTTACAAAGCTCTCAGGTTCAAGTCTCAGTCACTCAATGATTAGACCCCCATCTCTTCACCAGTGCACGTGTTCCACCACCAAGAACCCCAGTATACCCCCCTCCCACCCCCTCCACCTGTGTGGCTAATGATCTTTACTTTATTCTCTCTATACTTTGAGTACATTCAATATTTCAACAGAAAACTATTATTATTTAGAATTTTCCCCCAGCAATCAAACCTGCTGTAAAGGTATCATTTGATAATTTATTTTCCATTGCTGAAAATGAAGAATATATGCGCTGTCGCGGCCACACGGTTTTGGATTTCTCATATTTTAGCTCAGTTCACAGTTTTGTGTGCAGCTGCTCCGGATCTCGTCTGGATGGAGAGCATGCCAGTTACACCCCCATCCCAAGATCTCCTGCGCGCCACGTCGCTGCAAGCTCGTACCTCTGGAAGTGGGTTCTAGAAGATGGCGATTGCCACGTGGGTGCCGCCGCCGCTGGGGCTGCCACCCCCGCCAAAAGAAAAGGTCGAGAAAGAAAAACCTTTCCTCTCCCGGGGCGGCATGGGTTTGTAGCTCAGTTCACAGTCTAGGTGCATTTCTATAAGAAGCCGCTGGGTGCTAAAAGTGGTTAATAGCTCTCCAGGATCATAGTCTTTAAGGAGCAGAGGAGCCGTTTTGTGTGCTGCTGCTCCAGATCTCGTCTCTATTTTTCAATTTTTATTGCCGCACTGTGCATTATAGTGCTGTTGCTGATAGAGTATCATGCATCAGTGTTTTGACACTGCACCCATCACCAGAGTGTTTTCACTTGTGTAAAATACTATGGAATTTCAGGATTATAGCATGGCACTTCTACATGTATAAGACTTACTACATCCACAACTAAGGTTCTAATGTCATTCTTGCTGTCAAAGATAAGTCCTCTACTCATTTTTAACCCTTTTCACATTTTTTTCTGGTCAGCATAATAGTATTAGCCAAATATAAGAATAAGCTTTCTTGTGTTTTGACAATTTATTTCCTTCAGTTACATATACTCAATGGATAAGCAAAACCATCCAGTTATTATCTTTCATTCCTTACTTCACTTAGCACAATCATCTCAAATTTGATGGTTCCCAGTGACACAATTGTATCTTTTAAAATGACAGAGTAGCATCACTTTGAGCATATCTTCTTTATCCAATCATTTGTTGATAGACTATTAGGTTGATTTCATGTTTTAGCTATTATAAATAATGATGCTATACACATAAAGGTGCAAATAGCTTTTTAAATAAGAGTTTTTATATCCTTCTGATAGATTCTTAGGTGCACTATGATTTGGATCATATAGCCTTCTATTTTTATTTTAAAAATAATTTCCATACAATTTTACACAGGCTGTACCAAATTATTTTTCCACAGTGTACCAGGTTTCTTTTTCCTCCATATCCTCACTAACATGTATTATTGCCAGACTTTTTGATATAGGCCATTCTCACTGTTGTAAGGTGATATATTTCATTGTGGTTTTGGTTTGTATTTGCCTAGTGACACTGAACATATTTTTCATGAGTCTGTAGACCATCTATATGTCTTTGGAAAAATGTCTACTCAGGTTTTCCCTCCACTATTTTGATAGAACTGTCCGATTTTTAAAATTAAGTTCTCTGTTGGGAACAAATCCGCACAAATTCGTGATCTTCCTTGGACATGTATGTTGTCTGCTTGTACCTTGTTTACTTGTCTCAATATTTCTTTGCCTACCTATTTCCATCCTAGAGAAGCCTGTGTTTTTTCTCAAATATGTACTTCTCCCTTCTCTCATAATAAATAAGTTTCAATAGATGCTTTCTTGCTTCACCCCCCAAAATAAAACAAAATTAAGTGTGAATTATTCATACATCTGAAATGACAATGATGAAACCTAGATCAACTGTGTGCAAGGCATGTAATTCACCACTGAATCACAACTATAGAGCTATTCACAAGTTTTGTATATCAAGCCATTACCTGAGGTAAGATGTGCAAATACATTTTCTCAATTTTATGGTACATTTTTGCTTTTGTCATAGTTTTTTCTTTATGTAGAAGGTTAAATTTTATGTAGTCCTGCTTGCTTATTCTTATTTTTGTTTTTCTTATCAATATAGCTGTGAATACATCTTTGCTGTTGAGGCCCTGGAGGGTGTCACCTATGTTTTATTTATATTACGTTTTGGGATCTAATATGCTAGTGATATTTAATCCATTTTAAGTTAGTTAAAATGGCCCTTAATTTATTTTAAGCTAATTTTTGTGCATGGTGTTTGTTATTTAGTTTCACTTTTTTTTTTTTGCTTTTTGGGTCACACCTGGCAATGCACAGGGGTTACTCCTGGCTCTGCACTCAGGAATCATTCCTGGCGGTGCTCAGGGGACCACATGGTATGCTGGGAATCGAACCCGGGTCGGCCGTGTGCAAGGCAAACACCTACCCGCTGTGCTATTGCTCCAGCCCCTAGTTTCACTTTTTTGCATGTTGCTGTTCACATTTTCCAATAAAATTTGTTATAGAGGTGTTCCTTTTTTCCATTTTCTAGATTTGGATACCCATCATACATTAGATGTCTACATGTGTGTGGGATTTTTCTTTACTCTCTATTCTATTCCACTGATTTGTATGCCTGTTCTTTAGCTCAGATACCATTTGTTTTTAAATAAAGTTTGAAGTCAGGAAGTTCCTCTTTTCTATTTTTTTTATTTTCCCTCAGAATTGTTTTGGCTATTGGTGTCCTTTGTGGTTCTAAACAAGTTTTAGAATTATTTCCTGAATAATGTCATATTATTCAGGAATAAATGTATCTTGATAAATAATTGCATGCATCCGTTGATTGCTTTAAGTAAAAGACAATTTTAATACTGTTTTTCATTCTATTGCATGAATATGGAATGTGTTTACATTTCTTTGTATTTTCTATTTCTTTAGAAATAGATGGATTTAGATTAAAAGAAATAGATGGATTTAGATTTAGATCTATAGATTTAGCATAGAGTCTTTAACAATCCATTGTTGGGTTTACTACAAGGTATTTGATCTTTTATGGTGATATGGTAAATAAAACTATATTATTAATTTCCATTTTCTATAATTGAGTATAGAAAATTTAAATATTAATTCACATTTATTTTTATCATGTATATTTATTGTACTAATCATTTATAGTCAATTTTTGTGAAGTCTCTTGAGTTTTCTTTGTACATTCTTATGTCATCTGACAATAGTAGCAGTTTTATTTTTTTTGTCCAGTCTTGAGTCCTTTAATTTTTTTCCTAATTGATTTTGCTGGCATCTGAAAAACTATGTTTAAAGTAGTGATATGACTAGACATCCTTGTCTAGTTTGTAGATTGTAAGGGAAAACCTTTTAGTTCTTCACCACTTAGTATGATGTTAACATTTGATTTATCATCTAACGATGATAAATCTAACGATGATAAATCATCTAACGATGTTTCTTTCATTCTAAATTTACTAACTTTTTATAAATGTACTAAAAATTGACATTGTATTATTTAACATTACTAATAAAATCTGATATTTTATATGAAATTTCTTTTTTAATACATCACATTTATTTCTTCATTTTCATTTGAATAATTACTGTCATTTTATGTGCAGTTGTTGATATTCTACCCCAGAAGGATTGAGACTACTTACTTTTTATCCCTTCTAAGCTAGATTGAATTCTATTCTACTTATTCTTTATGCCCAGCATCTCTGTTTATAAGCAAGGAAACTAAAACAGTAATTAACAATCTCTCCAAGAAGAAAAAGCCTATTTTATAGGGGTTCATTGGTGAGCTCTATTAAACTTTCAAAGAAAATTCAAGCTCCTCCAGAATATTGAAGAAATGGGAATATTTCTAACACCTTCTACAAAGCCAACATTGTACTAATACTCAAGCAGACAGATACTATTAAAAATATTTCAGTTTCTCAGCATTTACACAAAAATCCTCAAAAAAATCTTAGCAGAATGAATTCAACAGCAATTCAAAAATAATATATACAATGATCAAAAGAGTTTATCCCAAATATGCAAGGATAGCTCAACATATGCAAATCAATTTACAGAACACAGAAAAAATTCATATGATCATGTTAATAGATAAAGCGAAAGATTTCAAGGAGATCCAACATCCATTCATGAAAAACATTGTCAACAAATTAAAGGTGAAAGGAACCTTCCTCAGATATTCATGGCCATGGGTAGTGAACCCACAACTGGCATTGTTCTCAAGATGAAAAACTGGAAGTATTCCTTCTGACACCACAAACATGGAAAGGATGTCCACTCTTTCCGCTTTTATTTCATATAGTATTTAAAGTCCTAACAATGGTAAGTTAATCAAGAAAAAAATTAAAGGTATCCAAATTGGAAAAGAAATTAAGCTATCACTATTAGCAGATGACATGATAATATACGTAGATGATCCTAAAGAATCCACTAAAAATTTCTTAAAAATCAATACAACAAAGTACTTGGCTACAAAGCCAATAAATAGAAATATGTCACATTTATATATGCAAATAATCAACTAGAAGAGGAAGCCATCAAAAAGCGCAGCCCATTGGTCCTTTGTCCAAATACAAAGAACCAAGGAATCAAAATCAAGTTAACAAATGAGGTTATAGATAAAAGGTGAGAGGTTTATCCATGAACACAATAAGTCACTTAAGTGCTCGCTTTGGCAGCACATATACTCAAATTTGAATGATACAGAGAAGATTAGCAGCGCCCTTGCGCAAGGATGACATGCAAATTTGTGAAGCATTCCATATTTTTGAAATGAACGCTTCACCAAGAATACTTTATCTGGCTAAACTCTCATTCAAACTCGAAGGAACAATACACTATTTTGTGGATAAACAACAGCTCAGGAACTTCATTGACTCAAAACCAAACCTAAAGGAAGGACTAAAGGGGCTACTGTAAGACAAGAAATACCCCTACAAGCACAACAAACCCTTACAGAAAGATGGCGCAAAATCCAATAACAATAATCTCTCTCAATGTCAATGATCTAAATTCACCAATTAAGAGACACAGAGTGGCAAAATGAATTCAGAGACAGAACCTAACATTCTGCTGCCTGCAAGAAACGCATCTGAATAGCCAGAACAAACACAGACTCAAAGTCAAAGGATGGAAAACAATTCTGTAAGCAAACAACTCCCTCAAAAAAGCTGGGGTGGCATTACTAGTATCAGACAACATAGATTTCAGGTTGAAAAAGATTAGAAGGGATAGTGAAGGCCATTTTTATTAATCAAGGGATACGCACAGCAGGAAGAAATCACACTCCTAAATGTGCAAGCACCTAATGAGGGACCAGCTAAATACCTACAACTGCTAACAGACCTTAAGAAGGACATTGTGAACAACACAATAGTAGTTGGCGACTTCAACACCACCCTATCACCTCTGAATAGGTCAAGGAAATAATGACTTTGAAGGACGAAATAGAAGAGAGAAGGCTAATAGATTCATACAGGCATTTTATCCCCCCCCCAAAAAAAAAGAGTACACATTCTTTTCCAGTGCACATGGAACATTTTCCAGAATAGACCATGTGCTGGGTCACACAACAACATACCTCAAAAGAATCAGGAAGATAGACATTGTATCAGCTATCTTTTCAGACCATGATGCACTGAAGATAGAAGTGAATCATGTACAGATGCAAAAAACCAAATCAAACACCTGGAAATTAAACAACTCGATGTTGAACAATGAGTGGGTCAGGAAGGAAATCAAGGAAGAAATCAAAAGGTACTTAGAAACAAATGATAATGAAGACACGAGCTACCAGAACCTGTGGGACACAGCTAAAGCCGTGTTGAGGGGAAAATTTATAGCTCTGCAAGCATTTCTCAGGAAGGAAGAAAGGGCCCACATAAGTAACTTGACTTCACAGCTTAAGATTTTAGAAAAGAACCAAAAAAAGAAGCCCAAACCAGGCAGAAGGAAAGAGATAATAAAACTTAGAGCAGAAACCAACGACATGGAAACCCAGAAGACAATCTGAAAGATCAATGAAACCAAGAGCTGGTTCTTCAAGAAAATAAATAAGATTGATAAACCACTAGCAAAACTCACAAAGAAAGAGAGAGAGAACCCTTATAAACTTAATCAGAAATAAAAAGGGGGATATCACAACAGAAACCAAAGAAATTCAAAAGATCATCAGAGACTACTTTGAAAATCTGTATGCTACCAAACAAGAGAACCTAGAAGAAATGGATAGATTACTGGATTCCTATAATCTCCCAAGGCTGAATCAAGAAGACCTGGAATACCTGAACAATCCTATTAATATCAAGGAAATTGAAACGGTAATCAAAAGTCTTCCCCAAAACAAAAGCCCGGGTCCAGATGGATTCACTAGCGAATTCTTCCAAACATGTTAAGAGGACCTATTGCCAGTTCTTCTCAAGCTTTTCCAGGAAATTGAAGAAACAGAAACCCTCCCAAACAGTTTCTATGAGGCTCATATCTCCCTAATACCAAAAGCAAACAAGCAAAGACACCACAAAAAAAAGAAAACTACAGGCCAATATCCCTGATGAACACGGATGCAAAGATTCTCAACAAAATATTAGCAAGCATAATTGAACAAATCATCAAAAAGATCATACACCACAACCAAGTGTGATTCATCCCGGGGATGCAAGGGTGGTTTAACATTCGGAAATCAATCAACACAATCCATCATATCAACAAAAGATAGATAAAAACCATATGATCATCTCAATAGATGCAGAGAAGGCATTTGACAAGATCCAGCACCCATTTATGATGAAAACTCTTGCCAAAATGGGTATACAAGGGACTTTCCTCAATATAGTCAAAGCCATCTACTACAACCCTCAGAAAGCATCATCCTCAATGGGGAAAAACTAAGAGCCTTCCCTGTAAGATCAGGGAAGAGACAAGGATGCCCACTCTCTCCACTTCTGTTCATTATAGTACTGGAAGTACTTGCAATAGTGGTTAGGCAAGAAAAAGGTATTAAGGGCATTCAAGTAGGAAAGGAAGAAATCAAGCTCTCACTATTTGCAGATGATATAATACTATACTTAGAGAACCCTAAAACCTCTACCAAGAAAGTCTTAGAAACAATAGACTTGTATAGTAAAGTTGCAGGCTATAAAATCAATACCCCCAAATCCATGGCTTTCCTATATGCAAATAAAGAGAGAGAAGAAAGTGACATGAAAAAAGCAATCCTGTTCACAATCGTGCCACAGAAAATCAAGTACCTTGGAATCAGCTTAACTAAGGAGGTAAAAGACCTATACAAAGAACACTACAAAACACTAGTCCAAGAAATAAGAGGTCACGAGGAAAAAGAAGCATATCCCCTGCTCATGTATTGGGAGAATTAACATTGTCAAAAATGGCAATAGTCCCCAGAGCATTATACAGGTTCAATGCGATTCCAATAAGGATACCCCTGACATTCTTCAAAGAAATGGAGTGAACATTTCTGAAATTCACATGGAACAATAAGCCCCAACGAATAGTAAAGCAACTCTTAGGAAAAAGAATATGGGACGAATCACCCTCCCCAACCTCAATCTATACTACAAAGCAGTAATAATTAAAACAGCATGGTACTGGAACAAAGGCAGAGCCACAGATCAATGGAACAGGGTTGAATATCCTGACACAGACCCTCAAATATATGATCATCTAATCTTTGATATGGGAGCAAAAATGTGAATTGGAAGAAGAAAAGCCTCTTCAACAAATGGTGCTGGCAAAACTGGACAGCGACATGCAAAAAAATGGGCTGAGATCTCTACTTAATGCCATGTACAAAAGTCAGGTCAAAGTGGATTAAAGATCTCAACACCATTTATTTATTTTTAATTAGAGAATCACCGTGAGGGTACAGTTACAGATTTATACACTTTTGTGCTTATACTTCCCTCATACAAAGTTTGGGAACCCATCCCTTCACCAGTGCCCATTCTCCACCACCCGTAAACCCAGTGTCCCTCCCACCCTCCCCAATCCCATCTCCCCCCCACCCCACCCTGCCACTGTGGCAAGGCATTCCCTTCTGTTTTCTCTCTCTAATTAGCTGTTGTGGTTCTCTAATTAAAAATAAATAAATTAAAAAAAAGAAAAAAGAAAAAAAAAGTAGGTAAAGGGATATTCTTGATAACCTTTCAGTATCAATATTGCAAACCACAAAGCACAATGCCGAGGGGCGGGGAGAGGGGGAGAGGGAAAGGGGGAAAAGTGGCTGCCGTTGAGGAAGATAGGAGTGCAAGATGATGCAAGGGAACCTGGGGACACTGGCAACGGGAAATGTAAATTGGTGGACGGATGGGTGTTGGAACGCTGTTTGACTAAAACCTAATCATGAACTGCTTTGTAAGGGTCTATCTCACAGTGACTCAAATAAAAGTATCACTGTATCACTGTAAAAAAAAAAAAAAGATCTCAACACCAGAGCAGAATCCATAAGATACATGGAAAACAAGGTTGGCAAAACCCTCCACGACATTGAAGCTAAAGATATTTCCAAAGATAACACACCACTGGCCAAGCAACTGAAAACAGAGATAAACAAATGGGACTACATAAACTAAGAAGCATCTGCACCTCAAAAGAAACAGTGACCAAATACAAAGAGAGTCACAGAATGGAAAAGGATATTCACCCATCTGATAAGGGGTTGATATCTAGCATATACAAGGCACTGGTTGAACTCTACAAGAAGAAAACTCCAACCCCATCAAAAAATGGGGGGTGGAAATGAACAGAAATTTTCTGAAAGAAGAAATTTGAATGGCTAAAAGACACATGAGAAAATGCTCTATGTCACTAATCATCAGGGAGATGCAGATTAAAACAAGAATGAGATATCATTTCACACCACAGAGACTGGTCCACATCCAAAAGAACAAAAGCAACCGATGTTGGAGTGGATGTGGGGAGAAAGGGACTCTCCTTCACTGCTGGTGGGAATGCAGACTCATTCAGCCCTTTAGGAAAACAATATGGACGATTTTCAAAAATATTAGAAATTGAGCTCCCATTTGACCCAGCAATACCACTCATGGGAATATATCCTGGAGAAGCAAAAAGGTATAGTCAAAATGACATCTGCACTTTTATGTTCATTACAGCACTGTTTACAATAGCCAAAATCTGGAAAAAAACAGTGTCCAAAAACAAATGACTGGTTTAAGAAACTTTGGTACATCTACACAATGGAATACTATGCAGCTGTTAGAAAAGATGAAGTCATGAAATTTGTATATAAGTGGATCTACTTGGAAAGTATCATGTTACATGAAATGAGTCAGAAAGAGAGGGACAAACATAGAAAGATTGCACTCATCTATGGAATATAAAATAACATAGTGCGAGACTAACATCCAAGAGTTGTAGAGATAAGGATTAGGAGGTCTGCCTCACATTTTGGAAACTGGCCTCACATGCTAGGGGAAAAGGCAGCTCAGATAGAGAAGGGAACACCAAGTAGAGGATGTTGGGAGGACCCATTCGGGTTGGAAGATGCGAACTGAAAGTAGACTATAGACCGAACATGAAGGCCACTCAATACCTCTATTGCAAACTACAACACCCAAAAGGAGAGAGAACAAAGGGGAATGTCCTGGCTCAGAGGCAGGGTGGGGTGGTGGGGGATGGGATGGGGGTGGTGAGAGGGATACTGGGATCATTGGTGGAGGTGAATGGGACTGGTGGAGGGATGGGTAAAAGATCACTGTATGAGTAAAATGCAAACACAAAAGTTCATAGGTTTGTAACTGTACATCGCAGTGTTTCTCTAATAAAAAATTTAAAAAAATAAGTCACTTAAGAAAGAGGAGACTTTTGGAAATGGAAAATTATTCCATGTCCATGGATGGAAATAATCAATATTTTTAAAATGAAAATTCTACCTAACTTACAATATAGATACACTGTTTATCATTTAAAAAAATTCTTCAATTTCCTTTTGTTCTTCCAGCTGGATTTTTATATCTTTGACCTATTTTACTGTGTTTAGTTGAGATGCTCCAATTTTATTATTTTTTCTATGGTGGTTCTTATAAATTGTCATGTCATCCAATTGTGTTTCTTTGTGCTTGATCTCTGGATACATCCCTTTATTTAATGAGTTCCTTAAAAGATACTGTATTTTAAAATTTCAAACCAGCTGTCCCTAAATGTTTTTGCTTATGCTTTTAGGTTCAATATGCCAAAAACAGTAACAACAAGTCTCACAATGGAGACATTACTGGTGCCCGCTTGAGCAAATAGATGAACAACGGGATGACAGCGCTACTAGTGCTACAATAGAATCAATAACACTGTTTTATACTTTCAGTGCTGCCGCACCATGCCCAGTAGCAGAGTGCCTGGATTCCTCCACCATTATTCCGAAGTCCCTTTGCCACCAGCACTTTAAGATCATAGTTGTATTAACTGGCTAGATCTTGGGATTATTTTCATCGGGGATTGTCTAATTCCCTGTTTATATTCCATAAAATTTATCATTTTTAAATGTACAGTTCAGTGTCCCCCTCAACAACATTGTGCAGTAATCACAACTATAATTCTAGAGCATCTTATTACCCCCAAAGAAAAGTTATTATGTCCATTAAACAGTCACTCTCCACTCTATTAGTGACCAATTTTTTTCTTCTTCTGCTTTATTTCTTTGAAAAATAAATAGTAAAATATTTTTATTTAGGAAATATTAGGAAGGAGAGAGAAAAGAGAGAGGGGCCCATAAAATTAAAAAAAAACAATTGTGCACCCAAATTTGGAGTGCAGCTTTCAAATTAGAAAATTAAAATGTTTCCAATATAGTTTAATTTGTTTAATTTTGCCACAGCCAGTGATTGAATGCAGAGCCTCACAGGTGCAAGGCAAGTGCTGTACCACTGCCCTCCATCTTCAGACTTCACTGTATTTTTAAACTCCTTTTCCTCAAAAATAGGTGCCTACTGTGTTTCACCTCTGTGAGAATACCAACTTAATTACTATGTTAAGTATTATCAAAACATTTAAATTTTTTTAAATTAAAATATGGAAATTAAAAAACTTTCTTTTGTGAGGGTTTGATCACAATTGGTAGTGCTCAGATACTGCTGCTGTTCTGTGTTAGAAGTGACCCCTGACAGTGTTTGGGGAGACCATGTAGTGCCAAGATTGAACAGCGGTCAGTAGCACTACAAGACAAGTGCCTTAACTTCCATACTCGCTGGCCTTACAATGATTTATTTTTGAAAAAAATATCATTTATTGAGCAAAGTTCCTGGAATTATATAGGTGTTCAATTAGCCATTATTAGATGAAAAAATCAATTTACTTACCAATTTCAAATCTCCTGTGTGCATATACACAGCTCTTACATATAAAGCAAATTTATAGGTCAGAGAGATAGTACAGTAGGTAAGGCCTGTGCCTTGCATGAGGTCAACCCTGCTTTGAATTCCAGCATCACACATAGCCCCTGAGAACCTGGAGGCATAATCCTTGAGCACAAAGTCAGGAGTAATCCCTGAACACAGCCAAGTGTACCACAGCCTCCCCCACAGAGCAAATCGAAACAAATACTAACCAGTTCATGAATTTCAGGTAGATGAAAATTGAATCCACTACTAGAAAAGGTGACTTCTAAGTCTAGAATTTTCTATGGACACTCAATATTAAGGTGAACAATAAACATCCCTGGTTGCCTGTAACTGGGGGGTTTCCTAGAATATGGAAGAATCTGAAACAAACCAAGATTGTTTCCTCTGCTCCGTGGATAACTGTATATTTGCTACATGCAAAGATACATGCAGCTCCTCTTACCAGATGTATTGCCTTTGGGTGAAGCCCTTGAAACTCGATAAAGCCTGCTGCACCCCTCTGCTCACAAGTACTATTCTGAGGTGGGTCCTCCTTGTGGGAACCAGGACAGTTATCACAAAAGGATTTGTACATTCCAGAATTCCCTGGCCAAATATAATAAAAATTCAACATTGATTTCTAAAAGAGAGCCCAATCACCAGTCATAAATTTGAACTGGCTTCCAAGTTAGTATTGTTGTCCTTCTAAACTTAAAAATGCTTTTGTTACTGGCACTTTCATGTCTACATGGAATATGAGTCCTCAGAAGTTGCTGGATTCCAGCTAAAGCAATCCTTGGAAAAAAGAAGATGGGTGGCATCACCTTCCCTAACTTCAAACTCTAAAACAAAGCAGTAGTAATTAAAACAGCATTGTATTGGGATAAAAACAGACCTGCAGACCAATGGAACAGAGTTGAATATCCTGTCACAGACCCCAAAATATATGGCGACTTAATCTTTGACAAAGGGGCAAGAAATGCAAAGTGGAACAAGGAAAACCTCTTCAACAGTGGTGTTGGGAAAGCTGGATAGCTACCTGCAAAAAATGAACTCTAACCTCTGTCTAATGCCAGGCACAAAAATCAGATCAAAGTGGATTAAAGACTTCAATATCAGACATGAATCTCTAAGGTACATAGAAGAAAATGTAGGTAGAACTCTCCATGACATTGAAGCTAAAAGCATCTTTAAGGATGAAACAGCACTAACCATGGAAGTGGAAGCAAACATAAACAAATGGGACTACATCAAAGTAAGAAGCTTCTGCACTTCAAAAGAAACACTGACTAAAATGCAGAAAGAGCCCACAGAATGGGAAAGAATATTTACCCAATATCCGTCTGATAAGCAATTAATATACACGCTATACAAGACACTAGTAGAATTACATAAGAAAAAAATCTCCAACCCCATCAAAAAATGGGGAGAAGAAATGAACAGAAGTAGTTTGCTGAAGAAAGAAATACAAATAGCCCAAAGGCACATGAAAAAATGCTCCACATCCCTAGTCATCAGGGAGATGCAAATCAAAACAACAATGAGATATCATCTCACACCACAGAGACTGGCACACATTCAAAAGAACAAAAGCAACCAGTGCTGGCGTGGATGTGGGGAAAAAGGGACGCTCCTTCACTGTTGGTGGGAATACCGACTGGTCCAGCCTTTCTGGAAAACAATATGGACAGTCCTTCAAAAACTAGAAATTGAGCTTCCATATGACCCCACAATAGCACTTCTGGGAATATATCCTGAGGATGCAAAAAAGCACAGTAGAAATGACATCTGTACCTATATATTCATCGCAGCACTGTTCACTATAGCCAAAATCTGGAAACAACCCAAGTGCCCTAAAACAGATGACTGGTTAAAGAAACTTTGGTACATCTACACAATGGAATACATCTACACAACGCAGCTATTAGGAGAGAGGAAGTCATGAAATTTGCTTATAAATGGATAGGCATGGAGAGTATCATGCTAAATGAAATGAGTCAGAAAGAGAGGGACAGACATAGAGGGACGCACTCATTTATGGAGTATAGAATAACATCGCATGAGGCTGACACCCAAGGACAGTAGATACAAGGGCCAGGAAGATTGCCCCATAGCTGGAAGACTGCTTTATGAATGAAGGGAAGAAGGCAGATGGAATAGAGAAGGAATCACTAAGAAAATGATGGCTGGAGGAACCAATTGGGATGGGAGATGCATGCCGAAAGTAGATAATGGACCAAACAAGATGATCTCTCAATATCTGTGCTGCAAGCCATAATGCCTCAAAGTAGAGAGAGAGTATGGGGGAAATAGTCTGCCATGGAGGCAGGTAGAGAGTGGGAAAGGGGGGGTATACCGGGATATTGGTGGTGGGGAATGTGCACTGGTGGAGTGATGGGTGTTTGATAATTGTGAGATTGTAACCAAAACATGAAAGCTTGTAACTATCTCACGGTAATTCAATAAATTTTTTTTTTAAAAAAGAAGTTGCTAGATTTCTCACAGGCCTTTGAAGGTTTTGGCTGGTGGAGGAGCAAACGTATTTAACAGTATCTATTCCATCTTTCTCACCAGTTTCTTCACTTTCAGTACTCTAGAACCTAGATCTCTGCCAGATCCAGACACTGACACTGGAAATTAGTATCACTTTAGATTTTTTTTAGAATAGTTGGTGGAATTGTAATTGTAAAATTATTTGACAAGCATAAGGTAAGACTTTTTTGTTAGCTTACATTTGTTAGTTCTTTCGGGATATTTTATTTTGTTTTGGGGTCCCACCTGGCAGAGCTCAGGGGTTAGTCCTGGCTTTGCACTTATGGATCACTTTTGGCAGGCTCAGAGTACCATATGCGTTGCGGGGTATTGGACCCATATCAACAGCATGCAAGATAGATGCCCTACTTGCTATACTATCACTCCAGCTAATTGTATTTATTGGTTATATGTACACAAAGATGTTATGATAATAAAATTCTTAAAAATATTTCTATCAAAGAGCTATGATTTTCAAAGTTATTGATAAATGAGTTTTAGGCATATCATATTTCAACACAAATCCCACCACCAGAGTCTACTTTCCTCCACCAGTTATGAGAACAAGATTTTATGTCAGAAAAGCTTTAATTCATGTAAGAATTTCTACCTTATAGGAGCAGGCTTTATTCTGTCATAGATTTTACTCCCAGTTCTGATGTCTATGCATTGACCTAAACACAAGAAAAAAAATATGTGAGGAGAGTAGCAGGTATGGCTCAGCAGATATCTTCAGAACTATAGAAATACTCATAATTTTACTTAAATCAATTTATTTTCTACAATGATTACCAAATGCATACTGATTAGGAGTTCCAAACCTTCAAAAACTCCCTCTACTTCTATGGTGATCAAAGGTCCTATAGTTTTATAAGTGACAAAGTCATGCACACACATATTTGAATTTTTCGATTCATTGCCATGCTTGTAACACCGTAACAGCCCTTCTCGAAGCCCACATGCTCCCCTCTCCTTAAACATGCTAGAATGGGAGTGGCTGGTGTAAGTCTCTATGTACATTTCCTTATACCTTGCCTTTGAGATTTATTTGACCCTCTGGCCAGTCACAGATATCCTATGTTTCCAGAAAACACAAAATTTGGCTCCTTCTAGGTTTCCCTAACTTCCTCTCTTCACCAAGATCACTGTTTTAGGATAGTCCCTTTCTTTTTTTATAGGCACAGTGACACTCCATATAACCAACATCAGCTATTCCATTGCCCAGTTTCTCTGGCAGAATCTGAAAAAGTCCAGAATCTGGTTACCTGCTGGAAATATTGAAAGGAAAATGGAGACCACCTGGAGAAAATGAGGATAAAGTAATTCTTCAAAAATCATCTTGCCACATTTAGATGAAACTAGAATATTTTCCTTGGGAGATGGATATAGTAAGTATGCTATTTTTATTTTTCAAGTATGATAATCAGTCCAGTACTCTTAGATTCATGTGGTTTTACCATCAAGAAATCATGGTATTTATTCCCACTGCATAGTATTCCATTGTGTAGATGTACCAAAGTTTTTTTAACCAGTCATCTGTTCTCAGGCACTTCTGTTTTTTCCAGATTCTGGCTATTGTAAACAGTGCTGCAATGAATATACAAGTGCAGATGTCCTTTTGACTATACTTTTTTGCCTGCCAGGGAAATATTCCCAGAACTGTTATTGCTGGGTCAAATGGGAGCTCAATTTCTAATTTTTTAAGAAGCGTCCATACTGTTTTCCAAAAGGGCTTAACCAGTCAGCATTCCCACCAGCAGTGAAGGAGGGTCCCTTTCTCCCAACATCCATGCCAACACTGGTTGCTTTTATTCCTTTGGATGTGTGCCAGTCTCTGTGGTGTGAGGTGGTATCTCATAGTTGTTTTGATCTGCATCTATCTCTGATGATTGGTGATGAAGAGCATTTTTTCATGTGCCTTTTGGCCATTCATATTTCTTCCTTGAAAAAGTTTCTGTTCATTTAATCGCCCCATTTTCTGATGGGGTTGGATGTTTTCTTCCTGTAGAATTTAACCAGTGCCTTATACATCCTTGATATCAAGCCCTTATCAGATAGGTATTGGGTGAATATCCTTTCCCATTCTGTAGATTGTCTTTGTATTTTGGTCACTCTATCTTTTGAGGTACAGTGAAGCTTTCGAAGCTTCTTTTGAAGCTTCTTAGTTTAAGATAGTCCCATTTGTTTATCTCTGTTTCCACTTGGTTGGGCAGTGGTGTGGGTGTGTCATCTTTGAAGATACTGTTAGCATTGATATTGTGGAGGGTTTTGCTGACCTTGTGTTCAATGTACCTAATGGATTCTGGTCTGCCGTTGAGGTCTTTAATCCATTTTGATCTAACTTTTGTGCATGATGTTAGGTCGAGGTCTAAGCCCATTTTTTTGCATGTGGTTGTCCAGTTATGCCAGCACCATTTGTTATAGAGGCTTTCCTTGCTTCACTTCACATTTCTTGCTCCCTTATCAAAGATTAGATTTCATACATTTGGGGTTGTGTGTAAGGATATTCCACCCTGTTCCATTGGTCTGCGGCTCTGCTTTTGTTCCAGTACCATGTTGTTTTAACTGTTACTGCTTTGTAGTAGAGTTTGAAGTTGGGGAGGATGATGCCTCGCATATTTTCCCAAAGCATTGCTTTAGTTATTCGTCGGGGGTTTCTGTTCCATATGAATTTCAGGAGTGTTTGATCTATTTCTTTGAAGAACGTCATGGATATTCTTATAGGAATCGCATTGAATCTGTATAATGCTCTGGGGAGTATTGACATTTTGACAATGCTAATTCTCCCAATCCATGAGCAGGGGATATGTTTCCATTTCCTCGTGACCTCTTATTTCTTGGAGTAGCGTTTTGTAGTTTTCTTTGTATAGGTCTTTCACCTCCTTAGTTAAGCTGATTCCAAGGTACTTGATTTTCTGTGGCACAATTGTGAACAGGATTGCTTTTTTCATGTCACTATCCTCACTCTCATTATTTGTATATGATAGCATGGTATAGGAAAACCATGGACTTTTGGGTATTGTTTTTATAGCCTGCAACTTTACTGTACAAGTATATTGTTTCTAGGAGTTTCTTGGTAGAGGATTTAGGGTTCTATAGATATAGTATTATATCATCAGCGAATAGTGAGAGCTTGATTTTTTCCTTTCCTATATGGATGCCCTTAATATCTTTTTCTTGCCTAACCACTATTGCAAATACTTCCAGTAGCATATTGAGCAGAAAGGAACTAGACAAATTTCTTTATCTTAAGGAATTGAAGGGAACTTTTGTGCAGTTGCAACCACAATAGAATTAGTTTGTCTTCAGGAGACTTCTACCACACTGAGGTCTGGCACGAACTCTTGCAAGAGTGATACTGGAACAATCTATAACTCATCACTTTCAGGCTATTCCTAGGTCCTTCCTACTGAAATCCCACTGAGAGAAGGCCTGGGTTTTGAATAAAACTCTTTACCGGTGTTTTGTGCAGCTAGGCACAGAACTTTTGTGTAGATAATCTTTGTTGAATGAATGGTAAGTGAAGAAAAATTAATGAATGAACAAGTGAGAGTGAAACAGAGGGCTAAAGAGTATTCAAACTACAATAGTCAAGACTACCTCCATGGGATGCTATTAATAGCCAACAGCTCTCCCTCACCAGGAGCAGAAGAAAGTTTACTGCAGGGCTGTTGTCCATCTTGGGGAAAATGAGAGACAGCAGTGACATGACTGCCCCTACTATCACCATGGAATGAAGAAATAGTCATCAACAAAAGTTGAGTGGAGATCCAGCTCTAAATCTCCACCCCTTCCACATCCTGACAATCTTAGCTGATTTATTCCCCTTTGGTTTTATGATTGGAGGCTTCTCACATTGCTAATACATTACTCATTCTTAGCACGATAGACAGCAGGGTCAAACAAGTGACCTATTGGAACTCAGAAGTGACTAACGGCCATGTAGAATTGGCTTCACTCAGAGGGGTCATTTGCTATCTCAGGCGGGGAAATTTATAACTTTGAAAATTCTAATTTCCACCTCACTTCCCTCCCTCCTCTGGTCCACTCGCCCTAACCCTGGGGGCTGGGTAAATTATATTGCTTACTAATTGAGCATGCTGCTCCTACCTCTCAGTAATGAGTCAGAAGGATTTGGCTGTGCTTGCCCTTCTGGCTTACCCCTTTCATAAACATTCAGAGTGACAAACTTTTTCTTTGGCCTGGGGTCATAAAAAAAAGAAAAATCTCTTAACTTTTTTTCCAACTTAAGACTTCAGCGAAATATTTTCCACCATCCTCAGCAAGACATAATGCTTCATGTCATGAATAAGTTAATGAGAAAAATATGAATGCCCCCTAGTCCCTCAGGGACCTGCTGGGCATTTGCCTCTCTCAGGACCAGTTGCTCTCTAAGGCTTACTGAGAAGTCTCTGGTTTAAGTTTGGATCCAGGGCACACTGTCTCCCTCTCAGCTGGCTGCTATTGCATTTACCTTGAACTTGAACACCTCTCCCCACTGAACCACCCTTAGAGCTCTTGGATGAATATCCCATAGCAAGCTTTACTAAGTGCCAACTACTAACGGCTTCAATAGAACCTGTTTAATATCTTATTTCATCTCTGGCTTTAAAATGTGCTTACCTAAAGAAGGGCATCCAGATTGTTTGCTGGGCATTCATATGGTTCACTACCATCTGGCCACAACCTGCGTTGGCAACCTTACTTTCCACAATTTCTTTCCAGCTCAAAGCAAACAAAACCACCATTATATCCTGTATTCTCTTTCTGCCTAAAATATGCTTCCCTTCAACCAATCCAAACCCTTTCCTTTATAGAGAGTTTGTGGGAACAACAGAATTATAATTTGGTGCTTTTTCACACTGATGTACTTTAAATATTTATTCAACACTTATTGTGTAATGGAGGGACAAAATAGCTTTTATTAAAATAATAAAATGAAAATTTTTATAGTAATAGTATTAATATGTTATAAAGAAATAGATTGATTTTCTAATTCCTTCCAAGGACTGAACAATCACAGTTCTGAAAAAAGTCAACAAAACCTTTGTTTTAAGTAGTTTCTGTTCTCTTTTCAGTTTTCTTTAATTATTTCCTAAGTCCCTTAATTTTTCGGAAGCATATTATGAAGTTTAAGCTGCAGCTTATTAAATATATTACTCTTTCTTGGTAGACAATTCATAGCAAATATAATTCAGGTTTACAAGTTCATTAAATTGTAACTAATCTTAGGCAGAGAGTGGTGGTTGTACTTGTAAGTACAGTTTGTGTCATGAAAACAATGGAAATAGATCTACTGGAAGTAGAACTCTTTCTCCTTAGGTTAGAAACAGAAACAATTTTACATGTCATCAATTTTGCAAAAATTTGTATGCACAACCCAAGTTAAGGGGCACTGTGCTTGTTATGCATTCTGTTTTTTTTTGGAGATCCTCTTGAGACTTTATAAGTGGAAATCTTTTATGGGACATTGGCTCAGCTAGATGCACTCTTTGAGATGTGCATAGTCACTCTGTTAATAATTCCTTTCCACTTTCACCTTCATCATCTCCCTAAACTATAGTTCTCAGCTTGGAATAAAAGGAAATCAGGTCCATTTTTTTGTCCCCGTTTTTATTTAATCTACACAGTTACAAGTTGTTTATGATTGGGTTTCAGTTATACAAGCAGTCCATTTGTAGTTAAATCTCACCCTGGAATAAGAGAGGAAACATTCCTTTAATGACTCTTACTCCAACTCAACCTTTTGAAGTTTGAGATTGTTTTTTTCCAGGAAGTAAAAGAGCTATTTTTCCTTCAAGTCCTGAGATTTCCATGATTCTGAAATCGAGCTCAAAAGGCTGTTTTTAATTTGACCTCAAGAACAATTCAAGAAGACAATTTTGACAATACTAGTTCCCCTTTGGGCAAAAATATTCCCACTGGAAATTCAGAGTGTCTTGTCGAGCAAAATGCTTCTTAATTTACTGAAAAAGGTGTATTTAGAAAAACAAATAACCTATTGCAGAACTTTCCATTATTACAAAGTCTGATGAAAAACAAAAAATAAACAGAGCCCTCAAAAATCTTTTAAAAAATAATAAAGCCAACAACTCTCAACTTTCTTGGACGATTTGTTTGTAGCATTTATCAAATATAATCATGCAAGGGGCCTAATCTACAATATGTTTTCAGAAATAGTTCCTTTCTTTAGGAGGAAAGCAGAACAGATACCTGCCCCTCAAAGTGTCCCTAAACTCGGGTGAGAAGGTGAGTTGGAACTTTGGAGTAAAGATTAAAGCAAATATTGTGGAAGTCTATGAATTATTTTGTGGAAGAATGCTTTGCATAAGGCATGTATTCTTAATGATAATGGGTGAGCTCATCACTGATTTCAAAAGCCCCAGTCACCCACAGCTTTGTTTGCCAAGAATCAGATAAAGCATGATGAAACAAGGGTACTGACCGTCTATTCATTAATGAGAACAAATAATCGTTCATGAGAACAAACATGCATTCACTAATGAAAACAAACATTCAATTATGAGTTGCCCATTGAGTGCCAGGCATTGTGCTAGGTGTGGAGGATAGAGAAAAGCATACAGCATTGTTTTTCCCCTGTGAAAAACATCCAGTTTAGTGTGGAGCTCAGTAAACAGATAACTAGAAGCTGGTGTCATAAGTAATAATGTGGAGGCATCACTTGCCATTTGTATCACTTGTCATCCCATTGATCTTCGATTAGCTTGAGAGGGCAACAGTAATGTCTCCATTTGTCCCTGTCACGTGCTATGGTATCTGCTCGCTCCAGGAACACAAATAGCCTCAAACCATTCATTCAGTGTTTGACGAAGAAGTCTGACCATCTTGTAGATGGGCGGCCACGCAGTATTTTGACATTATGTGAAATTCAGTTGGTAACAGTTCTAGTCCAGCAGTCATCTCTAAATTGCATTATGTGTCCGGCCCATTTGATTTTCGATGCCTTGGAAAATGAGACAGCGTCCCTGATTCTTGATCGTGGATGGAGGTTGGAACTCCGGATTCCTTCTCTCACTTGAGTGAAATGTGATACTCCAAGCATAGCTCTTTCGATTCCTCGTTGGGATACTCTAAGAGTGTTCTCATCATGTTTTCATAGGGCCCAGGTCTCTGAGGCATATGTTAGTACAAGAAGAATGGTAGAGTCGAAAAGATGTGCCCAGAGCCGGAGGTTCTTCATCCTCTTAACAACTTCGATGCTCTTGAAAATGCTCCATGCTGCTCTCTTCTTCCTGTGCAGTTCTGGCACCAAGTCATTCCTTATGTTGAGTTCTCAACCCAAGTATGTAATATAACATTGGGTTTGTTCTTTCAGTCTTGCCACAGGGAACTTAGTTTACCTTAGAACAATGGCCTTTCTGTATGGACACAGGAAGACAGTTAATATTATGCTTCATAACTTGGGAGCTGGTTGACTCCAGTAATATTTACTCCTGGGCATCTGCTTTCTCGACTCAGTTGCCCTTAATTCCTAGCACCCCAAAAGCAGGGTCCCGACGAGGGATAGAATGCACCCAGGGCTAGCTGTGAGCTACACTGGCATCAAAATGGGCCAGGCCAAAGCGCCACAATACTCAATTATAAGTTGAGAGCATGGTCATAGACAAATGCTGTCATGATCCAAAAGTAATGACAAGACTAGGACCCTGATAGGGTTAGGAAGACTAACCTGGCCTGCGGACTGTGGTCTGGAATATACAGTGAATGTCCTCAGGAAGAACCAAACTTTAAGTCTGATATATCTCTTACTGTGCTCATACAGTATGACATTGTTAGAAATATTAGAAGTAAATTTACTATAAATTTTTAGGCGGATTGCTAGCTGGGGAAGGAAAAGAGTGACACACCCTTGTTTGGATCCCACCCTTGAGCAGATCTCCTAGTAATCTGGAGTAATCTCCTTAGATGAGATTTTGTTAATCTCCCGGAAAATGGTCTAATCCTTCTTTGTTGATTTGTTAATGTCAAATCACTTTTGTGTCACCACCCTATGTGATTTCTATATAAACTAAGACTGTGGGGGAAGAGAAGGAGACAGCAGAGACAGAATAGGAGAAAGCAGGGACAGAAGAAGATGCAGCAGGACACAGACAGGGGCAGCAGAGGAAGGCAGAGGGGCAGAGGCAAGACAAAAGCAGCAGAGAAGACACAGAGCGAGAGAGAAGACACAGAAGCAAGAGAGAAGACAGAAACAAAGGAGAAGACACAGAAGCGAGAGAGAAGACACAGAAGCAGAGACAGAGAGAGGTCTGAAAAGACCTGAGGAGAGACTACAGAGACAGAGATAGAGAGACAGACAGAAGAGAGCATAGCAACACACACAGAAGTAGAGCACAAGGAGGAGCAATCCTGATCCAGTCCATACACAGCAGCTCGAGAGCACCGAACACAAGAGAGAGAGTGAGAGAGAGAGAGAGGAAGAGAGAGAGAGATGCCCCAAGAGCCTGTGAACAACACAACACAACACAACACACATCACATCTCCCCTTCCTTCATGAGCACATGTCTTTGTATTTTTTATACAGGTACACATAGCTGCTGCATTCGAAGATGTTCTTTCCATTGAGAGCAAATGGAACATCAGGGACTAGTTTGTTTTTCATGAACATTGTCTTGATGAAATTCAGCTGCAGTCTGACCTTTCCACACTCGCGGTCAAAATCCACTAGCATTTGTGCTGTTTGGCTAGTGTTTGGTGTTATTAAAACAATGTCATCAGCGAAGCAGAGGTGGTGTAGTTGCCAACCGTCTATCTTCACTCCCATTCCTTCCCATTCCACTTGTCACATGACATTCTTAAGGGTGGCACTGAAGAGTTTCAGTGAAACGGTATCACCCTGCTGAACCCCTCTCTTTATGTTGATGATCACTTCCTTGTAGAATCGTGAGATCCTGGTGGTTAATCTGTAATACAGCTCATGGAGGATCTTGATGTATTGAGTTTGAACGCCCTATTTGCCTAGGGCTTCGATGACCACTTCAGTCTCAACAGAATGAAAGGCTTTTTTAAATCGATGAACGTTAGACAGAGAGGCATCTTGAACTCTCACAAAACTTCAATGAGCTTGGTCACCGTGTGGATATGGTCAATTGTGCTGAATCCTTTTCGGAATCCGGCTTGCTTGCATGGTTGTCCTTCATCTAGTGTTCTGCCTATTCTATTCAGGATGACTCGACTGTACAACAGTCGAGTGAGTCTTGACTATTGTAGACGACGGTCAACAGATTGGGCAATAGATGCTGATGTCATGGATGTCTCCCTTCCTGTACAACAGAAGGGTCCTGCTGATTTTCAATTGGGATGGAACCTTGCATTTGGACAGGTAGAATGTGAAGAGCTGAGCAGGTGTATAGTACTGGCGGCAGATTCTTTAGGTGTTTGGGTCTGACCTTATCTGAACTGGGTGCTGTACGCATCTTTACCGACTAAATGGTGTGTCAGATTTGGGAAGGGAGAACATTGGGAACGACAGATCCATCCTGCAGAATTTGGTACATGGGCAGGTGGACATGGCTGTTGAAGAGATCCTAGTAGAAGTCGTGAATAATCCTCTCCATTGTTCTTCTGGAAGATCTGATAGATCCATCAGCACATTGGAGGGCAGTCATCTTGGTCTTGTAGCTGGCAAAGGACAGGTGAGTGTTGTGAATACTTTTCCCGGCTTCTGTCACATTGGCCAATACCGCTGCTCTTCTCTCTTTGAGGTCTCCTTTATCGCTTCTCTGCAGAGCTTTGTGAGCTCAAATGTTAGATTGTGATTGCCTGTGCCAAACCACATTGGCAAATGAGCTCAAGAGTTTCTGAAAACAGGCGTCTGTTTGTGGCTTTCTCACTCTTGGCATTCCTTGAGCAGTCATGGAGCTGCTGAACCAGTTGATCGTATTCTTCGTTGATGTTGTCAATGACGGCATCTTCCCACGTTGCCGCAACAGTGTCAAAGAGCTCCCAGTTGGTGGTCATTCTGGGAGTTCTCTTCTTAAACTTAAACTTTGCAATTCTTTCTCCCCGCTCTGTGAAGTAGAATTTTGCACAAAGGAGATGGTGGTTCGATCCCATTTGGAATTTTGGGACAACAGCGACATCGGTCAGGCAAAAGCGTTGATTGAATATGATGTGGTCAATTTCGCTGTGGAACTGTCCACCAGGAGACTCCCATGTCCAACATTTAGATTTGGCCTTCTGGAACTGTGAGCTACCATGGATAGTCTTAGACAACATGATGAACTCAGACAGTCTCTCACCCTGTTTGTGCCATTGTAGGCCATGGGTCCTGATGTGGAGTTCTTCAGGCGACCTTCTCAGTCCTATCTTGGCATTGAAATCACCGACAATGATCTTGTATAAAGTGTGGTCTTCTTTATTAAACTTCTTCAGATTCATGTAGAACTTCTCAATTTCTTCTTCATCGTAGTTGGATGTTGGTGCATAGACGACAAAGATAGAAACTTCTCGCAGTGAGCCACATCTATTCAAGCATAATCGTCCAATTCGGGTTGTTAGGCATTTGAATGAATCAATGCTCATGGCCAAGTTTGTGTTGACAAGGACACTGACACCACGGACACCTCTATGGTCGCATGTTCTGAGGAACAATTCTTCCCCAATATCGAAAATGACGTGATGTGATTGATGCCTTCTCGTCTAGGTCAGACCAATGATGTCGTACTTGATCTGCGCTTGCACCATCAGGTCCTCAATGGATACTTCCAATGCCAGTATACATGCATTGAAAATACAGTCATTTTAGTTCTTCTTCTAGTTTGTCCCTGATATTTTATCAGCCTCTCCTTGCTCATCCTTCTTAATGCTGCCGTATTGGGGGCTCTTTTAGTGTCAGGGGAATGAGGTCCATTGTTGTTACTGTTTTTGGCATATTGAATATGCCCTGGATGGCGTACCAGGCTCTGCCGTGTGGGCGGGATACTCTCAGTAGCTTGCCGGGCTCTCAGAGAGGGATGGAGGCTTTTAGAGTGGCCTCTAATTGCCCTTACAGGTGTTCCCATGCCTCACACCATATTTGAACCCCATCAAATATGGTGCGGTAATTATAGAAAATGTGTATTAAGCGTCTTATGATGTGACTTCGCGGCTGCGCAGTCTGGAAAGCAGCCTGGAGTCTGGCTGGGTAGTGGAAGTGGTGGAGCTGGAGGTTGGCTGATGAAGTATTTATCTGACTGGTAGGGTGGTTTGTCTGTGTGTGATCCCTGGGGCGCCAGAGATTGGGGGAAACAGGCAGAGGATCTCTGTTTCTTGGTCCTGTTGAGCCTGGAGTCAAAGTTCACAAGTTTCAGCTTTACCTGGTTCTCTGGGGCTTCACTAATGCATGAGGCATGGCCTAAGTGTCCGGAAAGCAGCCTTGAGTGTGGCAGTGGCTGGTTAGTGGAGGTAGTGGATGTGGAGGTCGGCCGATGAGGTATTTGTCTGGCACCTGTACGGTGGGTCATCTGGGTGTGATCCGTAGGGCACCAGAGATTGGAGGAAGCAGGCAGAGGATCTCTGTTTCCCAGTCCCATTGAGCCTAGAGTCCAAGGTCACAAAGTTCAATGTGGAGGCATGTCCAAGGAATTATAGTACTCTGAGAGTTAATATTGGGGCATTATCAGGAAAGACCTTGTTATTAGTGGTCCTAATATTTTCACTTCTCTGTATACTTTTGACTTTGCCATGAACATATGAAATAATTCCCACTGAACATATTTCCCTGGCACTTTGACTTTAGACTAAGCCCTATGACATGTGTAGCCAATAAGCTATTTGCAAATATGATTCAAAGAGGGACATAAAATGTGCCTGTATTATTGGTCTTTAACTCTTGTGTTTCTTGTTTTTCACCATGAAAAGAATATGTCTTGACTTGTTGGTCCTACGAAAAAAGATGGGAATGCATTTGGACTCCCCTTAAGTCAGTTAAAGGTACATACAGCTCTAAATGTAGCTATTAACATTCCAATGGAAGGGATAAATAAAGTAAAAGCATTAACACATGTAACTTTAAATACTGCCTGTCAGGCACTCTCTGTGCATCTGTGCATAAGCATACAAACAGAGAATAATATATCATATCACAGTGTGTATGATAAACAGCAGTTTTACTTATAGCTACCATTGATTGAGTGCTTTTTATGGATCAGAAATTATACTAAATTTTAACATCCTTTCCCTTGGCCCTCACAGCAATCCTTTAGGAAGTATTATTGTCATTCCCATTTTACAGATGAGGGATCTAAAGCTCAGTGAATTTGGTACCTTGCTTTTAGTCATAAAAAATAGAACTGGCATAACAAGGATTTTAACCTAACTCTGGAATATCTCAACTCTTAATTACTTGTTTATCTACAGAGAATGAGAAGACCAAAGATGGAGCATTGCATAGGTCTGACTGTATTAGTTGGTCTCTACCAGTTTTTTCCCCACTCATTTGAGGACTAAATACCAGGATTATCTAGAACCAATGGAAGCATGGCTTGATGGGGATGTCCCTCAATAATAGATTTTTTTCTGTGAAAAGCATCCAGTTTAGTGCGGAGCTCAGGAAACAGATACTGGGTAACATGATACTTTATGATATTTGGTGAGATCATCACTGAGCTCACAATATATAGTTTCTTGTTGTATTTATTAATAGAAACACCAGTGGTGTTCATTGTTTATAAGGTACTATGCAATGTATTGAACATGCATTAATCAAATTATTGTCATCCTACCTGTTAATAACTATCCATCAAGATACATACAACCATATTTTTTTCACTAGAATACTGGTTTATAATGAAAGGATTTAGCTAAGACAGTCACAGCAAGATGGAAAAGAAATATAGATAATGGTCTTCTTCTAGCACAAATTTCTTCAAATCTCTATGCGTTCATCATCCTTGTGCCCTTTAGCATTTTTTAATGGATGGTGTCATTACCTGGGCACAATAGATGAAATCAATGGCAATTCCTTCAGCTCTCTCTCCTCTAAGAAGAGAAGAGGGTGGAACTCAACACAGCTTGAGTTATACCTGTTAGCGTTCTTGCTTTACAAGTGATACAAATTCACCAGTCATTTTGTCATTGAACATATTGTTACTAAATCCCAAATAAATACCTGGTCCTACCTCCAGCCTGGGGTACTTGTAAATGAAACAGATTAAATCTCTGATCTCAGGGAATTTACAGTTCAGTTTCTGCTCACCCCATTTCCCAGCCTGGCTCCATCTTTCAGATCCATTTGGTGTCTGCTCAGTGATAATAAATGTGATTATCATTGCAGCTTAGAAGCCTCATTGCCTAACATGTTTAGACAGACCTTGGTTTGTTATGCCAACTTGGATAAAGAGATTTTCTCTGACATAACCTCCCTATAGAAGTGATGCATTTGCTGACCCCAGGAGATTTTTACTTCCTTTACCACTCCAGTTTTTCTTGGTTTATGCCCTTCTCATGACCAGAATTTCCCACAGAAGTTGGACCTTCTGCAGAAATGGCAGAAACCAGAAACACAGATCACTTGGTCATACTTCCTTTGAAAGCAGTGTTAACGTGGACCAGTGAAATAACTAGCCTCCTGAAACTGTGTACAAGGAGGGCCTGTATCCTCACTTTAAATTAAACCACACTAGCCATATAAATTGAAGCTGATTTCTTCTCCCATGCCCCCAGCAAAGGAAACCACCATTTTGCCTTCACTAAATTGCTTTTCAGAGTGTTAGAAATACGTACATGGAGGGATTCTCAGAAGATTCATAATTTACTTGGTATGCTTTCTAGATCAAACTCCTCCAAGCAGCTGAATTATATAGCCTTTGTGTTCCTTTTGGAAATAGCTGCCTTCTCCTGATTCTCAAAACACCCCTGGACACTTACTTAAACAGAAAATCTCAGAGTTCTTCCAAAGCAAGGCTCCCAGTCACATTAACAGAAAAATGTTGCCTGGGCCACAGGCTGCTGAATCTAGCTGTTTTCAATGAGGAATAATTTAATATTGAAATAAGTTGTAATTAAATAGGAACTCTTCCTCCTGCACCCTTCCCTCCCTGACCCATGTTACTATTAGAGGCAGGCCATGAATCCTATGATTGTGATGCAGAAGGAATGGAGAAGAAAATACTGTACAGCTATCTGAGTCACAATAGCTCTTAAGTCAAATAAATTTCCCCCATAATCCAATGGTCATACCTCATTTTGGTTTCTAGTTGTATTAATGAGTGAATTCTGTATGTGAGATGAATACCATGCTGGACAAATGGGCACAAAATCAGAAGGAGTGTATAAATCCCCAACCCAGCTTGCTTCCCTTAAAAGTTAGTTATTTTGAATCTCACTTTGAGAACAGATCAGGTTGCTAATAGATTTTCAGAATCCTAATGAAATTGAGAGCTTGAGAAGGTAGCCCAGAAGGCTGGAACTGTATTTCATGGAATTTTCTTCTTGGAGAGTGGTTTTGACTGGCTCCATACACGTTACCCTTGGTTCTTACTGGGTGGCCTGAAACAATGATAGAGCATTGCTGGTTTGAGAGGAGAAAAATGACCTTAAAGCAGGACCTGGAAAGCCCTGATGTGGAGAGCCAATGAGCTCTAGGGCTTCCTGATTTTAGAGTTCAATTTTCATGTTAAATGCACACACTTGAAATTATTCTCCCAACATTGTGCCAAGCTGAGTCAGTAATAATTCTTTATTAGTTTTGAGTTTGGGGCCACACCCAGTGTTGCTCCCGGCTTACTCCCGGCTCTGTGCTCAGGGATCAACTCGTTGCAGGACACTGGGGACCATATTCAGTACCTGAGATAAAACACTGGTCAGTCTCATGCAAGCAAGCACCCTACCCACTGTACTATTGTTCCAACCCACCAGTACTACTTCTTGTTCTACTTAGAATTACAAGGATCTTGTAAAGCGAAAGTCATGTTAATATATTTTCTTTGGGGCACAGACAAAGCATAAAAGTAATTTGGAGGAAATGGATTCTTTTTATTTAGAACCAGAGGAAAAGGAAGAGGGTGAGATAAATGCATTTAGTGACATAGAAACATTTGCTCAGGCTGTCATAATCCTGCATGTTGAACTGAGTTCATCTTCCTTTGTTCTTTTGGCTTCAATAAAAAATAAATAATACATTTAGAAGTTGGGTTTACCCCCAGCTGGGAAGTGATTAACAACACATTGAAGGCTTATGACAAATTCTGGCCTTACTACAGGACCACTATCACTAATATGGCTGTACATTTGTCTTGAGGCTTTTGTAAAGCAAAAGTTCTCTTTGAACCAATATACCACTCTAGATGTACCACTCTGCAATCAATCACGTTGCAAACTTTTTCAAAGTAAGATTTGGACGCTTCTAGGATGTGATTTGCAACACTTGAGAGAATATGAGCTCAAAATAAATAAAGGTGACTTAAGAGCAGGTTATTTAAACTCTGGAACAAAGTACACACTCCTTCCTTCCCTTCTTTTCCTTATCTTCCTACCACAACATTTTTATTAAATCAAAGAGGTTAAAATAAACCTCAGACTGGCTTGAATAAGATTAAAGCCACTAAGAAGTCTGTAGCTTAGAGGGATGTGATGAGAGAGAAGGAGCATCTCCCACCTGCCTTGGGGATGAGTCATGGGGAGATGGTACAATTGCAGTAGTCTCCTATTTTTAGCACCGCCTGCTAGAACCATCTCTGTCTGCTCACCTCTCATGCTCCCTGAGCCACTCTGGCATGACGGGCCCCAGTCATAGCCTCTAAGTGCCGTGGGACTGGCTCTGTTCAGGCTGCTCTAATGGTTAGAAAAGATTTTCTTATAATTTTTTAAAAACACCAGAACTTTTCCCATTGCATTGTGCCTTTTATGGTTGATTTATGTGCCAGAAATAGACTCGTGTGACCCCAATACCCTTATAGAAATTAATCACTCAGAATATTCTTCTGGTGGCATGTACAAAGAATATACAACAGGAAAAATAGGGGGGAATCCATCTGTTCTCCTCCATATCTAACTTCTGCATGGCTGCTGAAAGGAAAAGGTCTAACTGGTTTGTAACTATTAAAGAATCTACTTGACCCCAATGGGGTTGAACATTTTCTAGAGACATACAATAGAAAGAATGATAAGTTCATTTGGAAGATTAACAGTGCTGTTTATGCAGTGTTTCTGTGAGAAAGGAGTGTTTTCTCCTCTGCGTCACTGTAAATTATACACAATAACCATCACGTCACAGAAAATAAGCAAATGTTAACACAGTTGGGCACATATTTTTCCCCTTATTGTTATATAATCTAGACAATGAGAAACACTTGAATGTAGGGATATTGTAGGCAAGTCAGAGGAATTTTACAGATCCCTTAGGGCCTTGTGTATACCCTCTCAAACAACAGGATGAAGAGTCTTTTATTAGAACCAGGGTCTGTGTTCACTGGGCCCTGGAGATGTTTGGCTGATCCATATCACCCATGTTTACTTTTACTAGACCGGAATGCTTCCTTAAGCCAGGATGCCCTCTTAACTTTCCAATGGTTGGTAGTATTCTCTGAACCCTCACATGCATTTTAACTGAGGAAGCAGGATAAAGGAGCATCCCTTTGACAGACTGAAGTTGACTTATTATTTATTTATCATGGCCTCAAGAGACTTACTTATTTTGAGCTTTTTTTCAGTTATCCAAGGTCAGATTTCTTTGGTTTGGTAATTCCAGTGTCAAATTCTGCTTGTTCTTGTTAGCTAAAACTGGTCAACCTGTTGTTCTCTCACAGAGCAGCTAGTGGAAACCCTGGCCCTCTCTGGAATCACCAGTGTTCATCAGAGTGAGTTCGGGTTTCAGATAGGAGACAACACACTCTTGGTGTTCCTCTAGACTCAACCACTGCACCCCCAGGGAAATTCTAATTTAACTGGCAAATCAACTAAATATTCTCTTTCTGGGGTTCATAGAGATAGTACAGGGTTAAGGCATTTGCTTTGCACACAGGGAACAGGTTTGAGCCCCAGCATCACACACTGTCCCCTGAGTCCTACCAGGAGTGATCCCTGAATACCACCAGGTGTGGCCCTCCAAACAAAACAAAATACAAACAAAACATTCTATTTCTCATAAAATGATCATTATGCTAACTTCTGAGAGAGATTGTGATTCTGAGACAAAAGGAACTATTGTGAGGACACAACCATATAAAAATCAAAGTATTATTACCAATGCTTCAGTGAATAGTCTTTTGGTAATTTGGGGGGTGAGGGACCACACCCTTCAGGCCTCACTCCTGGCTCTGTGCTCAGAGATCACTCCTGATAGACCTCCAGGAACCATATGCTTTCTCCAGGAACCATATGCGTTCCCAGGAATGGAACCCAATTGACCACATGCAAGGCAAGAGCCTTTCCCAATGTACTATAGCTCCAGCCCCTCCATGAATAGTCTTGATGCCCTCCAGAAACACTTGTCAAGCCAAGTAATGAGAATATGGATTCACTTATACCATTATGTAAACTATAATATCTTCTTTTTCATTTAAGAAGCAAAACTTTCATTGAAGCTAATAAGAATGGTGTATACTGCCTAGTTGTGTTTTTTTGATGGAAGATAGTGGGAAAAGAAAAGGCTGTTGGAAATGATCAAGATTGTCATTTTCATCTTAATGAGTAAAAACTCTTAAAAGATACCCAAAGAATGCATGAATATAAATGGAACGTGGTATTGTACCATGATTAAATGTATGATTCCATAAAATTGACGTCAGGGTTTTGAAGACATGCTTTGTACACATATTAAAACTGTATTCACATCATTATTCACAGCAGCCAAAAGGTAGAAGCAACTTATGTGGTAACTATCGATAAGTGAAATACATATGCTTAACTTATTATACATGAACACAATGAAATATAAGTTGCAAAATGAATAAAACTCTAAGATATGCCACCTCATGGGTGGGTGAACCTTGAGAACATTGTGTAAAATATAAAAATCCTGACACAAAAAGGCATGATTTCACTTATATCAAGTAACCAGTCTAAATAATAGAGACAGAATATGGCTATTTCCCAGGATATGGCAGGAGAAAGGGGAAGTTATTATTTAATAAATCCAGAGTTTCAGTTTAAGAAAACAAAAATAATGTTAGAGATGGATCATAGTAATCATTGCAAAATAACATAAATTTGCTTAGTATCACTGAATTGTATACTTAAAACTGGTAACGATGATAAATTTTATGTTATGTGCAAGTCAGTACAATTTTTCATGTTCTATTTATTTTCCTGCTTTGGGGGCAAGACTTAGCAGTGCCCAGGGTATAATCCTGACTCTGTCTTCAGGGATCACTTCTGGCAGGGTTTGGGGACCATATGGGATTCCAGGGTTTGAACTCAGGTTAGCCACGTGCAAGGTAAGTGCTTTGACTGAAATTCTATTCCTTCATACCTGTCATGATTTATTTTTAAGAATTAAAAATTAACAAATAAAATCAATGAAAGTTATGGAACTGGCAGTTTTGGGATTTCCCCAGGGCACGCACAGCATGTGTCTTGTATGGTCCAAGGTATTATTCTTCACTGGCCTTAAAGCAGCACCCTGCGAATCAAAGACAGTTCTTCTTGTGTCCAGAGTATTTGTAGATGGATCATAGGAGGTGTTTTTGACAAGGCAGGCAATCCAACTTTATCTCTGAAATTCCCGAACATTCTTAGGTGCCATCCTAAGATAACCAAGAGCTATCTTGTCCTAATGAGGAAGAAAAAACGCAAGTGCTCACTCTGAGGTCTGGAGGGATCAGCAGTCAACTCTTCATTTGCTCGCCAGTAACTGTGTGATGATTTCAGACCCTGCTGGAAATACCAACAGTATGAAAAAGGGCAGAATTTATTTTTCACAACTTTATAAGGAGACGTACCCAAACAGATGGCTTCTTATTCAAATGGTGTCTAGTGTGAGTGCCCAATTCTCTTTCTGAGACTCTAAAATGAAAGACATAGCATTAAGGAATTCATTGAAGACTTTCATAAGAAGCAGGATGCAATATTTTATTGCTTTCTTTATAGTGATAGACTTTCTCTCTTGTTACCCTGAAAGAGCATCAACTATGGGGTTGGCTGGAGGGTCATCTCCCCTAAAAAAGAACAGAAAAGAAAGTCTGCTAACTTCCCTTAGTTAAAAAGAAAATTAAATCAAAGTTTCCCCTAATAGGTTGAACTCCATAAGGCCCCATGGAGGGGATTGGAATGAAGGTAGGCAGTTCTAATTTCTTTTATTACTACATGTTTGGACCCATATGGGATGCTAGGAGTCGAAACCGGGTCGGCCGCGTGCAAGGCAAACACCCTACCCGCTGTACTATTGCTCCAGCCCCACTGTCACTATATCACTGTCATCCCGTTGCTCATCGATTTGTTCGAGCAGGCACCAGTAGCGTCTCCATTGTGAGGCTTGTTGTTACTGTTTTGGCATATCAAATGCACCACTGTCAGGCTCTGCCGTGCGCTCCAACCCCAATTTTATATAACTCTAAGGAAAAGTAAATAGAGATAAACACAGATAGTGGTACAAGATATACAAGAGAGGTTTTCTGACTGGTTTGGACAAAATGTTTCAGGACTTTTAGTCTATGTCCCCTTTCACACACTATTCTGGGAATTGTGTACCAAAGGTCAGAGTGTAAAACTTTTGCCAGGTCCTTTTTATATTTCTGCTTCTATTGTTACGTGGCTGATGCCATGATGTAGTCTGCCACACAGGGCCTTCTGTGGCTATATTGTAGCCTCTATGTGTACGTGAAGCTCTGCTAGTTCTGTCTTGGGAAGCAGAGTGTTACTTGGATTTGAACCTCTAATTACTCCCCTAACCAGGCATTCTCATGTAGTGAATAGTGTGTCTGACTATATGACCTACCCAACACTTAAGCATTCCAAGAGCATTTGATAATATATGAAACAAGTTTCCTCTACATACCTAGAATCTCAGCTTTCTGGTGTGACTTCTGGATCACTATGACAACAATAGTTGAAAATGCTCACTCTGAATAAGAACTGAGTGTTGAAAGTAAAGGGATATGCATGATACCCTTTCAGTAACAGTACAGTAAGCTAATACCCAAAAGAGAAGAGTGAGAGGGAAAGAAGAGAGGGGAAAGAGAGAGAGAAAGAGCGAGAGAAGGTGTCTACCATTGCCATAGAGGCAGGCTATAGGGGCAGGAGCTATGGGGAGACATTAGTGGTGAGAAACATCCACTGGTGAAGGGATGGGTGTTGGAACATCGTATGAATAAAATTTAATTGTGAAATTTTTGTAACTGTGAATCTCACAGCGATGCAGTTAACTTTTCTAAAAATTTAAAATATCTAAAAAAGAAAAAAAGAGAAATATTTCCCCTTCAGGTAGCTGCCATTAGGAAGGACACCGTAGGACTCCACTCTTTATAAATATATCTTGTCTCTCTACTAATCTGCTTAATTTCATATCATGACTAAAGAATTTTGATTATAGCTATGTATTTGAAGTCACAAAGAGGTTACTTCTGCACCATGAGGAGATTTTAAATAATAAGTTTGGAAGTCACTAGATAAGAAATAGTTTAACTCAGCTTAGACTTCTAAAGGGCATATCTCTTTCCAGCAACCTAGCTCTGCAGTTAAAAAACATTCATGGTGAATTGGTGTAGTAGATTTGTAGACTGCATTATCCAAATTCTAGAAAAAACTCAGAATTATAGTTTTTATGAGTGGAGCAAATAAGCATTTTGTGTCTAAGATCAACCTGTAGATATTTAGCAAAGAATACATTTTTCTGGGTCTTACTGTGTTTAGTCCCCACACCTTTTTTTAGTTTTGGGGCCACACCTGGTGCTGCTCAGGGATTCTTTCTGGCTCTGCACTCAGGGATCACTCCTGGTATGGATCAAGGTCACTATATGGGGTGCTGGGGATTGCATCCAGGTTGAGTGTGTGCAAGGAAAGTACGTTAGCTGATTTACTTTCTCTCAAACCCCAGTCCCCACACACTTTAAATAAACTGTCTTAAGATAACAAAGAATTGTCTCTTTGTAGAAAAGCAGTTGTCCCTTGAAAGGACTATGACCTGAGTGTATGTTTGTTGGTGTGTATTTGTTGATGTGGTACTTAATGTACCACATCCAGTTCACTCTCCTTGTCCAGTTTTTCCCAGAACTGAGCAGACACTAAGAGACATAAAAGAAGCACATAATTTAAACTATCTTACCAAGAGCATAGATAAGGAGATTTAATTTATAAGTGGGTTACATTCTGTAATGTTCTCCTGTAGAAGCAATATTATTGTATTCAGATGCTCAGAACACTTTCTATTTTCCACATCCCAAAGCACAATAATGTACATTTTATTTTAAATTATGTTAGGATACTTATAGCAAGAAATTTTTAGTTGGACTACTATTAACACAAATATGCTCATTGGTGGAAAACAAAAATTTCTGTAAAATGAATTTAAATAGATTTTTAAATTTTTCATGGGTTTGAGTAATATGGAGTTTTAAGGGTTTAGCTTCACACTTGTCTATGTGTATAATGGCCATATATTCCACCATCAAAATTCCAGTGTCATGCAAGCACCAGAAAGTATTCTCTGCTCATTCCTTCCATCTTCTCTTTCTTCCATCTGGAAACTGCCATTTTCTTCCCTGAGTGTAGGAGTTTTGTTGTTTCTTGTCAGTTCTTTTGCTTTAATAATTCATAATGCACATATGAGAGAAATCATTGATAAGTGCATTTCACTAAGGAAGACACTTTAAAATACTTTTTACTTTTAATGCTTTAAAATGCTTTACTTGGGATTAAAACATGCTTGGAAGCATTTCCAAAATCAAAGGGTGATGGGAGCATGTCTTCCAGGTTTGTTTAAAGAGCTTTAGAGCTTAACTGCAATGATTTTCTGTTTTACTTAATTTTGTGTTCTGTCTGCCTCTTGATGTGATAAGAGGCATGGATGTGATGGAACTATTTAGAGAACAGAAATAAGGGAGGGAGAGAAAGTAAGAGGAACAGGACAACAGTGAGTATGCAGAGTAAGATAAAGGGAAGAGACAAATAGGAAACAAAAGGAAAGTAAAGTGATCTAAGATAAAATAAAAAATGTATATAACCTAACAGTCAAGAAAGAATAAAATCAAGGCAGAGTGATAGTAACTGGAATTAAGGCATGTGCCTTGCATCCATCCATCCATCCTTGGCTCCACATGATCCCCTGAGCACTGCCGGGTATAGCCATGCAGCACACTGCAAAGTGACCTGTTCCAGCATCACGATGGCCTGAGCAACAGCACATCCTCAGGTCCTCACAAAAAACTGCTGGCCTGTGTGACTGAGAATCTCAGTGAGGGACTCCTGGGTCTCTTGGGCATTGCTTGGGCAGAAATAATGAGAGAAAGCCAGAAGGGAGGGAGGGAGGGAGGGAGGGAAGAAAGAAGTGAAGAAAGAATGAAAGAAAGAAAGAAAGAAAGAAAGAAAGAAAGAAAGAAAGAAAGAAAGAAAGAAAGAAAGAAAGAAAGAAAGAAAAAGAAGAAAGAAAGAAAGGAGAAAGAAAGAGAGAGAAAGAGAAAGAAAGAAAAGAGAGAAAGAAAGAAAGTGAAAGAAAAATAAAAGAAATAAAAAGAAAAAGAGGGGGCCGGAGCGATAGCACAGCGGGTAGGGCGTTTGCCTTGCACGCGGCCGACCCGGGTTCGATCCCCGGCATCCCATATGGTCCCCCAAGCACCGCCAGGAGTAATTCCTGAGTGCAAAGCCAGGAGTAACCCCTGAGCATTGCTGGGTGTGACCCAAAAAGCAAAAAAAAAGAAAAAGAAAAAGAAAGAGGAGCAGGAGAGAGAGAGGAGAGGGAGGGAGGGACGGAGGGAAAGAGGGAAAAAGAGAGGGAAAGAATGAAAGAAGGAAGGAAGGAAGGAAGGAAGGAAGGAAGGAAGGAAGGAAGGAAGGAAGGAAGGAAGGAAGGAAGGAAGAAAGGAAAGAAGGTTTTCTGGTGCCAGTCACCACAGTTACTAACCAAAGCAAAGGGTGACCAGCAAAGGGTACGATAGCATATCATTGGTTATTCATATGTACATGACATTTTTGAGTTAGGTTTTATATTTTGAAGAAGACTTTTTGGGTGGTTGAACATATCAACTGACAGAAAATACAGAGAACAATTTACTAGTACTAGTTAACTTTGATTAGGTTCTGATTATGAGCCAAATATTCAGCTAAGTGCAGAACACAGTGTTTCATCCTTCCTTGAAATCAGTTTATGAGCTGCATACTAAGATTATCCCTGTTTTTATGCGAAGAGAGTAAGTAAAAAGGAAATAGAGAATTTAGAATTTAAGGAATTGCCATCAACTCACATAGTTTCAGTCCAGATCCATGTTATGCAGCCCTCATGGAATAGTTAGAAAATCAATGGAGGACGGTGGAGAAGAGTCACATTCTGTTGTCCTAGAATCAGCTTCCCGATTCTTTCCAACTCTGCATTGAGTAAGATCAGGTTGGTAGCTTGAAATGGACTAAGGTTGATTTATTTGTTTAATGAAAATGGGCAGCACATCAGAGAATGTTATTTCCTAAAGATCTGATTGCTACTTAGCACATGATGAGAGACTGGTTTTAGTAGGAGTCAGAACATCCTACTGCAATTCAGCGGTCCCTCCCCAAGGTTGGGAAGAAATGTGAAGCTGACTTCAGGACAGTTCTAATTCTGCTTTTTACCTAGAAAAAAACATATTTCTCTTGATCTTCTGTATCACCCACAGGAAGGTTCTCTTGTGCTGAAAGTAGAATAGAGATGAGCAAGTGGATGCCTTCACAATGGTTTCATTGCCCTGGTCTCCTTTGACTGCAAATCTTGCCACATTCACACATGCTAGCATCCTGTGAATTTTCCCACATTCATAGCTTTTAAAGGCAAACATATGTTAGAAAATAAACTGACACTGTTTTCTTCAGACATTAATGCTCATTAACACACACCTAGACTCCCACAGCTTGATTTTCACACCTGTAATTTGATTTACCATGAATAACTGAATCTTTGCTTATATTTGCTTTAAGTGATCCAGAAGAAACTAACATTTTGTTGTCAGAAGCAGTTTTCCTCTGCATAGATACCAGAAACCTGTTCAGAACATTAGCAGAGATGAATACTACATTCAAAATACACCTTGCTACACTGTCACAGTTTCCATGTCAAATATCATGGGTTATAATCTTATAGGAAACAAGGAAACAAGGCTATAAGGTTATAATCTTACAGCCAACAAGGTCATGCATATGATGCTTTGTCATTCTAAATCATTTAGCCTCCTTTTCCTTCCTCTCTTTTATTGATCTGGATAGATTTATATGCCAAGAATAGACTTGGCCAAATCACTTGCATCCTGTGGATAGTGTCTCTCTGTGTTCTGGAAAGAAAGGCAGCAGAGATATATCATATTTTCATGGTGAATAAAGCAGGTTAGAATGGGAATAACTCCATCTGAGAGGCACAGAAGAAAATTCAATCCAGCTCACTGCAAGATGCAAATTTATTTATTTTTTCATTCAATGCAAATTAGCATCTTCAAATTCATCCATTTTTTTTCATCAGGAAGAGGAACTTTTTGTCCTGCAATTCATTCCAAATGTTCTAGAGACTTGCACAAATATTTAAATCATTTTATTTCTGCAGATTTAGATGCCAATACATTAATGCACAAACAGGAAATACTTTTTCCAAAACTAATAGAAATGAAGGAAAGTTGTACCAATTCTAAATGCTCAGAAGGGAATAAGAAAGTAAAACAGAAGCGGCTGGATTATCCAACTAACTCGATAGGACAAAAATTCTTCTAAGTCTACTGTTTAGATATTTTACTGTCAACAAGCCATTATTAAAAGCTATACAAAGTGAATATTAATATCAATAAACAAAATAATGGGATTTTAAAAAAGAAATAGTTGTTACTACATTTTTTCTTCCATTCCTCAACCTATCCCCCCATTTCCAAATAAAATGGCAGTGTAGAGTAATATGAAAAAGCATGCATTTGGCTCACACCCCTAGCATCATTACTTTCTGGTCGTGAGGCATTGAGCATTTTATTAATTCTCTCCTTATTTCATTTTTCATATTTTTAAATTTGAGCTAATAAGGCTTATCTCCTGGAATTGTTTCAAGGACTGAGGGGAATAATGAATGTGTACAATCCAGTCTGTAGCAATATCTCTAAGTACATTTCAATTTCCATTCCTTATGTCAATCTTGAAGTTTTAGTCTGTGGTATTTAAAAAAATGCATGTGTTAAGATTTTGTAGGAGTAATAGAGAGAAGTAGTAAAAGTAGTGCCATTATACTACATGGTCAAGGCCATATTCTTTTGCTATGATGCAGTTCTGGGAGAATGGGGTCATGTTTCTAGGCAGATCTTGTTTTGTAATCTCTCTATCATATATTTTGTATTTTTTCTTTTTTAGGTAGGTCTCCCAAGGGCTGTTCAGGGCCATTGGGACCTCCTCCTGGTGATTCCTTACCAAGTAGCCAGAGGTTCAATAGTATGGTCTGAGGATGTGGTGTTGTGGGGATGTTGATAATCTCTGTGGTGTCAGAGTTTACCGGGACCACCTTGGCGTTACTCTAGGATTGCCCAGTGAAATTCAGGGAACTATGTGGTCCATGGAAACTAACACAGATTGGCCATATTCTTAGCATGCATTCACCCTAGAATTTTGTGATTTTTCAAAAGCTCCCTCCCATCTTTTCTTCCTTCCCTCCTTCCCTCCTTCCCTCCTTCCCTCCTTCCCTCCTTCCCTCCTTCCCTCCTTCCCTCCTTCCCTCCTTCCTTCCTTCCTTCCTTCCTTCCTTCCTTCCTTCCTTCCTTCCTTCCTTCCTTCCTTCCTTCCTTCCTTCCTTCCTTCCTTCCTTCTTTCTCTCCTTCCTTCTTTCCCTCCTTCTCTACTTCCCTCCTTGCCTCCTTTCCTTTCTTCCTCCCTTCCTTCCCCCTCCCTTATTTTTTTCCTCCTCCCCCATCTTTCAACAGAATATTTTCGAATCTTCTGTTCTGTGATTACATGTGTTACACATCAAAATTCACAACAAAAATGACCTTCAGGAATTAAATTTGCCTTTTTTCCACTAGTCACTCATTGCTGGGCCTGATTAGATCATTGATCTAAACAAAGTTTTCTAATACATACATTCCTCTTCTAGATTGACTTGTGACTTGCAAAAAGAATGTTTAGGTGGTGTGGTATTCTAGATATTTATAGATTCTTAGTTCACATGAAAGCAACTTTTAGTTAAAACTATAAACATCTTTAAAATTAAAAAATAGTCATTACTAAGTAGTACTACCAGATCCATTCCACAACCCCCAGGGATCCAGTCCCATCCATAACTTTCTCCAAATTAAATGGAAAATGACTTAAGAGTCAGACTGGCAAGGGACCCAGCACTTTCCATTTGTGTCTATTGCTCCCATACCCCACCAGTTGCTCAGAGCTTGTCCTTTTGGACACCTGAAAGACACTTGTGGTCTCAGCCAGTCTGATCAGTCTGATGGATGCTGCATGGCTGAGATCCCTCTTTGACTCCTCAAAGCTCCCTAAGGACCCTGGTCCCCTCAATCTGCCTGCTGTTGCTGGCTCTGTTACAGTGAAATATTTCTGGCTCCATGCCATTGCATCCCATTAGGAAAGCATAATCTCCTAGCCAGATGGAGTTCAGTCATCCACCCAGGAAAGCTACAAACACCACTCCTCTTCCTACTTCTAGACTCTATCTCAGGGACAGGGACACATCTTCCTTTCTACTTGAAATACAAAGGAGTAATTTTGTTCCTTTCATGACATTACACAACTCTGCTTTGGCTGGAATGATGCCAATTCAGCACAGGAGCTCTTGGCTTTATGTAGGTGAAAATATTAACTACTATGTATATCTCTAATTAATAAGAAATTAAAATAGTTTCAAATCAGCAACTTGTTAGCTAATGAATTTAGCAGCTAGGTTTCTGCAGGAAACAAATGGCTCATTCCAGGTGCTTGGGTATGGACTAAAGGAGGGATGGCATTGTTCTAAAAATATAGAAAGAGCTATGGCTACAAGAGAAATTCTATCAGATCATCTGGTTGAAAAGTGTAGGTGTTTCTTGGCAAGGAGGTTGGGTGAGGTGGTTACACTTTCTGACATCTCTCTTTCAGACTAATAGCCTGTTAATGCCTCCTATTGGCCCAAGTCATCCAGGAACCAGAGGGTCTGTGAACCTCCTTGACTCAACATTATAGAGGTACACAAAAGAATGGAAGGGAAGAAAAATGAATCCAGAAGAGCAAATAGAAAAGAATCATAAGATTATCTTTTAATACAATGGAAAGAACAGAATAGACGTGAAAGTTGAGACAGTATTAAGGGAATTCAAGGATGAGTGATGGTCAGTAGAAAAGGTTTAAGAGAGAAAGAGGCATTGAGTCATGGGTCACAGATCCTCTTTCCCAGAGTGGAATCCTAGAAGTTGAAAAAGTAGGCATATCATATCAGTCTCTTAGTGACTCACTACACACCAAAAGAGAGCTCTAAGTGCACACATGAAAAATCTTAGTGTGAAATGCCAGAATAGCATCCTGTTTACTCATGGAGTGTGGAAGGGTAAACTCTGGAGTCCACTTGGGGTGTCCTTGGTCTCTCCCCAGTCTTCTCCTCTGACTCAGTATGGCCTACACTTTCTATTCTAAGAATATCCAAAGCAGAATAATCTGCAACGACATAAATGATGTAAATTAAAATCTTCAGGTAAATAACAGATTTGAAGCATCCAAATAAAGATTAAATGAAAATGATACTTTACAGACATTGCCTTCTGGACCAGTGTATGAGCAATATATGGAAATTAGTCCACCATTTGTATTTGTAAAAAACAAAAATTGCATTTTTAAAAATTTTATTGAATCACCGTGAGATAGTTACAAGCTTTCATATTTGGGTTACAATCTCACAATGATCAAACACCCATCCCTCCACCAGTGCACATTCCCCACCAACCATATCCCAGGTATACAACCCCTTTCCCACCCTCCCCCTGCCTCCATGGAAGACAATATTCCCCATATTCTCTCTCTATTTTTGGGCATTATGGCTTGCACACAGACACTGAGAGGTCATCATGTTTGGTCCATTATCTATTTTCGGCATGCATCTCCCATCCCAATTGGTTCCTCCAGCCATCATTTTCTTAGTGATCCCTTCTCTATTCCATCTGCCTTCTTCCCTCTGCTCATTAAACAGTCTTCCAGCTATGGGACAATCCCCCTGGCCCTTGTATCTACGGTTCTTGGGTGTCAGCCTCATGTGATGCTACCCTACACTCCACAAATGAGTGCAGTCTCTCTATGTCTGTCCCTCTCTTTCTGACTCATTTCATTTAGCATGATACTCTCCATGTTTATCCACTTATAATCAAATTTCATGACTTCATCTCTCCTAAAAGCTGCATATTATTCCATTGTGTAGATGTGCCAAAGTTTCTTTAACCAGTCATCTGTTTTAGGGCACTCGTGTTGTTTCCATATTTTGGCTATTGTGAACAGTGCTGCAACAAATATATAGGGACAGATATCATTTCTACTGTGCTCTTTTGCATCCTTGGGATATATTCCCAGAAGTGGTATTGTGGGGTCATATGGAAGCTCAATTTCTAGTTTTTGAAGGACTGTCCATATTGTTTTCCAGAAAGGCTGGACCAGTCGGCCTTCCCACCAACAGTGAAGGAGTGTCCCTTTTCCCCCACATCCATGCCAGCACTGGTTGCTTTTGTTCTTTTGAATGTGTGCCAGTCTCTGTGGTGTGAGATGATATCTCATTGTTGTTTTGATTTGCATCTCCCTGATGACTAGGGATGTGGAGCATTTTTTCATGTGCCTTTGGGCTATTTGTATTTCTTTCTTCAGCAAACTTCTGTTCATTTCTTCTCCCCATTTTTTGATGGGGTTGGGGTTTTTTTTCTTATACAATTATATTAGTGTGTTGTATATCCTGGATATTAATCCTTTATCAGATGGGTATTGTATATTCTTTCCCATTCTGTGGGCTCTTTCTGCATTTTAGTCACTGTTTCTTTTGAAGTGCAGAAGCTTCTTACTTTGATGTAGTCCCATTTGTTTATGTTTGCTTCCACTTCCATGGTTAGTGCTGTTTCATCCTTAAAGATGCTTTTAGCTTCAATGTCATGGAGAGTTCTACCTACATTTTCTTCTAAGTTCCTTATAGATTCATATCTGATATTGAGGTTTTTAATCCACTTTGATCTGACTTTTGTGCCTGGCATTAGACAGAGGTCAGAGTTCATTTTTTGCAGGTAGCTATCCAGTTTTCCCAGCACCACTTGTTGAGGAGGCTTTCCTTGTTCCACTTCACATTGACTTTAACCACTAATTTTATTTACCTGAATAACTCTATGTTAGAGCAAAACATTGACTGTATCTTTGAGCTGCCGTAAACTTTGAGATCTGCAAAGATTGTGCCATCTGGTACAAAAAAACATCTCTGAAAATAAATTTTTGAATTTATTTAAAAATCGTAGACCTGGGCCCTATGCAAACAGGATGAGAATGCTATTTGGGTCTCCCAAAGAGGAATCGAAAGAGCTATGCTGGGAGTATCATGGTATCATGTCTCACTCAAGTGAGAGAAGGAATCCGGAGTTCTGACCTCCGTCTCGTTTGCCAAGGCATCAAAAATCAGATGGGCCGGTCATGTAATGCGATTCAGGGATGACCGCTGGACTAGAGCTGTTACTAACTGGATTCCACCGGATGTCAGAAGACCTCGTGGCCGCCCACCAACTAGATGGTCAGATTTCTTCATCAAATCCCTGAGTGGATGGTTTGAGGCTCTTCCTGTTCCTGGAGCAAGCAGATAACATTGGGCTGCACTAGCTTGCAACAGGGACAAATGGAGACGTTACTGGCGCCCGCTTGAGCAAATCGAAGATCAACGGGACTGCAAGTGATACAAGTGATTTAAAAATATTTCTAGGGGCTAGAGATATAGGTCCACAGGCTTGTTGAGCACAGGCTTTGCACGCAGGAACCCTACGTTCAATCCCCAGCATCCAACAGTTGAGTGAGCACTGCTGGGAGCAACTCCTGAGTATAACCCCCCAGAGTCACTATAGGTGTGGCCCAAAATTCAAAAAATAGGGGCTGGAGTGATAGCACAGCGGGTAGGGCGTTTGCCTTGCGTGTGGCTGACCCGGGTTAGATTCCCAGCATCCCATATGGTCCCCCAAACACTGCCAGGAGTAATTCTTAAGTGCAGAGCCAGGAGTAACCCCTCAGCATTGCTGGGTGTGACCGAAAAATTTTAAAAAATCAAAAAAATAGAAGTAAGTAAGGTTATCATTATGTCAATAGTTAGAACGTTTTGGGTTCTCTAATTAAATAGGAACAATATGCATTTATGTTTCAAGTTCTTAGGATGTACTAGAGGCTATAGTGTTAAGTGAAATAAGTCAGAAAGACAAATACTGGATGATGTCACTCACACCTGGTTTTAAAGAAACAAAACAAGGGAATATATAATGTTTAGTAAAAATAAACTCTTTAACTCTGATAATGGAATTTTGGTTACCTAGCTGGGAGGTGCAATAGGAAAGAATTCCATGCACAGTGGTGAAAAAATGGGATGATGGGCATGGTGTGATAATATTGTAACCCCAGGATAAACACTTACATTCTTACAAATCATTGTTACTTCCATAAAACTAAAGAAAGACAAAGTTGCTATGTCTATTTTTCTTCCTGAAAGCCATATTTTATTAAATGCCTAAGATCTGCATTAGGTGGCCTTTGAAACAGAAACATGCATCTGTCAAGGAGTCTCTTAGGGGAGTAGATAGAAACCTGGGGTCAGTCAATGCTGAAAGGATGAGGTCAATGGTGGTGTTATTGGAGGTGGAAACATTGTATGCTTTAAACCCTGTTGTCAACAACTTTGTAAATCATGGTTTCTAAACTACAAAAATAATAAACTCTACCATGTTCACTGCCTGTTAGTATTCACACCCTGTAAAGAGATCTAGTGACTTGCTTCTAATTAATAGAATAAAACAATGACGACTTACCATTGCTGAATTTCAGCTACAAAAAGACAGATTTCTTTTTTGCTTGTGATCTCTTACATACTCTTTCTTTGAGTTCTTGCTTTGGAAGAAGTTCTTGCTTTGTCATACTGTGAATTATCCTCTGGAAAGGTCAATTTTGCAAGGAATTGAGGGAGTTCATCAGCTAACAATCAGTGAAACTATCAATCCAGTAACTTGTGAAGACCTGAATTTTGCCAATGACCGTGAGTTTAGAACTATGAGATTTTTTCCAGTCAAGTCTTCAGATAAAATCACAGTGCCTGGATTGCAGGGTCATGAGAGACCCCAAGACTAAGGACACAGAAACTGGAGTGATAGTACAGTGGGTAGGGCATTTGCCTTGCATGTGGCCGACCCAGGTTCGATTCCCAGAATCCCATATGGTCCCCTGAGCACTGCCAGGAGTAATTCCTGAGTGTACAGTCAGGAGTAACTCCAGTGCATCACCAGGTGTGACTCCCCCGAAAGACTAAGGACCAATCTAAATCACAGATTCCTAACCCACAGAAACTGTGAGATAATAGATGCTGCTTATAAAAATGCATAAAATTATGGGGCTGGAGTGATAGTACAGCAGATTAGACACTTGTCTTGCATGCAGCTGACCTGGATTTGATCCCCAGCACTTTATATGGTCCCCTGAGTTCAGAGCCAGGAATAAGCCCTGAGCACTGCTGGGTGTGGCCTCCAAACCATAATAATAATAATAATAATAAATTATTTATATAGCACATTAAAATTAAAAGAAAATCTATACATGATAATAAATATAAACATACTTTTTTTCTTTTTGTGTCACACCCGGCATTTCACTGGGGTTACTCCTGGCTCATGCATTCAGGAATTACTCCTGGCAATGCTTAGGGGACCATATGGGATGCTGGGAATCAAACTTGGGTTGCCTGTGTGCTATCGCTTAGCCCCGTAAACATATTTTAAACCATTAGGTGTATGAGTAATTTGTTACACAGTAGTAGTCACTACCTAGTAAGACCAAAGAAACATTTACTTATTCTTTGCCATTCTCTGCCTGTAAAAATGCTATTCCAAAAAAACTTAAAACTATAGGATTTCTTACATAGTTAAGTATTCTCAAATGTGAAGGTATTAGTCTCTTAAAGGGGCTAATGAGAGGGAATATTTCTCCCAGGAAGTTTTGATGGAACGGTCACTCACTAATGCCCGTTATTAATATTATAGAATGATAAAAATTCATCTTTGGGGGCAAGGACCATGTTTGGTTCTCTGTAAAATGTCCATTTCCTCTTGAAAGGAAAAGTTATTTTTCACTAACTTCATTTTTAACATAAAAAATCCATTTTCATCAACACAAAATACTGGAATGGCTTCCAGAAAGGATATTAGTGAAAGCAACCACATACACAGAATCATATCTTCTCTGAGCAAGTCTTATTTCATGCTTGAGCTCATCTGCACATCCTTTGGAGACAGCCCTGTTTCTAGGAGTAGTCTAGGCCTCTGTCATTATTGAGAGATGACCATGTTGGCTCACAGCCAGTAACTTGTTTGTAAGAGATTTTCTCCTTCTCTCTGGCCAGCAGGTTTATCTGACTGAAGCTGTCTTGTCTGAGAATGAGGCAGCTGGATGAAGTCATGGCTGGGATTCAGAAAGCTCACACTGCTTTCTCATAGGTTTGGTTCATGGGGGGCGGAATTCTACTGCCTGAGAGTAGTTGTAGTTTATGAGTTGGTGTTTGGAAACTAGATAAAATTTGAGCTTCTCTTCTTTTATTCAACGACTCACTAAATAAACTTAGTTGTTAATGAGAGAATAATTTTCCTGCAGGTCTTCGTGTTTGCAAAACCATCCAATTTAGGATTGGGGACGTGGTTCAAGTGGTAGAGTATATGTTCCACCTGTGTGAAGCCCTGAACTTGATCCATGACCACTGCACAGCCTCCAGAGCACTGATGAGGGTCGTCCCCCTGGCCCCCAGTAGTGATGGGAATAGACCCTATAGCTAACAACAAAAAATCATCAGTCAAAATTCAAATTTACAAATGCAAAGAAAATAATTTTACTATGAGTATGTCTTGGTATACTATATGTGGAAAGAAATAGACACAAAACTCCCTTGTAGAATCTGCAGCGAGGGTCCAGATTGTGCCAGTATTTTAAATGCAGCTATGATTCTAATGGTAAGAGTCGAAGCAGTGAACAAAATATCCTTCAAAGATCTGGCCATTTCTGAAATGGGTAGCTGGTGATTTTCCTGATTCAGATTTAAATGTGCATCTTTGTGCAAGTAAGAGATCAGATTTCAAGAAGACTTAATTGGTTTTGAGTGAGAGATAAAACTGATTTCTGTTGATGTCTGGTGATTTGCATTCCTAAAACTCAGCAACCATGCTAGGCCTTCTGGACCAGCCACTATGAGAAATTTTCCACAATTTTCTATTGACCCTATTACTTTTATTATATAAAATGTTAGGCACCATGGTTTGTAACACTGTTAATAGTAGGGCTTCCTGAATAAAATATTATAGCACCCCACCTTCTACTAGAGTGTACACTTTCCTTTTATTTGAAAAATCTTCAGATGAATTCACGTGAAAATTTTTGAGAAAAGGTAAGTAGTCCATTTTACAAATAAACATAGACTGGAGCCATTGTGTACTCATTTAAAATTTTATCAGAATTATTAAATGTCTCTGGGACATGGAGAACAACATTTCTGCTGTATTAAATTTATATGAATTCAAGAAATCACTAATGCAAATTCAGGTGGGCAATAAGAGGGTGCTAAATCTCAGATATCTCATAACTATCCCCTACACTGTGAGCTAGACTCTGCTTGATTAGTTTAGTTATAAGGTGTGGGTTTACTGCCATGTAATAAGAAGGGAACATATCAATAAGAACTATAGAGTTTGGAGATAGTAGGCTATACTTAGTGGCTAGGAGATAGTAGGCTGTACTTAGTCAATGGGGTAGTATATTGGGGTTGTGTTCCTAATTGTTTCTTGTTTTGGAATATATCCACATATTCTCAGGGCTTATTCCTGGCTCTGTGCGCAGGGGCCACTCATCGCAGTGCTCTGGGTATGTGGTACCTGGGTTGGAAGCCAGATCAGCTTCATGCAAGACAAGCATTTTAGCTGCTGTACCATCTCTCCAGGTTGCAGACTGAGATCTTAAATGGCATTATATTTATATATTAACTCAATTTTTGTGTGCTTCTGGTATCATTCAGCATGAGAAGAACATGGTCTCAATAACCCCTGATCCTAAATATTATCCTAAAATGAAGAGACATGTGTCAGTAAGTCTTTGAATCATTTGTTACACAGAATTATTTTAGCATAACCCTAACTCATACATCTTGACCCTCCATTGTCCCAAGTTCAAGTATTAGGATTTCAATTCTATTTATCAAAACCACTAGTCACTATATACCTCTATCCTTTCATCCCATGGCATTCACATCACCAAAGCCATGATAGTAAAAAGACATAAAACATCTGAAGTACAGGTGTGAGATAGAGGAATTCAGGGCCTAACCTAAAAATATCTCTATATTTCTTTGTCATTGTACAGAGAAATCCAATATTTACCTAAGACATACTTTTCCAAGCAAGTAATTATGTATCAGACTTGTAAAAAAAACATTGAAGAGGCTGGAGCAATAGCACAGCAGGTAGGGCATTTGCCTTGCATGCTGCTGACCCGAGTTCGATTCCCAGCATCCCATATGGTCCCACAGCACTGCCAGGAGTAATTCCTGAGTGTAGAGCCAGGAGTAACCCCTGTGCATCGCTGCATCGCTGGGTGTGACCTGAAAAGCAAAAAAAAATTGAATACATGGTGCAGTGAAAACTAAGATAATCTATGTAGACAGATCAATCAGATTATTTACTACTTCAGAAGTTCCTCCCAGAAAATATTTTTCAGTCACATCAGGCATTATGGTGTGTGTGTGTGGTGTGTGTGTATTAGATACCTATTTCATATGTATGTATATGAAGAAGGTATCTAATTTCTGGACTCAAATGCTGGATGGGTGGGGCATCTAGTCTATTCCAAAGCCACTATGTATACAGCCTCAGTTAAAAAAAACACACTGTTTACTCTTAATTTTTGTTTCAGTGCATACTTAAAAAGGCTATTAAATATCACTTTCCTGAAGGTCTTTTATAGTATATAGTTTAGATGGACTACATATTATCCTATTTGGAGCAGCAATTTGACACATCATCACCTGAATTCTTTTTTTTAGTATCATTAATAAAATATGTGAAAGCATCAGTTAATTTGATGTTTCTTCATTTTCAAAAATGCTTCGAGTGTTCAAATAGCATCTCTCTCTCATGAACATCATACTGTGACTGTTTATTGCTTGACTTTTATCTGCAAAGTTTAAAAGATTTAAAGAAAATCATTATAAGAGAAACAGTGCCACAGTGCTACCTTTTAATTATCAAGCTGGCTTCAGCTAATCCTCTTAAAGAGATTGACCAATGACAGCCTTCCAAGCTCAGACTATCACCTCAAGAGTTCCTTGAGATGAAATGAGATGGGAGACTGAGTACTTTTGTCGAGGCTTTAGTTCCTACAGCTTTTTCCCCCCATGCCTATCAGTGAAACAGTAAATCAGTGCACAATAATGGTGGTAAATGATAAATTACAAAAATGTGACTAGCTCTCCCTGTTGCTCACCACCAGCACCCTCCTACGAAGACCTCAGATTCCATGTCCACACTGATGCTGTGATTGTCACCTCCTTTAATTGTATACTTGTACGTGTATTTCAGAGACATTCTCTCCAATACAGAATTCTATTATGCGTTTACCTAACAGAGAAGAATGGCAAGATGCAAAAAGGAGAATTATTTGAGGATAATTTATTTATGAATTGTTATGAGGGAACCACAAAAGATAGTGCAGTAGTAACCTGTAACCACTAGCAATCAAATCTTTATCTCTTCCAGACCTTATGGTTTGAGGGAAAGGGATGGTTTCTGGAATCAGGAGGCACTGTGAGCATTGAATTTGCCAGAGTCTGTCACCCAGAAAAAGTCATTAAGGGGTGCAAGCTAGCCTGAAGCAACATTTTAGGGAGGAAGCCAGGGCATAAAAAACTTGAACATTATAACTCTCCTTGGAAGCTCCCCATTTGCCAAACATAACCGTAAATCCACAAGGCTTGGGAGCCACAGGGTCCTTGAAGAAAGGAAGAATGCAGAAGGTGGAGAGTGGAGCTGAAGGAACGCAGTGAAGATATTTGACAGTGGGTTCTTTAATGTGTCTTGACTGCTTGCATATCCCTGTAGACATTTGAGTGTATAAAATGCTTTTAAACTATTCAAATATAACTCATATCTGGTAGTAAAACTTCATCCTTCAATTATTGATGTTGATATAAAACATGAGGATAATTCTATAGGTCTTGAATGCATTTCTTTGCAAATCTCCCTACTTTTCCCCAGATAATTTACAGTTGATAATGGGTAAACATTGTGAAGCTTGAGATATGAAACATGAATGTCCCTACTGGTACAGTATCTAGTTCTCTAATTAATTGGAATCTCAGGAAACCATGTAAATCTCATACATGTACTAAGATTTTTACTGAAGATGCTAGTGATTTGTGTTGGTGAACCTTAACAGAACTGCAAAAATTTGTGAGAAACTTTTATTTTACTAATTTTGCTTTTATATCTAGAAATTTTTGCTGTTGTACTTATTCTCCCTAGTTGAAAACACACTTAGACATCTTATCACTTTTAATTATTTTAGGGTCAGGGTACTCCACACGTAAGGCATATGCTTTGCCACTAAGCCACTTGTTTTATCTGTAAATTTCAATGAAATATTAATACAAATGTAGAAAAAATCCCATGAAGTGCCCTAAAATTAAGGAAACAAGACTTACCTTTGGAGCAGGGCAAATTTAAGTCAGTCAGATGCCTACCTCTGTTTGCTTAAGTCCCTCAACTCTAGGAATTCAGTGATATCCATGGATGACCTCCTAGAAAACACAACTGCTAGTGGCCAAACACTAACAAACTTGCCATCTACTGTGGTAAATATGCAACCACAAGGGAACTGTACCTTGTCTCTCTGATGCAGATATTCAGAATTTCTAGATATTGATATCAGCAGACAATTAAATTCAAAATTAGAGCCAGAGTAGGATTAAATTGAATGAAAGCCAAATCAGTACACACAAATGTTGGTCCTTAGATACTCTTGATAGGTCTTATGTCCCTAAAAGATATTAGTCATCATCTAGGAAATTATTATTAGTGGTCTTGAATATTTAAATTCAGAATTTTGGTGAAAAAAAGAAAGTGTGCTAATTGTCATTTCCTTTTCAAGCATGTTGAGTACCCTCGTTCCAAGTATTGCTCTGTCTAGCAATGAATGATGCCAAAGCAGACCAAAGAAACAAGGAAGAAGTAGGTACTCAGAAAATATATTTACAAAACAGGATGACTACAGGAATGCAGATGGTATATATATTGGGGTCAGTGTGTAGTGATGGACATGATGCAAATGAATAGGGAGTTGAAGTAGGAAAATGTGTGTGTGCATGTGTGTGTAAAGCTGACGGCTTTTCCTTTTCCCATTCTTCCTTACAGTTTTTATAAAAAGGCATCTTACACTCTTCATACATAAGGACACTGAATGTAACAAGAAGATGAAGGAGTTGTGGTTGTTTTGGAGAAGGTTCTGGGGTGGCTGGGAAAATAATATTGCATGAAGGAGACTCTGTTCCTCCAAAACTGCCGGGACTGATCCCTGAGCAAGAGTATGTGAGGAGCCCTTGAGCACTGGATGTGGCCCTAAAGTGGGGACAAAACATTTTCTGGATGGTCATACTCTTCTCTTCTTCATGAAAGCCAAAGGAACATTTCTCAACATTTAACCTTATGCCAACCACAAAGTCCAAAATTGTTTTTCCTTTGAATCCAATATTTTTTGAGGAGGAGGGCACAGCAGTGATCTCAGGAGTTATTCCTGGGTCTGCATTCAGGAATCACCAATCCAATTTTTTAAAGGACGCATATTCAAATGTTACTTACAGAGTGACACTAAAGTGCCTTCAGCATCCCAAAATTTTGATTCCTCATGAATGGATCTTGAAACAAACAAAAAATAGATTTTTTCCATTTTAAAATTAGATGAAATATCAACAAAACTGCATTATTGGGAAGCAGAAAATAAATGGATGGATGATATATAGAGAGATAAATACATATTTTAATAGATATACTAGTTTAAATTAAAAATATCACTTAAAATCTTGCTGTCTTTGTATATGATGGATGAATTCTAGTTCTCTATAGTTCAGTGGGTCACTTCAAGGGTTGTAAAACTTTGAGATAGAAAGGGATCTTTAGCAAATAAAACACCTGGGACAGTATAACTAGACCCATGTGAGGAGTCATTGACTTTAGATGGGAATTTTTCTCAGTTTAAGGATGACTCCCCACAGATAACAGAACTCTCGGGATCACAGATACTCTTTACTGGCAACAGAGAGGGAAAGGCCTCAGTTTCCCGAGGATCACTATAGAACATAATTGAGGTGGAAACAAAATGGTGGGTATCCAGACAATTTTTACTACTACAATTGACTATTGGTTATGAATGGAGATTTTCCAGATGGAAAATAAAGGGAAAGAAATGCAGACTTAAGTTAATTCTGCATAACAACACCTTGTGTATTACAAAATATTTTCTGAAGAAATTCGATGGCCCTTACTGATTTAAGCTTTTAAAAATTTTTGGGATAAGAGTTTCTAAAGTTAAGACAACAAAAGAATGCCTTGGGCTCTTCCAGAACTGGAACGTGAACAAGGTTAGAGGTAGGTATGCATTTGTAAACATATAATCGGATAGGAAGCAGATAATATGCTTCCTTCATTCAGAGGAGCACATTCCTAGGAGGAACTAGGGCACCACAACCCATACATACCTCCGAGAAACAGCTGTGACAATTAAGACTGAGTCAGGCAGAAAAGCTTTCAGCAAACACTCAGTGCCCAACAATTTATCAGTCTGGGTTTTGAGTAAGAGATCATTATTACTCCAGCACCTGCCTTGGCTGGTTTCTTGTCCATGATAATCAAGCATAATAAGATGCTATGCACATGATATTTCAAACAGATTCTTGTGATCTTTGGCTTTGAAATGATTGGTCCCCTTTTCCATTTATTCTAGGGAAATTAATGCCTAATAATTATCTTATGGGATTCGGTAAAGCAGCCAGAATGTTTGATAGAAATGGGAAAGATTAATACAGTTCTAATAATATGATGCAATAATAATGTTCAGATACTTTATAGGCTATTTTTTTTACTTAACTCTATTGTTTTTGAGATGAATATCTAGTCAGGGAATTTAACTATTTGATTAACCTCAGTCCCTTTGAGACCTTTTTTGCTTTTGAAGCTCTTGGCAAAGGCTTTTGTGGTGTTGGGGATCAAACTCAGGGTCCCACACATGTAAGGCATGTGATAAACTGCTGAGCCACATCCCTGGTCCCAGAGGGTAGTTTGAAAATCTACTTCTATGGTTAATCAACTTACAACTCAGGGTTATTATTAGGGGCATTCAGAAAGCAAAAGAATCTTGAGCTCTCTGAGAGTCAGGTTTCTACCACAACTCTTTAAGTTGGTTCTGGGCCAACCAGAACCTGCCACTACCCACTTATTCTTTGGGGAATTTTAGAATTATTCATAAGTATGCAATATGCTTCTCTTGGATAAGAAATGAAGTAATTGCTTATTTTCCTTGGTGCTTTGAAAATCTGACTAATGTTGACTCAGGTAGAAATCATGAAGTTATTTATGCTGTGGATGTTAATTACTTGCAAATACATTTATGGGGTGAAGCTTCAACAAGTTTACACACAATTCAATTACCTAGCCATGGATAATGGTTTCTCCCCCTTTAAAAATGTTATTAATTGTCCTTAGTTTGCTGTTAATGACAAAAATATCTTGAGTCTTATTTCCCTAGTGCATTACATGAGTCACTAATGTGAAAAAGAGACAAGGGTGATCTATATTTATCATAGATCTGTGATGGCTTTAATCATCCCTTTGCCATAATTTATAAGCAGGATATATTTAATGACACTAAGTCTTGTTCATGAGGTAATTAAGGATAATAGTCATTACCTAACTAAGCTCAATCGCCATTTGCTACTTGCTCTAGATACTTTCAGTGCAAATTTAAAGTTAAGCTAAAATTCTAGGAGAAAATTTTCTGCAGATTGTGAATGAATTTATTTCACATTAAGGCATTTCCAGTATATCTAGTATATTTAGCTTAGTAATGATACATACTTTAGTTGTGTTTTTAAAATATTAGTACCAAGTAATTGAAATTTAGGTGGGATAAGAGAAAATTATTTTTTCCCTCCCAAGATTTTGGCTTTCATATCAAAATATTTTAAAATGAAGCTTTACCACTAGTCACAGTTTCCATAGGAAACTGCCTCTGTGGTAAAATAATACAAAACACACATTTTTAATAGAGCACTACCCATCACTATTGATTTTCATTTAACTTTTTTCCCCTAACAGAAAATTTGAAAAGTATTTCCTTGGGGAAATTACTCGGGAATGTGTATGAACAATCAAATTTGCGGTATTTTAAGTGTTGTTATGATACCTCAGTCTATATGCATTAGACAGAAATTTTGATGTATTTAAGATTAATGTGCCAAATTTCCTCGGAGTAAAACAAAAGGAGACTTAATTGGAATACAGTATGGGGGTATGTGTGAATGAGTGAGATTGAAGGGTGGTTTATAGAGAAATAATTTTGGTGGGAAGAGAAGAAACATCACAGTTTTTAGCTCTCTTTCTGACCATCACAAACCATGTTTCTAAAAATGGCTAAAACAGTGTTCCCTTCTCACTTGTTCTTCCTTAGTGTGCCTTTGATGTATCTCCCTTTTTCAGAAGGGCACTTGAAACTTGTGATTTTGGAACTATTTCTAGCACAAGTCACTGACTACATACAATTGTAACTGCACCAGAACTATACATCAGAGCCCTTCCTGAATTCCTGAATTGTAGAAATTAGGAAAGAAAATAAAAGGATTTTTGTTTGAAGGCAGAGTGATTGGGGGGTGGGGAAGTGGCAGTAAATTGAACACTGCAATAGTTCATGATGAGGCACCTGAATGGAATAAAGATAGAAAAAGGATGGGGAAGAGAGGGAGGAATGTTCATCTATCTGTCTCAACTCTTCACCATATCTCATTAGAGCATGTGTGTCTCCACAGCTTGTTACCAGTTAGCCTCGCCATTATTCTCATCCTTACTTCCCCCAATGAGAAAGGCCTTATTCTACACTGACCGAGAGCTTCACCTATAGTTGCAAGACCAAAATGAGAATCTCTCTTACCCTTTATGAGGCTTCAATTGGCAAACCAGCTTAGAAAATCAGTTGAATTATTCATGCTCTAGCAAGGAGCTGTAGAAAGTATACACTTCTTTCTTGAGAGAGGAGCAACCCCTACAAGGTCATAGTCCTTGCAAGAGTAGTATGTAGGCAAGTAAATCAGTAATTGCTTTGAGGCGTGCTAGATGGAGGTATATACAAAACACTGTGGGGACACAAAGTAATTGAGCCCAAGTTAGCTGACTATATTCTGATCTGACCTACACAGGTTGCCATAATTCTATCTATATCTCCTCATTAGACAAGTAATTAAGTTACTTGTTCCCAAATCTACTTCTTTAGAATCTTCAGTACATTTAGGAAATCTGATATGAATGCTAGATTTAATTTTAAGACAACCCGGGGAGCAAATGATGATTAAAATATATTTAGTGCAACAAATGACTTAGGCATACTTAAAAAAATGAAGATAAACTCATTTCTCAAATATTTTTATCTCCTCCCTCCCCACAAGCAGTTAGTCCTATTTCCTTGTCCAGGCAATCATAAATGGTTGTTGAACTGAATTAAACTTAGGTGTAGCTACCATGGTTACAGAGTTCTCTAGTCCCTTAACTATAGAGGATAAACACATTTTGAAAATAATGTTAACTTAAACTTCGCTTCTGTGAGAAGGGAAAGGCCCTAGTGGTGCTTTATGAAGATACCGATGATGGTAAAGAGAATGTAAGAAAATGTGTTTTGAAAAAACTCATTACAAAAATTTCAACTAAGTAACCTAAGTACAAACCAGGCAGGTCTTTTTGAGCTAAACTTTGTTTGCACTGGGTAAAGTGCAACTTCCTGTTTTGAAGGAAAAGTTTGAGTAGGTTCACAAGGTCTCTTGGGGACTCACTCATTTTCTACAGCATAATATTTGAACAATTTAAAATGTAAATTGGGCGAAATATGGGTTGGATTTCATTTGAAGTCAAACTTAAATAGGAGAAAGAAAATAAATTTGAAAATTAAACCAATTATTTGTCAGCTCCAGATCCTCCTTAATTTCCATTATCCTCTGTCAGCAGGAGGCCCCCAGGCCCACAGAGGAGCCTTCATTCCTCTCTCAGGACAATGGGCATCCATTTGGCTTCTTGACTTCACTATAAACAAACACCCGTTATGGCTCATATTCCTTAATTCAGACTCTTCGGAGAGACAGTCTTTCTGAATTGGAAAAAGATTTCAAAAAAAGAATACTCCTAAAGAAAGGCAGTTTTCTTTCTTTCGAGTGTAATTAAGAACACTTGCACTTCCAACAAACAACTGCTTCCTTGTGCAGTGTTCTTACACTTGAGAGGGCATCAGAATTCCCTGGAGGGCTTGTTAAAACACAGAAGGCTAAGCTACACCCCAGAATTTTAGATTCAGTCGTTTTTGGGGCGAGGCCTGGAAATTAGTATTTCTAACAAGCTCCCAGGTGACACCAAATCTGTTGGTCTTAGGACCACTTTGAAAACTACTGTGCTGTTGAGCAGTCACCAATGTCTCCTTTGATAGGCAGAGAAGCTGCATAGTTTTCTTTAAAAATTTTTTTTGAATGTGTTTGGGGCTACACCTGGAGGTATACAGGGCTTACTCCTGGTTCTGCTCAGTGATTACCCTTGACCATATGGATGTGAGGGATTGAACCTGGGTCAGCTGCATTCAAGGCAAGTGTTCTACCTGCTGTATTATATCTCCAGTCCATGCATATTTCTCACTTTATTTATTGATCATTTCAACAAATTGAGCTCATAAATATTATATGCCTATATATAGTAAGTTAGATTGTTTACAATACATATGATAAGTTTTCTTTTTATGTTTGTCTTCTAAAAATTGACTTATCTTTAAGTGCTGGGGAGACAGATCAAAGGGTGGGAGTTCATATTTTGCACACTGGAGTCTGTGTTCATTCTCTAGCACTTCATGGTCCCCCGAACACTGCCAGAAGCAATCCCTGTGTATGACCATGGAGCTGGATTAAGCCCTTGAGCACTGCCAGTTGTGGTACCCAAACAACCAAAGAAACAATAAAAAAAAAACTGACTTATCTTTATAGTTATAGGATTTCAAGGGTACAGTTCAACACCTTTTTATGTGTAAAGGATTAATTACTTCCACAACCAAAGTTCCATGGCTACCTCACCCTATTACTGAGAAGAGCCCTCTACCCATGCTTCCGCCTCTGGTTCCCCTCTGGTGAACACCGTTGTTGTTGTTTTTTTCCGCTGAGTCTTGGAATCTATTTTTTGTGTGTTTCCCAGTTCATTTGCTTAGCAATTCTTATTTCATATATGAGTGAAATCATTGTTGAATGTCTTTCACTTCCTCATTTCACTTTGCATATATGTTCACAGCAAGATCTATCCTTTTTGTTCCAAAGGAACAATCTTACCTTTTTTTTTTTATAACAGAGCAGAGTTCCATTAAGTATTTTATACTATAGTTTCCTTATGCAGTTATCTGTCTATGGCTCTCACATTGATTACTAATATTTGGGCTATTATAAATAACAATGCCTAGGAGTGATTTTGCTGGATCACATAATGTTTCCATTTTCTCTTTTTGCCTTTTATGATTTGTTTTCGGATAGATCCTTGTTATTACAAGCAATAGAAAACAAATTATTTTATTTGCTAAAGGGGCAAGCTGGGGGTGGGAAATGTGAGTGTGTGCAGCCACAATAACGAGCAGTGAGGCCAAGTGTGCAGACACCACAGCTAACGTGTGCGACCTCAGTGTGCCACCCAGTCCATCCACTCAGCAACCCTCACCACAAGAGGTATTAATAATGCAAGAGAAATTTCTATTTTAGTGTGTATTGTAAGAAGCATTATCAAGTAAACTATTTTTTTGCCTGCAAATGGGGCAGGTCTGGAGGGAGGAGGGTAAACTGAGACTTTGGTGGACAGTGGAGGAAAGGTCACTGGTGGTAGGATGTTGGAATATTGAATGCTGACATAACTGCATTATGAACAACTTTGTAAACCACTGTGCCAAAATATTTTTTAAATTTTATTTTCATAAAGTTGTTCACAATAATGGATTATATTCAATATTTCAACAGCAGTCCCACCATTACACCTTTCCACCACCATTATTTTGGATTTTCCCGCCACCACTCATGCCTGCTGAAAAGGCAGGTGCTAGATAATTTATTTTGTATTGCTTGTTATGAATAGCATAAGATGTTGCGCAGCTGCAAGAGTGGCTGCAAGCTCCTGGAATTCTAAAATTTTAGATAATTAGGGTCTGGAGAAATCTCTGCAGTGAGCTTCTCGGTTCTGAGATTCTTTTTTCTCTGGATCATGGTCATTAATGATCTTAAATAGCAGCTGGAGGCAGTTCATGGGCATGACATCCAGGGTCCCATAGGGGTGAGGAGATGGGAAGGACTGGCCCATCTCCTATACCTTCAGGCCTGGAGTTTGCCATCACTGATCCCGTGTACCTGGGATTTTCACTGGGTTCTGGAAGTTGGCCACCGCCACGATTCCTAGGGGGTAGGTGGAGGGACAACACTTACTGTCATCTGAGACACCCTGGTGCAAAGTTCGTAGGCATCTCCACAGCGAGCTGCTCGGCTCTGAGAATCTTTTTTGTGTCTCAATGTTTCCATTTTAATGAAATGGAAATTTCTTTTTATGAAATCTCTATACTGTTTTCCATAAAGTCTTCAATTTCATTCCCAAAAGTGCACCAGAATTACTTTTTCTTTGAAAACAAGGTTTTTGGGGGCCAGAAAGATAGCACAGCCAATAGAGCCTTGCACATGTTGGACCTGGGTTCAATCCCAGGAATCCCATATGGTCTCCTGAGCACCACTAGATATAATTCTTGAATGCAGAGCCAGGAGTAATCACTGAGCATTGCTGGATATGACCCAACAAGCCCCCCTTCCAAAAAATACCCCACACAAACCAATGTTTCTTAAAACAATTATTTTGCTTATGCAAGATAAAAATGTTTTCAACTATTGTTGTTTGTACTATAGTATTTTCTCAAATACAAGGCAATTGCCTTATCCACTGTACTATCTTTTTTACCATGATGTCATCTCTTGATAGGGATGTCAATCCATATGTTTTTTTAAAAGGAATCTCACATTCCTTTTAATAACCATTTTCATTATTTAATATTCAATTTTTTCAGTACAATGTGTTCATTGCACAAAAACAAGCTTGTAGAACAACAAATGGCTGCCACTACCTTCATGAAAAAATACAACATTTAATAAACATAAAGGTCTCAAAATTGGTCCCCATGTAAAACAGAAAAAAAAAGAGACACCTAAAAAATGGTAAAAAAAAGGGAAAAAAAGAGAAGCAACGAAAGTGTAGTGAAAGGGGTATGAAGCCCAAACTCCTAGTTTTGAATTGCACCTCTGCATTCCTTCTTTATTGATAGTTAACTTTTCATTTCATTATCTTTGAAAATAAAATAAAGTCACCATATGGGAATTTTTTAAATTAAAACTGCAGCTGATTATGAAAATGTTGTTATTATGAAATGTTATTACAACTGGATGCTAGTTATTTATAGCATTTTAAAAAATTTATTTTATTCTTTAATTAGTGAATCATCATGAGGGTACAGATACAGATTCACACATTTTCAAGCTTGTTTTTCCCTCATACAGTGTTCGCAAACACATCCCTCCACCAGTGCCCATTCTCCACCATCAATAAAGGCAGTATTCCTCCCACCCCCCAATAACATCTCCCCCCCACCCCACCCGGCCTCTGTGGCAGGGTATTCCCTTTTGATCTCTCTATCTCCAATTGGGTGTTGTGGCTTGCAATTGAGTATTGAGTGGCCATTGTGTTCAGTCTCTAGTCTACTTTCAGCACGCATCTCTCTTCCTGCGCGGGATCTCCAACCACAGTTTACTTGGTCTTCCCTTCTCTCTCTGAGCTGCCTTTTTCCCCAGCATGTGAGATAAACTTCTTCCAAACCATGGAACCAACCTACTGGTACTTATTTCTACTATTCTTGGATATTAGTCTCTTACTCTGTTATTTTATATTCCACAGATGAGTGCAATCTTTCTACGTCTGTCTCTCTCTTTCTTACTCATTTCACTTAGCATGATACTTTCCATGTTGATCCATTTATATGCAAAGTTCATGCCTTCATTTTTCTAACAGCTGTATAGTATTCCATTGTATAGATGTGCCAGGGTTTCTTTGACCAGTCATCTGTTCTCGGGCACTCGGGTTTTTTCCAGATTCTGGCTACTGTAAATAGTGCTGCAATGAACATATAAGTGTAGATTTCATTTCGACTATACTTTTTTGTTTCTCCAGTAGTGGTATTGCTGGGTCAAATGGGAGCTCAATTTCTAATTTTTTGAGAAGCGTCCTTATTGTTTTCCAGAAGGGCTGAACGAGTCAACATTCACATCAGCAGTGGAAAAGGGTCCCTTTCTCCCCACATCCTCTCCAACAGTGGTTGCTTTTGTTCTTTCGGATGTTTGCCATTCTCTGTGGTGTAAGGTGGTATCTCATGGTTGTTTTGATCTGCATCTCCCTGATGATTAGTGATGTAGTGCACTTTTTCATGTGTCTTTTAGCCATTTGTATCTCTTCCTTGGGAAAGTGTCTGTTCATTTCTTCGGCCCATTTTCTGATGGGGTTGGATGTTTTCTTCTTGTAGAGTTCAACCAGTGCCTTATATACCCTTGATATCAACCCCTTATATGATGGATATTGGGTGAATATCCTTTCCCATTCTGTCGACTGTCTTTGTTTTCTGGCCAATGTATCTTTTGCGGTGCAGAAGCTTCTTACTTTAATGTATTCCTATTTGTTTATCTCTGTTTCCTCTTGGTTGGTCAGTTGTGTATCATCTTTGAAGAAACCGTTAGCTTCAGTATTGTGAAGGGTTTTGCCAACCTTGTCTTCAATGTACCTTATGGTTTGTGGTCTGATGTTGAGGTCTTTAATCCATTTTGATCTGACTTTTGTGCATGGTGTCAGGTCGAGGTCTAAGCCCATTCTTTTACGTGTGGTTTTTCAGTTGTGCCAGCACCATTTGTTAAAGAGGCTTTCCTTGCTCCACTTCACATTTCTTGCTCCCTTATCAAAGATTAGATGGTCATACATTTGGGGTTGTGTGTAGGGATATTCCATCCTGTTCCATTGGTCTGTGTGTCTGCCTTTGTTCCAGTACCATGCTGTTTTAATTGTTACTGCTTTGTAGTAAAGATTGAGGTTGAGGAGGGTGATGCCTCCCATCATCTTTTTCCCAAGAATTGTTTTAGCTATCCTTGGACGTTTGTTATTCCATATGAAATTTAGGATTGCTTGATCCATTTCTTTGAAGAATGTCATGTGTATCTTTATAGGGATCACGTTGAATCTGTATACTGCTTTTGGGAGTATTGCCATTTTGACAATGTTGATTATCCCTAACCATGAGCAGGGTATATGTTTCCATTTCCTCATGTTCTCCTTTATTTCATGGAGTAGCGTCTTGTAGTTTTCTTTGTAGAGGTCCTTTACTTCCTTAGTTAAGCTGATTCCGAGGTACTTGATTTTCTGGGGCACAATTGTGAATGGGATTGCTTTTTTCATGTCCCTTTCCTTTGTCTCATTGTTTGCATATGGATTTTTGGGTATTGATTTTATTTATTTATTTATTTATTTATTTATTTATTTATTTTTTTGCTTTTTGGGTCACACCTGGCGATGCACAGGGGTTACTCCTGGCTCTGCACTCAGGAATTACCCCTGGCGGTGCTCAGGGGACCATATGGGATGCTGGGATTCGAACCCGGGTTGGCCGCGTGCAAGGCAAACGCCCTACCCGCTGTGCTATCACTCCAGCCCCCTGGGTATTGATTTTATAGTCTTCAACTTTACTGTGAAAATCTATTGTTTATAAGAGTTTCTTAATAGAGGATTCAGGCTTCTCTAGATAAAGTATCATATCGTCTGCAAATAGTGAGAGTTCGATTTCTTCCTTTCCTATCTGGATGACCTTAATATCTTTTTCTTGCCTAACAGCTATCACAAGTACTTCCAGTACTATATTGAAGAGAAGTGGTGAGAGTAGGCATCCTTGTCTTGTCCCTGATCTTAGAGGAAAGGCCCTTACTTTTCCCCCATTGAGGATAATGCTTGCTATAGGCTTCTGGTAGATGGCTTCGACTATCTTGAGAAAAGTTCTTCCCAAACCCATTTTGGTAAGGGTTTTCATCATGAACAGATATTGGATCTTTTCAAATGCTTTCTGTGCATGAATTGATCTGATCATATGGTTTTTATCTTTACATTTGTTCATATGATGGATTATGTTGATTAATTTCCGAATGTTAAGCCATCCTTGCATCCCCGGGATGAATCCCACTTGGTCATGGTATATGATCTTTTTGATGAGTTGTTGGATCCTATTCACTAATATTTTGTTGAGGATCTTCTCATCGGTGTACATCAGGGATATTGGTTTATAATTTTCTTTCTTAGTGGTGTCTTTGTTTGCTTTTGGTATTAGGGAGATATGTGCCTCGTAGAAACTATTTGGGAGAGTTCCTGTTTTTTTAATTTCCTGGAAAAGCTTGAGGAGATCTGGCAACAGGTCTTTTTTAAAATGTTTGGAAGAATTCACCAGTAAATCCATCTGGACTTGGGCTTTTGTTGTTGGGGAGACTTTTGATTACAGTTTCAATTACCTTGTTATTAATGGGTCTATTCAGGTATTTCGAGTCTTCTTGGTTCAGTCTGGGGAGATTGTAGGAGTCAAGGAATTCATCCATTTCTTTTAGGTTCTCTTGTTTCGTGGCATATAGACTTTCAAAGTAGTCTCTGATGAACTTTTGAATTTCATTGCTTTCTGTTGTGATGTCTCCATTTTCATTCCTGATTCAGTTTATTAGGGTTTTTTTTTCTCTCTCTTTCTTTGTGAGTCTTGCTAGCGGTTTATCAATCTTGTTTATTTTCTCAAAGAACCAGCTCTTGGTTTCATTGACCTTTCGGATTGTTTTCTGGGTTTCCATGTCGTCAATTTCTGCTCTAATTTTTATTATTTCCTTCCTTCGGTCTGGTTTGGGTTCCTTTTTCTGGTCCTTTTCTAAGGTGTTGAGCTGTGAAGTCAAGCTGTCTGTGTAGGCCCTTTCTTCCTTCCTAAGGAACGCTTGCAGAGCTATAAATTTTCCCTTAACACAGCTTTAGCTGCGTCCCATAGGTTTTGGTAGGTCGTGTCTTCATTTTCATTTGTTTCGAGGTATCTCTTGATTTCTTCCTTTATTTCCTTCCTGACCCACTCACTGTTCAACACTGAGCTGTTTAATTTCCAGGTGTTTGCTTTGGTTTTCTGCATCTGTGTGTGGTTAGCTTCTATCTTCAGCGCATCATGGTCTGAGAAGGTAGTTGATACAATTTCTATTTTTCTGATTCTATTGAGGTATGTTTTGTGGCCTAGTACATTGTCTATTTTGGAAAATGTTCCGTGTGCACTGGAAAAGAATGTGTATTCTTTCTTCTTGAGGTGTAAAGCCCTGTATAGGTCTATTAGGCCTCTTTCTTCTACTTCTTCCTTCAGTGTCAGTATTTCCTTGGTGAGTTTTATTCTTGTCCATAATCCAGAGGTGATAAGGCAGTGTTGAAGTCTCTGACTACTATTGTGCTGCTAGCAGTGTCCTCCTTAAAGTCTGTTAGGACTTGTTTTAAGTATTTAGCCAGTCGCTCATTAGGTGCGTATACGTTTAAGAGTGTGATTTCTTCCTGTTGTACATATCCCTTGATACATAGCAAGTGACCTTTGCTGTCCCTTCTAATCTTTTTCAACCTGAAATCTATGTTGTCGGATATTAGTATGGCAACCACAGCTTTTTTGAGGGAGTTGTTTGCTTGCAGGATTGTTTTCCATCCTTTGACTTTGAGTCTTTGTTTGCTCTGACTGTTCAGGTGTGTTTCTTGTAGGCAGCAGAATGTTGGGTTTTGTTTCCGAATCCATTTTACCACTCTGTGTCTTTTAATTGTTGCATTCAGGCCATTGACATTGAGAGAGATTATTGTCATGGGGTTTTGTGTCATCTTTCTTCGGGGTTTGTTGTTCTTATAGGATTTTACCTTGTCTTACAAAAACCCTTTTAGTCCTTCTTTTAAGTTTGGTTTTGAGTCAACGAAGTTCCTTAGTTGTTGTTTATTCATGAAATTGTGTATGATTCCTTCGAGTTTGAATGAGAGCTTAGCTGGGTAAAGTTTTCATGATGAGGTGTTCATTTCATTGAGCTTTTTCACTATATCCCACCACTGTCTTCTGGCTTGAAGGGTTTCCTCTGATAAGTCTGCTGTGAATCGAAGGGGTGCTCCTTTTTATGTGATTTCTTTTTTTGACCTTGCTGCTTGCATCCATCATTCTGACTATATTATGTCTTGGGGCCTTTTTATTAGGGTCCCTTCTAGCTGGCACCCTTCTGGCTCCTAGGATCTGGACATCTGCATTATCCAGCTCTGGGAACCTTTCAGCAATGATTTTTTTAACTGTGGCTTTCTCATTAGGGTTGCCTCCCTGTTTTTTCTGGAACTCCAATAATTCTTATGTTATTCCTCTTGGCATCATCCCCTAGGTCTCTGATTCGCCCTAGAGCTATTTTAAGATCTTTTCCAATTGTCTGTTGTAGCCTGTGGGCTTTCTGTTGCTCATCTTCAAGATCACTAATTCTCTCTTCAGCTGTAGCCATTCTACTGTTGAGGGCTCCCACTGTGTTTTTTATTTCGTCTACAGTGTCTTTTATTCGTGACATTTCTGAATGTAGCTTTCCTATTTTTGCTCTCATCTTTTCCCATAATTTCTTCACTGACTGCTCCACTGTTTCTTTAAGTTGATGAACATTCTCAGAATTTCTTCTCTGAATTCTTTATCAGAGAGATCGCATTTGTGGGAACCCCCCTGCTGAGGCTTCTGGACTCCTTTCTTCATCCTCTCCGTGCTGTGGGGATTTGCGCTGTTTCTTCATGCTGTCATGTTTGTATGGGGTGGGACCTTCCAGCTCACTAGAGCTAATCTCTCTTTTCATGAGTTTTCGATATTTTAGTGCAAATGGAGTAGGCTAGTGGTAAATTTAGCCTTTTGCATTTGAGGTAACTGGGGAGATCTCCACAAAGTCAGTTAATGGGGATTGTGATGTCTGTCAAGTACATTAGAACAGGGGAAAATAACTGCCGCCGCTTGGCTGCCACCCCCGGAGACCACGCCCACTGCAGCGGGGCCACGCCCAGTACCAAAGAGGCCACGCCCATTTTGGCCACTGGACACTGGCTGGAGATTGGGTCTGGGGGTCGCGTGCACAGCACGCAGGCACTGAGGGCTGGGAAGCTCAGTGAGGGGAAGAGGCGAACCTGGATGAGGAAGCAGGAGGAGCAGGCTCAGTGGCGGCAAGGGGCGGGGTCCCTGTCTGCTGGACACTGGCTGGAGATTGTGTCAGGGCCGCCCGCGCAGCACGCGGGCACCGAGGGCTGGTAAGCTCAGTCTATAGCATTAAATTATGCTAACTCTGTCAAAGAAAATGATGCTTTTATTATTTATGATTGATTCATTAGATAGTGCCACAAAAATCCTATAGATCCTCTTGGTTTTGTTTTTAATAATTATTATGTTGGGTTGGTTGGGGCCTGGGTTACACCTGGATGTGCTCAAGGCTTACTCCTAGATCTGTGCTCACTCTAGGTCATGCTCAGAGAACCATATACAGTGTGGGGACTGAGCCAGCGTGAGCTGCATGTAAGACCTTTCTCTCTGTACTATCTCTCTGGCCCAGTATTTCACCTCAATTATAAATAAGGTAAACCTTACTTATCCCAAACATATAAAGAAACCCTTCAGCCTAACCTCCTTGCTTTATGACAGACCAGGTTACATGTAAACAGACATCAGAGAAGATAGCATATTATTTCTGTTGGCACAATTTACACTAAAAGAAAACTGATGTCACATATATTTTCTTGGTTTAGGGGCCATATTCAGCTGTGTGAGGGCTTACTCCTGGCTCTGTATTCAGGGATCACTCGGCGGAGGGGTGGGGCAGACAGTGGTGCTTGAAGAACCATATGTGATGCCAGGCAAGAATTGAACCTGAGTCAGCTGATGCCAGGCAATTACCTTATCCACTGAACTATCTCTGTGGCCATGATGCCATCTCTTGATAGGGGCATCAATTCATATGTTTTTCTTTGACAAGATTGCCATAACAAACTGGCATAGACTGGGTAATTCAAACCACAGGTTCTCAAAACATTTTCCACTCATGGCCTCTTTTATGCTGAGAAAATTTTTGTCACCCTAGGTGTATATGTATATATAATATGTATGCAAACAAAACTTTTGTTGATAATGTATTATACAGAAATTTATTTGAAAACATGTTTTAAAAATTATTGTTTTGGACTCTCACATTCAGTTACGTGAACCCATATGGGATTGCCACTCACAGTTTAAGAAGCTAGGAGTGAAACAAGAATTTATTTTCCTACATTTCAGGAGGCTGGCAATCTGAGATGAAGATATTGACAGAACTTATATCTTTTGATACCTCTTTTCTTAGTTTGCAAATAGTTGTCTTCTCCTTATATAGTCATATAATCTTTTCTTTGTATGTATCTGTATTGTAATCTATTTTTCTAAGGAGACTATTTTGTATTAGGAGCCAATCTGATGACCTTACTCTAACTTAATAGCTGCTTTAAAGACCCACTAAAAGTCTTTAAATACAGTAATATTCTGAGGTACTAGAGGTTAGGACTTCAATATAAGAACTTGGGAGGAATTAAAGTAAGCTCGTAACACCGTACATAAGACTAATATGTCTTGTTTGTCTTAATGGGATGGAGATGGCAGTATCCTGATATGACTCCTCTTAATACTCAAATAAAGGTACTGTTTTGCACATGTTCTAGAACTGGTTTTGACCACCAGAGGGCTCTTATATTTGTGCAGTAAAGCATGATTAGAATGACAAGTTCAAAGTGAAACATAAGGTTGATTATAAAAGTTAGATATTTTATATCTGTGCATCATCTTTGAAGAAATAATTAAGCCATTTATTAGTGAACATGGTGATAATAAAAACAGTGATATCTGCCTTTACTGATTGTATATATTCTCAGCTTCCCTGATGCTCTATCTGTCCTTTTCTTCCAGATATGGGGTCCTTTTTTCTCCTTCCCTCTCCTGTATATTCAGGAATTTTAGATCTTAGAATCTTCTGGGAAGATTTCCTGGATCTTTTAGGGGGTGTTATGTTTGGTCCTTTCTACTATACTTGCAGATAAGCAGTCAGATCTCTCAATATTAGCTTTGATTCTTTGCTTGTGCTTTGCTATTTGCCTTTGGTCAAGTTTAGCCTTTGCTCCAGTTCTATACTTATAAAACTAGGTAAGTAATAAGCCACCTTGCCTCCAAGATTTACTGTAAGTATATGTGAAGAAATATTTGTGATTCCATGCAGTGGCTATATGATATGCATAAGGAAACCAACAAATGTTAACAGGTAATACACACAATGGTAGAATAATATATAGGAACAAGCACTTATCGAATAGTTACTATATATCAACACTGTACTAAATTTTTACATGCGTTTTTTCAGTTGAGCCTGACAGTCACTAAATGATAGATGTTATTTTTCTTTTACTGATAGGGTAACTGAATGTCCATCATCACCCAATTAGTAAGTTACATAGCCATAATTTGAACTTGGATCTCCCTGACTCTAAAGTCTTAGCAAATAGCAAATTGTTCAGACTTAGAGATAAATTCAAGAACAGTATATAACTGTTATAAATCTCTTCATTCTGCTATACATTTAGTTGCAATTCGAATATATGACTGGACCCTCTTGTATATGAATTTTGTGATGATCTTTCTCACTGTAACTCAGAAAGCATGTTGTGTAGTTATTCCTTTACTTATCTCAGTAGCATTAAAGTCAGACTCTATTACAGTATCATTTAGTATTACATATTTCCAATTTAAGTCTCCAAATACATTGTTTAGTATGTGAAATAATAGGGTTTAGAGAGACTAATAACTAGCTTTTAAAATTTTCAGAACATTATCTAGGATTAGGGGTTGTCTATGTGCATGATTTGCCATATTCAGTATGATGGATGCTTTTATATGGGAAATGTTTTTTTACATGTATTGATACTGATTGCTGATTGCATTGGCATTTCAGTGACCCAGGTTCATAAAAAGATGGGTGCAACTGAATTAGAGAAGCACATCTCTGAACAGAGATGGGGCAACAGAAAGTGACTGCTATTATCCATAGGAGCAGACATAGGGAAGCAGACTGATGAAGCAGACTGATGAAGACTCAGCCATGTGAGAGGCTCCACCTCAATGAAAATGGTCCTAATAACACACTTCTAAACCTGGTATAAATTTGAATGTTACATTGAGCATTTTAGACAACTATTGGATGCCACATGTATGCCATTTCCATTAAACACCCACAGGAGTCCTCCTCACGCAGAAGAGGGCCTTCCCTACTTGTGAACAGACAGCTTCGAAGGGATTCTCCAGAAATCAACTGCGATTTGTCAGCAATTCTGCCTCCCTTCTCAGTGGTTTGTCCCACTTGCTCCACCTTTATTGCTGATTGAGTTGTATGCTTGTTTTGTTGTAATGTGGAGTCTCCCTATTCAAATCTGTTGTGATTATATTACAATTGACTTGAGTCATAAAGTGAAAGCTTCCAATTAAAGGTGGAAGGTAGCCCTGGATATCTGAAAATATTACGTGTACCCTTCCCTATTATTGCCCTTCCTCTTTCTTGCCTGAAGCACTCCACCTTTCATAACTTAAAAGGAAGGTTCTCCTTGCTCCCAAGACTCTGGATTGGTGATCATTTAGTCTTTCCTGCTTTGTTTCTGGGAGGCCAAAGGAATAGAGTAAAAATATTCCAGTTTTTTTATTTCTTTTTAATACTATTGATGCTACATTTTAAAAGACTGGTTTCATCAATTGTGAAAGGAGTGAATAGCTTGAGGTCATCTGAACTGTAATCTAAATAGAGCCTATGTATTTCATTAACAATTTTAGCCTAAGTCCAAATTCTTGAGTAATTCCTCTATCTAATTTTCATGGTATTTAAGTTTTGGCTTCCAAGGGCTTCAGACAAAAACCACACAGGGTGGCATACCATAGGGCAAAATGAGCAATAGTTCATATATGCCAGAAGTCTAAGGGGGGAAAAACAAAAACAAATCAAATTAAAACAAGTGTGTTGGGCCAAATAATAAGAAACAAACAGAAATGAAGTAAAGTCACAAACCAAGCCAGAAAAGAAACAGAAACCCCATAAGAAAACATACTTAAGGAAATCAACAGAACATGTAGCCAAAGGAACGTCAGGAAGGTTGTTCCCAGATGGCTGTCTGTCTTGCACAGACTCCCCTTAGGAGTGGAAAGTCTGTACCAGGCAGCCAGACTCCACAAGTCCCAGGGCAGGTTTGGGCCTTGTTAACCTTGAGCAGTCAATCTTTGGTGAGTAGAGGATTATTTTAAATCAAAGCCTATTGCTTCCCAGAGAGGTTCCAAGTACAGGGGCAGGGAATCAGTTATAAAGTGGAGAAATAAGAGGCTTTCCCTCTTCCCACAGAAATTCAAATGCTTAAGAAACAGAATGGCTTGGGGTGAAGATCATGAGACTATAGTTCATCCACAGAGACGGTCTATATCCTATCTCCCCATTCCTTCTGTGGTATGAGGTGATCATTTCAACACTCTGTATCTTACTTTTTTAAAATAAAAAAATATTTATTTTTTTAATTAGTGAGTGACTGTGAGGGTACAGTTACAAATTTACCTATTTTCGTGCTTGTGTTTCCTTCATACAATGTTCGAGAACCCATCCCTCCACCAGTGTCCATTCTCCACCACCAATGAACCCAGTATCTCTCCTACCCTCCAATCCCATCCCTCCCCCACCCCGCCTCTGTGGCAGGGTATTCCATTTTGTTCTTTCTCTCCTTTTGGGTGTTGTGGCTTGCGATAGGAGTATTGAGTGGCCATCGTGTTCAGTCTCTAGTCTACTTTCAGCACGCATCTACCTTCCCGCGCGAGATCTCCAACCACATTTTACTTGGTGTTCCCTTCTCTATCTGCGCTGCCTTTCCCCCAGCATGTGAGGCCAGCTTCCAAGCCATGGAGCCAACCTCCTGGTATTATATACTACTATTCTTGGGTCTTAGTCTCCTACTCTGCTATTTTATATTTCACAGATGAGTGCAATCTTTCTGTCTGTACCTCTTTCTCACTCATTTCACTTAGCATGTGTATCTTACTTTTTTTACGGGTGAATAGGAGAATTATACTAACACTTTTTTTGCCTGTTTGTTTTAGTTTTTGGATCACACCTGGCAATGCTCAGGGGGTTATTCTTTTTGTTTTAATGAATCACTTTGAGATAATACAGTTTCAAATGTTCATGACTGGGTTTCAGCCATACAATGTTCCAACACCTGTCTTTTAACCAGTGCAGCACATTTCCCACCATCCATATCCCCAGTGTCTCTTATGCCACTCCCCCCCAGCCTGACTATATGTTAGGAATTTTCTCTCTCTCTCTCTCTCTCTCTCTCTCTCTCTGTCTCTCTCTCTCTCTTCTGGGCATTATAATTTACAATACAGGTACAAAAAGATTATGCATATCCCTTCACCTACTTTCAGCACTCACTTCTTGTCCAGAGTGATCATACAACTATCACTGTCCTAGTGGTCCCTTCTCTATGCTGACTGCTGTCCATCCCCACCCTCACTTGTGGTGAGCTTCCAGCAGTGAAATAATCTTTACAGCTCAGGAATTACTCTTGACCCTGCATTCCAGAGCTACTCCTGACAATGTTCTGGGAACCATATGGGATGCTGGGGATTGAACCTGGGTTGAAAACATGCAAAGCGAGTGCCCTACCCATTGTACTATCAATAGGGCTTCAATATTATCACTTATTTTATTTATTTATTTATTTATTTATTTATTTTTGCTTTTTTGGTCACACCCAGCAATGCACACGGGTCACTCAGGAATCACCCCTGGCGGTGCTCAGGGGACATATGGGATGCTGAGATTTGAACCCTGGTCGGCCACGTGCAAGGCAAACGCCCCACCGCTGTGCGATCACTCCAGCCCCTTATCTCTTATTTTATTTTAAATTTTATTATAGTATTGTGATTCATCAAGTTGTTCATAATATACTTATTTCAGACATTCAATGATCCAACAACAATCCCACCACCAGTGTGATCTTCCCTCAACCAATGTCCCCAGTTTCCCAACCACAATCCCAGCCTCCCCCATTAGCAGGCATAAATTTACTTCATCTTGTTTGTTACAGCACAAAGGCAAAAGGAACCATACAATGTAGATCAGGTATGGTGTGCGTTTTTCTGTAAATGAATTCAAAGATCCTGGCATCTCTGGAATTTCCTGGTACCAGGAGTTGGGTCCTAGGAAACTAGTTATCTAGAATGGCTGGATGCAAAACAGATACATATGGGCACCAAATAGAGAATGGAAAATAATCACCACTCCTGTGGAGTTTCCCCAAGTTTATCTTAACATTCATGGTCTCCAGTGGCTGAATCAACAGTCACTACAGGAATATAGGAAAAATAAAGATAAGGCAGAGAAAATAAATGTTCACCCTCCCCTAATCTTAGCCAACTCCCAAAGGAAGATCTATTCATATATCCATTTGTTGCAATTGTCTAGTAACAGAGGGTATGTAGTTCCGTCAAACTGGGTGACTCCATCACTGGTGGAATATTAGTATTTTTCCTATCACACTTTCCCCTTTCTTTCTATTTATAGGTCAGAGTTGCTATCTTTGTTAGGTTTACATTATTTATCAAATAGCAATATTACAGAGGAATTTATGGTGATTGGCTTTTAAAGACCCATGTTCATAGCCATTTAAAAGAAACTCAGAGATTGCTGGCCAATAAAATTTTTATTTCACTCTGCACACAAAATAGGCCATGTGAACATTTCTCTTCCAATAGTAATATCTTTTCCATTAAGAAGTCCTTTGTGACAGAATTGTTAGGTGGGAAAATTTTTCCTCAAAATTTCTATACCTTATTTTTAGTGTTAGATGCAATCCATTCCCTGCTCAAGGTTTTTCTTATCCTTGAAATATCAGATACCCCACACTCACATACTCCCTGAACAGTTGACCTTTCTCTCCTTAACCTTTCTATGCAATCAACAAAAACTTATGGGCCCTTAGTCCCAGTCCTTCAGTGTTAGAAGACACCTTGTTTGATAAGGTGACAGCTAGCTAACTAAATGAATCAATTAGTTCCTGCTAGTATGTTCATGTCCATAATGTGTTCCTATATAATACTTCTTAGGAAATTAATTTCCCTTTTAGCAGAAACTTTGTGAGGTGTAACTGTCTGAAATTACCTCAGAGGAGTGGGGGAATATTTTTGCATCCACTTGGGACACTGACTATTGATTTTATGATGCTGGTTACCTGCAATTATGAAACATCTTAAATAAATCTTGAAAAACTCATCTGTTCACATCTGAATTGGCATTGTTAGCTCAGACAACATCAATATTATCCTGCCCATGCTATAGAAAATTGTCTAGGAGCTCTTGTCATTTGAGGTTCAACAATTTATATGGTAAGGTATTTGTGGGATAATTACTATAAGTGTGTGTGGTCTTTAAGAGATTGACAGAATGAATCATCATTAAAATAAAAAAATTCAGCCCTATCTTTATCACCAACTAACTTTGTGGTCTGGGAGCATCCTTCACCTCTTTAGTTTATTCCTTTTGTAATTAGAAGAGTTGGACTAGACAATCTCTAATGTTATTACAAACATGACAGTCTAGGATTCTAGAATCCCCCAGTGAAGCTTATTAGGGTGTTTACTGTCTAAATGTTGAATGTGGGCAAAATTTCAACAAGGTTACTTAAGGGCATTGTGGTAATATCTTATTGGGACATTGTTTTTTGCCTGAAGATTGATATCTTGCCACAGAACAGTCTTTTACATGGTTCCAAGTGCTATATTACAAAGCAGTAAAACAGTCTTAATGGTTTTATCTTTTCAAAAGCAGTTGGATGGTCAGTGAATATTGCATCTACACATCTTATTTTAGCTTCATCTGATTCCAGTCCAAACTTTTTTGGTTAGAGTATTTTTTTCTTAACAATTTCTTTTAGCTAGAAATTTTGTCTGTCCAGATTGGAAGGTCACACTATTAAACAACTTTATGCCACACAGTTACAGTTTTTCAAAACTTCCTCGTTTGAAACTTTACATCTTTTACCTCTCAAAATCTTAAGGTAGACTCCTAACAGTTCCAAAAGCATGTTTCTTCTCAGCATTGCTCATGTACATGTACATTCAAATTAGAATAATTGTTTTCTCCAGAAACTTCAGTTCTGGATTTATATCCAAAAATCATTGAAAGCAGAATTGTGAAAAGATATAGTACAGCTGTGTTCATAGTAGCTATATTCACAGTAGTCATGAGTTAGAAGCACCCCAGTTGTTCATTAATATATGAATGGATAAACAAAATGCAATATGTACATCAGCCTTTAAAAGAAAAAACTGATAGATGGCACAACATGAATGGACCTAAGTCATTATGATAAATGGAATTAGCTGGTCACCAAAACATTATGACTGTATGATTCCACTTATGCAAGATATCTCAAGTAATCAAAGTCATTGAAAATAAGGATGGTGGATTTCCAAGGGTTAGACGGCAGATAGTGGAGAGTATAGAGGGTTATAGAATTTTCTTTTCCAAGATGAAAAGTTTCTGGAGATGGTGTAACAATGTAAGTATCCTTAACACTACTGAAGAGTACAATCGAATGATTAAGGTCACATTTTTGCATCTACTTTATAACAATTTAAATTCTGAAGGTACCTCTTTTCTAACATTACTTCAGTATTACAATTATGTTACTAGTTTTCTCTTTGGACAAGCTGCTAGGAGATGAGTGGAATGACTGTCCTTCTGCAGCCTGTTTACAATAAGTCTCCCAGGTAATCCATTCTAGAAGTCAGGTTGAGCTCATTCAAGTATTGGGGGCTAAACTCATTTCTTTGGGTCTTCTATTTTTCCCTGTTATCTTAAGAAATTGTGATCTTAGGGAAATATTTCCGGAGTTCTAGATATTCTCTTGTAATGAGAAGGCAATGAGACATTACTTTAAGGAAGTTAGAAAATCATTTTTCTATTGAGAACACAACTATACTCATCCCTGAAAAAGGCACTCAAGACAAAGGATGACATATTGTTTTCCTGATTCACTATTTTTCCCTCACCCATATCAGATCTCAAAATAATGTGGAATATAAATGTGTGGAAGTATGAAAAGAAGTGTCTCTAAAGGCAGCTTCAAAGATATGCAGTCTGTGATTACACAGGGGTCCATATTCAAAAAGTTCTAGCATTTTGGTTTAATGACCTGCTGTTATTTTTTCAAACTCCTTAATAAATTTTACCTTTGAACTTGTGCTGTTTTAGTGAAGACTGATAAGACAATAAAGCATGAGCATAAATAGAAGGTACACAAGGTGTGTGTGTGTGTGTGTGTATGCAGTTCCTTGCTGTCTTAATAGTGTCTATCATTTGTAGCACCCAAAGAGCACAGCATTTCAGTGGACCCATGATGTGGGTTTAGCTATGTACAAAGTGGTATTTCTACAACTGATTAAGCAGGGTAGCTGATACTACTGTGAGATGATGCTTTTCATCAGAGACAGAATTTGCTTTTGTTGCTGGATTAAGGCAATGATGTTCTAAGAAATATGAAGAAACAAGAAGTCTATCATATTTTCTTATTTCTTCTATTTGTGATCACTAACAGAAGATTATGAGAAGAAAAAGCTGAGAAACCAAAATTCTTTACTCCTCCCCCCTCGAATCTTTTTTACTCACAAGTCAGCCAAAGATTGAGAGTGTTGATAAAATGTGTAGATTTGAAGAGGTGAAACAAAAACAGTTTGATGTGGTATTTCCACTCTTTGCGTAAGAACAAAATTCACATGTTTATATGAGCTAGGTAATTTGGATTGTGTAAATTTGGTTATTCCACATATGGATTACATGATCTTATACTCACACTTATAACTGCATTGCTCAATATAACTTAATTTTAAGTTAATTCTAATAATAAAATGCTTATTTTTAGAATGACATTAAGGAACAAATGAGAAACATAATGAAAAGGCAAGAGAAACTTCAGAAAAAAAGCTTTATACTTTAATAATCTTAAAAGCACTTACCCCTACTTTTTGAACAAGGGAAATTGCTTTTTCAGCTTGCATTGGCATCTACAAATTATGTGATTGGTTTTGATGTCCCCTACAGCATTTGATTAGTATGCATTTCAGGAAAGTGATGAAACTTGTTGAAGGATCTTTGTGTTCAAGGTAACTTGAAATTAAACGTATGTCTCTGGTTCCAAAGATGACAAAACCATTGAGACACAGTCCTTGCAAGTTCATTGTTTTTATTCTTCACCCATATTGGACATGTGGTCAGACCAGAGGGATTTGAATGAACCACTCACATCCTAAAGGTTACATGACAATCACTTTTGCTTCTATAATTTTAACAAATGGCACCTGTGCTAATAGTTACATGTGAAGTCAAGTCAAGAACAGATGGAGTTCTGAGACCAACTGTTGTCAGTCATGGAAAACCTGCCCTCCTTAAATAGCCTCTGGTGTAATTGTCTGCCCACACTCTGCCCACTTTTCAGGTTTAAATACAAGGCGACATTTGGTATGTATTTCCTGTAATAAAGAAACATGTGATGATTATTCCCAAGATGTTATTTTTAAGACTATTGTTAACTGTGGTCTGCCTTTGGTTTCTCAGTGAGGGGAAAAGCAACTTGATTCAAAGCATCTCTTGATTCAACTTGAGTAACCACATACAGCACATACGGCAGAGCAAATCCTTTGAAGGAAAGTAAGTGTGGGCACATTTAATCCCCACTTTGCAGACACTAAAGTATGGAATGAACTGAGACCTGTGCAAGCACGTTTAATCCCCCATACTTTGCAGATAGCAAATGTGTGAATGTATGAAGTATGGAATGAGTGAGACTCCTAGAAGACATAGTACAAATTTTACAATGCCATGAATGTTATTGAGAGTTCAGCTAGTAATGAAACTATCTGTTCTTATCTAACAGTCATAAATATATAGCTATTTTGATGTAGCATCTCAGGGGTGTTTTCTGTTTTCTATTTGAAAAGCAATCCAACTGGGAACAAAAATCTGTTTGTTTTTCTCTCAATTAAAAAGAAAGGAAATAGGGTTGGAGCGATAGCACAGCGGGTAGGGCGTTTGCCTTGCACGTGGCCGACCCGGGTTCGAATCCCAGCATCCCATATGGTCCCCTGAGCACCGCCAGGAGTAATTCCTGAGTGTAGAACCAGGAGTAAACCCTGTGCATCGCTGGGTGTGACCCAAAAAGCAAAAAAAAAAAGAAAGGAAATATATTCAGATTGAAGTCATTAGTAAAAAATAAAGAACCAGAAACCATATATATTTAAATTGCAAGAGGGGGTAGAGAGATAGTATAGCGGGTGACATGCGTGCCTTGCACGTGGTTCAATCTCTGGCATCCCATATGGTCCCCCAAGCAATGCCAGGAGCAATTCCTGACTGTAGAGCCAGGAGTGACCCCTGAGCACTGTTGGGTGTGACCTAAAGACTAAAAACCTAAAGCTAAAAATAAATTGGCAAGGGGTTAGAAATATAAAACAAGTTTATGGTCATATAGTTGGAACTTGTTTGAGTTTTCTATCTTGTGCCCAGTGTTTGTTTTAAGTGATTAGGGCTAAAATACTCAGTAGGAATGAGTCAAGCTAATACTACCAGGAGAATGCTTAGAAATCCCCTGTAGTCTTGTTCCCAGGTGAGTTGTAATGCACTAGCAGTGGGTTAATGCTTAGATGTGGGTTGGTGCCTAAAAGATGAAAAAATAGGCACAGTAATTTCCTGAAAAACTTTGAGTCTATGGAATTTATACTTAGTCCTGAAGTGGATTGTGTCAAAGAAGTGTGTTTGAAATTAGGTGCAGTTTATTTAATAAGGTATCTGGTTGAGTTTAAGAGTAAGGGCCACTTTAAGGAGGATTGCCCCATAGCTGGAAGCCTGCTTCATGAGTTGAAAGGAGAAGACAGATGGAATAGAGAAGGGATCACTAAGAAAATGATGGCTGGAAGAATCAGTCGGGATGGGAGATGTGTGCTGAAAGTAGATAATAGGCCAAACATGATGACCTCTCAGTGTCTGATGCCCAAAAGTAGAGAGAGAATATGGGGAATATTGTCTGCCATGGAAGCAGGGGGAGCGTGGGAAAGGGGGGGTATACCGGAGATATTGGTGGTGGGGAATGTGTACTGGTGGAGGGATAGGTGTTTGACCATTATGTGATTGTAACCCAAACATGCTTACAAACATGAAAGCTTGTAACTATCTCATGGTGATTTAATAAATTTTTTTAAAAAGAGTAAAGGTGACTTTAAATCTATACTATATAAAACCTACAAAATCTAGTCAATGTTTATAATGTTAATGTTAGGTTGAACCACATGAAAATGTTAATATGATTTACCTTAATATTAAAATGTTTTCACTTAAATATTTCCATTTGCTTTTTTCATAGAAAGACAGTTTTGTGCTGAAAAAGAAAGTATGTTTTTGAAAGTAAAGTGAAATTTACCAGTTCCACATGTGGAGTGGGGGGCTGGGGAGGTGGGGGGGAGGTATACTGTGAATCTTGGTGGTGGAATATGTGCACTGGTGAAGGGATGGGTGTTCGAGCATTGTATAACTAGACTTAAACCTGAAAGCTTTGTAACTTTCCACATGGTGATTCTATAAAAGAATAAAAAAATATATAAAAATTAATGATAACATCTTTATTGATTTTTTCCATTAATATTTTTGGGAAACACCTCTTAATGGAAAAATGGCTAATTTCCTCAATAAATTCTTTATTCCTGCAAAAAAAAAGAAAGTATGTTTTGTTCTGTACTCTGGCCCTCTTGTTTTAATTGCATTTGGTGTTAGTTTAGCCATTTGTTTTTTATAGTCTATATTTAACCTATGTGGTTATGCCCCATCCTTCAACCCATTCTGGTACATAGTGATCAACTGAAGGATTTTTTTATTATTAAAATTTTTATTATTTATTAAGTAATTTAGTATTTACTTGATTTAATATGATATAAAATTTTATTATTAATAGATAGAGGGATGATTTATGAAAAATAAGCCTTGCAGAATCAATGTAATGCCTATAGTAATTCTTTCAACCAATTGCAAAATAATATTTCCTGAGTAAGAAAAAAGGGCTATCATAAGAATGATGCTCATGGAATATTGTAACACATATGGCCCTCATATCATAAGGGATATGACAGAATAATCTTGGGTCTGAAATTCCATATTCTCATTCTAGTCAGCTAAGGGCTTGTCAGGCCAGGAATAGGGAGGTGCTGGTGGGAAGGATGGAAAGTCCTAAGCACTTCCTGCTGTTATATTTGAGCAAATCCCCTTAATAGCTTGAGAAGAGTCTTGTGCAGAAGACATTACAAATGCAGATCACTGTTGGAAAAAAGCACATCACAGCCAAGAGGTGGATGCATGATAATGCTAAAAAGTAATTAAGGAGATCAGAGCAGATCACCTACAATTTACTGAACATGTTGTTTAGAAACACACTATAAAGAAAAGTGAAAACACACTTTAGGGGAGTAATCTACAGTGCCCAGGAGAATACAGAAATGGTGACCATGACAATAATGTTCTCACAGAAAAACAACTATATTCAATAAATCCCTTTTCTCCATTCCTTTTGCTGTTTCTGTAATCCAGACCACTATCTTCTTTCACCTGTGCATCTATAGCAAGCATCTTACTGAGCAGTCAGGCATCTATACCTATGTTCATTGTCTACATAATAATCATGGTGATGCTTAGGGATGAGACTGAGTTGAGTTGGAGAAACTTCAATAACCTCATAATCACTAAAATTAGCCTCCCCATATCCCCCATCTCCCACCCCAATTTCTTTGTTAGACACAGTGGGCATTTTCTCAATTTTATGCAGAGCGACTTTGTACCACCTTCCATACCCCATTGCTCACCAATACTCCCCTCTCAAAAAGAACATTCTTTAAAGCACATTATCACTTACACGTTCCTGCCATATAGAAATTCTGGAACCACCAAAGTTAAAATCTGGTCATGTGGCTTTTGCTTAGGACACTTCAAGGCCTTTCATTGCATTTGGAACAGAACCAAGAATCCTTTCCATTACTCATGAGCACCTCCTTAGTTGATTCCAGGCTCTCCAAAACAGTCTTTGTCCCCTTCAACAAACTGTCCAAAAGTTCACCCACCTAACATTCTATGCCTTTTCTCTTACTATGATCTAAATTATTCTTCCTTTTTATCTATATGGTTTCATCTCATATGAAATAAAAAACAAGACCAGGAAAGAAACTCTTTTTCATTATCCTGAGAGAAGTAGTGCTTTATATTATTGAACTGCCACTTGTGTCTGTTTTTATTCTAACAGTTTGAACTATTTAATGTGTTTAACTGACTTTATCATTGTCTTCTCCATAGATTCACTGTCTGTCTCTGATAGAGTCTAAGTGGCCTTTTCTGGTCACCACCACCTTATACTTCTATAAAAGTGTGCATCACAGCAGCTTTAAAAGCAAATGACTGAACATTTAACAAATCTGAAGTCGGCCTATCAAAGAGAAGTTTGTTTCAATGCTTTGACAGGTTTCATAAGCTTTTTTTTTGTTTTTTTGGGGTCACACCCGGTGATGCACAGGGGTTACTTCTGGCTCTTCAATCAGAAATTACTCCTGGCGGTGCTCCGAAGATCATACGGAATACTGTGAATCAAACCGGGATCGGTGGTGTGCAAGGCAAACGCCCTACCCGCTGTGCTATCACTCCAGCCCCAGGTTTCATGAGCTTTACAGGCAAATCTGTGAGGCATACTTTGCCTCAAACTTTTGGTTACGGGTAGGTAAAGTAAGTTTAGTCTTTTTCAGAAAACCAGCTGAAGAACGAGGTCACATTTGATGGGCTTCTCCATATCCCATACTTTGTACTGGTCTTACCCCAACAAGAGAATGGTGTTTATGTTCAATTGTCAAGCTTTATAATAGAAAAGGAGTCTGTGGTCAAATTTATCCGTAAACTGCAGCTGTCACACCTTTAGGATCCATTTACAGAGTCACTCTCTGGGATGACTGAGTATAGCAGAGGTCTATTGGCCATTAGGCTAGCTTGGGACTTCTCTTAGAGTCAATGTCTATTTCAGTGTTCCTCACCTGCAGTCTTTCTTAGAGTTGCACTGCAATCTGTGGTTCCTTCTATCATATCTGCTTCCATCCCAGTCTCCTGTCATAGGTGTAAAACCTGCATCTTCACCTGTGTTTGTCTTCACCTACTCCCGTTCCCATTCCCCTTGCTCTGTCATAAAATTTTTCCACAAAAAGTAGCTTGTACATCTAATTTTGACATAACATATGCTTCCTGGAGGACTCAAATTGACACAAAAAGCCTTAATATAATCTAAAGAATATATTGATCTTTGGTATGAAATCATGTGCATAGTTGAAATTATCACTAACTTACTTTTTATGCGTGAGCAAAACTACTCCAATATTAACATTCTTGAAAATCATGGATCCTGGAACCTATTTTTCCTTTCCTTGAGATCTCAAAACAACTTTAAGTTAATCAGTGTTTACTTGGCTCATAAGAAAATGTTGGCTCAAGCTGGAAATCACAAAATACATTTCTAAAGCTTTTAATATTAACTCAAAGTAAATTTTTATTAACACCCCTCTTTTTATGAAGAACAAAATCTTTTTATTTTTGAATATTCCTCTATTTGCATAAACTACACTCTGCTGTAATAGCCAGTTGTTTCTTTAAAGTTAAGATGAAATTAAAAGATAACTTTTATGCAATCACAGTGCAGAACCTTTTCATATTTTCCTTAAACTTCTACAGTTACAGGAAAAAATCAATTTGCTTCAATTAAGATCCTGCAAAGAATTCAACTTTTCAACTTTCTTTTCATGTTCATATTTAATAATTTTAAATGTTCTTAGTCAACTCACCAAAATATGATGTCCTGGAATGAAAAGAATTGGCAATAACCTCACCCAGTTTTGGTAGGCACTAGCTTCATGGATCAGACCAAAAATCAGACTCAAAGGTGGAGGCATCTGTGAGTACATTTTACAGATGAAATGCAGAATGTTGTTTAACATGAAGAGTTTGTTAAAAATTGGTTTTTCAAGAGAAGTTTTGCTAAATGATGCTTAATCCGGTATTTCTTTGGATCTCCAAATCGCCTCTCTATCAGAGGGTAGCAATAATTGATGTAATTCTCTGGCAATGGAAAATTCCTTTATGTCAGTCTTTTCCTATTCTTGCTTATAAATTCAGTTCAAAATCTGATAAGTGGTAGACTCTCTTAGCAGAAAGATGCACACACATCCACAGAAGTTTTTAGGTAAGGTTTTCTATTCTTTGATCTCTAGGCCATACCCAGTAGTGCCAAGAGCTACTCCTTGTTCATAACTCAGGGGTCACTCAGAATACCATGTGGTACAAGGGATCAAGCCTGGACTCCTGCATGTGAAGCAGTCTCTCTAGCCCATTTAGCTCACTCTGGTCCCTCGATGGATTTTGAAACCCACGAACCTCATTTTAAAACTCCTTATTCATCAACTTCATTTGTTACAGACTGAATGTTTGTATCTTCCTCTCCAAAACTCATATATTGAATTTTAAATCTGAATGTGATGGAGAGGCCTTCGAGAAGTGAATAGGTCATGAGGACAGAACCTTCACAAATGAGATTAAAGCCCCTTTCCCCCTTCCACCAAGTTATGACACTGTCTGTGAGGAACCAGACCCTCAATAGATTCTGAATCTGCCAGAACTTTGATCTGGGACTTCCCAGATTCTATATCTGTGAGAAATAACTGTTTGTGTTTAGAAGCCACCCAGCTTGTGGTATTTTTGTTGTAGTGGCCAGTTCAATGTTACATTATTTTTTAAACAAAATCCAGAGTAAAGTATAGCCAGTGGCTTGTCATTTTCTAACTGGGAAAATAAGCATAGACTACATTTGCCTGATAATATTGATTCATCATAAATACCTAGATCTTGGGAAAAGATACACCCAGAGGCACATTTGCATTTACTTAGTTTCCTCAGTGAATGCCAAAAGTCATGCTAGTCTGATTCACTTTAGAGGAAGAAAGAAGGACGTGCAGTATAAAACCACAACCCAGGCCACAGGGAGGACTTGGTACTACACAGCAGAGGTTGGGGCTATCTGAGGGCAGAACAGTGGCTGTCAGTTGAGTAAGACTGTATGATCCTCAGATGGGCACAGCCTCATGGCGCTTTGGAGATCATCCAGGCCAACTCATTCCATAACTCTTTCCCATCAGATGCAAACTCTTACAGAGTTCCAGCAAGAGACAATTCACCGTAATCTATTATCAACTCTAGGAGGAGCAAGAGTTTCTTTCCTGGTCTTGATTACGATGTAGGTGGTTGGCGCCAGTGTCTTCCTCCTTGTCCTAAAGACAATAAAACTTAAAGTCATTGCAGTTATTTAGTGCTTAAAAGTTAGTGACAGAAACTGTGTGGGAGTTCAACCATTCTACTCTTCTCATATTCTTGGGTACCAAATCCCTTAGGCCTCTGATGCTTTTGCAGTTTAGCTAATTATATTTAAATTTATTTAAACAAAAATATAAATGACATTTTCATTTTATCTCATCTATTTGTTCCTCTGTTTATAAACAGCTTTAAGGTCTCAAGCATAACTTCCCAAATCACATTAATGCTTCTATTTCACGGGCTTGACACATAAGTACAAGTGAGGTTGTCCATTTTTGAAGAGTTGTGAGTAACTTTGCATAGAGTGACAAAATACAACATCTAGTGGTGAAACTAGCAACTATGTCAAGGCTACTTAAAATTGTTGGCTAGGATTTCACTCTTTGTTACACTGCTTTAGGGCAGCTAAGGATGACTCATTCACTTGTAGACTAACTTAAAATAAGCAAGCGACCATGTTCAAAGTAAGGTGATAATTGACATGAGGCTTGTTTCTTAAGTACCATTACCTGAGCTGAATAATGACCAGAATGAGTACTAGGGGATAAGGGATGTATAATTGTCTTTGGGCCACAATGTAAGGAGAATAAAAATGAGGGTTGTGATAGGCCAAATAATACCCTACCAAAGTTGTCTACATTCTAATTCCCATATCTGGGAAAGATGTTATATTAAGTGGTAAAGGGGAATTAGGGTTGCAGACAAAGTTAAGGTTGCTAATCAACTGCTCTTAAAATAGTGGTTTTATCCTGGCTAAAAATAGGGGTTTTATCTGGGTGGGTCCAATGTAATCACAAGGATCCTTAGAAGTGGAATAGAGAGGCAGAAGTGGAGAGTCAGTGGGAAGAAGTGAGAACAAACTGATATGACCACTGGCCTGCTGTTGCTGGTTTTGAAGTTGGAGGAAGGGGCTAATGAGCCAAGGAATGTGGGTGTGCCCTAGAAACTGGGAAAAGCAAGGGACTATATTCTCTTCCCAGAATTTCTAAAATGAATGCGTTTGATCACAATTTAATTTCAGTCTAGTGAGATCAGTATTTGACTTCTAACCTACAAAATTTCAAGATAATTTTTAAAAAGTTCTTGTTTTATGCTGCAAAGTCTGTGGCAATTTGTTTCCTCAAGAAATTGAAAAGTATTGCAGGAATGATGACTATAAGGTGGACATAGGAGTTCTTTTGTAGGCGTTCTTATGTTTTAGAAAACCTATTTCCAGTCAGAGAACTGAGGAAGACACATCAAGATTTAAAGACACACTAGAGAAAATAGCTATAAAGTTAAAGATCTAGAAGAAAGGACTCAGGATGAACTGGAGAAATGGACTAAAACCTGGTGACTCAAGGAAGAAATGGGGGTAACATTTACACAATGTGAAAGGATTAGCAAGTTGTCTCCCACTTTTTTATTCCTGTTCTTTCATTCTATGTGAATTTTTAGCTTGGCACAGGGCAACTCAGTTTCTCTTGCTTAGCAGTGTGACTACATGACTAAATTCTTACCAATGGGGTGTAAATTGTCCGCTTTTTCAGGGAAAGTTAGAACTACCACTCTTCCTCTTGTTTACTTGTTGGAATAAGGATGCGATGACAATATTCCTTGCAATGAGGTCACTGCTTAGGGAATGAAGAGTCAGCAAAACTGAAGGTGCTTGGGACCCTAACTACTTAACAAGAGAGAGGGACCTATGAATGTGTGATTAATGTAAAGAAAAATAAAGTTTTCTTGTTGAATTCACTGTCATCCATAATTTCTATGACCTAAACAATATCAAATATACCCCACAGATAAGTTTAGTGAGGCTCCTTAAAGTCAATATAATTGTGATTTAACTGTGTTTTTCTTCCTAGAGTTAACTTGTCTTTAATAAGCCCTGGTTTGATGATTGTGCTTCTGTCACCTGCCAGTTTTCTACAGTTGTAGAGAATTACAATATATAATGGCTTAAGGCTACACTCATTTAGGGCTGGGGAGATAGTACAGGGGTTAGGGCATGTATGTACCTTGCACATACCTAACTCTGGTTAAATTCTTGGCACCATATATTACCACCATCCCCCAGCAGAGCTGGGATAGCTCTGGAGACCCCCCCACTCCCCTCAAGAACTTCTGAATGTGACCTTGGAGGTCCTTTGAGCACCACCAGCATGGTCCTGGTGGTCTCTGGTGCTGCAGAACCTGACAAACACTGCATTCTCCAGGAAAAAAATCACTGGGAATGACCATGCCCCCACACAACCCTGTTTGGGAGAACAAGTGGGGGCAGGAGGAGAGAGGGAGAGAGAGAGGGAGAGAGAACCTATGCATGAACTGCTTTTTATTTAAATAAGTTAAAAGTCTGACACAAATCTCCGCAGTCCAAATTCAAGATGCTAGGGAAATGTATTTTTAGGTTTTGTTGTTGTATTTTTTTAAATTTGGTCATACCCTGCATTGTTCTGATGCTACTCCTACTTTGGTGCTTAGAACAAGTTCTGGCAGTGCTCAGGGAACCAGTGCTGGGGATCAGACCTGGGCCTACTGCATACAAAACATATATTCTAGCCCATTGAGCTATGTCTGGGTCCCAAATATCTTCTGTTTTGCAGACCTTAAAGGAGAATGTGTTTCTTTGTCTTTACAGCATCTAGAAACTGCCTGATGTCTTTGGTGTATGGAACCCTTCCTACATAGTCAAAGCCAGAAATATCAGGTTCTCACCCTCTGCTGCCATATATCTACTACCTCCCTCCTTTGCTTTTAAGGAGTCTTGTAATTGTACTAGGAAGACCTGGATAATCTGGGGTCAATGCTCAGCTTCTTAGCAACCTCAAATCCATTTGTAACTGTAATGAACCTTTGTCATGTGAAACAAGATATTTAATTGATAAGAATTAGGTTATGTTCAAATTTGGAAGGTAATTATTCTGCCTACCTTGAATACACTTTTCTTTATTTGTCTGTTCAGTGTCCTCCAAAGGTTTTATTTTGTTTACATATGTTTGTATATCTAAGCACACATCTATTTGCTATTTATCTCCAGTGAGAGCACCTAGAAGCAGTGCCATTCTTGTTGCAGCTAAAGACCGCTTGCCCCTAGATTTTATTATCTCCTAAAGACAAAAATGGACTCTGGAAAATCCAAGATGAGTCTCATTACACCAGAAACATCTCAGTATGCCAGAAAATAACACAGTGTTCAAAGAACTATGGAAACAAGTTAAGAGACTACAAGAATCACCATAAAACAGTTATCACTGACTAATAAGAGGCAATCTGATATAAAAATCAGCGGTGTCAATAAAGGATTATAATCCATTAAACAATAGAATTCTTGTTCCAATGTGTCAGTTCCTAGGAAAACTTCCTGCTTTCCTTTACTATAATGCTGAATATTTCTGATTCCATGTGTGTGATTTCCCCTGCCTCACAGATAAACCAATTTCTGATCTTAACCAGAGTTAATGATAACCTGCAGGTTAAGGGCTTGGTTGTGCAAGACTATCCCTGGCCCACTTTACATACCAATTGCAAGAGATAGGTCCCAACATTAATTGCAATTTCTATTCATCTTAGCTACATATTGTAGACACTTACAATCCCCACTCTTCAGGCTCAATATTTAACTAGAATAGTTTATAGAACTTGGGAAAAATTAATTAATAATCATGAGTTTCTTACAAGGGATATTATACCTTGGTAGTTTTTGAGAGGCACACCTGGCAGGTTTGAAGGTTCATATAAAGTTCTGGGGATAAAAACAAGGTTGGCTGAAATGGCCACATACAATGCAAGCACCTTAGCTTCTTGTAACCCCAATTAACATTTTGGGAGCCTCCTAAGTGTTGCTCAGGATGGCTGATGTTGGGGCTCTCCAGAACAACAACCAGAGGTGCTTAGGAGACCATGCCAGGAAATGAACCAGATTTAGACATATGCTAGGCAGGAGACCTAATACTACTATCTTCCAGTTCTACAAAGGATTATTTTTGTGCAGGAGGAAACCTGGTGGTGTCCAGGGGCTATTCCAGGCTCTGTGATTAGAGAGAAGCCCAGTGGTGCTCAGAAGACTATATGTGGTGTTGTGGGTGAACCCAAGGTTAGTATGTCAGCAAATGCAAGACAAACACCTTACTTATCTCTCCAGTTCACACAAAGGATATTTTAAAAGAGACAAAGAACAACCTGATGAAGAAAGATAGAGAAGACCCGGAAGGATTCCAGGTGTAGAAACTTCTGTACCTATGGAGTTGTTATGCAACACGCTCACAACATATGGACTTATTCACTAATTCAAAAGTTTTCTGAACCTATAATTTTGGAATATTTAGAGAGACTATCATTTTGACATGATAGACCATTAACTCAATCTCCCTTCCTTTGGAAATGGAGGTTGAGATAAGAGTTCCAAGCTTGGAAGATGAAGGTTTGTCTTTTAGGTTACTAAGCCAAATTCCTAAGGCTTTCTAGAAGACACTCCTATCACCAAGAACATTCCAAGACATTTAGAAGCTTTCTACCATAAAACAGGGTCAAAGACAAAATATTACAAAATTTAAAATATTGTTTTCTGTGTTCATCACTAGAAAGTCAGAAGGGTTTTAGGAATTCTGTGCCAGGATCTGTGTGGGTGCAGGGACCAATATATATTACTTATATTCTTTAGATTCCCAAAGAGGAATCGAAAGAGCTATGCTGGGAATATCATGTCTCACTCAAGTGAGAGAAGGAATCCGGAGTTCTGACTTCCATCGACGATCAAAAATTGGGGATGCTGTCTCGTTTGCCAAGGCATTAAAAATTAGATAGGCTGGTCATGTAATGTGATTCAGAGACGACCGCTGGACTAGAGCTGTTACTGACTGGATTCCACAGGACGTCAGAAGACCTCGTGGCTGCCCACCAACTAGATGGTCAGATTTCTTAGTCAAATCCCTTAATGAATGATTTGAGGCTCTTCCTGTTCCTGGAGCAAGCAGATATCATTGGGCTGCACTAGCATGCGACAGGGACAAATGGAGATGTTACTGGCGCCCGCTCGAGCAAATCGAAGATCAACAGGACTACAAGTGATACAAGTGATTATCTCATGCCATTGTTATGTATAAATGAATAAACACAAGAGAAGCAAAGTTTTTATTGCCAAAGAAAGATTATGTAAATAGAAGGCTGGGATTATGCAAATAGAAGGCTGGGGAGACAGTACAAGGGCTACAACATTTGCCTTACTCATGAATGTCCCTGGTTTGATCCCAGCCACCACATATAGTACACCCTAGCACCACCAGCAATGATCCCTGAGTACAGAGTCAGGAGGGCTAAATGTGGTCTCAAAACAGAAAGAAAAAGGAAGGACACAGATAGAGGGAGTACAGAAGGAAACCACCATTTAGCATGATCAAAATGACAGTTCACTTAGGAAAGAATCATAAACGGAGTAAATTGGAGACATCCCATCCAAAGGAGACCACAGATGGATACCGCCTTTTGCTCCAAAAATAAACAAAGTAACATCCATTATTCATTATTTTTCCTTAAAAATAGCATTCACTATATGTCCAGTGACAGATAAAGGGATCATGAAGATGTGGTATAAACAATGGAATAGTACACAGCTGTAAGGAATGATGGAATCATACAATTTGTGGCAACATGGATGAAACTGGAAGACAACATGTTAAATGAAGTAAACCAAAACAAGAAGGATAAACACAGGATGATATCACTTATATATGTTCATTAGAATAACTAAATGAGGGAATGGAATTATTTAAAGGGGGGATGCCTAGATCATACTGAGACCCAGAGTATCACCATCACTGTCATTCTGTTGCTCATCGATTTGATCAAGAGGGCCCCAGTAACATCTCCATTGTGAGACTTGTTGTTACTGTTTTTGGCATATCAATATGCCATGGGTAGTTTGCCAGGCTCTGCCATGTGGGCGGAATACTCTCAGTAACTTGCCGGGCTCTCTGAGAGGGATGGAGGTATGAACCCAGGTCGGCCACGTGCAAGGCAAAAGCCCTACCCGCTGTGCTATCTCTCCAGCCCAAAATATAGGGAGAGGGAAAGAAATAGATTAGAGGGGAGGGGGACAAAAGACATATAAGAAGCAATGGGGGGTGAGAGTAGGGGGCAGAAATCAAGGGGATTCGGGTACATCAGTGGAGTTAAAGAATGATCAAGCTAAATGTCCAAACCAAAGAGTCAACAACGCTGAAATCAAGAGACCCCAAATTTTACAACCAAACTTAAAAAGTTGCCTGTCAAGAGAGAAGGCTGAGGGGCTGGGGGTGGGGAAATATAGGAGGAAACCTGGGAAAATTGTTGGAGGGAAGTTGACAGTGGCGGTGGGATCCATGCTCTTTCTAGTTTTGTAAAAGTGTCAATGAGGTCATAATTAACATTTTATAAGGATTATCAGGAATCCATATTACTCAAGCCCTCCGTGATTGGTAAAGAGTTTAGCATCCCAATGACCTTGGGTATGTGGGAAGTGCTCAGCAAATATGTGTTATATGCAGGAGTTTGTGGTGTCAGAATATGTATATTCGAATTTATATTCCAGAAATCACTAGCATATTTTTAACTTAACAAAACTTTTTTCTCTCAGAAATTTAGACATTTGATACTGTACCTAGCTTTTCTGAGGGAATATTGTAACTATGATTGTGATAATTGTTGCAATAGTGACCCTAAATGTATCATGCCTTCTTGCATTGGAGTAATCTGTGTACACTTTTGCTTTGACCTTGTTAGTTAGCATATTACTTTGGCCAGTTACTTTAGACATTGACAAACTCTATGGATTAATAAATGTTTGTATATTGAGGCTTTTCTGATTGGAAAGTTTTCTCTCAGAGTCAAGGAAATATCTCATATAAGAAAGTTGACTGTCTAGAGATACTGTACTGTCTGGGCACTGAAACAAACTCTGTGGAGCAGTCAAGATGCTAAAGCTATGTTAAGTAGCATGTTACACATTAATTTTTGGCAGTGTTTTACTCTTCTCATAAGAGCAATACACATTCATTCTGTAAGCTACAAAATATAAATTGAGTAATATTTATGATTTACTATATCAGTTACTCTTTGAAAAAAAATTTAGTCACTATAACTTACAATGCCATTAGTGATAGGGTTTCTTACACACAATGTTACAGCACCAGAGCCTGTGCTGAAGTAACAGGACCTGAAGGAGTCTCTAGAACTTTGTAGAGAAAGAGTCAGTGTGGATGTATATTGCTACACCTGCAAAATACCAGAACCTCAGGGGCTGGAACAGTACCATTGCTGGTAGGGTGCTTGCCTTGCACATGGCCTACCCAACTTTGATACCCAGCACAACAAAAGGTTCCTTGAACCTGTCTAGAAGGTGATCCCTGAACACTTTGTGTGGTCCCTCAAATAAAAAACAATAAATAAAAATAAAAAACAGTTCAAATATTGCAACTGAAGTGATAGTATAGTGTATAGGGCTTTTGCCTTGCACGTAACCACCCCTGGTTTGATACCCAGTACCAATATGGTCCCCCAAGTCCCACCAGGAGTGATCCTTGAGCATAGAGGCAGGAGTAATCTGTGAGCACTGTCCATGAGTGTCCTAAAAGCAAGTAATCAAGCAAACAAAACCTAGGCCCACACTCATAGCTCTTATTGTGCAGTAGACACAATGAAGAAGTGTAGAAATCCACCAAAATTAATGTGAGAAGATAATAAGCTTAAAAGGTCCCCCAGTACACAGCAGCAATATAATCTCTCAGATGAGTACTTCAGAGTGACCTTGGTGAAGCCATTTAACAAGCTGAAAGAAAAGTCGGTAGAGACGTATAATGAATATAAAGTAAATGGAGATATGGGAAAATTGCAGTTGAAAGTCACATAACTGAAAAGCATGGTAGGTGAACTAAAAATGCATTGAAAGGATTTGGGAGCAGAGTGGCAGCAGATAAGGCATGAATAAGTGAACTTAAAGACAAGATTCAGTAAACTATAAGGATAAAAAATAGAAAAAATGATAAAATTCCAGAGAATGATGGGATAAATTTAAGAGGAAGAATATATGAATTTATAGACCTCCTTCCAAAAACCTTAAAGGAAAGATTGAAAACTATTGGTCATAGATATTATACCTGAGAACTGAGTCATGCACCCAGATTTAGGAACCTAAAGTGTTCCAGTTAAAATAAATCCAATAAGGAAATATCCAGGACACATAGCAATTAAAATGACAAAAACGAAAGACAGAATCGTGACTTCAGCAAGATTAAAGAATAAACTTACATTTAAAAGATTTCCCATGGCACTTCCCTCCTGTCCAGCCCTGCCTCCCCATAGTCCGCTGCCTGGGGCTTCCCGGCCACAGGCAGTGCCATCACTTCAGCCCTCTGCACGTGCGTGAGCATCGCAGGTCTCCTCACACAGGTTGTTAGGGGCGTGTTCCCACGTCAGGGGGCATGGTCTCAAAGGGGGCGTGACCTCTTTCTGGAGCGGCAGCCGCTTATGTGGCCGCAGTTATTTCTCCCATTCCATGCATCGTGCTTTGGTCACAATCGGTATAACCTATTTTCTGAAGAATACCCTGTTCATCTTAGTCACTATATGCTAATTGTCAATTAGCCTATCCCATCCTAATTTCAAAAACACTATCAATGAACACATCAAGCTGCACAAAAAGTCCTTTTTAAAGAGATCATAGCCCCAGATCTTCAATTGAGGCCCCTCACAAGCTAAGGTGGAGTGCCTGACAGTAAAGCCCATAACAACATGAAGAAACAGCGAAAATCCCCACTGTCAGTAGAGATGGAAGAAAGGATCTCAGAAACCCCAACAGGGACTTCCTAGAAATACAGTATCCTCTCAGATAAAGAATTCAGAAAGGAAATCGTGAAGATGGTTCATGAACTCAAAGCAACTATGGAACGAATATCCAATAAATTAAGGGAGGATATGGATGCAGCATTGGGACGGTCCACCAAAATAATCCAGGAGAAAATGAGAGCAGAAATTTCAAAGCTACGAACAGAAGTGATACAATTAAAAGAATTGGTAGATGAAACAAAAAACTCCGTAGGAGCCCTCAATAATAGAATGGCTACAGCCGAGCACAGAATCAGCGAGCTTGAAGATGAGTTGCAGAAAGCATACAGGCAACAACAAATAATGACAAAGGATCTCAAAATGGCTCTAGAGCGAATTAGAGTCCTGGGGGATGACCACAAGAAAAACAACATAAGAATCATTGGAGTACCAGAACCACAGGGAACCAATCCCAATGAAAAAACACAATAAAAGACATCATTGCTAAGAAATTCCCAGAGCTAGAGAATGCAGGCATCCAGATCCAAGGAGTCCAAAGGGTCCCAGCTACAAGGGACTCAAATAAAAAAATCCCCAAGGCATATCATAGTCAGAATGATGGATGCCGTGGATAGAGACACAGTACTGCAAACAGCAAGATCGAAGAAGGGAATCATATACAAAGGAGCACCCCTTAGATTCACAGCAGACCTATCAGAAGAAACCTTCCAAGCCCGAAGGCAACGGTGGGATATAGTGAAAAAAATTAATGAAATGAATGCCTCACCAAGAATACTTAGCCCAGCTAAACTCTCAGTTAAACTTGAAGGAACCATACACTATTTCACGGACAAACAACAGCTCAAGAACTTCATAGACTCAAGACCAAACTTAAAAGAAGGACTAAAAGGGCTACTATAAGACAAGGAAAAACCCTACAAGAACAACAAACCCTACAGAAAGATGGCACAAAATCCCATGATAATAATTTCCCTTAATGTTAACAGTCTAAATGCACCAATCAAGAGGCACAGAGTGGCAAAATGGATTCAGAAACTAAACCCAACTTTCTGCTGCCTACAAGAAACACATCTGAACAGTCAGAGCAAACACAGACTCAAAGTCAAAGGATGGAAAACAGTCCTGCAAACAAACAACTCCCTCAAAAAAGTGGGGGTGTCCATACTAGTATCCGACAACATATGTTTCAGGCTGAAAATATGAGAAGGGACAACGAAGGTCATTTTCTATTCATCAAGGGATATGTACAACAGGAAGAAATCACACTATTAAATGTATATGCACCTAATGAACGACCAGCTAAATACTTAAAAGAACTCCTATCAATTTAAGGGGGACATAACTAGTGCCACGATAGTAGTTGGAGACTTCAACACTGCCCTATCACCTCTGAATAGATCGACAAGAACAACACTAAGCAAGGAAACAATGGCTCTGAAAGAAGAAATGGAGGAGACAGGGCTAATAGACCTATACAGGGCTATACACCCCAAAAAGAAAGAGTACACATTCTTTTCCAGCGCACATGGAACATTTTACAAAATAGACCACGTTCTGGGTCACAAACTATACCTTAATAGAATTGGGAAGATAGAAATTGTATCAACTATCTTCTCAGACCACGATGCACTGAAGATGGAAGTTAATCACACACAGACGCGGAGAACCAAATCAAACACCTGGAAATTAAACAACTCACTGTTGAACAATGAGTGGGTCACGAAGGAAATCAAGGAGGAAATAAAAAAATACCTCAAAACAAATGAGAATGAAGACACAAGCTACCAGAACCTATGGGATGCAGCTAAAGCTGTGTTAAGGGGAAAATTGATAGCTCTGCAAGCTTTCCTCAGGAAGGAAGAAAGGGCCTATATAGATAGCTTGTCTTTGCAGCTCATGATCTTAGAAGAGTACCAGCAAAAGGAACCCAAACTAGACCGAAGGAAAGAAATAATAAAACTTAGAGCAGAAATTAATGATATGGAAACCTGAAATACAATCCGAAAGATCAATGAAACCAAGAGCTGGTTCTTCGAAAAAATAAATAAGATCGATAAACCTCTAGCAAGACTCAAAAATAAAGAGAGAGAGAACGCTAATAAACGGAATCAGAAACGAAAGGGGGACATCACAACAGAAACCAAGGAGATTCAAAAGATCATCAGAGACTACTTTGAAAGTTTGTATGCCACAAAACAAGAGAACCTAAAAGAAATGGACGAATTCCTTGATTCCTACAATCTCCCAAGACTGAACCAAAAAGACTTGGAATACCTGAATAGGCCCATAAATATCAAGGAAATAGAATCTGTAATCAAAAGTCTCCCCCAAAACAAAAGCCCAGGTCCAGATGGATTCACTGGTGAATTCTTCCAAACATTTAATGAAGATTTGTTGCCAGTTCTCTTCAAGCTTTTCCAGGAAATTGAAAAGACAGGAACCCTCCCGAACAGTTTCTATGAGGCACATATCTCCCTAATACCAAAAGCTAACAAAGACACCACTAACAAAGAAAACTATAGACCAATATCCCTGATGAACAACAATGCGAAGAATCTCAACAAAATACCAGCAAATAGGAACCAACAACTCATAAAAAAGATCATACACCATGACCAAGTGGGATTCATCCCGGTGATGCAAGGACGGTTTAACATTCGGAAATCATACAACATAATCCATCATATCAACAAAAGCAAAGATAAAAACTATATGATCATATCAATAGGTGCAAATAAAGCATTTGACAAGATCCAGCACCCATTTATGATGAAAACTCTTGCCAAAATGGGTATATAAGGGAGTTTCCTCAAGATAATAAAAGCCATCTACCACGAACCTATGGCAAGCATCATCCTAAATGGGGAAAAAGTAAGGACCTTTCCTCTATGATCAGGGACAAGACAAGGATGCCCACTCTCACCACTTCACTTCAATATAGTATTGGAAGTACTAGCAATAGCCATTAGGCAAGAAAAAGATATTAAGGGCATTCAGATAGGAAAGGAAGAAATCAAACTCTCACTATTCGCAGATGATATGATACTATATCTAGAGAAGCCTAAGAGCTCTACTAAGAAACTCTTAGAAACAATTGACCTGTACAGTAAGGTCGCAGGCTATAAAATCAATACCCAAAAAACCATGGCCTTCCTATATGCAAATAATGAGACAGAGGAAAGGGACATGAAAAAAAAATGTATAAATCTGTAACTGTACCCTCTAGTTGACTCACTAATTAAAAATAAACTATTAATTAAAAAAAAGCAATCCCGTTCACAATTGTGCCCCAGAAAATCCAATACCTCAGAATCAGCTTAACCAAGGAAGTAAAGGACCTCTACAAAGAAAACTATAAAATGTTACTCCATGAAATAAAAGAGGACATGGGGAAATGGAAATGGAAACATCCCTGCTCATGGATAGTGAGAATCAACATTGTCAAAATGGCAATACTCCCCAAAGCATTATACAGATTTTACACAATCCCTATAAGGATACCCATGACATTTTACAAAGAAATGGATCAAGCAATCTTGAAATTCATATGGAACAATAAACGCCCACGGATGGCTAAAAAAATTCTTGGGAAAAAGATGATGGGAGGCATCACCCTCCCCAACCTTAAACTTTAATACAAAGCGGTAACAATTAAAACAGCATGGTACTGGAACAAAAGCAGAGCTGCAGACCAATGGAACAGAGTGGAATATCCCAACACACAACCCCAAATGTATGATCATCTAATCTTTGATAAGGGAGCAAGAAATGTGAAGTGGAGCAAGGAAAGGCTCTTCAACAAATGGTGCTGGCATAACTGGACAACCACATGCAAAAGAATGGGCTTAGACCTCGACCTGACACCATGCACAAAAGTCAGATCAAAATGGATTAAAGACCTCAGCATCAGACCACAATAAGGTACATTGAAGACAAGGTTGGCAAAACCCTTCATGATATTGAAGCTAAAGGTATCTTCAAAGATGACACGGAACTAAGCAATCAAATAAAAACAGAGTTAAACAAATGGGACTACATTAAACTAAGAAACATCTGCACCGCAAAAGACACAGAGACCAGAATACAAAGGCAATCTACAGAATGGGAAAGTATATTCACCCAATACCTATCCGATAAAGGATTGATATCAAGAGTATACAAAGCACTGGTTGAACTCTACAAGAAGAAAACATCCAACCCCATCAGAAAATGGGCTGAAGAAATGAACAGAAACTTTACCAGGAAGATATACAAATGGCTAAAAGGTACATGAACAAATGCTCTGCATCACTAATCATCAGGGAGATGCAGATCAAAACTACCATGAGATACCACCTCACTTGGCTCATCTGTTTTTTTATTTGTTTGTTTGTTTTGCTTTTTGGGTCACACCCAGCTGTGCACAGGGGTTACTCCTCGCTCTGCACTCAGGAATTACCCCTGGCAGTGCTGGGGGACCATATGGGATGCTGGGAATCGAACCTGGGTCAGCCGCGTACAAGGCAAACGCCCTACCCGCTGTGCTATCGCTCCAGCCCCGAGATAACACCTCACATCACAGAGAATGGCACACATCCAAAAGACCAAAAGCAATCGCTGTTGGAGAGGATGTGGAGAGAAAGGAACCCTTCTACACTGCTGGTGGGAATGCTGACTGGTCCAGCCCCTTTGGAAAACAATATGGAGGATTCTCAAAAAATTAGAAATTGAGCTTCCATTTGATCCAGCAATACTACTTCTGGGAATATATCCTGGAGAAACAAAAAAGTATAGACAAAGTGACATCTGCACTTATATGTTCATTTGCACTTATATGTTCATCTGCACTTATATGTTCACAATAGCCAGAATCTGGAAAAAACCCGAGTGCCCGAGAACAGATGACTGGTTAAAGAAAGTCTGGTACATCTATACAATGGAATAGTATGCAGCTGTTAGAAAAGATGAAGTCATGAACTTTGCATATAAGTGGATCAACATGGAACGTATCATGCTAAGTGAAATGAGCCAGAAAAAGAGGGACAGGCATAGAAAGATTACACTCATCTTTGGAATATAAAATAACAGAGTAGGAGACTTACATCCAAGAATAGTAGTATATAATGCCAGGAGATTGCCTCCATAGCTTGGAAGCGGGCCTCACATGTTGGTGGAAAGTCATTCCAGATAGAGAAGGGAACACCAAGTCAAATGTGATTGGAGATCCTGCGCGGGGAGGGAGATGAGTGCTGAAAATAGACTATAGACTGAACATGGTAGTCACTAAATGCCCCTATTGCAAACCACAGCACCCAAAGGGAGAGAGAGAACAAATGAGAATGCCCTGCCACAGAGGCAGGGTGGGGTGAGGGGGTGGGATCGGGGAGGAGGGAGGGATACTAGCTTCATTGGTGGTGGAGAATGGACACTGGCGGAGGGATGGGCTCTCGAACATTGCGTGAGGGAAAAACAAGCACGAAAAGATGTGAATCTGTAACTGTACCCTCACTGTGACTCACTAAAATAAATAAATAAATAAATAAATAAAAAAGCTGAAGCTAATGCTGAGTAAAATATTAGTCGTATATTCACACGATGCACTGCACCTCTATAAAACGCATACAAGTGAGACAGTTCTTGCACTCCAGATGCTTAAAACCTAAATATATATATAAAAAAGTCTAAATGTCAGTAGAGATTTAAGACAGAAAAATTAAAAATAATATAGTTATCTACTGTTTTGATTGTAAAATAGAAATGAGAAACTGGTAGGTTTTTTTCTTAATATTAGAAAAATAGATATTTTCAGTAAAAAGGAAATCAGAAATGAATTTAAAAAGTTTTTAAACAACATTCCCTTTTCAGGTATTTTTTTTTTTTTTTGGTTTTTGGGTCACACCCGGCGATGCACAGAGGTTACTCCTGGCTCTTCACTCAGGAATTACCCCTAGCGGTGCTCAGGGGACCATATGGGATGCTGGGATTCGAACCCGGATCAGCCGCGTGCAAGGCAAACGCCCTACCCGCTGTGCTATCGCTCCAGCCCCTCCTTTTCAGGTATTTTAACTTTCCAGATTTTTCCTTCCCCACTACTTTGCTTTTATGTATTCTGGGATAGATGCTGCTTTCTTCTCCTTAAAGTATTCCTCACACTAAGTAAGAGTCCAAGTTGCCTTTAGCTAAACACTATTCTCTGTGCTGATGATTTATCATTTATAGAAAAGAAGGGGTCTATCAGAAAGAACTAGACTAAGAACTGTGGGATTTGAATTCTAAGCCTAATTGGGAATTCATTCTGGCCATGTTTGCTAAACTGCTCCATGATTCATTTCAATTCATTGATAAAGTGAGTATAATAATGTTTCTGTTGCCTTAAAAACCACTGAAAATAAAGATTGCCACGAACATTCCATGTGTTTTAGATTATTATTGTTAATAAACCTGCCAAAAAGTAAATCCAACTTTAGAACTGAAAGCCCCAAATGATTTTTTTATTTATTCAATCATATGGAATCTTGAAGCACAATTTAAAGATCTCTGAGTGGCCCTAGGGAATAAGAAGTGGCAAAATGAAACAACGCTGCCAAATACTAGCCTTTATAAAAAACTTCATTCTAGCCTCAGACATACTGGTCTTTTTCCAGTTCCCACTAACAACTTTTTTATCTAATCAATGAATTTGGTGATTTAAAAAAGGTCCAGGAACAAAGTAGTGAGCAGCTATTTTATGATTCTTGCTTTCCTCTTTAGCAGTATCTTGTGGCATTTCCCCTTCCTCGGTGAGTTTATAATATAATGAGCTCCCGCCTTTACCAAACCTTGGCAACATTGTTGGGCTTTTTAGACTATTAGACTGTTCATGTCCTGCCTACATCTCTGTTCAACATTACCTTCAAAGAGCCTTCCACTACCAAACCATCTTCATGTTAAGATGCCCCGCCTATTACTACATATCAATTTCTCTCATAGCACCACTTTTATTTATCTCATTCGTTTATGAGATAAATGTTTTTATGTTATATTCTCTAATATAAGTTGATTCAGTCTTGAATTCCTCAATTCTTCAATCCTATGCCAAAGCTATCAGTTAAATTTCCAGCTCCAAAATGCATCCAGTTAATTTTGTTGATCTTTATCTCTACTATTATTATTCTATCTAGTTATAAATATCAACTTCTATCAATACTGAAATATCTCTCTAAACAGATCGTTTGCATATTCACTCCAACACATTCAATTTTTTTATAATAGTTTTATTGATCTTTTTTACAAACTTACGTCAGTGGCCAGTACAATGAATATGTACATCTTAACCAGCTTCCATCCCTCTCACTTTCCATCACGCAGCTATGTGTTAGCAATGTCTTTATAGTTTTTATTATCTGAAATTATCCTATTCTATTTGTTCACTTTCAAGCTTTCCACCTCTTTAACAAATATATTAGATCATATATTAGATCATTGAAGTTAAAAATTACATTTTAATTAGTCATTGTTATATATTTATATTTACATAGCATATATGTTATATAATATGTTATATATATTTATATATTAACATATATTTATATATTTATATAACAATGTTATACATTTATCACTTAGAATAAAACCTAGCCAAAAGGTAGATGCTCGATAAAAGAAAATTAGCTAAATAAATTAGTGTCTATTACGTCCTTAGCCCAGATGAGATCTGGAGCAGCCTATGACCCACCCTGTGACACCCCCTAAGAACTGCCCTTTGACACGCCCTTTCACCCGCCCTTTGAGCCACTCAGACACCCCCTATGACCCACCCTCTGACCAACCCTTAGACACGCCCTATGACACGCCCAACGACCCACCCTGCTAACTCTCTATGCCTCACCCTATGGAACACCCAGAGACCCACTCAATGACACTCGGTAAGAGGCCCCTGTGGCACGCCCTTGGAACCGCCCTGTGACACCTCCCCTATGACCCGCCCGCAGACCCAACCTGTGACCCACCCTTAGACACGCCCCCTGACACACCCAGTGATACGCCCTTGGAACCGCCCTGTGACACCCCCCTATGACCCGCCCTCTGACCCACCCTGTGACCCACCCTTAGACACGCCCAGTGACACGCCCTCTGACCCAGCCAGTGAAACGCCCTAAGACCCGCCCTGTGACACGGCCTTAGACTCGCACAGTGACACGCCCTCCGACCCACCCTGTGACCCACCCTATGACCCGCCCTTAGACACGCCCTGTGATCCGCCCTAAGAGCTCCCCTGTGACCCACCCTTAGACACGCCCTCCGACCAGCCCTGTGACCCACCCTTAGACACGCCCTCCAACCCACCCTGTGACCCACCCTATGATCCGCCCTCCAACCCACCCTGTGACCCACCCTTAGACACGCCCTCCGACCCACCCTATGACCCGCCCTTAGACACGCCCTGTGACCTGCCCTTAGACAGGACCAGTGATACGCCCTAAGACCTCCCTTGTGACCCGCCCTTGGAACTGCCCAGTGACACCCCTATGACCCACCCTTTGACCATCCCTCTGACCCACCCTGTTACAGTCCCTATGACCCACCCTGTAACACCCCCAGTGACACGCCTTCTAACCCACCCAGTGATATGCTCTGAGACCCGCCCTGTAACCCGTCCTTTGGCACGCCCTTGGACACGCCCTTTCACCCACACTTTGAACCACTCAGACACACCCTCTGACCCACCCTGTGATCTGCCTTTGGAACCGCCCTGTGACATGCCCTATAACATGCCCTCTGACCCACCCTGTGACACGCCCTATGGCCCACTTTGTGACACACCCTTAGGCACGCCCTCTGACCCGCCCTTTGAACCACTCAGACTCCCCTCACCTGCCCACTGACCCACCCTTTGACCCGCCCTCAGAACCACCCTCTGTCCCCTCTGTCCGATGTGTCTAAGGGCAGACACCCTATGACATGCCCTGTGACCTAAACTCTACTATATCTAGAAGGAAAAGATAGGGACTGGAGAGATAGTGCAGAGGGTGAGGGATTTGTCTTGCATACATGCCGCCAACCTGGATTCACCACTCCCTGAGACCCCATATAGTCCCCCTAGATTAATTCCTGAGGGCAGAATCAGAAGCAATCCCTTACTATTGCTACTATGGCTCCCCAAAATAAGATATTAAAATAAAATAATATAATTAAGCTCGAGAGTTTCCAAAGACAGGCGTCTGTTTGTGGCTTTCTCACTCTCGGCATTCTTCACACAGACATGAAGGTGCTGAACCAGTCACTTGTATTCCTCGTCGATATTGTCAAGGACGGAATCTTCCCACGTTGCTGCAATTATGCCAAAGAGCTCCCAGTTGGTGGTCATTCTGGGAGTTGTCTTCTTAGACTTAAATTTTGCACACTTTTCTCCCAGCTCTGTGAAGTAGAATTTTGCACAAAGGAGACAGTGGTCTGATCCCATTTGGAATTTTGGGACAACAGTGACATCGGTCAGGCAAAACCTTCGATTGAATATGATGCGGTCAATTTCATTGTGGAACTGTCCACTGGGAGACTCCCATGTCCAGTGTTTAGATTCGGCCTTCTGGAACTGTGAGTTACCATGGATGGTCTTAGTCGACATGATGAATTCAGACAGTCTCTCACCCTGATCGTTCCATTCTAGGCCATGTGTCCCAATGTGGAGTTCTTCGGGCGACCTTTTCGGACTTATCTTGGCATTAAAATCACCAACAATGATCTTGTCGAAGGTGTGGTCTTCTTTATGGAACTTCTCCAGTTCCATGTAGAACTTCTCAATTTCTTCTTCATCGTAGTTGGAAGTTGGTGCGTAGATGATGAAGACAGAAACTGCAGGCAGTGAGCCACATCTATTCAAGCATAATCGTCCAATTCGGGTTGTTAGGCTTTCGAATGAATCGATGCTCATGGCCAAGTTCATGTTGACAAGGACACCAATGCCACCAACGTCTCTGTTGTCGCATGTTCCGAGGAACAATTCTTCTCCAGTGTCGAAAATGGAGTGATGTGATTGATGTCTCCTCATTTCGGTTAGACCAATGATGTGGTACTTGATCTTCTGCACTTGTATCATTAGGTCCTCGATGGATGCTTCTGATGCCAGTGTCCGTGCATTGAAAGTACAATCATTTTAGTCTTTCTTAGTTTTGGCAGTGTAGTTCATCCCTGAGATTTCTTCAGCCTCTCTTTGCTCATCTTTCTTAACGCTGCCGTATTGGGGGCTCTTTCGGTGACAGGTAAATGAGGCCAATTGTTGTTACTGTTGTTGGCATATCGAATACGCGACGGGTAGCTTGCTAGGCTCTGCTGTGTGGGCTCAATACTTTCGGTAGCTTGCTGGGCTCTCCGAGAGGGACGAAGGCTTTTAGGGCGGCCTCCAATCGCCCTTAGAGGTGTTACCATGCTTCACACCAAATTTGAACCCTATCAAATATGGTGCGGGAATAATAGGTATTAAGTGTGTTATGGTGTGTCACGCGGCACGGTCCAGAGACCAACCTGGAGGGTGGCGGTGGCTGGGTAGTGGATGTAGTGGGGGTCGGCCAGTGAAGTATTTATCTTGGGTAGGGTGGGGCGTCTGGGTTGGACCCCTCCCTCAGATGCCGGAGATTGGAGGAGGCAGACAGAGGATCTTGTTTCCAGGTCTTGTTGAACCTAGAGCTAAGGTCGCAAAGTTCTGCTTACCTGGCTTTGCAGGGCTTCACTCATGTATGAGGTTCAGCCCAAGTGTCCAGAAACCAACCTGGAGGGTGGCGGTGGCCGGGTAGTGGGGAGATTCAGCCTGTCTTCGGAAACTCTCGAGCTCATTCGTCAACGTGGTTTAGCGCAAGCCAAAGTCCAAGCTCACAAAACTGCAGAGATGCGATAAAGGAAGACCTCAAAGAGAGACGAGCAGCAGTGTTGGCCAGTGCAGCAGAAGCCGGGAAAAGTATTCACAATGCTCGCCTGTCCTTCGCCAACTACAAGACCAAGATGACTGCCCTCCGACGTCCCGATGGATCTATCACATCCTCCAGAAAGGCAATGGAGAAAATTATTCACGACTTTTACTCGGATCTCTTTGATAGCCATGTCCACCTGCCCACATACCAAATTCCACAGGATGGATATGTCATTCCCAACATTCTCCCTTCTGAAATCCGACACGCCATTTTGCTAGTAAAGAGGCGAACAGCACCTGGTCCGGACAAGGTCAGGCCCGAACACCTGAAGAATCTGCCACCAGTACTCATCAATACACTGGCCCAACTCTTCACATGCTACCTGTCTGAATGCAAGGTTCCATCCCAGTGGAAAACCAGTAGGACCGTTCTGTTGTACAAGAAGGGAGACATCCATGACATCGGCAACTATCGCCCAATCTGCCTGCTGTCTGTCGTATACAAGTTGTTCACTCGTGTCATCCAAAATAGAATAGGCAGAACACTAGACAAAGGACAACCATGTGAGCAAGCCGGGTTCCAAAGGGGATTGAGCACAATCGACCATATCCACACAGTGAACAAACTCATTGAAGTTTTGCAAGAGTTCAAGATGCCACTCTGTCTAACGATCATCGACTTAAAGAAGGCCTTTGATTCTGTTGAGACTGAGGCGGTCATCGAAGCCCTGGCCAAACAGGGCGTTCAAACTCAGTATATCAAAATCTCAAAATCCTCCGCAAGCTGTATTGTGGATTCACCACCAGGATCTCATCATTCTACAAGGAAGTGATCATTGATGTAAAGAGAGGGGTGTGGCAGGGTGATACCCATTTCACCGAAACTCTTCAGTGCCGCCCTTGAGAACATCATGCAACGACTGGAATGGGAAGGAATGGGAGTGAAGATTGACGGTCGGCAATTACACCACCTCCGCTTCGCTGATGACATCGTTCTCATAACACCAAACATTAGCCAAGCGGCACAAATGCTGGCCGACTTCAACCACGAGTGTGGAAAGGTCGGATTGCAGCTGAATCTCAACAAGATGATGTTCATGAAAAACGAACTGGTCCCTGAAGCTCCATTTGCTCTCAATGGAACGAACATCTCCGAATGCATGGGAGATGTGTACCTGGGTCCAGTAATCAACATGAGGAACGGCTTGGTGCCAGAACTGTGCAGGAGGAAGAGAGCAGCATGGAGTGCATTCAAGAGCGTCGAAGAGGTGGTTAAGAGAACAAAGAACCTCCAACTCCGGGCACATCTTTTCGATTCCACCATTCTTCCTGCACTAACATATGCCTCAGAGACCTGAGCCTTATGCAAACAGGATGAAAATGCTATTAGGGTATCCCAAAGAGGAATCGAAAGAGCTATGCTTAGAGTATCATGTTTCACTCAAGTTAGAGAAGGAATCCGGAGTTCTGACCTCCGTCGACGGTCAAAAATCAGGGATGCTGTCTCATTTGCCAAGGCATCAAAAATCAGATGGGCTGGTCATGTAATGAAATCCAGAGACGACCATTGGACTAGAGCTGTTACCGACTGGATTCCACGGGATGTCAGAAGACCTCGTGGCCGCCCACCAACTAGATGGTCAGATTTCTTCATCAAATCCCTTAATGAACGATTTGAGGCTCTTCATGTTCCTGGAGCAAGCAGATACCATTGGGCTGCACTAGCTCGCGACAGAGACAAATGGAGATGTTACTGGCGCCCGCTCGAGCAAATCGAAGATCAACGGGACTACAAGTGACACAAGTGACAAGTGAATGTAATTAAGAAAAATTTAAAAAATGAAAGATCTCCCATAAGATTAATAGCATATTTCTCAAATGAAACTACAAACCAAAGAGAATGATAGCATGTACCACATAAACTGAATGAAATAAATATCTCAACAAGAATACTCTAAGTTTTCATTTAAATTAAAATAAATAACACAAAACTTTATGGATGAAAAAAGTTAAAAAAGTCTATAGTCAAGCTCATTCACTGGTAATTTTCTAGAAACTCATATATCTCAAAAGAGATCAACAAGTTACATAGATTCTTCAAGATCCTATGCAAAGCGGAGTCATCAGGGGCACTTTGGAGGGGGCAGGTGATCCCAGCACCTGCCCAAACAGAGCCCCAGCAGCTGAAAACCTCCACATTTCACAATCGCTACCATGCTCCTGGCAAGACTCCACTGCTTATAATGAGCCTCATCTAGAAGTCCCCCACCACCACCCCATATCAACCTGTGCTTCTGTAAGCCATGGCAGTCACACACAGGCCCCTAAACAGCCACCTAGTTTAAGATTTAACTCCAGGTTATTACCCCATTAAAAATTTTGGATACCCTGATATTTCAAATTCTATAACACTGATAAATCAAGAGTAGCACACCAGATTGGATAGGATATAATGTAGAAGGCAACCAATCTAATTTAAAAAACATTAGCTAGCCAGAATCTGGAAAAAACCCGAATGCCCCAGAACGGATGACTGGTTGAGGAAACTTTGGTACATCTATACAATGGAATACTATGCAGCTGAGAGAAAAAAGGAGGTCAAGAATTTTGTAGTTAAGTGGATGGGCATGAAAAGTTTCATGCTGAGTGAAATGAGTCAGGAAGAGAGAGACAGACATAGAAAGATTGCACTCATCTATGGTATATAGAATAACAGAGTGGGAGACTATCACCCAAGAACTGTAGAAATAAGTACCAGGAGGTTGACTCCATGGCTTCGAGGCTGGCCTCACGTTCCGGGGAAAGGTCAACTCAGAGAAGCGATCACCAACTACATTGTAGTCGAAGGCCATGTGGGGGAAGGGAGTTGCGGGCTGAATGAGGGCTAGAGACTGAGCACAGCGGCCACTCAACACCTTTATTGCAAACCACAACAGCTAATTAGAGAGAGAGAACAGAAGGGAATGCCTTGCCACAGTGGCAGGGTGGGGTGGGGGGGAGATGGGATTGGGGAGGGTGGGAGGGACACTGGGTTTACGGGTGGTGGAGAATGGGCACTGGTGAAGGGATGGGTTCCCGAACTTTGTATGAGGGAAGTATAAGCACAAAAGTGTATAAATCTGTAACTGTACCCTCACAGTGATTCTCTAATTAAAAATTAAATAAAAAAAAAATAAAAAACATTAGCACACGACTCAACCTGTAACAACATGGCTTAATGGCTCCAATAGCGAGATACAACAATCTTCACTAACTTTATTCTAAGGAAATATTTTTGATCATCTTAACAAGCAATAAAAAATAATTATTGAGGGCCTACTATGGGGGCAGGCTTAAGGGGTGATTGGAAAATTTGGAAATAATGGTGGTGGGAAGGTGTAATGCTAGTGGGATTGGTGTTGGAATATTGAATGTCTGTAACTAAACAGATGACTTAATGACATTATCAAATGAAGAAAAAGTTTATGGTCATTAAACTAGCTTTCTAAGAAGTATTAAACGGTCTTCTTTAAAAGATGAGACAGGTTTCACAAGTATTCATAATTTCTACAAATTGATGGCGACAAATTCCTTCATTTCAATTATCTTGTTTAATGTTAATGACTTGAACTCACAATCAAGAGGCACAGAATGACTGGACAAATAAGAAAACCGACTTTCTGCTCCTAAAGGACTGAACATATGACTGAACATATGACTGAACAATAATGGTAAACACAGGTTCAAAGAAAAAAGTGGAAACCAATCTTATAGAAAACAGTTGACAAAAGAAAGGTGGTATCAACCATACTTATGTCAGAGAACTCAAACTTTAGGTTTAAAAAGGTATAAGGGACAAGGACAATCACTATTTAATGATCAAGGGATATCTAGATCAAGAAGACTTTACACTCATTTATGCATCTAATATAGAACTATCAAAACTTATAAAGCAACTGTTAGTATATTTGAGGAAATACTTGAGGAAAAACATAGACAGCAACAGTAGTGTGAGGTTTTGACACCCCTCTCTCAACATTGAACATAAAAAACTTACAATTCAATAAAAAAACATTGACCTTAAAATTAGAAACTTAAGAAACTGTCCCACAGGTATGTATATAGTGCTCCATCAAAAAAAAAAACAGTTGAGCACACATTCTTCTTCAATGCACATGGAACATTCTACAAATAAGCAAGGTCCTTGGAAACAAAATGTCTCCATTAAATCAAGGCGATAGATATCATATCAACTATCTCCCAGACCACAATGCTTTGAATGTAGAAATTAAAAGCATAAAGCAGGAGGAAATTCAAGTAGTAGGTACTTAAACATCTTAGTACTAAACAACCAGGAAGGCAAAGAGGAAATCAAAGAAATCAAAAGATTTCTGAAAACAAATGAGAATGAAGACATTACTTATCAGAACATATGAGACAGAGAAAAAGCTCTTCTAAGAGAGATAATTTCATGTCAGTGTAAGTCTTCATCAGGTGTAAAAAATTACAAAGGCGCACACACTCCAGGGAGGGTGCGATGATGCGTGTGGCGTATTGTGTTGTTGTTGTTCGTGGGCTCCGGGGGCGGTTCTCTCGAGTGCGCGTGGCTCAGTTCGGTGTTCTGGAGCTGCTGTGTATGGACCGGATTGGGATGGCTCCTCCTTGTGCTCTGCCTCTGTGTGCCACTGTGCTCTCTTCTGTCTGTCTCTCTGTCTCTGTAGTCTCTCCTCAGGTCTCTTCCGACCTCTCTCTCTCTATCTGCTTCTGTGTCTTCTCTCTTGTTTCAGTGTCTTCTCTCTCCGCTTCTGTGTCTTCTCTGCTGCTTTTGTCTTGCCTATCTTTCTCCCTCGCTTCTGTGTCTTCTCCTTGCTGTGTCTTCTTCTGTCTGTGTCCTGCTGCCTCTTCTTCTGTCTCTTATGTCTCCTTTCTCTCTCTGCTGTCTCTGTTTCTTCCCCCACAGTCTTAGTTTATATAGAAATCACATAGGGCAGTGACACAAAGGTGGGTTGACATTAACAAATCAACAAAGAGGGTTAAGGCCACTTCTCCTGGAGATTAACAAAAATCTCATCTAAGGAGATTACTCCAGATTACTAGGAGACACGCTCAAGGGTGTGGTCAAAACAAGAGTGTGTCAGGGTGTGCCCTTTTCTTCCTTCCTCAGCTAGTAATCCGCTTAATAGTTTAGTAAATTTACTTCTAATATTTCTAACAATGTCATTCTGTATGAGCACAATAAGAGATATATCAGACTTAAAGTTTGGTTCTTTATGAGGACATTCACTATATATTCCAGACTACAGTCCTCAGGCCAGGTTAGTCTTCCTAACCCTATTAGGGTCCTAGTCTTGTCGTTACTTTTGGATCATGACAGCATTTGTCTATGACCATGCTCTCAACTTATAACTGAGTATTGTGGCGCTTTGGCCTGGCCCATTTTGATGCCAGTGTAGCTCACAGCTTGCCCTGGGTGCATTCTATCCCTCATCGGTACCCTGCTTTTGGGGTGCTAGGAACTAAGGGCAACTGAGTTGAGAAAGCAGATGCCCAGGAGTAAATATTACTGGAGTCAATCAGCTCCCAAGTTACAAAGCATAATATTAACTGTCTTCCTGTGTCCATACAGAAAGGACATTGCCTTAAGGTAAACTAAGTTCCCTGTGGCAAGGCTAAAAAGACAAACCCCGTATTATCCTACAACCAGGAGACAAGAAAATTCCCAAATAAATGACCTAACCACATGCCTTAAGTTAATAGAAAAAGAGCAATGAAAGGAACTCAACGTAAGCAGGAGGAAAATTACAAACTTTAGAGCAAAAATAGATGAAATAGTAACAAAATCATAATGCAAAAGAGAAACTAAATCAAGTATTGGCTTTTTAAAAATATTGAATCACCGTGAGAACAGTTACAAATCTTTCCAGTCTAAGTCTCGGTTATATAATGATCAAACACCCATCCCCTCACCAGTGCACACCCCCCACCACCAAGAACCCCAGTATTCCCCCCACTCCAACCCTCCCCCAGCCTATGTGGCAGATGATTTCCACCTTACTCTCTCTCCACTTTGATCACATTCAATATTTCGACAAAAGAGCCACCATTATTATTTGGAATTTTCCCCAACATTCAGAGCTGCCGAAAAGGCATCATTAGATAATTTGTTTTCTATTGCTGATATGAAAAGCATTTTTGATTTCTGATATTTTAGTAATTAGTATGGAAAGATTTCTGCCAAAAGTCGCTGGGTTCTGAAATTGTTCTGTGTGCCTCTGGGATCATGGCCATTCAGGAACTAGAAGCCATTCATGGGCGGCAACTCTGGGCCTCCTTGGGGAGGGGACAGGAGCTGGTTCCACTTCCCATCCCGTGAGGCCCCGTGTGTTACATCACTGCAGTCTCATACCTGGCTGTCCAATAGGCTCTGAAAAGTGGCAGCCACTGTGCTGCCGGGGAGAAAAGGTGGAAGGGACAAACAACGTTCCCCACCCAGGGTGGCACAGTGCCATGGTTTAATGCTCAATCCAAATGCATTTCTGGCAGAAGCCGCTGGGTTCTGGGATTGGTTTGTGTGCCTCTGGGATCATGGCCGTTCAGGGGCCAGGAGCCATTTGTGGGCGGCAACTCGGAACCTTGTAGGGAGAAGAGAGGAGAATTGGCTTTTTTAAAGAAAAAACAAGATAAACCATTATTTAGACACACAGAAAAATACAGGCAATGTATGTATTTACTAGTGAGTTACTCAAAACTTTCAAAGAGTACCTACTTCCTACCCTTCTTAGGCTCTTCTGGGAACTTGAAGAAACAGAAATCCTCCTGAATAGTTTTTATGAGGTCAAGACTATTCTTTCATTAAAAGCAGAGACATCACTAACAAAGTAAAAAAACATCAGACAAATATATCCCTGATGAGCAGAGAAGTAGCAAAATCTTAGAGAAACTAATCCAACAATTAATTAAAAGGATCATACACCATGATCACAGGAAGATTTATTCCAATGAATGGGCTTACTCCTGACTGTGTTCACGGATCACTCCTGGCAGTACTCAGGGGACCATAGAAGATGCCAGGAATCAAACTTGGGTCTGCCATGTAAAAGGCAAGCACTTACCCACTGTGCTATCCCTTTGCCCCCTGCTTTTCCCCCCACCCCATATTTTTTAAGGACATAGACAAAATGCTGTTAAAATCTATATGGACTAATAAGACTCCCCAAATAGCTGAAGAAATACTGTGGGTTAGGGGGTGGGGTAAGATGGGAGTCTTTTCTTTCCTCAACTTCAGATAGACTTTAGGTTGCTACCTAAGCTCCTGGTACACTGACTAGCACCTCTGTCCCTCAATTCTAAATTTTTTGGAGAAAGAATGTGGTCCAGGTGGGTCAATTATACAGCCCTGGTGAAATCATACATGGTCAAGAGTGCCAATGTCAGCTCACATAAATTGCCAACAGGCACATATGTGTTTCCACATGTGTGCATATGTATGAGGGAGTACGCACACAAATGATCATGTGGCATTTTGAGGTAGAAAAAGAAACTATTGATGTTCCTGTACATCTCTTCTAGGTGATCATAATTTATTTTGTCCTTCCTCTGGAACTTTGAGAACACTCAGAAGCATAAGACTGGCGTTCTATGATGCCCAAACTGGAAATTATGGGTGTACAGAATCAGATGCTTGTACAAGAAAAGCATGAGTCAGATTAGAGTATCCTGAGTGTTCTGCTTCCCGGGAATGTCCCACCCTAACCACTCATACTCACATCGAGAAGTCCAGACCACTGGAACATTTGGGGTCTGGGTTTTCAGGAAGTTGATGTATGGTGTGGGTGGTGAAGAAATAGAATTTCTGTCTGTGTTTAATCTGTGTCTAGACAACATGCTCCTTTATGTTTCTCCACCTTTCTTAACTCATGTTTCTAGTTGTTAAATCAAAACTTCATCATCCTCTTAATTGTAATTACACCTTCAGAGTGAATTAATGATTACTGTATCACTGTATCACTGTCATCCCTCCCGTTGCTCATCGATTTGTTCGAGAGGGCACAAGTAACGTCTCTCATTGAGAGACTTATCGTTACTGTTTTTGGCATATCCAATACGCACGGGTAGCTGGCCAGGCTCTGCTGTGCGGGCTCGATACTCTTGGTAGCTTGCCGGGCTCTCCGAGAGGGGAAGAGGAACTTAACTCGGGTCGGCCGCGTGAAAGGCGAATGCCCAACCGCTGTGCTATCGCTCCAGCCCAATGATTACTACTAAAAGAAAATCTGTAACACATTTTCAAATTCATTTTCAAATAAACATTCTTCCATTAGATTCAGCCACAACTTTATGGGAAAAGAAAGTGCTCCCCATCCCTGGTAGATTTATTTCAGTCATAAAATTTTCAATTTCATTCAAAAATAATATTATTGGTGGTGATTTTTAGGAAATCAACACTTTTGGAATATGGGAAATAGAAACTTTGAGAAAAAATTATGAGAGTGCTTTTGCTTGCAGTGAAGAAATATCCTTGGACCTCTACATTTTATTAAATTGCCATTGCACTGAACATTTTTATAACTATTGTTTAAAAGTCAGCTATCTTATATGTGATGACCTCCTATGTCACACATTATGAAATATATTATAAAATGAAATTGTATAAATGAATACAATATCAAACTGTGGCTAACTGATGTATTTTTGGACAGGCATAATACATTTTCCTGATGTGACATCCCTGCCTATAATTGGTAGTCAAGAACAGTATTAGGTCTTTGTTACTGTAGCATCTCTTCATTTACTTATAATTGGTTTGTTAAATTCAACTATTGTTTTTTTGAGCATTATCAAATACTTTTTCAGAGATGTTATTTTTGCTTAAATGAATCACTGTATCACTGTCATCCCATTGCTCATCAATTTGCTCGAGCGGGCACCAGTAACATCTCCATTGTGTGACTTGTTGTTACTGTTTTTGGCATATTGAATACTCCACGGGTAGCTTGCCAGCCTCTGCTGTGCGGGCGAGATACTCTCAGTAGCTTGCCAGGCTCTTCGAGAGGGGTGGAGGAACCGAACCTGGGTTGGCCGCGTGCAAGGCAAATGCCCTACGCGATGCGCTATCACTCCAGCTCACTTAAATGAATACATAAATTATATTGAGAAAAACATAGGTATAGGTGGAACGCATTCTGATGATGAATCTAGAGATATATCAAATGATCCAGTGCCACTGGCTGCACACAGAAGCAAAGATTTTAAAATGGGACTACATCGAACTAAGAAGCTTCTGCACCACAAAAGAAATGATCAGAGTAAAGAAGACACCTCACAGAGTGAGAAAAAAATTTCTTACCACTCAACCGAAAAAGGGTTAATATAAAATATATATAAACCATTAGTAGAACTTAAAAAGGAAAAAAAACTAACCCCATCAAAAAATGGAGGGAAGAGATAAACAGAAACTTCCTCAAAGAAGACATATAGATTAGTCAAAAGGTATGTGGAAAAAATGCTCTGTATCATTTACCATCAGGGAAATGCAAAATAAAGTAACAGTGAGATATCATCTCACCCATAAGACTGACATATGTCACAAAGAACAAAAACAACTAGTCTTGGCTGAATGTGGAGAAAGGAGGACCCTCATTCACTGTTGGTAAGAATGTTAACTGGTTACACCTTTTTGGAAACCATTATGAACACTTTTTAAAAATCTAGGGATTGAATTTCCATATGATTGATCAATTTCACTTCTTGGCATCTACTCCAGGGGTCTAAAAGCTTAATTAGGAAAAGGTACTTGCATTCCTATGTTCATTGCAGCACTACTTACAGTAACTCATATCTGTAAACAACTCAAGTGGCTAAGGACAGATGATTCGATAAAGAAACTATGGTGCATATACACAGTAGAATATATTTGGTTTTAAGATTAAATACTGCAATTTGCTGCTACATGGATGGATCTGGAAGGTATTGTCTTGAATAGGTTACTCAGAAGGAGAGGGGCAGACACAGAATGATGCATTTCATATGTGAGATATAAAGAAATATAGTAGGGGAATAACAAGTTACCAAAGGCAACTGAGAACTGGTCTTAAGTAGGAAGCTTAGCATAGGAAAGACATTTATAGAGCAATAGGTGACAATCGTTGAGGAACACAGACATTCTAGTCAAGGGTGTGGTGCTGAAATGTTTTATGCATAAGACCCTGTCATTAGCAGTATTGCAAAACATGGCGCCTAAATTTTTTAAATTAAAAAATAAATCAAGCAAATAAAAACATTTTACTCTCTAAAAAGAGAACCCCATACCTATTCAATAGCCATTTCCTATTTCTGTGTTCCCCCAACCACCAGTCCCTGGTAACCATCAATTGACTGGCTACAGATTTGGTATGGTGACTTAAAACACAGGTTTTATTTTTTTTAAAGCAGTTTTAAGATTAACAGCAAAACAGAGCATCAAGATCAGAGTTTTCATACTCCCTCTCCCTCTCCCCACACATACTGAGCTTCCTTCATTATCAACATCCTATGCTGGTGTATTACATTTGTTTCAATCATGCTGACTTTCTAATGGGACATTTTAGTGGTTCTCTAAAGTCTTGTTTCCATAAATCAGAAAGTTTATGTAAACTGATACCCATGACAAATTTCCACAGAACAGTTCTATAGTTCTATTTTTAACCCTGTTGTCCTCGATTCCCCCAACTATATGAACTCCTTTCCCCCATACTTATCTGTTTCATAATATTCTGCTTTATGATTATGTTGATAAAGTAAGAACATACTTATTTACAGGTTCTCATCTAACCTTTTGGAGTTGTATCTTTTTCTCCTTGACTGGCATGATGGTTTCCATGAATTTAGAAGCCATCACTAAGCACCTATTACATTTACCTAACACCTGAATCAAAAGTATTTTTCTGAAGCAGAATAGTGAGTGATGGTAGGAAGAATAGAGAATACATTTTTAAATGTAGTCGGGTCAGTCTTTCGATGAAATAGAAAACTTTATGTTATCTGTGTTTTAATTTAAATAGTCACAAAAATTTCTGATTTAACTGATTTCACTGATTCTTTGTCAGATATGTACAGGTCTTTTAAACAATTCAGAGAAAAAACAGAAATGTAAGAAAAAAGAATGTTTATCTTAGTGAGGGAAATGATGCAGGGTAGTGGGTAAAGTTCCTTAAGCTTAAGCCCAAGTACTCAAAACCTACAATTTGCTTTGATTTTCTACTATGGTTTTGCAAAAGTTCTTTTCTATAAATGATTCTCTCTAGCTTTCATTCTGCTCAGTAAAAAACTAAAGGGTAGTGAGTTCATATAAATCAAGTGAATGCAAGCTTTTCTTAGCCTTTTCAAGATTTTATTTTCTACCCTTGTCTCTTGGATGGTAGCCAGCTTCCAGCAGACTCACAATGAGACAAGTTTGGGGAAAGAGTTTCAGCAGAGGAGCTAGTGTGGGTCCTTCTCTCAATGATCTCTGCACATCATTAGATGTCCAGCAATTTCCATCTAATCAATGGTCTCTGAAGTAATTTCTTTCTTATTTGAAGTAGGAATACTGAAGTTTCACCAGGTCTTCCTCTTCCTGTATGTGGCCTACCCTCAGAATCCACTATCATTCATGCATCCTCATTATATAGAATAGGGTTTAATTCACATTAAACCACAGATAAGAGAATACAATGATGTGGCATAGGCTGAGAATGTTTATAATAATAGGAAGTTGCTGGACTAATGTGAAAATCAACTATTAAAAGTCGTATGAAGGTATAAGCAAATACATATTAAGAAAAGACTGTGGTAGTTGGAAATTCCCTATGTGTTTATGATAGTAGTCTGTCCACTAAACACTGACACTGATATATTATAGGTTATAGGGGAAAACAAAGATACAAAGATTATAGATTACTGATCCATAAAACTGTTAGAGAATAGCTTCATCATCTGTAGATACTCATTTCCGTGACTATGTACCTTTAATCACAAACCGGGGTTGAGTGCTATTTGGTGATTAATAAGCATGAAAATGAAAAGTAATGACTAAATAATATTAGCAAAAATATTAGCATCTTATTACAAACAGATAAGGTAATAAATTTGAAATAAACTCTTAATCTATTTTGTGCCTGAGGCTCTATCAGCTGTGTGCAACTATTATTTGTTTATTAGTTTTCTAGGTGGAATCTCAAAGCCAAGTAATTACAGTAGAAATGTATGGAAAGATACTAGAGAATAAAAATTTAAATTGCATATAAGGGTGGAAGGCTGTAGAAATAGTAAAGTGTGTAAAGCATTTGCCTTGCATGTACCAAACCCATGTTTAATTCCTGGCATCCAGTATGGTCCCTTGAGCAATGCCAGGAGAAATTCCTGAGTGCCGTCAGTAGTACCTCTGAGTATCGCTGGGTGTAATCCCCAAAACAAAAACAAGCTACATATCCCATTCATAATATTCTTGTATTTCTATTTTTCCTTTTAAAATTTTTTCTGTTCAACTTATTTGAAAAGTGAAATGACTTTGGGGCCGGGGAGATTGCTCCAAGGGCTGGAGTGCATGCTTTGCAAGCCAGAGGCCTGGGTTTAATCCCCTGTATCATTTTGTGCTCTGAGCATTTAACAGTTATGATGCAAGATTTAAAAAGAAGAGAAAAGATACAACTTCTACTGAATTATTAAAAACATGAACTTTTACTTAGCCAGAATATCTTGAAGCTATTTTTTCCTCATCCGTATACTGAATGTAAAGTCAATAGAGAAATCCTCTCAAAACCATAATAAAAAACTTTAGCTTTAGGGGTGGCACTGGCCCCTCCTGCCGCCGAGATGTGACCCAGGGGCCGCACGTGCGTGCGACCTCTACGCAGCTGCACGAGCGAGAATCCAGACCCAGCTAAACTACTTTCGGCATGGGCAGCTCCTCGCAGAATGTCTCCAGCCTGAGAACTAAGCCGCGGCCCCATGCCCGCCCGGGAGGGGAAAGGTATTTCTCTCGCACGCCTCTTCCTTTCCGGGGATGAAGGGCGTGGTGACCACCATATTATGACGACCACAGATGGGGTTTACAAGCTTGCAATGATCCAATATCTGGAAGAAATCTCCTTGGACATAGTTGCTAAAGTACAGAAATCCAAAACCTTATATCCCTTCACAACAGGTCTGACTCTAGTGTGGTACTCCTAACAATAATAGTGAGGTTTGTGTTGAAATATTGAATGTAACCAAAGTAAACAGAAAGTAAAGTGAAACTTTTCAGTTACAAGGCGGGGGGGTGCGGGGGGCGGGATGGGAGGTGTACTGTGTGGGTGTTTTTTTTTTTGGTGGTGGGATATGGGCACTGGTGAACGGATGGTTGTTTCAGCATTGTATAACTGAGACTTAAGCCTGAAAGCATTGTAATTTTCCACATGGTGATTCAATTCTTATTAAAAATCCTTATTAAAAAAACTTTAGCTTTAAATTATTTTAAACCTATAGCTTTAAAGATATATATTAACTCTAATTTTTCTATTATTAATGTTTTAAAAGTTTTTATGGAATAATCAACTGATGCACAATAGAATCTTAAATATTATCAACTTGCGACTTACATGGTAGACATTTTCTACTAACCAGAAAAGCATTTTTGGATCTGGTCTAAGAATAAAATGTAAACACTTATGTGTCTAAGAGCTGGGTAACAAGTCCATGGAGTGACAAGAAGGTAGACTTTACAGCAAATCCTGGTGGTGAATCCTCATTAACAGAGGGACAAATGAATGCTTACATGAGTGAACTCACATTGTTGATAAAGGATTATGGACATTATGAGTATAACACTTATTTAGTAAAGCACTCAAGTGAAAAGCTCTATCTACACATGACCATGGGGATAACAGCCTCTCTGCTTATTTTCCTTACACTAATTGCTGACAAGGGTGGCTTCCTTCCTTCCCCCTATACCTTCCTTCCTCCCTTCCTTGTTCCTTCCTTCTTACATCCGTTCTTCCTCCCACTCTCTTTCATTTCTTTCCTCTATTTCTCCTCTACTGTTGAGCAACATTGTGAGTTCAAATAGTGTGGGCATACGATGTATGCATTTGGTGGCTGAGAACTGCCTTCCCAGGCTGGCCATAGGTGACAGAAGAACGAAGGAATGGGGTCACAGGCTTGTTGGTAATCAGTAACCATTTATTTTCTTCTTTCTCTCCCTCTCACAGAGTTAGTTATTAGTTATATAGAAATCATGAAGGGTGGGGTACACATAGGTGGGGGGTTGAACATTATCATAACTATAAACATATGTAAAACCCCTCCTGTTCAAGGGAAGTTCTAAGAAATTAACTCAAAGACAAAATCTCATCTGGGGGTTCAGCTCTCTAGATTACTAAGAGATCAGTCAAGGACAGAATTACATCTAATGCATGTTGTTATGAAATTTGCTTATTAGCGGATAGACATGGAGAGTATCATGCTAAGTGAAATGAGTCAGAAAGAGAGGGACAGACATAGAATGACTGCACTCATTTGTGGAATATGAAATAACATCACATAAGACTAACACCCAAGGACAGTAGAGATAAGGGCCAGGGATATTGCTCCATGGTTGGAAGCCTGCCTCATGAGCTAGAGGAGAAGGCAGCTGGGATAGATAAAGGATCACTAAGTCAACGATGGTTGGAGGGATCGCTCAGGATGGGAGATGTGTGCAGAAAGTAGATAAAGGTCCAAACATGATGGCCTCTCAGTATCTGTATTGCAAACCATAATGCCCAAAAATAGAGAAAGGGTAAGAGGGAAATTGTCTACCATAGAGGCAGGGGTTGGGGTTGGTGGGGGGTGGTGGGAGGGATACTGGGGACATTGGTGGTGGAAAATGTACACTGGTGGTACAATGGGTGTTTGGTCATAGTATGCTTTGTCATGAAAGCTTTGTAACTATATCTCACGGCGATTCAATAAAAAAATTTTAATTAAAAAATAAAGGCTTGTTGCTTTCTCCTTTCCTTAGTTAGCAATCCATTTAAACAATCATATTGAACACTAATATTTCTAGCTATTTTGTATGAACACAGTAAGAGATATATTAAGCTTAAAGAGTGGCTCTTCCTGGGGACATCTCACTATATAGCCCAGACTACAATCCTCAGTCGAGGTTATTCTTCCTAACCCCAGTAGGGTTTTTATTCAGTTACTTCTTTTTGGGTAATGAGTTTGTTCCATAACTGTGCTCTTAACATTATTCTTCTTATAGCACGTATCTTGTTCCTTTTCGATGCCGGGTTGCTTACAGCTTGCCCTGGGTGGATCCAAGTCCCTCACCAGGACCCTCATTGTGGTTGTTAGGAAGTAAGGGCAACTGAGGTTTAAGTCAGGTAAATATGATGGATGCCCAGGAATAAATATTATTCAGTCTATCAACTCCCATGTTACAAAAGCGTATCATTAACTGCCTTCCTGCATATATACAAAAAGGGCATCACTAAACCGTGCAAAGGACATAAAGGAAAGAGAAAAGCAATATAGGTTTATTAGTGCATGATGGAATTGGGTGTGCTTCAGGAGTACTGTTGGTGGGAGTAACTCAATAAACCTAAGATCCCTGAGGGAGGAGCAAGGACAAACCAATGTTATCCAACACAACATCTCCAACTGCTTCACACACTTCTCTAGAATAAAGCCTATACATTTTAAGGCCTAATTCTAGAGACTCAAAACTTATTCCTGGTATTCAAAACCTAGAAGTTTTGAGTCACCAGGAAGTTATAAGAAGGGAAAGTTTGTACAGAGACTGTATACCATTTATGTACAGAGAATGGGTGTCATGAAGCACACTCTTTTTGTATATAGGGCCACACCTCTGGGCTTACTCTTGAATTTGTGCTTAGTGATACCTCCCAGTGGTGTTCTGAGGACCACAAACAGTGCCAGGGATTGAACCCAGTTCTGACACATGCAAAGCAAACACCTTAATTATTATACTATCTCTCTGACCCTGAGTTTTATTTTTCTTATCATAGACTTTTCCATCTTGTGTATCTGTAATTGAAGAGACTTTTTTAAATAATGGGAAAATCGATCAAGAAATCAAACTAGTAATGAATCCCACATTGGGTCCTGAGGACCAGCCTTTCTTCAGCATATGTGCTTGAACACAAGTAACAAGAATTCAAGTAAGTTCTCAGAACCAGCACCACTTCCCAAGGCCTGTTTATTCTCACTTGATTCTTGGATTATAAAACCAGTTTACTTTGTGTCTGTATGTGTGTTACCTCTTTTCTTGGAATACATTTTACAATTCACTAGTCACTTCTTCCTTCTCCTTCGAATTAGGGGCTGGAGGATAGTACAGTAGGTAAGGACTTACTTCGCATAAAATCTGAGTGCAGATCCAGGAGTAAGCAAAGAGCATTCTAAGGTATGACTTGAACACTGCTCCCCCCACCACCAAGACAAGCAGATTATAGCTTAAGCTGTGCTTCCTCATGACCATCTTTCCTGATTTTTCCAAAGCAATTCCTAATGTGTAATGATACCTTTCATTGTTTACTTTCTCACTGGTTTCTCATTCCCTTGATGGCAATCATATTAGATTGCTAGGGATGTCATAACAATGTACTACATACCAGATGACTTAAGCAACAGAAATATATAGACTCAATTTTGCAGGCTAGAAGCCCCACATCAAGATGCTGGCAGGGTCGATTTCTTCTGAGGGCTGTGAGGGAGGATATGTTTAGGACCCTTGTCCTGGCTTCTTCTGGTGTCTCTTTACTTTGCTTTCTCTTCGCTGGTATCTGTGACTAGATTTCTTCTTTTTATAAGAACACTCCTATTGAATAATGGCCCATTCTAAAGACCTCCTTTTAACTGAGGTATCTCTGTAAATGCCTTATCATCAAATGAGATCACATTCTGAGGGTTCTGATGATTTGGAATTCAGCATTTGAATTCTTTAAGAGAGACATTATTTAGTCCATAAATCAGGAAATGTGAAATAATCTCATCATCAACAGTATGATTTCTTAAGTACCTGAAGCAACATCTGGCACATAGTAGACCCTCAACTAATGTTAGTTGAGTGAACAGTTGACCTATTCTTCCCAGTTATGTAAGGCATGAGCTCTCCTGCATGAGCTCTCCTGCAGGGTTAGTGCTTACTCGTTTTTGAAAAGGTCTATGGTTCGTGCATGAGAAATTCTCTAAAAGCTCAGGGCGCCTACTGAGTGCACTTACTACTTTACACAGATCCCGTGCTTTAATGAAGATATAAGCTGGTTTATTAGAATACAAGAAATGTAAGATGACAGAGGAAAAATTGTATGTCACATGTTCTTGTTTGCAGAGATAAATGCAGTTGTCTCCAAGCTTTCTAGTTTACATAGTTCATAGAGTCTATCTGATAAAAAAATAGGTTAATAGATCAGGACAAGAATAACTATCATTAGTCATTGGTGCAAATAATGAACAAGAATTTATCCTGAGTGTTTTCCTGAAAGAGGCACTGTGTATCAGGACAAATACGTGCTGACATGTTTTTATTAAGACATATCAAGAGCTCCACAAGACTTCTTGTTTCTCTCACTCACTTTCTCTCTTTCATTCTACATTTTAGAAACTATTTTTTATGTTTCTAGTTTCTACTTATAAAAGAGTGCATGTTCATTGAAAAATAAGAAACAAGCAGGTGAGCAGAAATAAAAGGCATTATTTAAATAATCTAAAACCCCAATATCTAGAAATAAAACACTGTTAAGATTCTGGTGTTTGTTAATATAAATTTTAACAAATGGTGAAAAGTGCTTAATATTTTAACTATTTTAAATTAATCTACACGTAGTAATCATTTCCTCTGTCATTAGCTCTTTATCTAATGTTTTCATGTTCAAAGGAAACTTGTGCTTTATACTTTCTAAATCACGGTGCCTTAATTAAAATATATTTAAAAAGTTGTGTATATACAACAATGGAATAACATGAAGTCACTGGAAAAAATAAAGTCAGGTAGTTTTTATTAACTTAGATGGAATTGGAGGGTATCATGCTGAGTGAAATAAGTCAGAGGCAGGACAAATACTGGAAAATCTCACTAATCTCTGGTATAGAAAAAACAAATCAAGGATATAGATGGTATCAGTAAGTAATAAATTTTGAATGTTATGGTGTAGACCTGAGGATACCAGGTTCTTTTTTGGGGGGATGGGGAATGGGAACAAATCAGTTAACTAGAAGTAATACAGGAACATACATGGAGGACCTCAGGCATATAGGTGGTATTAAGTCAAGTAACTGAAAGCACCAAAGTCATTAACTGTCAATCAACAAATTGCAAGAGGATGGAGGAGAGGGAAGGCATATGGAATCAGAGTGGACATAAGGATGGGGTGTAAAGGGGAGGGTCATGGACACTTTGGTAGCAGGACTGTGCAGTAAATTTGCACATCAATACTATGAACACCATTGTAACCCTAAACTATAGCTAAAAAAATAAAATTAGGATACACTAAAAAAAGAAAGACCCACCTAACTCAAGTTTAATACACATATTTGTAACAAAGACATTTAATTTTTAAATTTATTAATGCTTTTGAGAAACTATTGTTGAAATTTTATCTTTTATCCCTTGATAAAATAAATTATGTTAGCAGACTTAAAAGATTAAATAATCCTTTCACTCCTAATATTAACACTTTTTATTGTAGTCTAGTATTCTTTTATTTTTATGCTGAATCCAGTTAGTCAGATGTATATATAAGAGTTTTGTTTCTAAATATTTTCTAGATGATTTAATAAGCTTTCTCTCTCAGTGTTTAATCTTTATTAAGTTTTAATATTGTGGCTTTGCTAAGTTTGCTTAAAAAATTGGAAGCTTTCCATTATTTTCTCTATTTTGAAATTACTTAAATAGTATTGGACTGTTTCAAAACTGAAAATAACTCAATAATTCATTTTTGATGGGGTTTGAGATTGCTTCCATGGTTTCTGGTCTATTACAATGTCTTACTTTTTGAACCAGCTCATAGGACTTTTTCTCCGAAAAGTGTTTCTGGAATGTTAATGTGCATACATAACTCCTAGGGAGCTCATTAGTGTGTATATTATGATTCAGTAAGACTACAGCATATAATCCAAGTATCCCACTCTCTAATGAACTACCTTAGTTCACAGAAAACTAGTCAACTATCTAAAAAGATGAATATCTCCTAGGTCTTGTTCTTCAGAAGCAGACCTAAGATGAGAACTCATGTTTTTATGTGATATATTTAAAATTGCTTCCAAGAAAAATTGACAAGAGAGTGAGAGGGCAGCAGGACAAAGGAGAGGAAGAATCCCAGGAAGGTTATGAGTTTGGGAAATGTTGCAACCTCAACCTGATCTTGCAGGGGAAACTGGAGGAGGAATTACAACTCAGACTTTGTCTTTTTATGAAGCAAATTAACTGAGCTTTCCCCCTGCATCTATCAGTCACTATCTAAAGGGGGTGGGATCCAAGAGTAAGAAGGGAATGATGCCAACTTCCAGCTACTTCCTGCCCTTGTGTCTGTGAGTAAAGTGGTTCTAAGTAACCTGAGGAGGAAAAAAGTTGCGGAAGTTGGGAAGGAGGTGCAAATACATAAAAGGGATACAAGGGGGATGTTCAGGGTGTATGCTATAAACTGCAAGTAATCTCTATTTGTTTGTCCTCTGCCTCAAACATTAAGCCAAAAACAGACAAACAGAGAATCTGGGATTGCACGGTCTAATAAATTTTGATTATTATTAATCATTGTTACTAGCACTGTAGCACTGTTGTCCCATTTTTCATCGATTTGCTTGAGTGGGCACCAGTAACATCTCCGTTGTGAGATTTGTTGTTACTGTTTTTTTTTTCTTTTTGGGTCACACCTGGCGATGCACAGGGGTCACTCCTGGCTCATGCACTCAGGAATCACCCCTGGCGGTGCTCAGGGGACCATATGGGATGCTGGGATTCGAACCCGGGTCGGCCGCGTGCAAGGCAAACGCCCTACCCGCTGTGCTATCACTCCAGCCCCTGTTGTTACTGTTTTTGACATATCAAATATGCCCAGGGTAGCTTGCCAGGCTCTGCCGTAAGAGCGGGATACTCTCGGTAGCTTGCCAGGCTCTTATTATTAATTATTAATTAATTATTATTAATCAGAATTTCTATATTGGAATGCTTTTGTATTTGCACAGAATCAGTTGGCTAGGAAGAGGGATCTTGTTCTTTCTTGAATATCAAGGAAATAACAAGAGCATAAGCCTGGATAGAGAGCCATATTACCTTTGTTTTAAGGTGAGTCATGGGAGAATAAGGAATAAGGCAAAGATCTTCCAGAAGAATGTTTTCCATCTACTGCAGTTTATAAGAGCCCAATGTTCCACTTAATATACTCTAACTTTAGCCTGGGATTTTTCAAGGTTTTGGCTATAAAAATTGTTTCAGTAAAAGACCAAAATTAAATTATTTCCAATAACCCAAGTTAACTAAAGAAAATAATGTATATGGAGATTCTATCTGTATACTGGTTTGTAATTTGAGAAATATTTACCAAAAGCAATGTTTTTAGTTCTAGAAAAGATTATCTATTGAATTTCTCCTTTTAACTGCCATCAGCTAGGTTCTCAGTAAGCTGTTCAAACCATATTTGTTTATGAGAAAATATTTGTTATTCTTATGTCAATAGTAGGAAGGCATTCAGCAGTATCTCCAAGTATGGTATTTGTTCCTTTAAAATAAATACCCAATTATATGCACTATGCATTATTCTCTTTCTTTCTTTCTTTCTTTCTTTCTTTCTTTCTTTCTTTCTTTCTTTCTTTCTTTCTTTCTTTCTTTCTTTCTTTCTTTCTTTCTTTCTTTCTTTCTTTCTTTCTTTCTTTCTTTCTTTCTTTCTTTCTTTCTTTCTTTCTTTCTTTCTTTCTTTCTTTCTTTCTTTCTTTCTTTCTTTCTTTCTTTCTTTCTTTCTTTCTTTCTTTCTTTCTCTCTTCTCTCTATCCTTCCTTCCTTCCTTCCTTCCTTCCTTCCTTCCTTCCTTCCTTCCTTCCTTCCTTCCTTCCTTCCTTCCTTCCTTCCTTCCTTCCTTCCTTCCTTTTTCCTTCCTTCCCTCCTTCCATCCCTCTCTCTCACTCTCTCTTTCTTTCTTTCTTTCTTTCTTTCTTTCTTTCTTTCTTTCTTTCTTTCTTTCTTTCTTTCTTTCTTTCTTTCTTTCTTTCTTTCTTTCTTTCTTTCTTATTTTTGGATCACACTCAGCAGTGCTCAGGCTCACTCCTGACTCAGGGCTCACTCCTGGCAAGGCTTAGGATGCCACATTGGGTGCCAGGTATCAAACCTTGGTCAATTGTGTGCATGACAAGTAAGTGCTCTACCTGCTGCACTATCGCTCCTGCCCTATGGTTTCATATTTTCATATTTCCTGCCTCATATTTTCAAGATGACCTATGTATCTATCCTATCATTCGAGCCGTTCTTACAATTTGACATTGACACTTTCCCAGTGAAAGGTAGTACCTTTCTTCTATACTTTTAAGCTTGAGAAAACTTTTGTAATTGCTTAATCACCAGAATCTGGCATCAGTGTCACTGTGTGACTTCTAAGGTTAGGTCAGAGAAGGCAATATGGCTCCCTTTATTGCTGTATTTGCCTGTAAAGCCTAGTCATTATGTTGTGAGGTTGTCCAGACTATGCAGAGACGCCACATGTGGATTTTTCTCCTAAAACTCCTAACTAGGCCTCCAGCCAACAGCCAGAATCAGCCTCAGAGTTTAAAGAGTTTTCAGAAGATTTCAGCCCTCAGTCTTTGACTTGGCCCAGCTGAGAACACAGACATCATATGCAATACAGGGACAAGCTGTTTTCATGGTACCCTATCTGACTTTCTGGCCTGCAGGTTCAACAAAAGATAAGTATGTGTTTTTATAATATGCAAAAAATTAAATATCAAATGCTGTTAATTATTAAATAAATAATATAATTTATTGTTTGTTTATATTATTTATAATAATAAAAGATGGTTACTATTGTTTCAAACAACAAATTTTTGGCTAATTTGCTGATACATTTACCAGTAATCTGTTTTTCTCCACTGATTTAAGATATTGTTATATACTAAACTTTCAAAATAAACAAGGGTCAGTTAGTAGACAGTTTTATATTTTATTTTATTTTATTTTTTTATTATTTTTTGTTAGTGAATCACTGTGAGGGTAGAGTTACAGATTTAAATATTTTCATGCTTGTGTTTCAGTCATATTTTATTAATCTCTTTAGTAGCATATATTGTGCAAAGTTTCCTTTTGTATAGTATATTCATGATATAACTATATATTATATGTGTTCATATATAATAAACACAATTATACATGATATACTTACAATGAATTATAAAATGAATGAACACAAACCACAGAATCTCTGCAGTTTAATAACAAGACTTATTTCAAGTTCATTAATTCTACTTTGGGTCAGGCAACTCTCCAGGTCAGTTGTCTTCCATGTGAGCATTCAGTGACAGAGGCAGATTTCATGCTGTGATTCTAAATCTTAATAATGGCCTCCAGGTCATGGAAGTGTGGGAAGAGAGATTCAGAGATTTTGTCACCAGGATCTTATGTAGTTTGACTCAGCGGTGACAGCTTTTGTGCCCCTTGACCAGAATTAGTCACACTGTCCCCTCAACAAAAATATTATATGAATAGTTAATGTTTTTGCCATGTTTATACTATATTAACTCCATTATTACCAGCCAACACTCTTTTTTCCTTGATTATTAAAAATATTCGTTGCTATCTTGTTTGTAGCCAGTTTTTGGTTTTAGACCTAAAAGTTGAGGGGGGTTAAGGACATTTTCAAAATCTTTGTGAATTTTCATAGTAAAACAGAATTTTAAAATGACGCAGTATGATAATTAAATCTGAAATATTATTGCTCTGTAACTGAAATATTGGTCTGAGAAAGTTGGACTTGAAAAAAATACACATATCACATGATTGTTATAGCTTCTTTATATATAGTTCTTTTGGTGATAGAATACAATTTTCATTCAGGAGAAAAGCAAGGTTTCTCAAAAAGTGTTGAATCAGTTATATAATTTTCCTTGAACTCTCTGAAAGAATAGGCAAAGTGTGTAATCCTCTTGTTAGTTTTCTATTGAAGTGGCAGATAATTCTCCTTAGCAGAGTTAAGTGTCACTGTCACTCACTGTCACTGTAATCCCGTTGCTCATCGATTTGTTCGAGCAGGCACCAGTAATGTCTCTCATTGAGAGACTTATTGTTACTGTTTTTGGCATATCCAGTACGCACGGGTAGCTTGCCAGGGTCTGCCGTGCGGGCTCGATACTCTTGGTAGCTTGCTGGGCTCTCCGAGAAGGGCGGGAGAATCGAACTCGGGTCGGCCGCGTGAAAGGTGAACGTCCAACCACTGTGCTATCGCTCCAGCCCGAGTTAAGTGTAAGTTGTGTTATTAGTACTTGAAAGTTCCTCATATTTTGTATATGTGTTTGTATAAATGTTTCTCCAATACCTTGATCATGACACTTCAGCTGTATCACAGGTTGGACTTATGATACAAAATAAAGGTATATATTAAGTTAAGTTGTTCCTAAATGCTCCTTCTTTTCTTGATATTGGCAACCAAGAGTCTATTTTTTTACTTATGCATTATACCTTCTCCAGGCCATCTAATTGACATAACATAGGTATGGTTAAATTAACGATCCTTTTATTTTTTATATTTTCTATTAAGTTGATCCTGTCACAAGATACAGAAAGACATTGCTACACTTAAGTCTTCATAATTTATACCTAGCTGTTGCCATTTCTCCCTCTCAATGGTTCACCACCTCATCATGGCGAGGGGGTAGCAACGGTGCCAATCAGCGAAGAGTGAACCAACAGGTGCTGCCTAGAGATGCAGGCAGGTGCAGGGCTGGACTCCTTGCATCGACTGTGTCGATCTGGCCAGTGCTTTCTGTATGTGAGCAGCATGTCCATGCACAAGGTGCATGGCATGTTCGTCAGCACGCAGATTGTTACAACATGCCACCCTCATGGCAGAGCCTGGCAAGCTACCCATGGCATATTCGATATGCCAAAAACAGTAACAAAAATGGGCCTCATTCCCCTAACCCTGGAAGAGCGCCCAATATAGCAGCGTTGAAAAGGACAAGAAAGAAGAGGCTTCTAAAATCTCAGGGCTGAACTAGGCTGCCAAAACGAAGAGGACTAAAATGCCTGTCTGCACTTTTAACGCATGTACTCTGACATTGGAAGCATCCATCAAGGACCTGATGGTGCAAATGCAGAAGATCAAGTACGACATCATTGGATTAACTGAGATGAGAAGGCATTGATCACATCAGGCCATTTTCGACACTGAAGAAGAACTATTCCTTGGAACATGCGACAATAGAGGCGTTGGTAGTGCCGGTGTCCTCGTCAACATGAACTTGGCCATGAGCATTGATTCTTTAGAATGCCTAACAACCCAAATTGAATGATTATGCTTGAATAGATGTGGCTCATTGATGTCAGTTTCTATCTTCATCATCTACACACCAACATCCAGCTACGATGAAGAAGAAATTGAGAAGTTCTACATGGAGCTGGAGGAGTTCTATAAAGAAGATCACACCTTCTACAATGTCATTGTTAGTGATTTTAATGCCAAGATATAACTGAGAAGGTCACCCGAAGAATTCCACATCGGGACCCACAGCCTAGAGTGGAACAATCAGGGTGAGAGACTATCTGACATCATCATGTTGGCCAAGACCAGCTATGGTAACTCACAGTTCCAGAAGGCCAAATAAAAATGTTGGACATGGGAGTCTCTCGGTGGACAGTTCCACAATGAAATTGACCACCTCATATTCAATCAACAGTTTTGCCTGACCCATGTCACTGTTATCCCAAAATTACAAATGGGTCAGACTACCATCTCCTCCATGCGAATTTTTACTTCACGGAGCAGGGAGAAAGGACTGCAAAGTTTAAGAAGAGAACTCCCAGAATGACCACCAATTGGGAGCTCTTTGGCACTATTGTGGAAATATTGGAAGATGCTGTCATTGACAACATCAACAAGGTATGCGATCAACTGGTTCAGCACCTCCACGATGGTGCAAGGATTGCCAAGAATACGAAAGCCACAAAAAGACGCCTGTCTTCAGAAACTCTGGAGATCATTTACCAACATGGTTTGACGCGAGCCTTAGGCAACCAGAAGCTAACATCTGAGCTCGCTTGGCTGTGCAGACAAGAGATAAAGGACGACCTTAAAGAGAGAAGAGTAGCAGCATTGGCCAATGCGGCAGAAGCCAGAAAAAGTGATCACAATACCCGCCTGTCCTTTGCCAACTATAAGAACAAGATGACTGCCCTCTGACGTCCTGATGGATCTATCACATCTTCCGAAAGGGCAATGGAAAAGATTATCCACGACTTCTACTTGGATCTCTTTGATAGCCACATCCACCTGCCCACATACCAAATTCCGCAGGATGGATATGTCATCCCCAGTGTTCTCCCTTCCGAAATCCGACGTTCCATTTTGTCGGTAAAGAAGTGTATACAGCACCCTGTCCAGACAAAGTCAGACCCGAACACCTGAAGAATCTGCTGCCAGTACTCGTTGATACACTGGCCCAGCCCTTCACATGCTACCTGTCTGAATGCAAGGTTCTGTCCCAATGGAAAACCAGCAGGACCATTCTGTTGTACAAGACATTGTACATTGTACATTGTACATCCATGACATTGGCAACTATCACCTGATCTGCCTGTTGTCCGTCGTCTACAAGTTATTCACCTGAGTCATCCTGAATAGGATTGTCAGAACACTAGACTAAGGACAACCATGCGAGCAAGCCGGGTTCTGAAAAGGATTCAGCATGATCAACCATATCCACATGGTGACCAAGCTCACTGACATTTCGTGACAGTTCAAGATGCTGCTCTGTCTTATGTTCATTCATTTAAAGAAGGCCTTTGATTCTGTTGAGACTGAAGCAGTCATCGAAGCCCTAGCCAAGCAGGGTGTTCAAACTCAGTACATCAGGATCCTCCATGAGCTGTGTTAGGGATTCACCACTAGGATCTTACCATTCTACAAGGAAATGATCATCAACATAAAGAGAGAGCTCGGCAGGGCGATACCATTTCACAGAAACTCTTCAGTGCCACCCTTGAAAGCGTCATGTGATGACTGGAATGGGAAGGAATGGGAGTGAAGAGAGAGGGTCGGCAACTACACCACCTCCGCTTCACTGATGACGTCGCTCTAATAACGCCAAACATTAGCCAAGTGGCACGAATCTGGCCAACTTTGACCGTGAGTGTGGACAGGTCGGACTGCCACTGAATCTCACGAAGACAGTGTTCATGAGAAACAGACTAGTTCCTGACGTTCCCTTTGCTCTCAATGGAACAAGCATCTCCAAATGCAGCAGTTATGTGTACCTAGGTCAAGAACTCAACATGATGAATGACCTGGCACATGAGCTGCGCAGAAGGAAGAGAGCAGTGTGGAACACCTTCGAGAGCATTAAAGAAATTGTTAAGAGGACGAAGAACCTCTGGCTCCAGGCACATCTTTTAGACTCTACCATTATTCCTGCATTAACATACTCCTTAGAGACCTGGGCCCTATGAAAACAGGATAAGAACGCTATTCTGGTATTCCAAAGAGGAATCCAAAGAGCTATGCTTGGAACATCACGTTTCACTCAAGTGAGAGAAGGAATCCGGAGTTCTGACCTCTGTTGACAATCAAGAATCAGGGATGCTGTCTTAATTGCTAAGGCATTGAAAATCAGATGGGCCAGACACATTATGCAATTTGGAGATGACCGCTGGTCTAGAGCTGTTACCAACTGGACTCCACGGGACGTCAAAGTACGCGTGGCTACCCACCTATGAGAAGGTCAGATCTTTTCATCAAGACCCTGAACTAACGGTTTGAGGCTCTTCGTGTTCCTGAAGCGAGCAGACTCTATTTGGCTAAACTAGCGCATGACAGGGACAAATGGAGATGTTACTGGTGCCTGCTCGAGCAAAGCAATGAGCAACGGGATAACAAGAGACAAATGACAAGTTGTCATTTCTACCCTTAACTCTCTCTTTTTTTTTAATTTATTTATTTTTAATTAGAGAATCACCGTGAGGGTACAGTTACAGATTTATACACTTTTGTGCTTATACTTCCCTCATACAAAGTTTGGAACCCATCCCTTCACCAGTGCCCATTCTCCACCACCCGTAAACCCAGTGTCCCTCCCACCCTCCCCAATCCCATCTCCTCCCCACCCCACCCTGCCACTGTGGCAAGGCATTCCCTTCTGTTTTCTCTCTCTAATTAGCTGTTGTGGTTTGCAATAAAGGTGTTGAGTGGCCGCTGTGCTCAGTCTCTAGCCCTCATTCAGCCCGCAACTCCCTTCCCCCACATGGCCTTCGACTACAATGTAGTTGGTGATCGCTTCTCTGAGTTGACCTTTCCCCGGAACGTGAGGCCAGCCTCGAAGCCATGGAGTCAACCTCCTGGTACTTATTTCTACAGTTCTTGAGTGTTAGTCTCCCACTCTGTTATTCTATATACCATAGATGAGTGCAATCTTTCTATGTCTGTCTCTCTCTTTCTGACTCATTTCACTCAGCATGAAACTTTTCATGCCCATCCACTTGACTACAAAATTCTTGACCTCCTTTTTTCTAACAGCTGCATAGTATTCCATTGTATAGATGTACCAAAGTTTCCTCAACCAGTCATCCGTTCTGGGGCATTCGGGTTTTTTCCAGATTCTGGCTATTGTAAACAGTGCTGCGATGAACATACATGTGCAGATGTTGTTTCGATTGTACTTTTTTGCCTCTCTGGGATATATTCCCAGCAGTGGTATTGCTGGGTCAAATGGGAATTCAATATCTAATTTTTTGAGAGTCGTCCAAATTGTTTTCCAGAAGGGCTGAACCAGTCGGCATTCCCACCAGCAGTGAAGAAGGGTCCCTTTCTCCCCACATCCTCTCCAACAGCGGTTGCTTTTGTTCTTTTGGATGTGTGCTAGTCTCTGTGGTGTGAGGTGACTACCCTTAACTCTTGATGATGCCTAGCTCTCTTGTTGGGTGTCTGTTAGGTATTTCCTATTCAGAATCTTTAATTTCCCCTTCACCCCATTACTTACTCTTTCAACTTTCCTTATTTCTGTAAATGACATTATTAAACCAGATGACTATTTAGTCAATACTTAAATTCTTCAGTAAATCTACATTTAGAGTGCTTCCAGAACCTAACCACTTTTTTTTTCCTTCTCTATCACTGCCAACTTAATCATAGCTCTTACAAATAAGAAACTGTTAATTTGTAATGATTAATTCCCTGTAGACATAGAATTGTTATCCCACAAATCTCCACAGAACTGGCCAAAGCTAATATGAAGAAAATAAGTCTTAGTCAAATATGATGATTGTACTGTTTACAATAGCCAGAATCTGGAAAAACCCTGAATGCCCGAGAACAGATGACTGGTTATAAAAACAATGGAATACTATGCAGCTGTCAGAAAGAATGAAGTCATGAACTTTGCATATAAGCATATAAGTGGATCAACATGGAAAGTATCATGCTATGTGAAATGAGTCAGAAAGAAAGAGACAGACATAGAAAACTTGCACTGATATGCAGAATATAAAACAACAGAACTAGAGACTAATACCCAAGAATAGTAGCAGTAAATACCAGGAGATTTGCTCCATGGCTTGGAAGCCGGTTTCACATGCCGGGGGAAACAGCAGCTCAGATAGAGAAGGGAACACAAACTAAAGTGTGGTGGAGGATACACTCGGGATGGGAGAGGCAGGTAGAAAGCAGACTATAGATTGAACATGATAGCCACCCAGTACCTCCATTGCAAACCACAACACCCCAAAGAGAGAGAGAACAAAAAGGAATTTCCTGTCACAGGGGCGGGGTAGGGTGGGGGGGACAGGAGCAGGGGTGGGAGGGACCCTGGGGCCATCGGTAGAGGAGAATGGGCACTGGTGGAGGGACGTGTACTCGAGTAATGTATGACTGTAACAAAGCACAAAACTCTGTAACTGTACCCTCACGGTGACTCATTAATAAAAAAATGTTTAAAAAGTATATGCATTTAGTCTATCTTCAATAAAAATAAAAATAATCATAAAATAAAAACAGATGGCAAATAGGAAAAAAAACAAATATGATGCTTGCTCTCAGCCTTCCAACCATGCTCAGAGAGGAGTTTTTGCTTCTACAATCATAAGATCTGCTATATGAAATCCTGATCATAGTTTTTTTAATTATTTTTAAATTTTTGATATACAACGTTGTTCATTGTGCAGTTATTTCAAAAATTTAATATTTTATCACCACCAGTGTGACCTTCCCTCCACCAATATCCCCCATTTCCCTACCAATTGTAGCCTGCCCCATGAGGTACATAACAAATTCACTTTATATTTCTTATTCCAACAAAACTTTAAGAAATGGCAAATAGAATGATCAGAAAATAAATGAGTAAGAGCCATTTTGTGATAACCATATAATTTTTGACCTATGTAAATAAGAAAATTAAAACCACTTAGTACAATATAATAAAATGCCTATTCTCACTTACATATATGTTTTCAACTCTGGAATCTAAAGTATATTACACTAAATTTTATTTTACACTGGATCTCATTATGGTAATAATTATATCTCACTTGTCATTTATAAAACTTTTAAAGCAATTCTATATTAATACATCTTGTAATTTACATGGAATAACTAAAGCTTGCATATACATATTCCCCCTTCACTTTATATAATCACTGTTGTTTGCAAAGTTGTTCATGATGATTTGTTACAGGCATTCAATATTCCAACACCAATCCCACCATCATTATACCTTTCCTTCACAATTGTCTCCAATTTTCCCAACCACTCCTAAATCCTGCCCCCACAGCAGACCCTTAATAATTTATTTTATATTTATTTGTTATCAATAATTTTGCTAACTGAATTATCAAAAAAGGTTTCCTTAAAAGAAAATTAATGCAAATTATTGCATCTCACTATGAAGTCATTAAATCCTTGTATGTGAAATTATTGAAATGTTGTTACAGGTTAAGCCTTCCTTCTGTGTTTATGTTTTGTTAATCGAGATTGGTTGCCTTCTATGTTACATTCCATCCAATCTAGTGTTCTACTGTTGGTTTATTAGTGTTGTGTTGTGGAGATTGAGATATTACTCCAGGAAGTCCAGAATTTTTATTTTTTATTTTTATTATTTTTATTTTAATATATCTTTTATTTTAGAACTTTAAATGGATAAGAAAAAATTGTGAACTAAGATAAAAATCTGCCAATACTCCACACTAATTTACTATGGTACCTTTATTACATTAATGAGCAAATATTGTTACAAATTTTGTCTCATGTCTTTTTCTTTTGGAGAAGGCACCCTGTAAAACAACCTTACATTTAGCTATCATGCCACCTTTTGGCTTATTTAGCATGGTTAGTTCTTTTTTTTATTGAATCACCATATGGAAAATTACAAAGCTTTCAGGCTTAAGTCTCAGTTTTACAATGCTCAAACAACTATCCCTTCACCAGTGTACATATTCCACCACCAAAAAACCCCAGTATACCTTCCACCCCTCCAGCCTCCCGGCCCCCCACCCCCCGTCTGTGTAACTGATAAATTTCACTTTATTTTCTCTTTACTTTGGTTACATTCAATATTTCAACAAAAAACTATTATTGTTTGGAGTTTCCCCCCTAGAATCAGACCTGCTGAAAACGAAGCATTTGATAATTTGTTTTCCATTGCTGATAATGAAGAGATATGAGGTCTGGTTTTGGATTTCTGTATTTTAGTAACTAAGTCCAGGGAAATTTCTGGCAGAAATTGGATCATTGCAAACTTGTACCTCACATTAGTGGTCCTTATAAGATGGCGGTCGCCACGCCCTTCCCCCTGGCAAGGAAAAGGTGAGAGAGAAAAACCTCTCCCCTCCTGGGAAGGCATGGAGCCACAGCTTAGTTCACAGTCTAGAGACAATTCTGCAAGAAGCTGCCAGTACCAAAAGTAGTTTAGCTGGTCTTTGGAATCATGCTCATGCAGCTGTGGAGAGGCTGCACACACGTGGCCGCTGGGGTCACATCTCAGTAGAGAGCCAGTCTAGAATTTTTAAGTGGGTGGTACATCTTAAATGTACAACTGGGTGGTAGTTTGGGGGTTTGGGCATAACTTCCAGGGCTTCCGGAAGTACTGGGAAGTTGGGAGAGGTAGCCCATCCTCACTCCAAGAAAATCCTGAGATTTCAGTCACAAAAACCTGCATTACTGATATTTTCAGCAGATTAATTTCTGGATGGAGCTGGATTGTGAGACAGTGGACTCCAGCCAGGGGCATGGTGGCAATTTTGGGATGTGGGAGTAATCAGCAGTTTGGGCTGACCCACTCCCATTTGCAGTGTCCCAGGCATCTCAGACATTCATGGGTGTCTGAAGAATTTATTCCAAATTATTGGTCTCTTTCAAGGTTTATTCATGAGTCTCTGGAGCACGGCTGGTAGACGAGCTTACATGGCAGTGGCACTGGCCTGATGTTAGTTTTCTTTGTCATGTAACTGCAATGTGTGACTTGGATCCTCTTCTAACTCCATAACAGTAGAATTGGCAGAGGAACTGGAAAGATAGGGATGAAACACGAATATTTGTCTCCTGTTGCTGGAATTATATCATGATCACTGATAATTCCAAAGGAAGATGTTATATTGCATTATATTGATATTATATTCTGGCCTTTCATTATAACAGGTAGGAGTCTTTTTCTTACTCCATTTAACATCCTCAAAGTCATGTCCCTCTTTCACCTCTGGCACCTGGAATATGAGGATTGATAAAGAACACTCATTATGTGCCATTAGCCAGTCTTCATGACTTTCCCTCCCCTCTGCCAATGAATTCTGTTTGCAGGTCTGGTCAATAGCCAATAGGAATATCTGTCCCTGTTGCACAATAGATGTTCTATTCTGTCAAAATCAGAACTCCCAATTTCTCCCTTCCAAATGTGCTTTATGCAGTCCCTATTTTAATGACATGGAGCATTAATCAATCACCAGTTGTGACCATCAAAAATCTATGTGTCATAGCTAATATATCTTCTTTTTCCAAAACACAAATTGAATCCATCAGCAACTTCTGCAAGAACTTGGCGTTCAAACTATAGTCAGAACTCAACCACATTTCACTGCATTGGTCTTCCAATCAGGCTGCTCATTGCCACAAATACTCTGGGTACTCTTCATTTTCATTAATGTAGCACTTTAATTCAAAATGACCCAGTGTCTTCCTATCAGAATTAGAATAAGAGTTGCCCTATCGTGACTATAAGGGTCTACAAAATTGTTTTGCTTCTGCTCCCTCTCTTTTTCACTCTGTTCTAGCTACAGTGGCCCTCTTTGTAAATTTAGAACATGCCAGATTTATTCCTGCCCTAAGGATGACCCTTGAAGTGGATTTCTTCCAGCCTTTGTATGACACTCTGTTGCCTCATATATATCTTTGCTCAAATACCATTCTTTTGGGGGTACACTTCCTGATTTCCCAATCTAAAGTATACATTTGCTCTGCATCCTCATGTCATTTTTGTTTTATTTTGGGGCCAAACCTAGCTGTGCTAGAGAGGGCATCACCAAGCACTTCTTGGACCTACGGTATTGAACCTATGGCTTCCACATGCATAGCTTGCTCTTTGAGCCATCTTCTTCATGTTGCTTACTATCTTTGCATTTTGTCATTATACTTATCATCTCATGAAAATATACTGTATATTTGTTTTTCAGATGTTCTCCTAATGGAATTTCAGCTTCATGAGAGATGGGGCCTACTCTGTTTTGTTTGCTACTCTTTTTTCAAGGACCAAAGCAGAGCATATTATTTCACCAAAGTTTTTTGAAAAAAAGTTTTGAAAATAATATTTCAGAAATATGGGGAAAATTGTGAAAAGATATTTATCAATTTGGTAAAGCAAGGCAGGATTTTTGCACACCCATTAGGTGTCTAATAAATAAATGGAGAAAATGAAACTGATTTTTATTTACCACATACAGAACTGCATAATCTCAGCCTGTTATTTTTTCTTCACTCAAACCACCAAATATGCTTTCTAAAATTTTTTTAATTGAAAAAGTAACAAACTTGAAGCAGATAAACTATTCAATATGTGAAAAAACATTTTGGAAAAAATAGGAAGTGTCAAATATGATGAATGGTTTTTTTGTATGAGAGAAGATCAAGAAATATAATCTTTCTTTGAACATTAGTCAATGACTTAACATTAGTCAATCTGTTCAGAAGTATACATTAATTGCAAGCTGTCAGCACAAAGCCTCTTTTATTTTATTAATTTCTTCCATTTGTTAAATAAAGGCAAAATTTGTTCGACCTTCTTCATATATATGTTAATGAGATTTTAAAATGTAAATTAAAGCTAATTTACTATCCATAATAGATTAAACACTTTTTTTAGATTAAACATTTTAAAGAGAAAAATATATTTTTTGAGAAGCATCCATATTGTTTTCCAAAGGGGCTGGACCAGTCAGCATTCCCACCAGCAGTGTAGAAGGGTCCCTTTCTCCCCACATTCTCTCCAACAGCGGTTGCTTTTGTTCTTTTGGATGTGTGCCATTCTCTGTGGTGTGAGGTGGTATCTCATGGTTGTTTTGATCTGCATCTCCCTGATGACTAGTGATGCAGAGCAGTTTTTCATGTGCCTTTTGGCCATTCGTATCTCTTCCTTGGGAAATTTTCTGTTCATTTCTTTGGCCCATTTTCTGATGGGGTTGGATGTTTTCTTCTTGTAGAGTTCAACCAGTGCTTTATATACCCTTGATATCAACCCCTTATCTGATGCGTATTGGGTGACTATCCTTTCCCATTCTGTAGATTGCCTTCTGGTCTCTGTGTCTTTTGTGATGCAGAAGCTTCTTAGTTTACTATAGTCCCATTTGTTTATCTCTGTTTCTACTTGATTGCTTAGTTCCATGTCATCTTTGAAGATACCTTTAGCTTCAATATCGTGAAGGGTTTTGCCAACCTTGTTTTCGATGTACCTTATGGATTGTGGTCTGATGTTGAGGTCTTTAATCCATTTTTATCTGACTTTTGTGCATGGTGTCAGGTCGAGGTCTAAGCCCATTCTTTTGCATGTGGTTGTCCAGTTATGCCAGCGCCATTTGTTGAAGAGTCTTTCCTTGCTCCACTTCACATTTCTTGCCCCTTTATCAAAGATTAGATTATCATACATTTGGGGTTGTGTGTTGGGATATTCCACTCTGTTCCATTGGTCTGTAGCTCTGCTTTTGTCCCAGTTCCATGCTGTTTTAATTGTTACCGCTTTGTAGTAAAGTTTAAGGTTGGGGAGGGTGATGTCTCCCATCATGTTTTTCCCAAGAATTGTTTTAGCTATCCTTGGACGTTTATTGTTCCATATGAATTTCAAGATTGCTTGATCCATTTCTTTGAAGAATGTCATGGGTATCCTTATAGGGATCGCGTTAAATCTGTATAATGCTTTGGGGAGTATTGCCATTTTGACAATGTTGATTGTCCCTATCCATGAGCAGGGGATATGTTTCCATTTCCTCATGTCCTCTTTTATTTCATGGAGTAGCATTTTATAGTTTTCTTTGTAGAGGTCCTTTACTTCTTTTGAGCTTCCATTTGATCCAGCAATACCACTTCTGGGAATATGTCCTGGAGAAACAAAAAAGTATAGTTGAAATGACATCTGCACTTATATGTTCATCACAGCACTGTTTACAATAGCCAGAATCTGGAAAAAACCCGCATGCCCGAGAACAGGTAACTGGTTAAAGAAACTTTGGTACATCTATACAATGGAATACTATGCTGCTATTAGAAAGGATGAAGTCATGAACTTTGCATATAAGTGGATCAACATGGAAAGTATCATGCTAAGTGAAATGAGCCAGAAAGAGAGGGACAGACATAGAAAGATTACACTCATCTGTGGAATATAAAATAACAGAGTAGGAGACTAATACCCAAGAATGGGAGTACATAATACCAGGAGGTTGGCTCCATAGCTTGGAAGTTGGCCTCCCACGCTGCGGGAAAGTAATCCCAGATAGAGAAGGGAGCACCAAGTAATATGTGATTGGATATCCCACGCAGGAAGGGAGATGCCTGCTGCAAGTAGACTAAAGACTGAACAGCACGAACACTCAATACCCTTATTCCAAACCACAACACCCAAAAGGAAAGAGAGAGATCAAATTGGAATGCCCCGAAACATAGGTGGGGTGGGGTGGGGGGATGGAATTGGGGAGGTGGAAGGGATACTGGGTTCATTGGTGGTGGAGAATGGACACTGGTGGAGGGATGGGCTCTCAAACATTGCATGAGGGAAAAACAAGCACAAAAATATGTGAATCTGTAACTGTACTCTCACTGTGACTCACTAATTAAAAATAAATAAATTTAAATAAAAAATAAAGAGAAAAGTATAGTCAGATTTACAGCTATTGGGGTGGAAACTAGTATTCTATTATATGAATATCAGTTTCAAATGGCCTTAGATTATATTTGTACAGAGCTGTGTCAATAATCTTCAGTAAATATTTAAATGGAAAGTTTGAATTTTACACACCTGTGCATATACCTATGTGTACACACCAATATATACATATGCTGTCCTCTTCATAGGTTCAGGCTTAATGCATTAGCAAAATTCTGTGCAGAGAGATAATTAGTGAAACAGATATGTAATAGATTTCTTAAACATATCCCACTACCTCCAGCACCTAATCATACATATGATACATTAAAAGACAGCTATGAATGCAATATTGCAAAAAATACCTCAGTTTTTAGAAACTAATTTTGAGGGGCCAAGGAGATGGTACAATAAGTCAGGTACATGCCTTGCATGCAGCCCATCTTGGATCAATGACAGGAAGCGATCCCTGAGCACAAAGCCAGGAGTAAGTCTTGAGCACAGGTGAGAGTGACCCAACCATCCCCTCCCTCAAATTCGATTATTACACATTCTCATTTGGGAGACATTGCAATGACTTCTCAAACGTGGAGTTTAAAGACCTTCCTATTGACTGTTGGATAGCCTCTGTATCTCCAACAGAAGAACTTTTCTAATTTCAACATTTGATGGATGAAATGTTTTGTTTACAGAGCTAGATTAGTTCAAAAGACCAGAACCCATGCCTTGCATGTGGAAGTCTTGATTTCAATCCCAGCACTGTGTGGTTCCCCTTTCACTGATGGTGTAACTCTGGTGGTCCTTGAGTACTGCCAAGATCTAAGCAACACTGCTTCACTGGGCCCAAGCATTGAACCATCAGGCTCACATAGCCAAGAAACTGAGAGTAGTCCTTGGGCTCCATGAACAGCACATGGAAGATCCTCAAATCAAATTAAATAAGAAAATTTATTGTCAACAAATTTCTGGTTCTTAATTGCTTTGAAAAGTAGTACCATTTCCTGAAGTATGGAATCCAAGGCATTCTGCAAACTGATTGTGCTATGTCTCTTCAGGCAAACATTCTGCCCATTGTGTTATCTCCTCTCTCTGAGACCCAGCAATGCCCAATAATTTGCAGAAGCTCAAGAATGTCATTTATGAACCCATAAACATAGACTGAGAACTTCCTGTAGGTCATGCTCACTGTCAAGGAAGGGCTAAATAAACAAACAGAAAAAAAGAAAGAGGACACATGATTCCTTTAAAGACTATTATGACAAACCCATATTTTTATGGGGACATTTTCACATGGACAAAAGTATAGATTATTGTATTTTTTCTTTTACAAAACTTTACGAATACATGTGTAGAAGAGATTTTCTCTCTACATACCTGAGTTTCTCACTATTTTTTTCCAGCATCAACCAATATTAAGAAGAAAATTGACAGGAAGGATGGAGTGCAAGGTGGAATAAGGGTCAGGCTCCATTCATATTTATCTGGTATGTATTTAGTATTGACTCTAATGAGATATTTAGGGTGCTATTTCATTAAATAAGATAATGAGTTCTCTTTAAATAACATTTAAAGTACTAAAATGCACCGTTAAGCACAGTTGTATAAATCAACTGTATTTGAAAAATAGTTGTATAAATCAACTACATCGACAGCCAAGAATTTTTGCAATTTTCTACTAAAAAAATAAAATGTAAATGCACATTGGAAATTTTGTCAGTACAAACTAAGAAATTATTCTTTATGTTTTAAACTGATTATAAGTAGGAATGAAACAAATCTAGCATGAATTTTCTTAGTTACTAGTGAATGTAATTTATGCATGATCATTAATGCATGTGGGGTTCATTAAAAATATAGGCTGTTGGAGCCAAAGCTGGTAGGATGCTTGCCTTGCACATGGCCAGCCCTAGGTGAGATCTCTGTACCACACATGGTCCCCTCCACCCCTGCCCTGAGCCTGCTAGTTGTGATCCCTTAAAGCAGAGCCAGGGGTAAACACCACCAAGTATGTCCTCAAAACCAAATATGAAAAAACACACGGTCCTGCCTAACAAGCTAAAGCAATAATCACTGAAATCTAAAGCAATGTCTCAAGCTAACACCTGTCACTGTCATCCCGTTGCTCATCGATTTGCTCAAGCAAGTACCAGTAACGTTTCCATTGTGGGACTTGTTATTACTGTTTTTAGCATATCGAATATGCCAGGGGTAGCTTGCCAGGCTGTGAGATACTCTCTGTAGCTTTCCAGGTGGAGGAATCGAACCCAGGTCAGCCGCGTGCTATCGCTCCAGCCCAATCTTCTTAAATTCTTTACCTTTATGATGTGGTAACTGAGGTTGTGAGAAGTTAACAACTTTCTCCAAGTGAAGGACTAAGATTTTCTAGTCTGGTACAATTGTGGTGCAAATGATAAGGATGCACACAAATGAGCAGTATTAACATAGAGGATTAGAGGACTTGGTCCCCAGTATGAGGTGTCAGTGGGATACTTAAATGGTGATTTCTTGGGAATAAGTGGAAATTCTTGCTTCAAAATTCAGAAAGCAGACTAGGAAGTAGGAACAGAAATTGGCCTCAAGGTAGCATTTGAACCATAGGAGCTGTTGGTGAAGAATTGAGCCAAGAAGAAAGAGATTACAGGAAAGGAGTTACCGTGACGAAAACTAAGGTAAGGAAGAATTTGAAGAAAGAATTTAAGAAGAATTTTAAGAAAGAGTTGCTCACTAGTGTAAGGAACTATCAAAGGATAGAAATAAGATCTTTGGAATAAAGTGGAAATGAGGGTCTTTGCCTCTAGTGTAAATCCCCCTTGGCAGTTTGGCAAAGTACCGAGGAGGGTATTAATAGTTCTGTTTCTCAGTTGAATAAGAATAGATATATTTCAGAATCATAATAAAGCAAGACAACATATTTTTTGCAGGATTAGTTTCTTCTTTAAATATGTTCTTTTTTCTCCATTGTTCTTTGGATACTTTGAATCCTTGCATTTTTTAATTTTGTGTGTAGAATAATTTATCTTTATCTCTACAGACAGGAATTTATTTGAAAAGGACTAGATAAAAATCTTTAGTTTTTTTTATTTCACCAACAATGCTGCTTTGAAAGTGATTTTCATGAGGTTCAAAAGGTGCTTAAATTTAGAGCTGAGAATTCTTTATTCTTTCGTCATCTTTTTATAAACCCAAGATTATCCCTGATTTATGCCTTTGATGATATATACAGTATGTCTTAAGAAAAAGATGTCCTCTCAATGCTTTGAAGATGGTCATAAAATGCAGAAAAGATGCCAGAAACGATTATTCACTAAAATTAGCACATACATAGCAGTTCATTCGTTTGAGTTTGCATTTTGATATTGTTTATTGAATTGATTCTAAAACCATTCACAGTGACTAAAGACTAGTTCTTAATTCAAATGTGCTTTACAATTGCCAGGGCGACCAACCTCCCAGACACCCACCCCCCATGCTGTCTCCTTAATCAGCAACATTTTCCTTTTGTGGAGAAAGAAGTGGGAGTGTCATGTTGTTGCTGTTTTTAAAAATAGCCTTTATTTTTTAGAGTAGTTCTAAGTTCACAGCAAAAATGAGTTTTAAAGAGAGTTCTCATATTCCCCAGCCCACAGGCAAGCATAGCCTTCCTCCGTGCCTTATCAACATTCCCTACCACAGTGGCAGATTTGTTGCAATTGATGAACCTACACTGATACATCTTTATCATCTAGAGTCCTGGTTTGTATTCATGTCCACTCTTGGGTTTTAGCCAAATGGATAGTGAAGTGTGTCCATCATTATATCATGCAGAACATTTCAACTACACTAAAATCCTCATGTTTCATCTATTCTTCCTTCCCCCAACACAATCCTGTCAACCATACTTCCCCATAGCTCTGCCTTTTCCAGAATGTCAAGTAGTGGGAATCATAAATCGGCAGCCTTTAGAGATTGATTTCTTTTTTTTTTCTTTTTGGGTCACACCCAGTAATGCACAGGGGTTACTCCTGGCTCTGCACTCAGGAACTACTCCTGGCAGTGCTCAGGGGACCATATGGGATGCTGGGAATCAAACCCGGGTCAGCCGCATGCAAGGCAAACGCTCTACCCACTGTGCTATCGCTCCAGCCCCTAGAGATTGATTTCTTTCATTTGCTGATGTGCATTAAAAAATTCAACTGTATTGAATTATATTTGACAAATAATTATACAGTAACATGCATATGAGTCCCTCATAACTTTCATGACTTTAATACTCATTTCTTCCTAGTACTGAATAATATTAATAATATTCTGTCATCTGAATGTGCCACAATTTATATATTTACCTATTGAAGGACATCTTTATCGTATCCCAGTTTTGGAAATTATGAATAAAGTTGCTATATTACCTATGGGCAATTTTGTGTGGACTTAAGTTTTCAACTGCTTTGAATAAATTTCAAAGTTTATAACTGCTGGATCATATGGTTATAGTATGCTGAGTTTTGTAAGAAACTGTATAATTGTCTTCCCAAGTGGCTACGTACTATTATGCATTCTTACACATAATAAATGAGAGTTTCTATTATTCCACACCCTCACAAATGTTTGCTCTAGATTATGGCTATTCTACATGTGTAGAAGACATGTGTAGTGGTATATCATTTTAATTTGTATTGCCCTGATATGTGGGACATATTTTATGTTTATTTTTAATCTTCCTTAAAGTTGGTGTTTTTTGTTCATTTTAATACGGTTGTTCTTTTCTTTATTTTTTGTTTTTGCCTTTGGGCCACACTTGGCAATACTCAGGACTTACTCCTGGTTTTGCACTCAGTGATAATGGGAATCGGGCAACTGTATAGGGTTCTGGGGCTCGAACTCGGGTGTGTTGTGTGCAAGGCATGCGCCCAGCTTACTATAGTATTGCTCCAGCTCAGATGGTTCATTTTCTAATTGTTGAGTTTTAAAGTTCTTTACAAAAAACTTATTTGGGTTTTCTCTCAGAACTGTCTTTTGAAAATATTTTATCCCCTTTCTTTCTATTCTCATGTCTGCATTTTGTGTAGCAGAAATTATAATTTCATTTATTCGGGGATTTGGGGCCACACACGGCCATAAGAAAGGCAGGAGCCTTACCTGCCATACTATCTCCCCAATCCTTAGTTTTGTTTTTATTCTTCATCTTCTTATTCTTTCCCTCACAGCTTTCTTTTGAGGGAGGCGGGGGGGGGGAGCTAGGAAGACTACATCTGGCAGTGCTCAGGGCTGACTTCTGCACTGTGTTCGTGCATTACTCCTGGTTGTGTTCAGGAGACCATAGAAGATGCTACAGATCTAAATAAAGTCAGTTACATGCAAGGCAAATTCCCTACCTATTGTGCTATCCACTTCCCCCAGCTTTTTCGGGATATGCACTGTCTATAGCATTGTCATCCCATTGTTCATCAATTTGCTCGAGTGAACATCAGTAACGTCTCCATTGTGAGACTTGTTGTTACTATTTTTGACATATCAAATACACCACGGGTAGCTTGCCAGGCTCTGCTGTGCGGGTGGGATACTCTCGGTAGTTTGCCCAGTTCTCCAAGAGGGACGGAGGAATTGAACCCGGGTTGGCCAAGTGCAAGGTAAACACCCTATCTGCTGTAAGTGACATATAATATTGTGTAAGTTTAATGTGTACAATATGCTGATTTGATACCTTTATATATTGCAAAATTATTACCTCAGTAACCTTTATCATGCCATACACTTAGTGTTTCCTGTTATGGTCAGAGCTTTTTGTAACTTGCAAGTACACAGCAGTATTATTAACTATAACCACCATGCTGTACATCAACTCTCCAGAAGTTATTTTCAAACTGGAAATTGGTACTTCTCATCTCATCACTATCTAGTTAATTTTCCTAGTACCTTCTCCTGGAGTAGTTTCTAAGTGTTTGACTTTTTGTATTCCACATATAAATGGTGTCATACAGTACTTGTCTTTCTCTCACATTTTATTTAGCTTTAATGCCTCAAGGTTTTTCCATATTGTCCCAATTATAGAACATCCTTCTTTCTCACAATTAAATAATAGTACTACATACAAATTTTTCTTTATCTAATCATCCATTGTAGGACTCATAGGTTGGCATTATATTTTGGTACTGAGAACAATGCTGCAATGAACATGACATTGCAGATATGTCTTTAAAATCTTTCATTTCTTTTGGATATATATCCACAAGTAGGATTGCTGGGTCACACGGTGTTTCTATTTTAACCTTATGCTTTTAGGAATCAAGAGGAGGTCTTGAAAATGCCAAATACCCAATCTCCACCCATAAACAGACTGTTTGCTTGTTTATCTGTTTGGGGGCCACATCTGATAGTGCTCAGGAACTACTCCTGCTTCAGAGCTTGGAGGCTCCTCCTAGAGTCATTGGTGATTACAGAAACAAATGGAAACAAATGATTACAGGTATCAAACTTAGGCCTCCTGCAGGCAAACTATATGCACTCGCCCTTTGAACCATCTTCCAGGCAATAATCTATCTTAATTTGTCTAAATTTGCCCTGGGCAATAGTATTTTTAATTATCAGTGCTACAGTCAACTGTGCTGCGAGATGACAGAAGCCATTCCTAGGTATGCTCAAATACAGCAGTGCTTGATGGTTTTCTGGTGCTATGCCCAGTGTAGACTGGGGCCGGAAGGTTCGACATACTAGCCAGGGTCCAAACTTGCGGTCTCATGTATGTTAAACATGTGCTCTTCCACTTGAGCTAATTCTATCACCTGAGAGTTAGCATTTTAAACCTCTTTAGTTAATTTTAATCTTGAGAAACACTTGTGCAATGCCACAGTAGCCTTTCCCTAAATTTTAGTCTTTCTATGATTACAAAGAAAAACCAAAATTATTCATTGTTTTTTGGTGACAAACCATTCTACTGCTTTCTCCTACTTCCCTGGTCTCTACTTTTCAATATGACTTAAAGTAAGTGAATTCCAAGGCTCCATCTCTAACTAGATTCTCTCATTTGGTGATTGCAATCTGCCAGTTGGCTTGAGATCTTGAGATATACTCTATAGTTTGAGCAACTCTAAACTTACAGTTCCATCTCTGCAACTACCATTGAAATGCAGATTTATAAATCACACCAGCTTCTCTACATTTTAAGGGGGATATATTATGAAAATGTCAAACTAAACCTATTCCAAACATTCAGTTTAATGATTCTTGCCACATTCTCACTAGACCTTTGGTTTTTTTCAGTCCAACCAGGGGAAAAATCACCCTAGATTTTCCTCACATAGAACTTAGAATTTGGTCTTCTATATTTCTACCCCCCAAACACATTCAAGAAACTATTCATTTCACTCTACTATTTCATCCTTAGTTAAAGTCACCACTTTTCTTCCTTGAGAGATTCAATTGACCCCTCTTATTTCATGCTCTGCTCCCTCCAACCCTGCTTATCTGACTGTAATCTGTCTGTACATACGAGGCAGGGTGAGCTTCTTCTAAGAACATCAAGCATCACCTTAAATCTCCTACAATGAATACCCACAACGAATACCCATAAACAAAACTGTATTAGTTTTCTTGGATTGCTATTTAGAAATATAAGACACTGGATTGTCACAAATAAAAATTATTTCTTATATTTAATTCTTGAGGCTAGAAGTCTGAAATCAAAGTGCTATCAGTGCCATTTTTCTCATGTCCCTATGGAAGGATCCTTCATGGTCTCTTTTAGTTTCTATTGTCTTTAAGTAATCCTGTCTATCCTTAGATTATTGAAATATAGCCACCTGGTTTACTCCCTGGTATATCTTTATTGCCATTCTTCTTGTGCTCATCTATCTCAGTGTTTAAATTTCCCAAGTTTTAAAATAAAGATGTGAATCACATTGGATTACGACCCACTCTAATGACCTTGTTTCAGTTTAATAACCTTATTTCCAAATAATGTTACATTCTGTGTTAGTAGAAACTAGACCTTTAGCAAATCTTTTGTTAGTAGGGACACAGTTCAACTATTAACAAAACTCCCAAGCTTGTACATAGAATAATAAAGATTTTGTGCCCATATATACGCTTCCTATTTCACTTCTGATCATATCTTACATAGAACATAGTCTTTCTCACTATGTTCTAACCACTTTGGCATATTTATGTATGATATTCACTCTTAGAATTTAAATTAAAATGTTACCTCCACAAAAAGACCAATTCCATTTAACTCACCCTTCCTCCTGTACCTCCAATCTCATTACTATTTTATTCATAACGTTTTTTCACAATTTGAAGTTTCCTAGTGTATAATTTGCCTCTATTATTGTGGTAGATACTACTGGCTATCTAACCAACTATAATTCATCCTTTTTCACGACTAAGAATCTGATGATGTTTAGTTTGCCATATAGTCAGCTCCTTGGATATGGACCATGGTGGTTGCTATTCCCTTTGCAAAGATTGCTGTTGGGATAGAAAAATGGTCAGGTCAATGGGACATAGGAACCCCTTAGGATTTCTAGAAAGATGTTCCTTTTGATTGACAGAACAGACATACAAGCTCTTCTTTCCTTCAATATTTTGATACACTTTTTGAAAAGTTAGATTTGCTTTTTAGAGTTTCAATTGCCATTTTTGATTCGTCGCCTTCCAGAGGAGTACCCATGTAAACATTGTATGATAAATACATACCCATGTTTGATGAAGTGGGAAGAGCCTGGGATTTTTTGCAATACCACAAAAAAACAGCCAACCCTACTATAATATACTTATTGATTGAAGATTGTACAACTTGTGTTTGATGCCACTGATATTAAGATTTTGGCTATTTGCCTTGACAGTTTTGGGGGCAGGGAATGCCTGGAAGTACTCAGGGACTGTTCCTGGCTCTCTGCTCAAAAGTAATCCCTGGTAGTTCTTGGGGGTCCATAGGTGGTGCTAGGGATTCAATCTGGGTCACCTGCATGAAATAAAGTGCCTTACCTTCTATACTATTCCTCTGGCCCCCAAAGTGTCTTTACTGATATATTCAGTCATTACTACAGAAACTGTATCTACCTTACCCAGTGTTGGGATGAGAAAAACATCTGACTGTGACTTCTGGGAATATATCCTGGAGATGCAAAAAAGTATAGTAAAAGTGACATCTGCACCTATATGTTTTTGCAGCACTGTTTACAATAGCCAGAATCTGGAAAAAACCCGAGTGTCCAAGAACAGATGACTGGTTAAAGAAACTTTAGTACACCTACACAATGGAATACTATGCAGCTGTTAGAAAAGATGAAGTCATGAAATTTGCATATAGGTGGATCAACATGAAAAGTATCATGTTAAGTGAAATGAGTCAGAAAGAGAGGAATAGACATAGAAAGATTGCACTCATTTGTGGAATATAAAGTAACAGAATGGGAGATTAACACCCAAGAATAGTAGAGATAAGTACCAGGAAGATTACTCCACAGCTTGGAAGCTAGCCTCACATGCTAGGTGAAGAAGCAGTTCTGAGAGAGAAGGGATCACCAAGCAAAGGGTGCTAGGTGGGCTCACTAAGGATGAGAGATATGGGCTGAAAATAGACTGCCTACTTAATACCTCTGTAGCAAACCACAACACCCAAAAGTACAGAGAATGCAAAAGGGAATGCCCTGCCACAGAGGCGGGGTAGGGTGAAGGGGACAGGGTAGGGGTAGTGGGAGGGGTGCTGGGACCATTAGTGGTGGAAAATGGGCACTGGTGGAGGGATGGGTACTCGATCATTGTAAGACTGAAACGCAAGCATAAAAATTTGTAATTCTGTAACTTTATCTCATGGTGGTTCACTAATAAAATAAATAAATAAATAAATTTAAAAAACCAAACAAAAGCATCTGACTGTGAAATACTTGTTTAATCAACATATGGATGAATGAAAGTTTCTATTTGTATCACTGCTGTGCTACTTCTGCCTCAGGCTTCTTCTACTTACATAACCTTGCCTTTGTCTGACTGCCTTTTAATTCTACTCTGTCTCTCTCTCTCTTTTACCCCCATCAGGCCCTTGTTGCTGGCCTATTTTTTCTGCTATGCAATTTATTCTCCTGGCAGACTACTACACAGGTTTAGGACCAGTCAAATGTCTATGTGTCACTCTATAGACTCACCTTTGTCCTCTGGTACACACTTTGTGCATTCAAAGCCCAGGAAAGTTCTCCAGTATAAAAGTTCCTGATATTATATCTTTTTTTATTAAGCCCTTGGCAACATCTCTCTTACAATATCTGTGTAAATCAACATTTCTCTATTGACTTCAATGCCATCTTAAGAATTGGATACATGTCCTACTTTTATTTTTATCACCCACAAATACAGACCGTTATTATAAGGGGTTACTAAATTAATTTCTGTTGGTGATATCATTAATAGTAGCTAACTCACAACATTTTGATGATAGAAAAATCCAAACTCATATCTGCCCTTTGCTTGCTGTGCTAACCATAGTGGAGTCACCTACCCTCTCTGAGTCTTAGCTTTTCCATTAATAAAATTAAAATCTACTCTTAATGTTTTGTGTCTCTCTAAAAGAGACAATACATATAAAAATCTGGCACAGAGCCCAGCAGAGTAAACATTCATTAAATTGCTTTTATTATCAATAGTTTTTTAATAAATAAAATCACATTCATTAGGATGGCAAAAATTACTTTTCTAATAGATGATTATAAACCTGTTAGACTATACTTAGACTCTGCTGGCATGTTAGGTTTTTATAGACACATAAAGCATTTGTGTTTATGTTATTGACTTTCAGTGGTTGTTTTTGGTTTTGTTTTGTTTATTTGGGCCACACCCAGTTGTCTTCAGGGTTTATTCCTGGTTCTATGCTCAGGGATCACTCCTGGTGGGGCTCAGGGGACCATATGGGGTGCCAGCTAGCAGACTGGTAGTGAATCTGAAATCATTTGCTGGGGAAAATAGCTAGAAGGAAGTAGAAGCTACATTTTGATTTGTATGGTAATGATGTTAGTTTGACTAAATTTGGAAAATTTAACGTTCAGATTAGGATTCCTGGTTGTTAACCTCAAAAGCATTCTCTAGCTCATTAAATCAGAAATAAATTTGCTAGCAGGATCTTGGTGGGTCTGGTGATTGGGGGGCAGTTCACAGACTCACCAGGAAAGCTGGAGACCCAATTAAATGGTGGTGAATATGGATACAGTGAAAAAAAGACCAGACTCTGGAGATTTATTCTATCATGGGTGGACCCTTTGTCTCCAGGACAACTGCCATCACATGGCTGGGCTTTGTCACCCCTGCCTCTTACTGCAGTACTCTCCAAACTGCTTATTACAGAGAAACCATAAAGGTATAACTTGTGAATATCTGCATAACTTGGCCTTTCTTCAGGGATGGCACATCTGGTGATCCATACATGGTCATACCTAGATTTCCAACTGTCTTGAGAAGGATAAAAGAAGCACTTGTTCACTTCAAGTCTAGCACTGAGCAAGCAGGCAGGATTTGCTTCCTAACTGCTTTGGGATTACCCATATTTCCAAAGATAGTTGCACTAAATGAATATCCACTAGAGCTACCAACAAAGAAAGGGGAAACCTGAAACAATGTGAGAAATCAAAGGCTCTGAAATGAGCCTTTGAATGATTGCTTTCCCATCCAGCTGGTAGACATCACCTCCAAACTCTTCCCACCGGGAATGCCTATGAAATAACAGTATTTTCAAACCTTTCCACTTAGATAGAAATTTAACAGGGGCCCTTCTTTCTCAGCAATGTGAATGATGGCCAGTAAAGTAACCACATGTGGCACTGTGACCTTTCTAAAGAGCAGGGTGATGTTGTGAAAATGTTACTGTTGCCAGATACCTATTGCTAGGCTCAGAAATGGGTTCTCTGGAGCCAAATAGGTGGAGTCAATGACACCCTTTTGAAAGAGGCAGCAGATGGTGTTCTTTGCCATTTCTGACAGAATAATGGCTGGATGAAGCTGTGGGCTCCATCTGGGAGAGGGCCTGTCTACTGTGGCCAAGGAGCCAATGTGTTTGCAATCTCTGCACTTTCTGTGGTGCTCTTTCAGAAGAGCAGATTGTAGAAGGCTGGAAAATTCCATCCAGGAAGAACCCCACCTTTCATGTTACTTCAGACCAGATAGAGGGACTCTGTAAATCCAAAGCAGGGTGCAGTAATGAACATAGGTTGAGAACGCTGCAAATTATTTCTTAGGAGAACAATAAAAGGTGAATAGACACCAAGCTAGATTTTTGGAAATGTTGGTGGTCAAAACGTTTATCCTCCCTCCCAGTTTGACCCACAAAATTGAGCCAGAAAATGTGTTCATGACTATTTCCATAGCTCTTACTCATCTACAAGTCATTTCCCCTTTCAGATTATTTCCATTTTTGAGGCCCAATTTCCATTTGCATTCTGCAAGTGCCAGGTAATACAGGATTATAAACTTGTCATTTGTACTTTATCCCTTCAGGTATTCTGTTTGTAACATACTTGCTCCCAGGTAGAGCTTTCATGATAGCATAAAAGAAATGTGACCAGAGAGATAGCATAGTGGGGAAGGCACTTGCCTCACATGTAGCAAATTTAGGTTCGATCCCTAGCTCTCCCTGAGTCTCCCAAGGGTTGATCCCCGAGTACAGTACCAGGAGTAAGCCCTAACTACCACCAGGAATGGTTCAAAAACAAACAAAAAAGGAAATAAAGAATGAAAGAAATGCCACTTCATAGAAAAACTGGACATTTTAAAGACATTTCATTCAAGATCAGTGACTAGAACAAAGGCTTTATGGAAAAATTAGATGAATATCAATTTATTAATTAATGACAATGATGTTATACCATTGAACATGATAGTTTCAGCATCAACAATTATGCAAAGCTCCTCAAATAAATTTCTTCTTAGGTTTTATGATAGTCCTTCCTCTGTGAAATAACATTTTTTAATGCTCTCAGTTAAGTTTTCATCAGTGTTAATAAAAAAATACTAAGGATTGGATCCATCTGACATTAAAATAATTACAAGTGGTTCAATGTTTCTTTGTGTTTTCCATTAAAATTACCAATGGTTTTCTGTCTTAATTTTAAATTTCTTAAGGGCAAGAATTATGAAAAGTTTCCCTTTGTATTCCCACAGCTCACAACAGTATTATCCAGCTAGCAGACACTTAGCCCACACACATAATTTGCTTTTGCCATTTTCCTCCTGGTTATAATGAGGTGGGTTGGTCTTACCTGTTAGTCTCACATTCACTTATCTCAAGGAGTCAAGGACTACATGTTCTCCTTGTTTCTAAATCAGATCTGAAGTTTTATTCTAAATGATGCCGACGAAAGTGCTTATTAAAGTGCCATTGTGGATTTAATCATGTATATGCTGCTAAAAATCATTTAATGGATGAACAACCCAGAAAAGGAGAACTCTCACCACCCACACACATTGTGATAAAATAGGACAGAGTTTTGCACTTGCTTTAACAGCGTCGCCTGAGAAGTAGTTCTGTTTCCCATCGTTCTCTCTCTTATTTTAAAATTTCAACTTCATCCCAGTCAGCTGCCAAAATGCTTAAGCAGAATGCTACTCGGTCTTTGCATTTCCAAATGGATGCGTCTTTGCTGGGAGCTGCACATCTCTGTGGCAGCCACATGTGTGCAAAAAAGAAATCCAGAATATTCATTAAGCCCCGTATTATTTCCATAATGCCAAAAAGAGAACAAGAAAAAAAAAAGGAAAAGGAAACCTTGTCCTTGTTCTTCTATGTGGTTCCCATCGTTAAGATGCTCCGTGGAAGGGAGCCGAGCGGTGGGCAGCGCTGAGTCGCTGATAAGGAGCGCCTCACATTTCCATGGCATTCCCATTTGCTAGTGCGCTGCTGCGGCCGCACGCCTGATTGATATATGACTGCAATGGCACTTTTCCATTTGACATTCTCTCTCTCTCTCCCTCTCTCTCTCTCCCTCTCCCTCTCTCTCTCTCCCTGTGTCGCTTAAACAACAGTCCTAACTTTTGTGTGTTGCAAATATAAAAGGCAAGCCATGTGACAGAGGGACAGAAGAACAAAAGCATTTGGAAGTAACAGGACCTCTTTCTAGCTCTCAGAAAAGTCTGAGAAGAAAGGAGCCCTGCGTTTCCCCCAAGGTAAGCAGGAAAACAAGCGCTGACGGCTTGCCTAGGAAATTGCTTCTTTCCAAACCGAGCATTTCATCCTCCTCTCAGACAAAGAGACAACCTTTAAATACCACTTAAATTTGCATTAATTTAATTTGCATTAATCTGTAGCATGCTAGTATTGTGGGTTTTTTTTTCCTTTTAAAATGAACGGGTCTTTGAAGTCGGTGACAGAGCAGAGGAACCTCACAGAGAGGCTGGGAAATCTCTTTTAGTTTGACTTCAGAGATTTTATTTTCGAACTTTCTGCGCAGTTAGATGTAACTTTGTAATTATTATTCTATTTGACCCTGTGAGAGGAGACTGAGAAGCAGCAACTTGCGAGCCTGGATTCCTGCAGCCCCCAGTATCTTCCTCACCGCTCTCATCCCACTGACAATGGGGGCACTATTAACGCGGGCAAGCCTGCAAGTTTAAAAGTGCACTGTTTACTTTTATTACTGCTTCTGTATGCTGCTGATCTCCTGCCAGGGCTCTGCCGGAGCGTTTAGAATGACTTCAAACAATAGGCAACATTTATTTCTAGCTTTCTGTACCATGCTTTGCAGAAATCCTGTTCCTTTGCACCCGTCTTCCCACTGTGCAAGGACTTGCTGCCATAAATGCGGTCAGGAGCACTTTGGAAGAGGAGGATGGGTTTACTATGTTATTTTGATTGGGCAGAAAGTCCAAGGAAATGCATGCTGTTTGCCTTGGCCTTATTGCAAAGTTATTTTTAGTAGTCAGCTTGTCTGTGCAGCACAACTGATGCTACAATGTCCAAGTGGTGACCAGGAAAGGATGCTCTCAGCAGCACAGGGACCAGGATCTTTAAGCTTGACTCCTACAAACACCTGAGGAATATTCAGAGGGTTCTTCCTAACTCCTGAATACAAATTCTCTCTTTGAATGAACAATTAGACTGTAGGAGGCCTGGGCATAACTCTTGCTTGGGGGACGGGAAGTTTGATTGTGTACAGAATGTTAATGACTCAGAACGACCTGTAACTGAGGCTCATTGTAATAATGGGGGAACATAGATAAACTTGTATTCGAGAGACCGACTCTTTTCTCTACTGAAATTCAAGTGCAAGAAAGGAAGTTATTTTTCTCTACTGAAATTCAAGTGTAAGAAAGTAGTCCCACATCCTAGTTTTTTGGGTGATTGTTATTAATAACAGATATGGATATTGCAATTATGTCTCTTTTCATTTCTAATATTAGGATACTTTAATTGCAAGGAGCCAGTTCTAGCAAAGTTGTTTCAATACATAATATTAATTACAGGTGCACTTGAAAACATAGACACACCTAAAATGCAGTGTTTGTTATGGGTGTCAAGTAAGAACAGTAGGGACTATAGAATGCTCCTCAACTGTGCTAGAACAAATGCAAACATCTCCATTTTCTTCTCTCTAATTCTGCAAAGTAAACTTTAGGGTTTTTTTTGCCCAGTTTCATTGTGGAATAGGGGTATGGTTTATGGTTGTTTATGGGTGAAAGTTTCTGATTTTTTTCGATAACTAGACTAATGAACAATGTTGATTGAAAACTCTGGCTTTTGAATAAGTTAATTTATAACTTTGGAATATTCATTATTTAAGAAAGTCTGAAAAACTATTAAAATTTAATTGCTAGAGAATACAATGTGATTCAAAACACCTTCTGTTAAAAACCATTTACTTAAATCAAAACAATTTTCTTAAGCTAATATTCAGATTACCATGATGAGAGTGTCTGAACTCAAAGTGCAATGGTTTGCATCATCTTTTAAAACTGCATGGGGTTCAGGTAAAGGGAAAAGTGGCTGAAGCCTTGTGGTTGATTGTGTACCAAGCAGCTGACACCAACAGATGGAAATATGCTTGTGGAGTTTTCAATTTTAATTCAGTAACAATGACACCTTTTTTCAATACATTTAACAATTTCCAATTCATTTATTTCCCTTGACCCTTGAAAAATGTGGCAAATTTCTTGGAATTATAACCACCAGTGACAACTGCCAATTTCACTATATTGTAAAAATTCACAATTCAACTGCTTATTTTCTTATTGCTTGATTATTCATCCCCTTATTCTTCCCATGAATTTTGCTGGTTCTGGTGGGTGCAAGGTAAACAAAATGCTGTCCCATACCTTACAGTTTTCTCTGTTCTATCTCCGGTTAGATTTTGAAACTGAAATTAACTTTGCCAAAGGCTAAACTGGTCAATGACTTCTTTGTTATAAAGACCATTTAAAATATTTGCTGATATCTAGATTTCTTGAAAATGGTTGTCACTGATAAACAAATTTTCTTTAATTTTTGATTGAGGAGTTCCTCTTAGATTTTTATCACCGGAGCCTAGGTACTCATCCTCCCAAACTAAAACAATCTGATCTTTTCCACCTGAGTAGAAGCCTAGAAAGGAAGCAATTGTCTTTTCTCTACTCCTTTGAGTGCACTTTGGGAAGGGCATGTGATGTCTCTATCTGGGATAGGAATGAGTCATTTATTCAGCAAGTAACATCAGGTGCACTTGCATTGATAAATCATTAAGTTAGAAATGTGCACAAGGAAAAATACAGTCACTACCTCCCACTGTATACTTGCTTCATCCCCCAGATCAAAACTAATGACTTTTGGACCTGGCCTGAAGTCATTAGGACCCTGGAGAGAATTTGCAGGAAGCTGTTCCTCAAACCAAGGTCTCCATGAAAGCCATACACAGTAATGTTTTCAAATAATCCAGTCTCATATGTCTCATATTTTTCTGAGATTGGTAGGTTATTGAGGAGAAATCCTGAACACCGCATCATCATGGTCCTTCACTTGGCCATTACCAATAGATAATCCAGTGGCAAATGGATTAAAAAGCCTCTGACTCCCTGGGGTGGCTGACTCACCCTAGAAGACCTTTAGCTTATTTTCTAGTGACCTCTGAGTCCATTCTCAACTCTTCCCATAATAGCCAATTACTACTACTTTGTCCAGGCCCCCAAGCTGTGCCAGTGAGAGCGGAAAGGATGGGGAGGCAGGTGGAAGCACCGAGAAGCACTCAAGCCAAGGTGGAAGTAGGTACCTCTGAGCGTTGGGGAGCTCCAGGCCCCAGATTGCTATGGCTCGCCCTAGCTGTGATCAGCTGTCATTTCCTCTTCATGTATGACACTGTAGAACATATTAAAATTTCTCTGGGATGGTATGTTTGGAATTTCTCTGATGCCCCACCTCACCAACTTACCCAGACAATAAAAGCAAGGTTGTAAGCCTTTGAACAGCTGGCAGGCTATATATTTCTCTTCTTTCTTTCAGATAATCTAATTCAGAAAAGAATCCAGCTAGACTGGCAGTGCCATGTCTGGGTACTTGTTTCCTGCAAGTGCTTCCTCCACCACCTCCTCTGCCTTCCCTGGAGTCTTCCTGGGTGGCATGTGGCTTTTCTTTTCTTTGCTCCCTACCACTCCCACTCCGCCCCTTTTCCCTTCGCCTGAGCTCCTTCCATTGTGAGCTTGTTCTTTGCTCTGCCTGTTTTGGGCAGCCCGGGTCCTGTTCTGTCTGAACAGCCCATGAAGTTTCCCCATCTCCATAGTATTCCCAGCATGTCATTCTTGGCAGCAGTTTTGCTGGGCTGTTGAGTTCGGGGGGCTTTTGGAGCCCTGTGCCTGAACCCACTTACAGAGAACAGCAGCTTCATGGCTCAGCTGCCCTTTAGGCTGCCGAGAACTGGGCTGCAGTGACCCGGGTTGGCAGGGACAAGCATACCATCACAGTGACCTGCACATCTCCGGCAAAGGCTAAGGGTTGGGCGGGGGGCAGTGTTATGGGAACGCCTGACTGCACTTCAGCCTACATTAAGAGAAATGTGCCTATTCTGTATCGGGAGAGAGGGAGAAAGACAAGTGACTTGAAACAAAGCTCCCTGGATCTTTGGAGTCTGCCCCACCCCTTTCCTCCATCCTTCCCACATCCTTCCCTTCTCAAGCATAAAGGAGGAGAGAACGGACTTTTAATTTGACTTTCATGGGCCTGAATGTCTTTATGAAACCCATGTGGAGAAAGGGAGAGGGAAGAAATGAATCTCAAGTTGAAGCAAACAAAAAATTCATGGAACGGGGGAGAGTAGGAAGGCATTTTTATTTTTTCTCCTAATGGCAGAACAACAAATTGCTTTCTGCTTTGTAAATGGAAGGAACTGGACTTCTCAATTAGACATTCCCATTTAAAAGCCTCATGTAACCCCCTCTGTGCAGCATCTTTAAAAGATGCTGTTAATGTCCTGGAGACCAAAAGGTATTAAGGAGCAATCTACAATGCAGCTTCCTATTCCTTTTCTTTTCCTGGGGGCTTTGGTAGTCTTTTCCGAATTAGCTAAAGTTCATTAAAAGACCCAAAAGAAAAAATTTAACAGAGCTGAATTAAAATGAGTTTTCCCCTATTAGCTTGATAATAAGGAAAAAGAAAGAAAGGAAAGAAAGAGAAGAAAGAACCAACTTCTCTCTTTTGCCACATCTTGAGATTTAATATGAATTATTCCATACAAGTCCCTAGGCTAGAGGATCTATTTAAAGACGCCTGGCAGCATGAAGAGAGAGGGTAAAAATACAAGCACTCTTTTGTCCATCAAAGGTTTTCTTTGGGAGGACATTAAGAGCATTCCTATTTTCCTGTCTGCCCCTGCCAGTGGCACCATTCCAGCTGCTAGTACCCACTCCTCACCCATCAGATCAGCCATGAAGGACATCTATATTTGATTCCAGGAGAAAACTAAGGATGGTAAACGCTTCCGAAACCCCACATGTGGGGGTGGAGAAGGAAGGGAGAGTGGTGGCTTGACCGTGCAGGTTGCATGCTACAAATTCACACACCCACACATTTGAGTTTTTGAGGAAGACTGTGCCAATGGCATTGTTTCTGATGCCAGCTGCCCTCACATCTGCACCACTTTTTTTCCTTGTGTCTTTGGCAATGTTTCTTGGCAATATTCATGCTCTCTACCCCGTTCATCAGAGGGTCTCAGAGTCGTGAACTCTGAGATATATGCGTGAACATATATTGCTGAAAGTCACACCCCCGACTCATTTTCAATAGTCAGAATGTAACTCCCTGAATGGGGTTCACAGTCTTGAACAACTACTTTCTTGTTAGAAAGAGTGCTGACTCAGAAAATTCAAAGAATGGGTGACTTCAGTTGGCAATATGTCTCCAGTGCTCAGAATAAGAAACTAATACAATTGGGGGACGTGTTACCCTCATCTCAAAATCGAAACAGGAACATCTACTAGTAGTACATTTAATTATGGTTCTATGAGATTTCTGGTAGATATATTTTTCTTTCTCTTTTTCATAAAAACTAAGTTTTTTTCATACATTTGTCTCTCTTCTAGAACCTGGCCCAGTCCCAAAAGTTTCTTTTAAACTGTGATCCAACCAATTGCAATATAATTTAAAAAGGAAAGGGCAGCAGCTTCATACATTCAAGAAAGTTGATGAACTGACAGAAAATGTGTAGGAGTGGTACTTCTACAGTGTTAAAAATCCAACAATAGCCCGAAACATGAAGTTCCATTCTATACTTCCATTAAGATAGGGAATAAAAATAGGAAAATAGAAGATCATAGAAGGAACAAAAGAGAAGGAGGGATGATTATTTTTGTTGTTCAAAATTTGCCACTGCAGATTTTCAACTAGCCCAACCAGAAATTGATGCTTTCTTTAATTTCACCTACTCCAACTCAGTAAGAGGGGTTGAATTTTGAAGCTGCCTTCTTTATTTGACATTAGAAAAGGTCACCTCCTAAAGTGAAAAAATATTCCCATCCTGAACTGTAAGTGAAAAATAGATGCAGATGTTTCTCACAGGGATAAGAACAATCAAAGAAATCCAATCAAAGTTCAATTTCTTTTTAGAACGCCAGGTGATAATTTAGGATGTGATTTGCCCCAAATTATAGAAAATTACTCCCTTTCAGAATTAAATTTTTTCTTTGGAGGTTGAAATCCAAAGGCTGTCGGAGAGAGAGTTGTTAAGAAGAGAATTGGCAATCAAAGGACATAGCTGTTTTGTGGTGTGATTGAAGCAAAGCAAAATTGAAATAGAAAACAAGTAGTCCAATAGTTCAGCTATTAGCAATATGTGGAAACATTTTTATGTGATTTTGTCTTGTTATAGGTCTGTGTCCACAAGTTTTCTTGATTAGAGCAGGATTGAATTTAGAATTCAAATCCCATCATTGGGGAAAAAAAGGTAAATTGAATGGATAATGGAAGACTGATCTGTTCCTATTGTTTATATCTCATTTTTAATGAAGAGCTCTACAATTGTTAGGTGAGATCACTTTTTATCATTTCTTTTTGTGTGTATGGGTAAGAATATTCAAATCAATTTGGAAACACTTTACTAGACACTTTGAAGAAAAACCAGCAAGCTCATTTGGCTCCAGGGTAAAAGAGAGCCATACTTTGAGCTGACTTTGGCCCCTTCTCTTCTCCTAAGGCTCTTCTAAGCCAGGAGTCTTGTGGCAGAAGCAGTGTCAAATTATCAGCACCAATGTCTCCTGAACACCTCTCCACCTTTTCTTTTTTACAGAGAAGAGTATGAATTCATGTGTTTGGGAAGCACTCTACCCCCTGGAAGGTGTATCTCAGAACTACCCCAGAACTACCCTGATTTCATTCCAAAGGATCTTAGACAAGATGAACAGCAAAGTGTCTCATTCCTCACATGAACCTCCCTTCCTGGGAGGGATGTGTGAAATGAAAGAAATTTTTGCTTTTTGAAATTGTGCTCTCTGAAATCACAAAAAGGGCAGTGGTGGGTTTTGAACATCAAAAGTAATCTGTCGTCTGTGCTTTGTCTGTGACTTCCTCTCTATTTTTATTCTGTATTGATAAAAGGATGGAAGAGAACTGCATGTTTAGGGCCATTGTTGATTTGTGATCCTACAGAAAAGGCCACCCCTAAGCATTTTCTGACAGACAATCACCACAGTCCTTAGTGGGTCGGCTTAGTTTTACAGAAATAATCCAATCCCTCCAAGAAAAAGTGCTTTTTTGACACATGAGGAATCAGGCATGGTCATTTTCAAATTTTGCAAGATTTGTATTCTAAAAGTCAGTTACGTCAACCATTAAGAATTGAGAATAAGTCTTTTCATGGACACTCTAGTAGCCCACAGAAGACCAGAACAGTATTCAAAAACCATACTCAGTGAGCCTGTCCCAGGGATTTAGGAATGTATCTCTCCTGGCACAGAAGATCCACAGATATTTTTACCACGCATAGTGCCTTTCTCTTGACTACTCAAACTCTATTCATTCTACATTTGAAGAGAACACAGCTCTTCTTAAAAACCTTTTTCTATCCTGAACTAGATTGCCACACAAAAATCCCCACAAAGGCATGAGGATCTGTGACTCAGTTTAGGAATAAGAAAGAAGAAGGAGGCTGGGACTTGAACTGTAGCATCACCATGAAATTAAAGACATCTAATTCAAGCATTACTAACTATTGCTAGTCTTTATCCCATCCCCATTTAGTGGAAACTGGAAAGAAACACAACAAATTTCAAAACCACCTCAAGAGAAATGGGAATTGGTTGGTTCAATATCCTCACACACTGCTTCCTATTATAAGCAATGTATTACTAATTTACAAGACACATTTAGAATGCTGCAAGCATTCAACTAAACCTATTGGTTCTTAATTGCTGTTTTTATTTCAGACCACCAATATGGCCTTAATAAGTGCAAATTCTTCTAACTCAGCAATTGGTGTTGTTTCAGGTACCACATTAGAATTTGTTTGGACTTTACTGCTTTACTGTACTCTTTAACTTCTTGAGTGAGGAAGGAACTCTTGTGGGATTTCTGTGGTAAATAAATAGCCCCAAAGTAGGTGCTGCTCTCTGAAAAGAGAATGTTAGAAATAAATAGACCCATAGAAGCTTTTAGGCCATTCATTCACTTTATAGATGAGGAAACTGAGTCTTAGAGCAAGCAAGTGACTTTATCAAAACCACACAGCCTATTATGGGATGGTAGCATTCAGAGCTGGAGACTTCTCATATCAATCTTCTTTCTGCCAGCACAGATCACCGTAGATGCTCTTTAGGTCTCAGAATGAATTAGTATAGTTATCCATTATTTCTAACAAATACAAAATATAGGAACATGGGAAACTTTGAGCATAGGCTAGAAGTGGGTTTTGGCGAAGAAGAGATCAAAACTGTCGTCAAGGGTGAGTTTGGATAATAAAGAAAGCTTCCTTTGGATTTTATGAAAATCAATATTTTAAGTATCAGTCAGTCTCAAGGTCAATTCGTCCCACACTATCCTTTCCCAAACAGTTTAAACAAAGGATACACACACACAGGTCCGGCCACTTGACATTCTGCCCGGTCTTAGAAATGCGTCTATGTCTATTCATTTTTCCCTGCATTTCTATTTAACTAAACACTGTGTTTTTATTTTTCTTCTTTGTCTGAGCTACATTTCTCCTTCTTTTGTTTCTTCCATCTCTTTATGCACCACCATAGCTGCTGAGCTTAGCCACACTGGCCAGTAATGGAGATTGGGAGAACATAGAGTTCTATCACAGATATATGGAAGACTGTTGTTTTATCTCCAAAAGTGGAACTATAGGGAGAGACAGTGCCAGGCACAGACAGTCAGGAAACCTTGAACTGTATTCTACGATGACTGTTCTAGATACTCCCAGATGACTAGTTGCAGGAGCTACTTTCTTCCAACTGACCTTGTGGTTTCCCATCCTTGAAGATGACTTGGGGGTGGCAGGATGGAGACCTGGAAGGGTTCAAGATCAGTATTCTTGCCTCTGGATCTGTTCAGGCATGGCTTCTTGGCTGCTACTCATATGCTGTCAAAATGGAATAATATTCAATACTAATCACTGAGTGCTAAGGATGCTTCATAAAATCCAACATGCTATTTACAGTTTATAAATTAAGTGTCTCAAGAAGAGACATCTGACTTATTCTCCAAGGCATCTAGTTGAACAGACCCAGTTGGAATGCTTTGAGGGACTATTTAACACTTCAAACTGCAGATTATACGCAGAATTTCTTGCTTAGTTATCCTAGTATGTGGAGTATTATCCAGTGGAAATCTTTCAAACATACTTAAATCTTTGATTTTTAAAAATTCCTTTGAGAGAAGCGCTATGTTGTGGCATCTTTACCTTACTCATGTCTAATATAATTATTTTAAACTATGAGAAATATATAATGATTCTATTACTCTGGTGCCATTCCAAAGTCATTATATTTTGTTTGCTTAACTAATCTTAGAAATGAGGCAATGCATGTTTCCACAAATTTCCTGTTAAGGGAGTTGATCAATGTGTCAAAATATTACACAGAAAAACAGCATGTCAAGACTTTTTTGCTTGGAAATATATTGAACTGGACAAGGAAATTGAAATAGAAAAGACCTATGATTTCTACTGTTCCTTGACTCTTACCAACTAGAACAGAAGGAGAGAAATACATGATTAAAGACTATATATTAAATCAACACTTGAAGAAAAAAATCCACAGGTAGCAATACCTGCATATTTTAGTACTGAATTCAACCCAGAAGTGAAGCATAGATACTAACACCCTCCCTTTCCTGGCAAGCAAAGTAAGAAAAGAGGCATTTTTGGCACATGTTACCTATCTTAGTCTGTAGCTGGCTTAACTTGTGTGAAACCAGCATTCTCTGCCCTCTGCCATGTGGAAGGTCAGCCCAAGAGTGAGTTGATTTTTGGACACAGCATCATCTCTCACCCACCCAGGGGCCTGGGCCACTGTAAGCTTTGCTATATTATCTCGTTGAGGATGACAGGTGGAGAAATCTGGGCACCAGTTGTTCTTTTCCACTGGTATTGTTTGGAGGGTAGCTCAAAAGTCGGGCACGCCGACCTACATACCTCTTCTGTTGGCAAGGGTTCCATGTTGGTGCTATTAGAATGTGGGCCCTGTACATCAGCCAAGTTCCTGTCTCAGAGACAGTACCAAAGCAGAGAGCAGCTCTGGTGCTATTGAGTTCAGGAAGAGAGTTGCTTTCTCATTTATTTGAGTCACCACTTGGTTTTAAGTTACACGGCTTTTAAAAATGAAGGCAAATAATAAATTTAATTTTAAGACAACTATAGACTCTCTTAAAAACAGTTTACCATAAAATGAAGGTATTGAGTAATGTACCTTTCCTTCATTCTTGACTTTACTTTATTTAAAAGAACACACACACACAACTCCGCACATTCTCAGCAATCTGTACTCCAACCAATGCAAAAAAAAATCCACCCATTTCCACTCTTTTCTTAAGAATTATACTTATTTCTTTCCCACATAATGGTTTTATTCAGTTTGAATACTTTAGACAGAAAAAGCTCACAATGCTGTGTAGCAAAAATCTTTCATTTTTGGTTTGAGGATTTGGTGAGTTCAGTGATATACTTACATTGTTGCTTAAATTCTTATTCATAGTTTAATATGAAAAGTGATAAAAATGATTATGCTTTGTGAGTATGTTGAAATGAAATATCTATTTCTTTTTTGTGCCGATACATTTTCTCTGTTATTCTTTTATAATTTATTACTTATTTGGATAGAATTGATTATATTTAATAAGAAAATGAGACAATAAATTTAAATTTTAAGTGACATTAATAAATGTTTGTCAGGATAAAATTCATAGTACTTCAGGCAAACCATTAATTCACCTTTTGTGGAGCAGTGAAGGGGAAGATTAACTGTGCTTGCAATTTAGGACATTGTCACTAGGTGGCAGTAGTGCACAAGAATTACTTGACCTGCCATAATTTTTTAAAAAAAGAAACTGAAATGAAAAGTCACTGATTTATAATTTAATTATTACTTCTAACAAGCAGAGGTTTAAATATGTCAAAAATGTAATAGGTGATAAATCCACAAGTTCAAAAACCTACAAATTAAAAACCTACAACTATACAAACCTACAATTATACAATAAAAGTCTTCTATACCTGTCACCAAACTCCCAAAACTAATTCTATTAGTTTTTGAGTATCTTCCCAGAGGTTTCCTATGAAAGAAGACAAATTCATACTACACATATACACACATATATATTTTGTATTTTGCCCAGCCGTTCTCAGGCTTGCTCCTGGCTCTGTGCTCAGGGATCACTCCTTGTGGGCTCAGGGGACCATATTAGGTACTGGGGATTCAACCCAGCACTGATGCATGCAAGGCTCAAACATATATCCTCACCACTTTGTTTTTTTAACAAAATCAGCACATAGGGTTTCTGCATCCTCTATATAGTAGTATAGTGGCCCCTGGCAGAAAAAGTTATATATTTAAAAAATACCCTTAATGATGAATATTTTGTGCTGCTGTGATATTTCCAATTTTACACCATGACAACCAACATTGAAGTAAATAACCAGATGCTTATGAGATTTCACCTGTAATATAATTCCCAGAAGTGGAATTTCTGGTTCTAAATTGCAGACATTTGCAATTTTAATAGATATTGCCAAATGGTCTCTATAGAACTTTATCAATTATACTGTCTCATCAAAAAAGTATATGAGTAGACTTTGAAACCTTTGTAAATCTGGTTGAGCAAAGTAGTTTCATTTTCATTTCTCTCAAATGAGTGAGGGTGTCCATCTTTTGTAAGGATCCTTTATATTTCCTTTCCACAGAGCTACAAATACATTCACATACAGACATATGTGAGGTTTTGCTATGGATTCTATTGCTTGCTTCTGCTATTGAACTATACAATTTTTTCCCATTTACTTTACTCATTTAGCCATATCTCCGGGGCATAGCATTGAAGAGAAGTTTCTGCAAATGGGGTAAAAAGGGCCAGAACTTAAATGTCTATTTCTCCTATCAGACATTTGCCATTGACTCCTTGGGGATATATCTGTAGATTGGAATGGTAAAAGGAGAAATATAATAAATCCATATCCTGATACTAAGACTTCAAAGAAATGTAAAACCACTTAAAATAGTTTATTCATATGAAAATTCATGGAAAGGCCAGTAATAATGCAGCTGCTGAATATAGTGCTCAGAAATCTCTGACTCTTTGAGTGAAACGTTTGGTGAGTTTCATGGAAATTGCATAGGGAAATCGAGACTATTCATCTGAACAAGTAACTAAAAAATAAGCTCTTCTTAATTTTTTTCCAAGATGGGGTTTTAGGTCAATTTTACTGGGATGCTGCCATTACCATGTCCATCATAGGAAATTAGTACAAAGTTGAATGAAAATATTGTGTTCTCAATTTTAGGACTATTCCTTGCATATGTAAGTGGTGGTAACTGTGTCTTTAATTAGCAAATTGTTGCATTTTAGAGCAACATTGGACTGTACTCAATATCTCTTCATACTCTCATAGCCTACAGATAAGGAAATGGAGGCTTGAAGAGTTGAAATGACCTGTACAAGCTTCCTTAGCTAAGTTATGGCAGTGCTAGAGTCTGTGTCCTCTTATAACTGACTTTTACTTTCCTGCAAAATTTATAGGCTTGAACTTCCTGAAACATATCCTTGGAGGTTCTGCCATTGAGAAGAATGTTCCACTTTGAAAGAGCCCTATGTCATATTCCCTTTGATCCTTAGGATCCCTTACCAAAGACATGCAATGAAGCTTTCTGAGGCTAAGTGTGTCTGAGGGCACTAGACTCAATTAGTTTTGCTTTAACATTTTTGCTGTTAAAGCGGAATGAATGGACTGATATGAAGTTGGATGTCTTATAAACATATTTACCTGTTTATTCAGATTGTCTAGTAGTATGAAGTGGAAAAAAATTTATATTGCGAACTAAATAATCAAATTTTGATCTTAAATAACTTTGAAAGGTTTCCCGAAGCTTTAATGAATGTTTCATTATATTTAATATCATGTCTAGTCCCCTTAATTTGACTCAAAATCAAAAATAGTTTTGGTACTGTGTTTTGGTATGATAAAATGCATCCGTGTTGGTCATGCCTGGAGAGTGACTGAGGTGATTCAGGGTGGTCCGTAGATCCCATCTCTTTGGCCAAAAGGTATGTTTAAAAGAACAAAGTAAATTTCAGGGGTATAAACATAGCATGATCCCATTTTAATGGTAAGTTTCCATTCCAACTACTACTTACTTTTTCAAATTACACCACATGGAAAGGCTCACAGAAGTATACTTCATTGGCAAACACATATGTGTAGTCCTAAACACACTGGAATCCAGTTAGCATATAATGTGTATTTCAGATGCAGGTTGTCACTGAGGCTGGGTGGCATGGGACTAACAAAAACAGGATGAGCCCATAACGCAGAAATGGAAAACTAAGTGGGTGGGTGGATATGAACTTGGAAATGGAAAATATGGTTCCCCCTGAGGCATGGCCTGTATTCATTAGTACTGACCTATCTCCTCTTTAACCAGAAAACTGACATTGACACTAAAGCTTACTGAAAGACTGAAGAGACTCTCCTGTCCCCACAAGCCAGGGATAAGGATGAGACCACCCAAAGCAGTTATGTTGTTCCCAGAACCATATGTTTAGTTTTTATACTGAGTTCAATACTATCCTTACTCCTAGGAACATAGATTCTAGTAATTAAAGTCAACATATGCTTCCATTAAACCACTGTGTCCACCTCCAAATGGTTACAAATATGTAGTATAAATTATGGGATGTGGTGGGCTAGAACAGATGACAATTTATGCTAGTGACACTCTAAAAGCCAGAATTCTTCACTAGCAATGACATGGGAAAATTCTATTCAATACCTCCTGGGTTCCATTGTTGTCTCTGGGCAAATGTTTCTGGAGAAAATAATTTCTGTTTTCATTCCAGCTGTGTAGCAGATACTGTGATGATTGATTGCAAGTGTAAAGAATAAGAAAAACTTCGGCATACAAAGGACAATGACAGCCAGAAAGCTTCAGCCAGATCCTGCCCTTTCCTTGGAAGGAACTGGATCCTAGGAGGTGGAGCCTTTCCTATTTTTAGTACTCTGCCTCCCTCTACTGTTCTTCTTGAGAACTTTTTTTCTTACAACAATGAGAAATCATGTACTAGCTGCATCCTTCTCTATGCTCTCCCTGCTGGCGCTAATGGGAGATACAGATAGCTCCTTGATGTTGGACTCGGACCCTCGACGCTGCATGAGGCACCATTATGTTGATTCTATCAGTCATCCGTTGTACAAGTGTAGCTCAAAGGTAAGACAGAGTTTCTGTGAAGTTAAAAATTACTTCTATAAGCAGAAAAGAAGCCATATATATGTTTTATATTTTTTAATATAAATATATATATATATTGTTCATAGGATGGAGAACTATGACTATAACCAAAACTTGATGTTTATGGTTGGTTACAAGATAGAAAATTTGTGGGGGAATCACGCTTTTAGGATTTCACACCATGCTTTGTCCCCTGTTCCTTTAAAAATACGGTGCTGGGGATTTTTTTTTTCAGGTGTTAAGGATCAAACTCAGGGCCTCACACCTGCAAGCCAAGTGCTCTGCGAATGAGCTATGTCCCTGGCCCTGCTTTGCACTTTTTGTCAGTAAGACTTATTAACCATGTGTATACTTAGCCAAGTTCTCTCTCTTAGGATGCTCAAAGTCAATAAGAAAGGCTGCAGTGTTCTCACAATAAAACTGTTACTAAAGCACAAGATGGCTGTGCTTTGTCCCTGGCTAGGAAATTGTTGAGTGATAGTGTAATTTTTTTCATGAAAGAAAAATAGTGTACCAATTATTATGACTCCTATTCTGCAACAATAAAGAGGAAGAGAATGTCAGAAATATAATTGATAAATAAATGTACTCATTGAAGGGAACCGGCAAAATAGTTGGTCTCTGGACTTATAACCCAAGCTTTTCTCCATATACCATGTTTATGTTAAAATGGTTTCAAAAGGCAAATAGCAATCTGATTGTTGATCATTTTTACATTGCTGACCCATATATTTTCTATTTGGGATACTCTGTAACTTTCTTGCACAAGCAAATCATGAGAACAAAACACTCAGTTTTGAGGTAAGGTGTACAAAGGAGTACCATGTTTCAAAGGCCGCCAAGAGTTGTCAACCAATGGACCACCCAGAAGGGAGTCACACACGAGTCAAGAACACATTTCTAATGAGAGTTGTTTTATGATTGTCACTGCCCCTAAGCAGTCATATGATATGTATTTAACCACATTTGGCAAATAAGATTTTGTTTACGACAAATTTAGAGGTTTTTTCACTTTTAGTCCTGAAACTAAAAGTGTTTAAGATTATATTATGGCAAATACTTTATTGAATGACTAGAATAATTAAAAAGCTTCTGAGTCTTAACTGCTATAATTTAGACCATATAAGTCAATATCTCCACCCTACATTTAGAAACAGTACTACTACGGTCTGCCTTTAAAATTTCCATAACTTATCTGTTTATAGCTCAAAGATGATGGTTTATTTTAACATAGGGGAATCATAACTTGAGTTAAATCTCTTCAACCATTATATTAATAAAATCTAGGACCGTGGGAAAAATAGGGACTTTCCACTTAAGAACAACTTTTTGGCTCTTATTTGTATTTGTAGAACTAAAAAAGGAGTAAATAGATAAACTCAAATTTTTGCAAGATTGCACTCCCTTCACAAGGAAAAAAATGAAAATAATTTTTAAAAAGATGAGAAGTGTTTTTACAACTGTGATTACTCAAAAATTATAGGCCCGAATGAGGTTGATTTGAGCAATTACTAACTTCTTTACCCTCTCCCTACCAAAGCAGATTGCATTAGTATTTAATGTTTCTTATTTCATGGGCAATTTTTTGCTCTATTAAGTTGTTCTCCATACTCCTAACACTTCATTCTTTTAATTTAAAACATTTTATTGAGCTAACACTACCTTACGATACTATAAATGTTTATGTTTTATGAGTATTATGTTACCACAGTATGCCTCCAATTAGAGCATAATCATTATTCTTTTAACAAAGTAATTAAAAATTATTTCAAAGATTGTGTCAGTGTGGTGAGAGGAAGGAACAGAGAAATTAGAATGTCTCTAAAACCTAGTAAATGATATGGAAATATTTGATGGAATGATGGAAGAGAAAGCGCCTTAGCAATTATCACGTTCATTAGTCTAGGGACGGCCAAATAAGAGACGTCATCAACTCAAACCTAACAGATTTACAGTGCTTATCGTGAGTCTAAGAAACAGATTACCTTTGTTCACTTCTTCCAAAATTACACAGTATATAACATCTTCAAAATTGTGATATTAGGAGAAATGTTCATAATTTCATGGTAACAGTCTGTTTCCAAATACCCCCAAATATCCCACGGTCAGCCAATTTTTTATGTAAATGATGTTTATAATTATAAACCTTGCTTTCTTGGCCATGAAATATGCCTGGCAGTATCTCAGCTACTGAGACATTTTCTGGATTATATTTTCTCAGTACCCAGGAACAAAAGTGCCTTTCATTTTGAAATGTTCAGTAGTTCTTAACTCTCACAGATTTAAGCTGGTTTTCTCTTTTAACCGAATTGGTTGCCTTTACAGACTTGGAATAAAACATTTAGCCTGCATCTAGAAAACAGCTATTTGGAGTTTTACAAAGAGTAGAATAGTTTTTTTCCACTCTGCACAAATTTTGTTCCTGCACAGGATGCCAAGTGCTTATTATTTAGTAGACACATGACTGCTATTCGCCTGTTATTTTTCACTGCTTCAAGAGTTAACTTTTCCTAGTATCTAACCTTGGGAAGGAAGATGAAGGGAAAGAGGGCTGTATAACTAATATGGCAGCATCTTAAACTATACAATTTAATCACTGTCAATAAATTTGTGATGCAAGGCATTAAAATGTCATTTTTCCCCAGTAAGGCAACCTAATGACTGAAAGAAATATCAAGCAGTTTGATTTATGTCATTTAGCTCTGAAGTGGCAATGTGTGCTTCCAATAAGCATTCTGCTTCTATTTGAATCTTCATATTAGAGGAAAGCAAGTAGACCATAGGAACTAAGTAAAATAGTCCAGGTGCAATTTATATTCTGCTGGAAACAATGATTGATACTCAGCAGATTTTCTTAAAAGTAAAGAAAGGACACAGTGAACGCTTTCTAGGGGCCTTCTGTGAGATGTTGTTTCCCCAAAAATTCAATTTACAATTAGCCAGCTCTAGGGTCCTATCTTCCATTTATTCGTAATTCAGAATGATTGAGATGGAGTAAGGCAGAATACATGGGTCACAGAGATCCACCAAAGAATCAGTGCAGTCACAGACTAGGACACCTCCCCAAAATTTTAGGAGACATCTCCTAAAATTGGGTACAAGAAATCCTGGAACTGGTAATTTCATGTTTTTTTATTTATGTTCCCTGAAATTTTGAATAAGTAAAGGCTATTTAACAAGCAGGGAAATTATCCATTTTGAGTAGAGTTCTCTGGAAATTTTTTTTTTTTTTTTGCTTTTTGGGTCACACCTGGTGATGTTACTCCTGTAATACACAGGGGTTACTCCTGGCTCATGCACTCAGGAATTACTTCTGGTGGTGCTCGGAGGATCATATGGTATGCTCAGAATCGAGCCTAGGTCACCTGCCTGCAAGGCAAACGCCTTACTTACTGTACTATCACTCCAGCCTCTGGAAAATTTTTAAGGTATATAAGGTATATAAGGCATCCCAGGCTTTGAAGTGGTTTCATATTCCACCACCAAAGCTTACCAAATGGTGGCTTGTGGGGGGGGGGGAGTAGTGATTCTTTGCACCTCAGGTAAAATGGTCCTAATGCTATCTACCTAATGGTTTTGTCATGAATATGGGTAGCAATATTTGTAAAACATCCTGCACATTGTAGGCATATAATAGAAATTAATGCATTACAATCCTGATGAAGTTAAAAACTGGAGAGGTGTTTAGATCATATTTCTGTTTTCTTCTCTACTGAGTTCTCGATAAATCTCTTATGACTTTTTTTTTTTTTTTTTTTTTTTTTTTGCTTTTCGGGTCACACCCAGCGATGCTCAGGCGTTACTCCTGGCTTTGCACTCAGGAATTACTCCTGGCGGTGCTTAGGGGACCATATGGGATGCCGGGGATCGAACCCGGGTCGGCCGCGTGCAAGGCAAACGCCCTCCCCGCTGTGCTATCGCTCCGGCCCCCTCTTATGACTTTTATTAAACACAAGCCTAGCCTAGGTCTGAAGGCAGCCAATTTGTGGTAGAAAGTGCAAATGTACATTTTCTATGTAGGGGGGACAATAGTGAAAGAGAAACAGATGCTGCTTTGTGACCTCCATTCCTATGTAGATTGGAGAGAGAAACTGGATAGGATCTTTAGTTTCTGGATAGGCATGGGGTTTGGGAATGATAGTCTGAACCTGTTAAGTCTGAATTAGTGAAGATAGTGGCCCAAGGCCAAGGATGTGAAACCAGGATATAGGTTGACTGAACTTTGAAGGGTGACAGAAACAACAACAAAGGATAAATGGGGGTTAGGAGAAAAACAATCTGGGAGAATTTCCTGAGGAAAGGATGTCTTATATGCCAAGAGCCGAACCTTTGGATTTGGAGAGCATGGTACACATCTCAGGTAATCTCTTACTACTATCCACATAATTCATAACATCATAGGAGAAAGGAGGGGAGCAAACTATTGAGCTAACAACACAGTTATCTGCACAGAAGCAAACAATTTTTAAAGCACTGTAGCACTGCCATCCTGTTGTTCATTGATTTGCTCGAGTGGGCACCAGTAACGTCTCCATTGTGAGACTTGTTGTTACTGTTTTTGGCATATTGAATATGCCACGGGTAGCTTGCCAGGCTCTGCCGTGTGGGCAGGATACTCTCAGTAGCTTGCCAGGCTCTCCAAGAGGGACAGAGGAATCGAACCCGGATCGGCCATGTGCAAGGCAAACGCCCTATCCACTGTGCTATCGCTCCAATAAAAATGAAATAAATATATACTGAGTACTTGCTATGTCTAGGCAGCATGAAAGGTACTAGAAAAATAAAAGTATAAAAACTAAGAGTAAGTTTTTATGAAAATGTTCACAAGTAAATAGACGATAATGGAAGGTAAATGTTCCATGTGCAAAGAATCGTGCGTTGGAACCAGAGTGGAGGAACTAGATTCTAATGGGAGTGACCTGAGTTCCCACACTTCCTGTCAAAACTGCCCCATGCCTGGTGACTGCTTCATCTCCCTGTTCACAGGTTTTTTCATCACCTTACTCACAGTTTTTTTCATGCCTTTAGTCTAATACAGACCCTTTGGAGGTTGAATGACTTCTCAGAGCAAAGGTTTTGATTCTTCAAGAGATTTCATTGAATAAGGTGTGCCCAGTGTTCACTGCTAAACTCTTCTTGAATGTGAGAACTAGTTCTTTAATCTTGTACTGAAGAAGACGTCTAGTCAGTCATGGCCTGAACCAAGAATTCATGGGAGCTCCACATGAGAGGAGAGAAAACTGATTGTGATAGTCTTTCAACAAGGGGTGATGAAAACCATCTGTGTTTAGGCTTTCACTCAGAAGAAAGTTATGGATTGCAGTAAAAGACATAACTGTCTAAGAACTATGGTAGGTCATCACAGAGAGCAGGGGCTGGAGGTCTTAGGGTGCAATCCTTGGTCTGGACCCAGAAATCCCAGCTGGCAACAATCCTCCCAGTGCAGCCTAAACTGGCCCATGACCAACATGACAGCTTAATGAGCTGTTATGGCCTCGTATTATGGCCATAACATAGTTAGGAGAGAGGACTCAGAAATCAGATCATCTCAGCTCAGAACGCTATTCCTTCCAATGTATGGCTATATGACTTCTGGCTGCTAATATAAATTTTATTTCTTGGTTTGTAAAATGGGGAAAATTTACCTTTTGAAGTAGGTGTTAAAAATCAAGTTGCAAATGAATGATCTAGTACAGTGCCTGGGACTTGCAAATGTTCAACCAAAGTTACATATCATCATATTTTAGTTATTATTATTGCTATTATTATAATTAACATGTGGAAATCAGACTAAAATACAAAAGAATTAATCACTGAGCAAAAATGGAACCTAGAAGCACTTTTCATATTAGAAGAAATTGGCTTGGAGACAAGTGATTCCAAGGCTGGGAGTTAAGAGAGAAGGAACTTGAGGAATTTAGTAGTTTCTTAACCTCAGAACAATTGTTGGTAACCTCTGATAGAAAAAATTTAATTGGATGAAAAATGTATAGTATGTATCTGTCTCCTACCTGAATTATGAGAAGTCCGTATAAAGACATATGCGCAATAATCAACCATTGAACTCACTCCTCTAATGGTGTGTTCCCTGTCAAAGGAAGTAAATCTTTTAATTTGATAATGTAATGGTGTACATGCTGTCTACAAAGAACAGTTAAGTGCAAAATACTACGATATCAAACAGAGCAGACATATCACCTAGCCTTGAGGCATGGCCATCAACCAGAAACTGTGGGTCTATGTGTTTCTGCAGGTGAAGGTGTTTGAAGATGTCAAAATCTCATTGAACTGAAAAAGGTTGTGGTACTTAAATCAAATAAGGGAGGTATTGGGCAGGGATTTTGATAGTGGAAGAAATATTAGACATGTCGTAAGTATTAGAAGATTTTGCTGTGTAGCAACTTGGATAGAAGTGGTGATGATATGTTTCTAGATGCCACAACATAACGGCCATATGTGAATGTCTATGATTAGAATGTAATTAGGAATCCTAGAAGAGGTCAAACAGGAATAGAGCCTGGTACGAGTTGATTCATGTCCCAAGAAAACCTCTATCTGGATGGAAGATTATTATTATTTTTTGCTTTTTGGGTCACACCTGGAGATGCACAGGGGTTACTCCTGGCTCTGCACTCGGGAATTACTTCTGGCGGTGCTCAGGGGACCATATGGGATGCTGGGAATAGAACCAGGGTCGGCCGCGTTCAAGGCAAACGCCCTACCCGCTGTGCTATTGCTCCAGCCCCTGGATGCAAGATTTTATAGTTGTTTAGATCAGGGGTTTGGTTTAAGACATATCTGAGTTCCATTTTATTTCTGCCTTTACCAACTACGTGATTTTGAGCAAGTTGTTTAAACTCTCTAAAGTCTCAGTTTGTTCATCTTCACAGAGCAGATAATAATAAAGCCTTTCTTGCAAGATGGTTTTGGAGATGATATTAGATTAAATGTTGCAGGTGTTCAATGAATTTTAGTTGCCATTGTTATTATTAGTTAAATGATTGCTACCTAGTGCTCCATCTAGATCAGAACCTCTCACGTCTACAGATCCAGAGCCTATTACTCAAAATGTGTGCTTTAGTCTAGCAGTATAAAAGAAAAGTTAATTTTTGAAAAATGCAGAATCTCTGATGCCATCCCAGAACTACTCAACCAAAATTAACACATTGACAGATATCTAGCACATTTATGTCCCTTCCTTAAAGCATACATTTATGAGTCTTGTTTTCCGAAGCTCTTATTAATCCATCCCCACCCTGTCTCCACACACACAAGCTAGATTTTGGTATTTCTTATTGTTTTGAGATAGAAACTGTATTTGTATACCGTGAATCTCCCAGACAATGAATTTGTATATGTGTGATGAGAAATGGGCCACAAAATTGTTTCAAAGTTTTTTTCTTCAAAAAAGAGGGCATTCGAATTTTAAATGGAGGATAGTTGTTGGGATTTCATTAAGCAGAGCTAGGTAAAAGGACATTTCTAAAATACTTGAGTAGAGAAAGTCAGAACAGTTCAGTGGGTAGTCCTAAAATAATTAAGCTTGACTGAAGCAGGGAGTGGGTGATGACAATGAGGATAGTTTTGAGGAAGACTGAAAAGATATGTGAAACCGAGGTCAAGGGGACTCAACATCTCACTCAAATTTCGGGATTTTGGATTTTATTTTGAAAGCTGGATATAGCCATTGAAGGTGTTTGTTTACATCTGTGAGATCTCCTAGCTCAGAAAATCCAGTTACTGAGGACGAGGGGCCAGTTAAAAGTGGCCCAAATTTCTTCTGTGCTGAATGGGCTGTTTTTCAGAATGAACTGAAGGTGGAGCTTGTCACTTGGCACTTGTCATCCCGTTGATCTTCGATTTGCTCTAGTGGCACCAGTAACATCTCCATTCATCCCTGTTGTGTGCTAGTATAGCCCAATTGTATCTGCTCACTCCAGGAACATGAAAAGCCTCAAACCATTTGTTCAGGGTTTTGATGAAGAAGTCTGACCATCTTGTAGGTGGGCAGCCACGAGGTCTTTTGACATCCCGTGGAATCCAGTCGTTAACAGCTCTAGTCCAGCAGTCGTCTCTAAATCGCGTTACTCATCCAGTCCATCTGATTTTTAATGCCTTGGCAAACAAGACAGTGTCCCTGATTCATGATCGTCGACGGAGGTCGGAACTCCGGATTCCTTCTCTCACTTGAGTGAAATGTGATACTCCAAGCATAGCTCTTTCAATTCCTTTTTGGGATACCCAAATAGCGTTCTCACCCTGTTTTCATAAAGCCCACGTCTCCGAGGCATATATTAGTGCAGGAAGAACGACGGAGTGGAAAAGATGTGCCCGGAGCCGGAGGTTCTTCATCTTTTTAACCACTTCTTCGACGTTCTTGAACACGTTCCATGCTGCTCTCTTCCTCCTGCACAGTTCTGGCCCAAGTCGTTTCTCATGTTGATTTCTCAACCCAGGTACACGTAGATGCTGCATTTGGAGATGTTTGTTCCGTTGAGAGCAAATGGAACATCAGGGACTAGTTCATTTTTCATTAACATTGTTTTGGTGAAGTCTGACCTTTCCACACTCTCGGTTGAATGAACTGAAGGTGGAGCTTGAGATCCTGAAAACTAAGTGAAATCTTTATAGAATTTTTTTTTACAAATTTTCCTACATAACTGAGTTGATCACTTTACGGATTGTGCTAATTCTCTGATCCTCCCAGGTATATAATTAACCCATATGTGTATTATTTGGGTATAAAACATCCCACCTCATTTTTTACAACAGACACCCAGATTGAAGTTGGATCTCTAAAGACTCCATTTTTGGAGTGACATTTCGAATGACTGCCCATTCTCCCTATCTGATAATTCACATTAGATACAAAGGAGTTTACCTTAACACTACTTCAAGGTGTGTTGTTAAGGAGCATTTTCCATTTACTGATTTTAGTGGAGAGAAGGTACTGAGGATGATTTGGACTCTTATTAGATAGATATGGGCACTGTTGAATGACGTATGTATTCCTACCTAAGGTAATATCTCCCAAAACTTATTTCAATTCACTTTTGTTTTGCCTATCAATGTGAAGAGCATACAGGACAGAGTCTAAGCTTTAATAAAACCGAAACAGCTCATGGCTGTCATTTTCTCGTTCCGTGAAAAGAAATTCATTGGACTACTCCAACTTACATTCACCAAGCCCTGTTGGTTGTTTTGTAGTTCCCATATTCTTTGGTGGTTGCTAAGAGATTGTTGGACTCATCCCAGCATCATTGCAGATAATGATGTTAATGATCTATAATTACAGGAGCCATTTTCTCTCTCCTTTGGAAAGATAGGCAAGCCATTTCCTCCTTTAAATCCCTGGGGATTTAATTCTCTCCTATATGCTCATGTTAGAGAGATAATAGTTGGTGAGATTTTTATAAAATATCATAAAGTAAATGTCACATGATATTGTGCATACATATGTCCTTTAATCTATTGTTGAATGGTTCTGTTTTTTTTAATGTTCTTGCTGCTGATTCTGGAAAATAGGGAAACTTGTTTTTCCATTGCATGATATGTAATTTCCAAAGCAAGACCCTCTCACAGAAACATGAACTAATTATCCCAGTTCCCTTCCTGTCCCTGTGTTCCATCAAGTTACTCCTCTATCCCATCTATGACTGCTGCTCTGAGAATTCCATAATTTATGTGTAGGATGCATAAATGAATTTCTGACTCATCTCCTTAAGCTATATGCCAAATATTTAACTCTATGTGTGTGTTTATAGCTACTGTTCTGGAGATGGCTTGGTAGTTTGCATAGAATTCGTAAAGGAATCTGTTTACATAAGCCACATTAAAAACCACAATAAAAAATTCAGATCAAGCTTTATTATCACCCACAACTACTTTTAGATATGTAGCTGGTAGAAATGAGTACATAATAATATTTGATCCTAAATAACTTTGAGGATCAATTGCACCAATATGATACTCCTTTAATATATTAACCCAGAAGTGCCCCAAATGCAGTTTCTTTTGCTAAATGTATTTTTATTTCTTTTGCTTGTCTTAACTTGTAGGTCCCAGAATATTTCTTCCTGTGCATCATTCATATTTTCCTCTTTTTCTTCTCCAGAAGCTATAATCCTTTTGATCCCTGGCGCCACATATGGTTCCCAAACCCTGGCAGGAGTCATCCCTGAGTGCAGAGCCAGGAGTAAGTCCTAAGCACTGCTGGGTGTGACCAAAAACAACAATTCCAAAAGTAAAGAAACCTAGTTTCCTTAGAAATTCCTTTCACATAGCACATTTAAAAGTATTTTTATATTTGTATTTTTATTGCACACTTTATTTTATTCTTTGAGATTTTTTTTCTCTATGTCGTTGCTTACACCCTGATTTCAACTTGGACTGATTTCCTGCATTTTGAGATTGTTCTAACTGGCATTAAGCCAGTGGTAGAATGCCACCTCTCAGAGGAAAATTTCTTCTTTGCTTTTTATTTGTCACACTGTTGGACATCATTTAGTGCTTCTGAACTCACATGAGAGGATTTTTAACTTCAATTTGTCTTAAGATGGGGCTTGAGGTTTTTAAAATCAGCTTGTCAGGTGATGCTCAGTACACTGAGGGCTCCAAGTCACTGGTCTGATCCAGCAGGACTTGACAGGAAATGTTAGGATCTTTTCAAGTATAGTGTGGTTGGAGCGTGGCTGCAAGGTAACCACTTCTCTTCTTTCCCCAGATGGTGCTCCTGGCCAAGTGTGAGGGGCACTGCAGTCAGGCGTCACGCTCTGAGCCCATGGTGTCATTCAGCAGTATCCTCAAGCAGCCCTTCCGCTCCTCCTGTTACTGCTGCCGGCCCCAGACCTCCAAACTGAAGGCATTGCGGCTGCGCTGCTCAGGAGGCATGCGACTCACAGCGACCTACCGGTACATCCTCTCCTGTCACTGCGAAGAATGCAGCTCTTGAAACCAGCTGTTGAGTGGTTCCTGGATGGCTCAACTTCTCCCCCCCTCACCAAGGCAGTTCAAGCAGCTAGAGAAAGACTGACAAGGAAAGAGTTAAGGGCAAATAAGCAATTCCCACAGGGATTCTGCATATTTTAGTAATAAAGACTCTACATGCTTGTTAACAGAGATGCTCTGAGAACTTGTTTTCCATTCCCATCTTCATTCCCTATTACAATTACTTTTGGTCCCTTTTCAGCCCCAGCCATTTTCCCATTCAGTGCTGAATGCTATTCGAGTTTCCACACAATTCAGCATCAGTGAGAAAATTGGTAAGGCTGCCAGTTTTTGGTGCAGAGAACCAGGGTGGAGAAGCACTCACTTTGGAAAGCTGGAAAGACCAACTCTTTTTGGGATACTATCCTTTTTTTTTGTTTTGTGAGTTTTGTCTAAGCAGCCACGCTAAAGATTATCAATTTTAAATTCTAGGCACCAAAAAATATGTTTAGTCAGGTTCACTCATGTCCAGCTAAGTGACATTAAAATGACTAACTAGCAGACTCTTATGTAATGCTGCAAATCCTGATTGGCATAATTATTATCTAGAAACGATATTAAGAATGTAAGGGTGACCAAAAAAATAACTGTCACTTGAAGGCTCTCTAATAAGAACTATAGTAAAATGTAAGAGGGCAGAATTTTAAAATATGGATCCTGCACTGACTTTAAAAAGGCATATATGTACTAGTGGCATGGAAAATGTGCTGTACTCATGCATGCAAATTAGACAACCAAGTATGAATCTATTCGTGGGTGTGTTATAACTTTAAGCCATGTTGTGGGTATTGTTCTCTAACATCCACTTTTCCATGTGAAGCTTACTGCCCAAATGGTGGCCTGGCTCATGTTCTAAGCATTTGGTTCAAATATAGTTTGATCATAAGGCTCAAAGTTTGAGTTATTTTCATCTTTTGAAATAAAAAGAAAATATCTTCAAAGCTTTTACTGTGTACACATTGCTTTTTCCAATTCAATCTCCTACTGTGATGCATGCCTATGGTATGGTAGAGGTTCAGAAATAGAGGAAATATGTGTTCTAGAATATATGGAAGAACATTTTTGGTTTTTTAGGGGTTATATGGGGGCTATATCTGGAAGTGCTCAGTGCTTATTTGGTCTGCGCTCAGGAATCACTCCTGGCAAGCATAAAGAACCACATAGGATGCTGGGGATAGAATCCGGGTCTGCTGCATGCTAGGCAAACACCCTATTATCATTCAGGTACCTTGTGTAGCATTTTTGGAAATTAATGTATTAGGATGAAGAGGACTTAAATCTTTTGATGTTTAGTCTCAGAATTTAACTCGTCGAATGAGCACAAAATCCCATGTCTACTAGCTTTCTTACACACTATAGAATGAAATAGAAAAAGTGTCTGCTTTTTAATTTTCACTTTTCTAAGAAAGAATATGTGTCAGTAAATGAAATCAAGAACTAGAAGTAGGATAAATAATTTACAAATAGTTTCTGTGCCATTGACTGTACAGCACTCCAGGTTCAATGATAATTTTGAGCATTAAGAGAGTACAGAATTCTCCTTGTGGTGAATTAACAACTCCCCCCTATGGTGCTAACATAAAACTACGTCCTCTTTGGATAGTTCAACAGTAAACTAAACTTAGTAACTCGATCTCCAGGACAACCATGATACCATACGTCCTGAAATCACCACAGATACCCGTGCACACTACTGTTACTGAGCTAACACGTGAATTAATTTTACTGTAGAAATGATGGTTTTGTACACCCTCTGGTACAATTTTCACACATTTTTGTTAGAAAAACCATGAGGGTTAAATTTGTACTGGGGAATTTGGATAGAGTGAGACTAACATTATTAAACCTGGACCTTGATCTTCACTTTGATGGTGACAAAGTCAGTCTGTTAAACTGGAGGGTATCCCCATTATGAACGCAAATACAAAATGTCAAGTTAGAATACCATATAAAGAGAGCTTTTGTTATAAAAATAATCACATTTAGTATCTAATGTTAAATGATTCTAATTTTTACCTGGTAATGAAAGTATTAACTGTTGGTCACATGTGTAGCTATTATTCAATATCATTAATCGAAAAGTGGAAATAATGCTACTAACCCTAAAATAACTATTTTTGGCTCTTGAAAACTCAATTTGCTTTGAGAGTCATATGCCCCAAACTCCAGTTTTTATTTCCTTTCTACAAATTTGGGACTGGAAGAGTTTGCTATATGACTCATATTTTCCAAATTCTCTGGAAGTCATAGGAAAGATTCCCTTCAAATCCCATTACACGGTCTATTGTCAGAGCTTCCCCATGGAAATAAGCAGAATATGCCTAGAATATTAGAGTGTCATAGAACAGTGGCATTAAAAGGATCATTAGAAAGCTTCCTTTTATTCTGTATGAAGAGATGAACAAAGGGAGTTCTTTGGACAGCCCAAGAATTTTCCCAAACTTTCAGAGTTTTAAATTAGGAGCTAGAACCCATTCTTCTCTTTCTTCACAGCCATGTTTTCTTTCTCTCTACCTCTACCAGTGAAAGGAGTCTCACTCTTCTCTTCTCAGGATATTGGATACTGAATATGGTGAAGAGTGTGACAAGACTGTGGAAAGTTTAATGGGCCACATCAAGGCTGAGAAAGAGGATAGAGTTATATTTTCCCTAAAGACCTAAAAATATCCCTGGGAACAGAGAACTTAGACATTATTGAATATAAAGTTACTATGGAATTTGTATTGTATCCTTAAAAAAATTAAATACATTTAGCCATATGTTAATATCTACCCTTAAGGACTGAGAGAAATCCAAATGAAAACATTTGATCTGTTAAAAATTCTTCTCCTGGAATGCATAAGGAATGTTCTTGACGTCTGCACTTATTATGCATGAATAAAGGGAAATTATAATGTTATAATGTTAGCAGCAGACATCTTTTCAGGAGGCAGCGTGGGCCTTCCAAGCATTGCTCAGAGGCCCCAGGGACCACGCCTAGAAATTCCTGGCAAACCAGGTTAGTGGTTCAGTGTAGACCCAGAGGAAGCAGTGCTGCTTGTCCCTGTGGTGTTGCTACTGGAAATTACCTAACCTACCTCAGTAGTGCTCAGGAGTTTCTAGGGCTACACCTAGGGATATTGGGAAGCATATGATTTTAGGGATCAAACCAGAGTTGGTTGATGCAAGGCATGTGCCATAACATCTGAAATATCTTTCCATCCCCAATATCTTATACCATTAAAATCTGTGTGCAATCCATAATGGTGGAGGGAAACCTCCTAGAAACCAATCTTCCTCTCATTTATAAATAAAATATGCTGACACTGCAGAGGAAGAAAGGAAAATTAGGGGCAGAATCTATTTGCTTGAGCTCTCAGACTGATTTATTACATTTCTTAAATTTTAGTCATATAAGTGCATTAATTTTCCCCAGAAGTTTAACGTGGAGAACAGATCAACCTTTTTTGGTCTTAAGGAAATAATGGTTGAATTTCTTCTGTATTCCATTGTTTGTTAATTTACAGAACACAACACATTGTTTGGTATACTTCGTATTAACTCTAGTAAGTCCCATTATCTGTTTGACTGGTGAATTTTTGAATAAGTTGATTTCTTCCTTTTGATCTCGGAAGTCTTAAGGTATGTATTTGCTTCTGGTTCCTTCTTTGTTCTATATGTGAAACATACACACTGAATAAGAGAGCACCCTAACATAAAACACCAAATGCCTGGGGGATAAGATGAAAAACAGGTAAAAAAGGAATGCTATTGTGCTGATGCTGCTTCTTCATGACCCCAGGGTCCAGCCCCATCCTGGTGTACAGGCACACTTCATTCACTTCTAGAGCTAGAACAATGGAGAGAGGTAGATCTGAAAAGAGTTCTGCCCATAACCTTACTTAGTACCACATCCTAGAAGGAGCACTTTGTTTAGTAACGTCAGTTTATACGCACAAACCAAGAGAAGCAACTCCTTCCAAAGCATAATATTTTTATGAGAAAACAGTATTTTATGCCATCAAATCAATGTTAGAGCCCTCTGATATTTATAAGTCTTCACCACAATCAACCCTTGCATGGTGTGAGGGTTTGGAGACCAAATTTCCAAGCAGTAGAAAATTGTTGTGCAACTTTGGACTGCCCCAGAACTTAACTACTAATAGCCTGGTGTTAACTTATTGATAAGATAAGCAAACTATTTTTGATAAATAAACTATAAAACATATTTTGTAAATTATATGCATTATATACTTATTCTTACAATAAAGAGCAAACAGAAAATGCTATTAAAGTCATAAAAAAAGAAAATATATTTACAGTGCTGTACTGTATAGTTATGGTTGTTATTTATTTTCAAGAAAATCTGCATGTAAGTGCATCCTTGCTATTCAAACCTATGTGTTAAAAATCATATAGTTTTATATATTAACAAAATGTTTTAATTCATTCTACCAAAAATTTATGGCAGAAAAGGCCTTTAAAATTCAATTGTTAATGTAGTTTCTAAATGAAATTTCTCACTGATCAAAGTTATTGTGTGCCCTCAAATATTAATATCACTTTCTCATGTGATAGAACATTTTTAACTTGGTGACTATAATGAGCATGAATGTGCACCAAGGAAGGAATTGTTGTTTGCCTCAGCTCAAGATGCAGAGTCATCTTGACCAATGGTATTGTCTATCAAATATGGCTCATATTCACCTCTGAAGACTGGTGGAAGCAGGGTATGAATGTTATGTTGACCATGGAAGACAACTCTAGGAGACAATACTGCACCAGAACTGTCTAATGGAATTGGTCGAGTGCCAGCTCTACTTCTCTTTCTGTAAAAAGCTTGCTCCCTTCTCTAGCCTTCTGTGGGAGCCAATTCTTAGATGTATCACAAGCTTCATCTCAGCATCTGGCTCTTGGAAACCAAGCCTGCAACAGTAATTTTTGCATATTTTATTGGCCTAGAGAAAGAAACTACTGCATCTAAACTGTCTAGTCTCATTATGTGGTCCATAATATTTTGGATTCAAAACAATGTTTCTATCCCTCTTAAGGGCATGGTTTAAAAATAAGTGCCAGTACTTATTGTGTGTTAGCTACAATGCTAAAGGCTCAAAATAATGAACTGAAGAAGAAACATAGTTTTAAATTTAATATATTCTTAGGCTAGGGAGGGTGAGAAATGACTGCAATAAGTGCTCTGCTGACATATAGAGAAAACGCACAAAAAAGCTGATCTTATGTGCTTGGTTTCAGAGTGTCTTAAATTAAGGTGATGTGACATTTAATGATAATATTAGAATTTATATAGCTATTGCACAGATACTATGTCATTTGGTTTTCAATATCCTTATGTGTTAAGCTAATTATTATAAAATCTTATGGATAATAAGGCAAAGATTGTCTTCTGACCTCAGTGTGTGTTCTCTGTTAATCCAACTCACCTCCTTTTCTCCCTCCCCCTCCCCAAAGTGGACAAGAAGGAAAAGACTTGTGGACAAGAAGAAAAAGATTCTACCAATAATCTTGTGTTGGTATTTTTCACTTCCATGATCAAACTCTGATCCCATAACGTGAGAAACTTACTGACCAATAAAACAAGGTTCTTGAGAAACCTTCTTCAAAAGCTATATCAACTCCACTATTATATACTGAAGAAAATAAATGCATTTCAAGTTAAAATTTAAATTTTTTATTAAACCAAGGCTTTGCTTAAAGTGAGTATGCTTACTAGCTGAATTTACATCCTCATTTGACTGTAATCTTTGAACAGTTTCAATGTCCTAGGGTTATACACATTTGTTGACTTGAATGTTTTACTTAAAAATTGTGGGAGCAGGAGAGATAGCACAGGGGTTAAGGTACATGCCATGTATGTGGTCAGCCTCAGTTTCACCCCCAGCACCACCAGCTGCAACCTGGAGGTCCCTGAGCATGGCTAGATGTGGCCCAAAGATCCAGAAGCTTCACCAAAGTGGCCCAGATAATAACAAACATTTCAAATTTCAAGCAACACCATATCCTTGGGCTGGAGCAATAGCACAGCGGGTAGGGCATTTGCCTTGCACTCGGCCCACCCGGGTTCGATTCCTCTGCCACTCTCAAAGAGCCCGGCAAGCTACCGAGAGTATCTTGCCCACATGACAGAGCCTGGCAAGCTACCCGTGGTGTATTCGATATGCCAAAAACAGTAACAACAAGTCTCACATGGAGATGTTACTGGTGCCTGCTCGAGCAAATCAATGAGCAACAGGATGACAGTGACAGTGACAGTGACCATATCCTCAGGCCCTTGCATCAAACTACAGGCCCTGTTGGCTAAGAATAAACTAGAAGGCACCCACAAAATAAATAAGTATTGTTGGAAAGTAGACATCACAACTTAGTAGCAATTTTACTTGTGTGGAAGTTTCGTCATCATCAATGCTATTATTCTCATCATTGTCATTATTTGATAGCACAAGAAATTGACTTTGCATTGAGTATCTTGTCTGCTCTACCTCATTTAACCTTCCTGATTGCTCTTGAGATTCATAGTGCATTCAATTTACACATAGTAGAACAAACGCTGATCATTTCTAACACATTGCCTTTTCATAGCCCAGAGTTCTTAAAGATCTTCACAATGGCCTCCAAAACTAATAAATGGCCTCCAAAACCATCTTCAGCACCGAAGGTATATAAAGTATCTGTACTACAAAAATAAATTTTAAATAATAAAGTCTGAATGGCTGAAGAGTTAGTACAGCGGATAGGGTTCTGGCCTTGCATGCATCTGACCAGGGTTTGATCCCTGGCACCCCATATGGTGTCCTGAGCCCACCAGAAGTAATTCCTGAGCAGAAAACCAACCCTGAACATTGCCATATATGGTACAAAAGCAAACAAACCAACCAAAACAATTATAAAGTTGCTTCTTCCAAGAGCTATCATTTAAACTCTGCTATAATTTTAACTACTTAATAATACACGGAAGAGCCTGACAAGCTCCCCGTGGCATATTCGATATACCAAATACAGTAGCAATAACAGGTCTCATTCCCTTGACCCTGAAAGAGCCGCCTCCAATCATTGGGAAAGACGAGTAAGGAGAGGTTGCTAAAATCTCAGGGCTGGGACGAATGGAGACGTTGCTGGTGCCCGCTCTAGCAAATCAATGAACAACGGGATGACATTGATACAGTGATACTTAATAATGCCTCACTTCAATATTTGTTATGTTCCAGCAGTTTTCTTTTTCTTTCCATATAATTCCACGTGGAATTATATTCTTTTTGCATCAGGGCAGTTTCTTTCTCTTTTCCTTGTCATATCACACAACTCTGATTATGATTCATGTCTTTTAGGTATTTGGAAGAAAACATAAGAAACCATTATGCTGGCAGAATTACTGATTTGAAAAGGAATATGAAGAATTTATTTTCACCCAATTAAGTTTTTTCTTTATTCTTAATTTTTATTTAAAATGTTTTTATTGAATCACGGTGAGATAGATTCTTACAAAGCCGTTCATGATTGCGTTTCAGTCATGAAATATTGCAATACCCATCCCTCTACAAGTGTCCATTTCCCAGCAGCAGTGTCCCCAGGTTCCCTCCCATCACCCCCCACCCCCACACTCCCCAGTCTGCTTCTATGGCAAGGCTCTTCTTCTCTCTCTGTCTCTGTCTTTCTCTCACACCCATTTGATTTTATAGGGTTTTGTGATCCTGTCTCCTGAATTCCCAAGCAGATCACATTTCACTGAACAATTACATTCTTGATTATTTATGCACAGCATTTCTGTGAACAACAAGAAAGTATTCACCATTTTTGTAAGCTACATTCTATAATTTTCTCCGGCCACTTTTATCTACTAGTTCAAAGTGTTCAGCACACTAACTGCACACGAGCGGCATCTCTGGGCTCAGGCTGCCTGAGCCCACATACCGAATCTCATGTTAATTAGCTATGTGACTTCTAGACATTTTATTTGGACCTTCTGTACCTGGTTTCCACGTCTATAAGATAGTATGAGCCTATATACACAATTCATATATTATTATGAGGATTAAATAAGTTAATGTAGGACAAGTAGAAACTTAGAACCATACTTGGAACTGAGTAGCAAGCACACTTATATACTTTAAATACCCTTTGCATTATGTATTCATAATTCAAATAAGCTACAATCTCTCAAATATAGTTTCAGTTAAGATGAACATTTTCCCCATATTTTTCCCAACAAAATGATGGATTTTTAAGATTTCTTTTTATAGTCCCCCTACAATAAAAATATTCTATTTTAAAGTTATAGTACTAAGGAGATAGCTATAAATAAGAGCTGGTTGTTATTCTATGGTTTAATTTTTGGCATGTGTATTCTGACTTAAAATTACATTCATACCAGTGGCAGAAGATACCTATTAGATTATTTATTTGTCCAAGTACGTGCCTGAATTGGGATTTTGTGGCAACAACTAACGTGCTGAAATGTGCAAGTTTCTCAATATTTTTCTGCAAAATTAATTTACTTTGAAATAAATGTAGCCTTCTTCCCTCATATAATTATTCCCAGAAACAACGTTTCCATCCTTTCCTCTTCTCCCCTTTAGCAATCCTCTTACAGGCATGAATTAAGGAACCAAATTTGAAGCATATTCTGCATAGTGGTTTTCTGAAGAGCCTTATAAAGGCACATTTGGGTTATATATAGATTTTTTTTTCCATTTTTGATCACCTGGCTGTGATAAGGGCTTACTTCTGACTCTGCACTCAGAGTTACCCATGGCAGGCTCTAGGTACCATATGGGAGATACGTGTTCTACCTGCTGTACTATCTCTCTGGCCCTCGGGCTATATTTCAATTTAAGAACACCAAGGAAGAGAGGATTTTAATACATAATATAAGTTGACACACCTAAATCACTTATTCCATACATCAGCTTTCACTTTTCCCCAGGAGTACTACTGTTGACTAATATAATTTTTAGCTCTTTAAATTTTAGAGAAAGATGTTTTTAACTTCTCCAAAATGGTAACATTACTCATAATTGTAATTTAATATATTCACATAATTTATCTATTATTTAAAGTCCTACTAATTTCTTTCATTTTTATTTTTCGGTACACACTCAGTGGTGCTCAGGGTTTACTCTTGGCTCTGTACTCAGGATCAATCCTGACAGTGCTCAAGGGACCAGTCAGTGCCTTAATCCCTATTCCTATACTATCATTCTGATCCTGATTCTTATTATTTTCAAATAGCAGTAATTTACTTAATGTCATAAATATTTGTAGAAAATCTTGAACTTCAACCAACAGTAGGCTTGAAATTCAAAATTGAAAAGTTTTATATTACTCAGCAATTTTATATTACCTAGTTAGTTGTACCTAACAGAAATGTAGTTCATGTATGTCATTTTTAATTTCCTAATAGTCACATTTTAAAATTACATAAACATGTTTTATTTAACATAAAATATCCTGAGTATTGCTATTTCAATATCTAACCAACATGAAAATTTATGAAGGAGAGCAAAATCTATTTTCATCTATATTACAATAGACATTTTTATACATTTTATACTGAGATTGGAACAAGAGATTTGTTCAATGACTTTAATTTTCTTCTTAATTTGCTAAATAAATGCATTTCATTTCCTTTTGCTTGTTATTTTTTTTACCACTCCCAGTGGTGTTCTGTGATTATTCCTGGCTTTGCAATCAAGAATAACTCCTGCTGAAGCCCAAGGGACCCAGGTAAGCTGTGTGCAAAGCAAGCACCCTCTCCACTTACTACCTGCTAAGCCCCCTAAATTGTATTTAATACAACATTTAGCTAAAGAAAAAAACAGTTGTGTGGAGTATGGAAAGTTAATAAGCCTAAAAAATATTAATATTGAAAACATTAAGTGCAAGTTTATTTATTTATTGAGTTTCTTAATTTTTTTCCTTCTCTGATTTTCAAGAATTGTGCATGAGTACTGTTTTATATGCAATTAAAACTGAGGATAAGATCATAATGACATTGCTTTGACCAATCTGGGAACATAGTAAATTGCTAATAATGCAATGGTTTGAGATAATCTTTTCCTTTTAGAATTTAAGAATATTGTACATTTCATGAAAAATGTATTATGTCTTTCCTTTTCTTTCCCTTCTAGCTAGCTCTTTCCTCTAACAAAGGACACAAGCGGCAGATGGATGGGAAGGGACTCGGGGCTGTTCATTGGTGGGTGGGTCAGCCATCCCTTTGTTTTTGTGTACTGAGGCCCTGGATATATGCCAGCGGAATGTAAGGGTAAAAGAGCAATGCCGGCTTTAGGCAGAGTGTTCATTCATAATTAAGTTGCTTCGTAGCAGAACCATCAAAGGAAAACTTCAAATACCCGACAGCAAAGCCACCTGTGCTAAAAGAAGCATGATCATGCAGGGGAAAGGCAATGCTGCTGGCAAATACTCAGGAAGCACTGAGCAGAGAGAATATTTTGAAATACAAAAGCAAGACCCTTGTCAGAGGAACCTGGAAAGCTTTTGTTAAGCCTGAAAAAGGATTTATTGCTGGTCTGATATTGATGTGCAAGCGACTGTATATCATTAAGTCGGGGTGCATTGTGTTGCCTCAAATTGGAGGTAAATTATAAGCAAATGACATCACTTACGGAATATTTAGTCTACATCAACTAGACACGATGAGTACAATATCTAATTGAATCCTGTCAGCAACGGTGATGCTAGCTGCATTTTACAGACAGGGAAACAAAAGCTTAGAGAGTTTCAGAATGGCCTCAGCTCACAACCATTAAGAGACATAGTCAAGCTTTGACCACAGATCCCTGTCTACTGAGCTTAAGATTTTTGTGCTTTTGTACCCTAGCTCCACACACCTGGGTCTGACCATTAAGGATACATTCCCACGACTGGATGACTGTCAGAGACCCTAGGTCAGGATTAAGGATTAATCTATTTTAAACATCTCCCACATTCAGATCTTTTAAAAAGCCAGCTCCGGTAGCCAAACTTTTCTTAGGAATTTTGAGGAATTGTAGGGTTTCCAGCTAACCAATGGGGCTATATAAACTTCCTAAAGAGACTTCCCAGTCAGGCATTCATGGTTCTGAATCCAAAGGATTTGGGTCAAACACATATAAGCTAAAGAACACCGTAACAGAACCTGCCTGGATCATTTTTCTATGCTTCCTTCAGTGATATTAAATAGAATCAGATGCATGGACCAGGCCATTCACATCACCTTCTAAGAGCCCAGGTTCATACTGATGATAGATAGGAAAGGCCTTTTGATATGCTCTAGCTAAGATGCCTTGTTTTATTCATGAGGAACTCAAAAAGGTGAAGATCACAGGCCTAGCAAACAACAAAGACAGTCTGGAACTCACATCTCTCCTGACAAAGGTAATGACCACTGGATGACTTCCCAGTCCTCCTCCCTACAAACCCTTCTGCTCCCAATCCCCATGCTCATGGCCAACTATAGTCTAAACTCACTGGCAGAGCTTATTTTCTTAACAGCTTCTTAAACATTTTATTAAAGAACTGTGATTTACAAAGTAATTGATAGTTGAGCTTTAGGCATATATTTCAACACCAATCCTACCGCCAGTGTCAACTTCCCTCCACCAGTGTTCCCATATTCCCTCCCCACCCCAATCTCCAACCCATCTCAGTCTGTCAACTCGACAGCCACATTACAAAGTTTCGGTGGTTGCAGCTTAGATCTCATGTATTCAGTTTTGTTTGTCTATGTTTTGGATATACGGCTATACCGTGCATTCATATCACTGGGGTAACTGAAGCTGATTCCTTCAACAACAGCTTCTTATAAAAATATGCTACTGTTTCAAGCATTGCAGATAACAAGTGCCTCTCTAGGGTTATGGTACTCGAACTTATGGTGACCTACTACTATTCATTCTGGAGTATGCAGAACTTTTTAGTATAAGTCCCTCAAATAATTTTGTTATTATTATCATCAGCAAACAACCTTTTGAGCAACTTTCACGCTGACATGACATTTGGTATGTAGCCTTTAGATGGTGCTAATGTTCTACACAAAGTTTGCAAGGATTTAACTCAGAATCAAGGTAGTCGAAGAGATCTCAAGAAACTGGAGACAACTTATATCACCTATTCCCTTGTTTTGTCCTCTCAGTAGCAAACCCTAGGCCTTGGATAACACAATAAAAAATGCCAGATTTGGGGACGGGGGAATTGTGAGCAAGAATGATGAGTGGAGTGGAAGTAACACAAGGACATTGGTGGTGGGTCTTGAACATGTTGAAAAGTGGAGTAACTTACCAAAACTGTATATGCCAGTACTATTGTAAATATATGACCTAAATTAAGTTTAAAAAACCACTTTGGTGGTGATGTAATAACTGTTCATTGTAACTAAAACCACTAACATTGTTATAACCCTGTTATCTAAACTATAATTTTTAAAAAGAATCTAGTTACACTTCAGTGCTCTGTGTCTTGCCTTGGGAACATCCTCACAAACACCTTTGGTGGTATTTTGATAAAAATGCATTTGTCTCCAGCTTGGGTCCTTGGGAGAGAGCCTAATGGGCTGGAGCACTGATCAAGAATTCATAAAGGCTTGAGTCTGATGCTCTCCCAAGCACAATCGGGCGTAGCCTTGGTGGCCCCCAGAACTGCTGGTCCCAGAACAGCCCACATCACTGTGCTTAAACATTAAAATATCAAGTCCACAATGTCATGATATCTTCAGATGTAGACCTTGGATCCTCTTAGCCCCAATAGGAAGGCCCAAAATATATTTCTGGGACTTTGGTTACCATAAGCTTTTGCCGATACTAAGAGTACCAGAATTTTCTAAGCAGATTTCTTACAATCCATGCTTTCAGGCAAAACTTTAAACATGAATACACATTCTCAGAATTCAGATTCATGTTATGTCTTTGTGCACTGACTAGAGCTTACAGCAGTCTTGTTTTATAATATCCAATTGTGTGGCTGGATTGTGTGATGGAGCCATTCATTTTGTGAGGCACTTTTCTTTAGGAAAGCCTCATTCATTCACTTAAGAAAAACTGGTTAAACCTAACATCATTCATTTTTTTCAGGCTCTGAAAAGAGGGGTTAAAAAAAACCCATGTAACACCATAGCAACCATTCTATAGCAAGCTTTTATGTCTTGTTTCTGCTCTTTTCTACACATTGTGAGTGCCTGAGACTCCATTTGTCTAATAGTTCTTCCAAAAGAGACAATGCTTCACTCTCCAGTATTTCCTTGCTAATGCGGTGGGTGACAAGCTGTGTGTCACAGTTGCATTGAGAAGTCCTGGACATTGTTGAGGTTTTCTATGCAGAAAGGAAAATAGCTCCTTGTCCCTTTTCAGAAAATTCTGCACATGTAAGAGATAACAGAGGTTCTCCAAAGTAGCACATCATATTCAGTATGTATATGTACATATACACATGAACACACACAACACACATACACACTCATACATACATATATGGCATGAATAACAGAAAAAGAACCTGAGGACAAGGGAGCAGGGAAGGAGGGGTGAGGTTCAGGAGGTAAGTGATGTTTTCTTTTCTTTTTTAATTTTTTTACTAATTGATGTTCTGTGATATACAATGATGTTAAATCATTGTTTCTCATGCACATAATTCAGCAACATGCCCATCACCAGTGTGTCCTCCTCCCTCCCCCAAGGACCCCAACATCCTCCTTGTAAGATTTATCCCCCACAACCAAGTAATTTATTTCCTCCCTCCCCCAAGGACCCCAAAACCCTCCCTGTAAGATTTCTCCTCCCGCAACCAACTCAATTATGTGCATCTGTTCTTCTATTCTGTTACCTTTGGTTGGTCCTTTTTTGCTTCCTTGCTGTGTAGCATTAAGTCCTACGTATGAGAGGGATCATTCTGTAACTGTCCCTGTCCTTCTGATTGACTGGTAAATATAGTTTTCATCTATATTTTCTGCTAAAGAAAAATTTTGGAGAGTCATAACACCATTATTCTAATGTCTAAAAATTACAGTAGGGTAGGGAAAATCTGTTCATTCAGAAAAATCATGTAAAGGCACAATTAGATACAAAAGCTTGAAAATCTTTGAGATATAGTTTGAATTGAAGTACAGCAAGAGCTTTTATCTAAGTAAAATAGATTCCAACTTAGAAAAGAGTTAGAGAAAAAGTATAAATAATGCCTGTGTGCTATTCACTTAGGTTGTTAATTTTTGTCATGTATGTTTTCTCTCTATCATATGTTTATATCTTCTGAGCTATTTGAGATTAAATGGCATTATAATACCCCTGTGTTTCTGAATATTTATCTATGTATTTCCCAATAATAAGACATTTTCTGCCATAAACAGAGTAAAATTATGTACTCCACACTCAAATTTCAATAATTATTTCAAAGCTTATTTATAACAAGTTTTCTCTGATCCAGTATCCACTGGAGTACATTACTAGTGACATTATTTCATTTGAACTTCATAGGATTGAATATTTTCAGAAATTTAGGTATTGTATAAAGCAGCGTTTTCTAATTTGGGGCCATATACACTCCATCCCACCACTCTCCCCCCACCCCAGCATTAGCCCCAGCATATTTTAAAGGAGCCACAGGTGAAATTTACATAAATAGAAGTGGCCATGGCATAAGAGGGGCAAGCAAGAGGTAGGATGGGGCCATTATTGGGAAAAGGTTGAGAAACACTGGTATAAAATATCAAATTTTAAATATTGGCTTGGCAAATACTTCATAGAATGCTTAGCAGTTTGTTGTTGGTACAGAAGGAATGAGCAAATGCACATTTCAAATACCTTTTTGTAAATAAAGCTTCCTTCTTCTATACCATTTTCCCTGTTTGATTTCTCTAAGACATTAGGGTCCTATTAACAACCAGGTGTCTTTTATAGAAGTAGAGATTTGATCAAATGGTTGCATCTAGAAGTAGAGCTGGGTGGAGAGAGCATAGCTTGCGGAAAGGTGTGGTCTGAGACTTGACTTGGTCTTGCTACATTTAGAAAGACAACAAAAGACTTTCTTATTGATTTGAAAAATTTCCAGAGTAGGCTGCAAAATGGTAAATTTCCAGGATTAAGTGGTTGCTCCTGTGTGACAAACAACCCCTGGGAGTCTAACAGCACCCCAAAGCATAAATCCTACCTGTCATAATGTACTTAACTAGTGTATTTAACTTTGAAAATACGTAATTCCCTGATTGTCTGGAGAGAGTACTAGTTTAGTAAGAAGAGACATTCAAGCTAAGACTTGAAGGATAGTTGAAAGATAGTTAGGTGGAGAGGGTTAAGACAGTAATGGCATGTGTGGGGCGATTGGGGAAAGTCTGAAAGAAGGAACTACAGAAACTGGGTGTGGAAAGTGAGGTGGAGAGTCAAAGAGCATGGCATGAAAAGGCATGTAGTCCTGACCTGTTTCTGCAGGAAATTTGCTTTTCTAAATCAAGTTTTAAACTCGATTGAAGGTGACTACAAAATCTTTGCAGTATTTAACCCCAAGTAACTTTTCTATCCAAAGATATTTCTTGCATAGAAAAATACTTATAGTTACTCTTGTTTTACCAAAGTAATACCCTCCTTGTGTTACTTAGTCAAGCAAGAGGAAGACATTTCTCATCCCATTTGGAGGCAGTATCTCACTCAAAAATTCTGAGCTGTAAAAATTTGATGAGAAATTTTGTAAGCCCTGTAAAATCTAATGCATCCTGGATTTATTTATTATTCATATATGGTAAGAGATGCAGACATGAAAATGACTGTTATGAAGGAAGTTCTCACTCACAGATTCTTAGAATAGAAGACACTCCGTGGCATTCAGGACCACATGAGGTGGAAGGTGGGGGGATTACCAGTATCAGTCAGGAGGCAAGAGGAATGAGGGGAAAACATGGCAAGAGCCTGGTTTTATTTATTTATTTATTTGCAAGAAGGGTTGAGCAAGAAAAGGTTAACTCACTAAGTGTACTTAGGATTGACCTGTTTGAATAATTTTGTCAGGTTTTCAGCTGGGTGGTCCCCAGGCCCCCAGTAGCTGGGATAATTTTAGGCATAGAAATAGTGTCTTAAACTGCAGCAATCTGATCAAAAGAGATAAATAGTGAGTATAGACTCAGGATTGGTTAGTTGTAAGAAAATTGTGTATTATTTCTAGGAATTAATTTTAGGAGGAGCAGTTCCATTCTGAAGTCTCAAGATCCCAAGTTGTCTAATCATCAAAAAATATAAAAAATAAAGGACATGACAGCAGTTCCACCCACAATTAAGTAGGTACTTGTTGGGAAGGTCTTTTATATATATATAAAAGTCAGCTTTTGTATTGTTACCTATCACCTTGTACTTAATGAGTCATGCAAATTTCAAATTCTAGTAATAACAGTATTTCTGTTCTGAAATGCTTCATCTACTATGTTGCTTAGGGTCATTTTCAGAGATTCTGTCAGCAACTTCCTTTTGTATGACCATCGATAATATCCCATTTTAAAATCTATTTCAGTGCATATTGATGGAATTTTCAGCCCTGCAGTATGGCCTCAATTGTGTTGTTGTTTTTCTCTTCCTAATTTTCACATGCCTAATAGCTCCCCTTTCTGCTGTAGCTTTACTCACTTATGCAGCAAATAATCATTGAGGGCCCTCTAATAACCTGTCGCTATCTGAGTACTAAGGGTATACCAGGGAAGAAGGGATGGGTATTCGAGCATTGTATAACTGAGATTTAAACCTGAAAACTTTGTAACTTTGTAACTTTCCACAATAAAAAATTAAAAAAATTTAAAAAAAGGGTATACCAGGGAAGAAAACAAACAAAAATTCCTGTTATTGGGAAACTTTAATTTTAATCGGGAGACATACAACAGATAATAAACATAATAAATATGTTAATTGCCCAGTATGTAATAGTACAGTGATAGTACTATGGGGGAAAGTAAGTAGGTCTGGGAAAGAGATATAGGGACTATGGACAGGGTATGAGAGAAATCTGAAATAGGGTGAACAGGGTAAACCACACAGAGAATGAAATATTTGAGCATGAACGCGCTAATGGAATTGACAAAATGTGATGATATCTGAGGATTACGGATGTGGTTTCACTCACTATTCCTGTCATATCCTAAGGTTTAGGTGAGGGTTTAATAAAAGGAGTAGAGAGAAGATAACATGACTTGCAGAATCCCTGCATATTCTATAGAGGTGGGGAGCTAGACCCCTCCTTAGAGGAACTGTCCTGGACCAGGTAAGAAAAAAGTCAAACAGAGACTGAGGAATAAGAGTCGTTAGTGCAATTATTATAGAGGGAGTCATGTTGTTTAACGACTTAAATGTGGACTCCAAAACATCTCAGGTTAATGGACTGAAAGGGGAAACTGAAGAAGATATTTGAGCAGCATCAGCCAGAGATAATAAGACAAGTGCAGGAAAGAAGAAAATGAGGACATGGAAGGAGATAATCCAGGAGAGGTGAACAATGCATCACTTAATCAAGGACCGAGTGGAGTTAGATGACACTAGAAGAGAGTATCAGGCGACTGTAGCTAGAGATGTTTCATAAAAGAACAGAGAAATGTCACCTTGCTTCGGGAAGTGGGATCCAGCTACTGCAGATTGCAGAAATGGTGAAATGAAAATGACGGATGAGCCAAACAAGCCTACTGTGATTTTTTAAAGGTTTCTGGGAAGGGAAAGAAGAAAAGTTCTAAGTGGTGATGTCCAGCGGCTTACTCTGTACAGTTCAGGGCCTGGTTATTTTCTACCACAGTCAACTCCAAAATTTGTACTGAAGTAATATTGGTGTATGATATAACTGTATGGTTTCAGGTCCTCAGTATGCATTCAAGTTTCTATTCATGACCATCTATTTAACACTTTTACTTAATTGATCCGCCCCTTCCCGCTTCCATTCTAGTGTCCACTATTTTATGCTTGTGGTTCTAAAATATTGCTTTAGCTTTATAAAGTTCACGAATTTTGTGTTTTGGTTTATGTATCACATATGAGTGAAATCACTTGATCTCTTTCTCCATCAAACTAATTTTGGCTTCCCTTTATTTTTATTTTTGTTGTGCATGTGATGTTTGTTTGCTTGTTTGTTTTGGTTTCAGGGCTTCAGGGACCATGTGACCATATGTAGTGCTAGGATTTGAACCAGGCTGTGGCTGCAGCAGTAGAGTAGGCGAGCACCTTGATCTCTGTACTATCCTTCCCATACCCTTTTAAAAAATCCTATGTTGATTGAGGCTCTGTGATTTACAATACTGTTAATGATGGTTTCTCAAGTATACAAAATTCCAACATCATTCCCATTACCAAAGTACTCACTTCCTTTCTCAAAGCCACCCAATGTCCCTCCCTTTTATGTCACCAATAACTGAAATATGTGGATCTACTTTCCCTTTGTGTTAACTCTGACCCTTCTTCCTTCCTTCCTGTGTATCTTTAAGTCTTGCATTTAAGAGAGATCATTCTATATTCACCCCTTTCTTTCTGACTGACTTGACTCAGCATGATATCCTCTAGCTCTACCCACATTGGTGTAAATTGCATGATTTTGTTCTTTCTTAGAGCTGCTTGTATACACATACCACAATTTATTGATCTATTCATCCTTAGACACATGCGTTGTATCCATATCTTGGCTATAGTACTATTTATGACAATGAATATAGGTATGCATATATCCTACAGCAATGTTTTTTGTGTTTTGGGAATTAAAGACAAGAAATGATAGCTCTAGGTCATATGGGAGTTCTAGTTCTACTTTTTGATAGATCTCCTTATAGCTTTCTAAAGAGGCTGAACCAGATTACATTCATACTAACAGTGGATGAGTGGTTCCCTTCATCCACACCCTGCCAATACAGTTTGCACACCTTTTGATATGTGCTGTTTTCACTGGTGTGAGATAATATCTAAGTGTTGCTTTGGTTTGAATTTCCTTAATCATGAGTGACAACAAACACTTTACTATACGCTTGTTGGCCATCTGTATGTCTTCTTTGGGAAATTATCTGTTCCTCTTCTCACCCCATTTGTTGATCACCCATTCATTTTGATTTCCTTTAATACAACATTTGTTTTCCTATAGTTTGTATAGTCAAGAAAATTCTTCTCTGCACATTTTAGGAAATAATCAAAAAGAGACAGGAAAGTAAAAGAAGTTTTGCTATTTGTCATGTTTTTGCATGTGTTTTAGATAAATATTTCTTTGATTATTACTTGATAATAGTCCATCAGATTCAGAAGTACAGCTGCATGCTTCAATATGAATTTAACTCTCATGGTACCCATCACCAAAGATCCAGCATCAACTCACTATCAATATGGTTTCTTTTACCCATTCCCATTCCTCAATCCAACTTAACTTCAGCTCTAGTAACCAACATACTTTATTTTCTCAGAGTTTCAAGTTCAATTAAACTTTTAAAATAAATACCTAAAAATTGTTGTGTTTATATTCCACATATGAGTGAAACCATCCAGTAATTGTCTTTCACTTTCCAACTCATTTAAAAAAATTTTATTAGAGAATCATTGTGATGTAGTTACAAACGTATGAACTTTTGTGTTTGCATTTTACTCATACAGTGATTGTTTACCCATCACTCCACCAGTGCCCATTCACCTCCACAAATGATCCCAGCATCCCTCTCACTATGCCCACTCCATCCCCCACCACCCTACCCTGCCTCTGCAGCAGGGCATTCCCCTTTGTTCTCTCTCCTTTTGGGTGTTGCGGTTTGTAATAGAGATATTGAGTGGCCTTCATGTTCTGTCTATAGTCTACTTTCAGTTCGCATCTTCCAACCCAAATGGGTCCTCTCAACATCCTCTACTTGGTGTTCCCTCCTCTATCTGAGCTCCCCCAACATGTGAGGACAGTTTCCAAGCTGTGGGGCAGACCTCCTGTTCCTTATCTCTACTACTCTTGGGTGTTAGTCTCCCACTCTGTTATTCTATATTCCACAGATGAGTGCAATATTTCTATGTCTGTCTCTCTCTTTCTGACTCATTTCACTTAACATGATACTTCCCATATTGATCCACTTATATGCAAATTTCATGACTTCATCTTTTCTAACAGCTGCATGTATCCCATTGTGTAGATGTACCAAAGTTTCTTTAACTAGTCATCTGTTTTTGGGCACTCTGTTTTTTTCCAGATTGTGGCTAATGTAAACAGTGCTGCAATGAACATACAGATGCAGATGTCATTTCTATTATACCTTTTTGCCTCTCCAGGATATATTCCCAGGAGTGGTACTTCTGGGTCAAATGGGAGCTCAATTTCTAATTTTTTGAGAATTGTCCATATCATTTTCCAAAAGGGCTGAACCAGTCGGAATTCCCACCAGCAGTGAAGGGGAGTCGCTTTCTTCCCACATCCATGCCAACACTGGTTGCTTTTGTTCTTCTGGATGTGGGCCAGTCTCTGTGGTGTGAGATGATATCTCATTGTTGTTTTAATATGCATCTCCCTGATGATTAGTGATGAAGAGAATTTTCTCATGTGTCTTTTAGCTATTTGGCTTTCTTCTTTGAGAAAATTTCTGTTTTTTCCATCCCCCATTTTTTATGGGGTTGGAAGTTTTCTTCTTGTGGAGTTCAACCAGTGCCTTGTATATCCTTGATGTCAACCCCTTATCATATGAGTTTTGGGTGAACATCCTTTCCCATTCTGTAGACTGTATTTTTGTCACTGTTTCTTTTAAGGTGCAGAAGCTTCTTAGTTTAAGGTAGTCCCATTTGTTTATCTCTGTTTTCATTTGCTTGGCCAGTGGCGTGTCATCTTTGAAAATACCTTTAGCTTAAATGTCGCGGAGGGTTTTGACAACGTTGTTGTCCATGTACTTTATGGATTCTGGTCTGATGTTGAGATCTTTAATCCACTTTGACCTGACTTTTGTACATGGTGTTAGGTAGAGGTCTGAGCCCATTTTTTTGCATGTAGCTGTCCAGTTTTGCCAGCACTATTTGTTGAAGAGGCTTTTCTTGCGCCAATTCACATTTTTTGCTCCCTTATCAAAGATTAGATGATCATATATTTAAGGGTGTGTCAGGATATTCAACCCTGTTCCATTGGTCTGTGGTCCTGCCTTTGTTCCAGTACCATGCTGTTTTAATTACTACCACTTTGTAGTATAGATTGAGATCGGGGAGGGTGATTCCTTCCATATTCTTTTCCCCAAGAGTTGCTTTAGCTATTTGTTGGTGCTTATTGTTCCATACGAATTGCATAAGTGTTCGTTCCATTTCTGTCAGGTCCTCCTTTAATCTAATGGATAACTTTTCAATCTTTACATTGAGTTCATTGAACATCTTCAGCATTTCAACTCTGAATTCTTTATTGGAGAGCTCAAGTTTGTAGGAAATGCCAATTGAGGCTTCTGGACTCCTTTCATCGTCCTCTCCTTGTGGTGGGGATTTGCACTGTTGTGGTGGAAGAGAGAACTTCAAGTTCAGTATCCCTGTTCCCTCTTGTTGCGAAAAAGGATTCTGGATGGGCTCAGTCAATGGTGGTTGCCTTTTTATTTTCCCCTTCTAGGACATGTCCTTCCTCTCAGATGTTCCTCTAATCCTCATGTGAGACCTAAAGTGATGCTTTCGAAGACTGTGCTCTTTTACATTGGGCTTTGCAAAGGTACTTGTATTCATTGGCATTTGGGTGAAATTATGATAGACTAGTGGCTTATTGTCCTACTGGTGTTTGGATAGCTAGTATGTTACTCATGGCTAGGATGTTACTCATGGACATAGGTAATGAATGCTGAGATGTAACAACAGATTGCTGGGTGTCAAGAAAATAACTGCAGATGCAGGCCCCAAAAGAGGCTACGCCCACTTCGGTAGAGGCCACGCACCCTGGGGATTAGGTCACACCCCTTGTCACACTGTAGCTGAGTCTGAGATGCAGGTTGGGATGCGGGAAGGGCGAGTTGGGGGATGTCACACACCTGGGCCGGAAGAGAAAATGGCTGCGGTGCTGGGGATCTGCATGCTGCCAGCCAGGGCGGCAGTCTGGGGCCGGGGGAGGGGGTGTGTGGCTGGGAGGGTATGGGTCCGAGACACAGGTTGGGGCAATTCATTTTAATTAATATAAATTAGCAAGTCTCACACATATTGTCACAAAATACAAGATTTCATTTTCAATTTCATCTAGTGTCATCCATATTGTCACAAAATGTAAGATTTCATCCTTTAATTTAATTTTAGTTTATTTATAATTTTGGTGTTTGAGGCCATACCCAGCTGTGCTGGGGTTTATTCATAGCTCTTTCCTCAGGGATTACTCATGGTGTGGCTTGAGAGACCACATGTGTTGACAGAATGAACCCTGGTTGGCAAGACAGACCTGCTTGCAAGGCAAATGCCTTACCTACTCTACTATCTCTCTGGTCCTAGATTCCATTTTTTTTCAAATAGCTATGTAGTAGTTAACATGCAAGTAGGATACATGCTGGACCTTCTTTACCCATACATCTACGGTAGGTGTTATGTGGATGCCATGTTTTGGCTATTTTTATTGTGTTTGAACACTTTAATAATTAATATTCAGTATGTAAATATTGTTCCAGCAGCTTTGAAATGTATTTTAATAACTTTATTCTGTTTACTATTTTTACTAAAACCTTTTCATTACTTTTAAGTTAAAAGTTTCATAATTATAGAGGATCATATCTGTAGTTTTAATGTTGAAATATTTTTGAGAAAATTTGTGTATGGTGATATGAATTTTCCTTTTCCTATGGACTCTTTTTTGAACAATCAGTTCATCTCGATTAGATTTCTTCCCTTCTTTTTTGGTAAGGATCTGCTTCTGGAGTGTTGCATTGAGGATTATAATACTAAACAGTTAAATATTTGCTATCTGTTTCCAGTCTGTAGTTTAACAGGCTAACAATAACCATCTGGACTTACAGGTGTTTGATTACAGTGTATTATGTCTGATTGTACCCTACCACCATGTGATAGAGACAACAATGATGATGAATATGAGCTTGTTAGTGTGTTAATTCAATGTTTTGTGTGGTCTCAGTAATGGAAGGGATGTAGTCCTTATAGTCCATGAAATGCACTAAATAATATATATATATGTATATATGTATTGTTTTGTGATTTCTCCAAAGCTGTAAGTAATATTCTGGAGAACAGATTTAAGCCCTCTTCTGGAACAAGCTGATAAGTGAGAAGTGATTATCCCACAAGAAGAGGAAAGAGAAGGTACAAATGGAAGCGAAAAAACTTAGCAGCAGCAAAGCTCAGGAAGGAATTCAAGAAAACTTCCTGATGAAAAGTTAATCAAATTCCAAAAGTCATCTACATTAATCCACCATAGCAATAAACATCAAGGTATAGTGAAATTAAACTACTGTGTTTTAATGTAAGTATAAGAAAATTCTCCAGGTACAAAGTCCAGAATATTATTTTATACATAAGAGAAATAAATCAGCTTGTCATTAACTGTATACCAAAGACAACAGAATTCACACACACACACACACACACACACACACATATATATATTATATATATATATATGGAAGTAGAAGAAGAATGTGTGCCAAAGTTTTTTCTAATAAGTAGTCAAACTGACCTCTAAATATAGAGGCTATAGATGAACTTTTTATGAGTATACAAGAATTACTGTCACTGTCACTGTCGTCCCGTTGTTCATCGATTTGCTCGAGCAGGCACCAGTAACGTCGTCATTGTGAGACTTCTTGTTACTGTTTTTGGCATATTGAATACGCCACGGGTAGCTTGCCAGGCTCTGCCATCTGGGCGGGATACTCTCAGTAGCTTGTCGTGCTCTCTGAGAGGGACGGAGGAATCGAACCCAAGTCGACTGTGTGCAAAACAAACACCCTACCTACTGTGCTATCACTCCAGTCCTGAGAGAAGTCAGTGTATAAAATAAGGCCAGACGTGCTCTGTATCAGCTGTTGACAGATAAATAAAATTTGGAGTGGGGTAGAAGTGATAGTTCAGCAAGTTGGGTGTTTGCTTACACATGGCAGACACAGATCCATTCAATCTTCACCTGCTCCCTTGAGACCGCCAAGAGTATTCCTTCAGTGCAGAGCCATGAGTAAGCCCTGAGAACTGCGGGGTGCAGCCCCCAAACCAATAAGAAAATAAATAAAATTATACTGGACCAAGGTGTTAGATCATTTGCCTTGCATGCAGTCAACCTGGGTTTGATCCCCAGCACCCCATCTGGTCCCCCGAGTACCTCCAAGAATGACTCCTGAAAACAGAGCCAGGAATAACTCTGAACATCGCTGGGTGTACCCCAACTCCTGCCAAAAGCTGGGGTTACAGCTTAGATTAAGTAATCTCTTTTAGACAATATTGACAAAATTTCACAAGTTGTCTTCATTAAGGAGCATGAGAGCCAGGATTTTGAGTCTCAAGAAACAGGACCTGACCTGTATTAGCTATCTAAAAAACTATGTGGGTCATTTGAGGTCTCTCAGCCCATTGCTTAATTTCAAAATAGCAACAGTTAAAAGACCCTCCTTGTGGGGTTATCATGGAGGTCAACTGATACACATGGAAGTATGCTAGCGAGCGCAGCTCAAGATAGCTTATTATCTCAAATATTAAGTTTGTTTTAAAAGAATCTGAAAAGTTTAGAAGACAAAATTATGTGTTTTGTCCATAGTACACAATAAATTCTGCGGGGCAGGGGCTGAGGAATATTTGATGTAAAGTTTAAATCAAAATCACTTCTAAAAAAATTTCGTGTTCCAGTTATGAATGCTTGTTTTCCTCCAAATGTGCTATAAATTTATGTTCCCTGAAGCTTCTATCCCATCCTTTGTCCCACTATGGATTCAATACTCTTTGCCCCCTTCTAGAAATCATGGAATTTTCTTCTGATCTCTCTCCTTTCCTTCAGGTTATCTAACCAGGATGGGTGCCATGCAGGAAAACTTGGATCTGGAAGGAAACTTAAATATCTGAATCACTTGTGTCACTGACAAGATTGAAATGAAAGCTTGAAGGTATTTTAATTCTTTCCTTCCTTCCTTTTTTCTAAGTGAAACAAATCATTTTCTATTTGCTTCTCTAAGAAAGAAATTAGAGAAGTGTGAGGAAAGATTAGAAAAAGATATACTTGTTCAAGAGAGAATGTGGGCTTCTGCAGAATAGAAAAGCCTCTTGATTCTTATTTTCTATTGTGGTGTGATTTTCTATCTTAACTTTCTATCCTCAATATCTGACAAACCCCCACCAACAGAAAATTCCTGAGATTAAGTGTAGCTAACAGGTTCAAAGAAGCCAGATTTAATTAGCCATAGCATGGAGGCTCCTTTGTCAAGGGCTGACTATAAAATATACAAATCCAGGAATCAGCCTTCCACACCCTGTTCTTGATTCCCCCACTGGGCACAAAGCTTTCTTCAAAAAAATAACTCATGACACTGGTTGAACTCTACAAGAAGAAAACATCCAACCCTATCAGAAAATGGGGCCAAGAAATGAACAGAAACTTTCCCAAGGAAGAGATACAAATGGCCAAAAGGCACATGAAAAAATGCTCTTCATCACTAATAATCAGGGAGATGCACAACTAAACTATGAGATACCACCTCACACCACAGAGACTGGCACACATCCAAAAGAACAAAAGCAACCGCTGTTGGCGTGGATGTGGGGAGAAAGGGACCCTTCTACACTGTTGGTGGGAATGCCGACTGGTTCAGCCCTTTTGGGAAACAATATGGACAATTCTCAAAAAATTAGAAATTGAGCTCCCATTTGACCCAGCAATACCAGTCCTGGGAATATATCCCAGAGAAGCAAAAAGTATAGTCTAAATGACATTTGCACTTATATATTCATCGCAGTACTGTTTCCAATAGCCAGAATCTGGAAAAAAAACAGAGTGCCTGAGAACAGATGATAGTTAAAGAAACTTTGGTACATCTATACGATGGAATACTATGCAGCTGTTAGAAAAGATGAAGTCATAAACTTTGCATATAAGTGGATCAACATGGAAAGTATCATGCTAAGCGAAATGAGTCAGAAAGAGAGAGACAGACATAGAAAGATTGTGCTCATCTGTGGAATATAAAATAACAAAGTAGGGGACTACCACCTAAGAATAGTAGAAATAAGTACCAGGAGTTTGGCTCCATAGTTTGGAAGCCGGCCTCACATGCTGGGGGAAAAGGCAACTCAGATAGAGAAGGGAACACCAAGTAAAATGTGGTTGGAGAACCCACTCGGGAAAGGAGATGTGTGCTGAAAGTAGATTATAGATTGAATGCCACTCAATACCCCTATTGCAAACCACAACGCCCAAAAGAAGAGAGAGAACAAAAGGGAATGCCCTGCCACAGAGGCGGGGTTGTGTGGGGGAATGGGATTGAAGGGTGGGAGGGATACTGGGTTCATTGGTGGTGGAGAATCGACACTGGTGAAGGGATAGTTTCTTGAACATTGTATGACGGAAACACAAGCACGAAAATGTGTAAATCTGTAACTGTACCCTCACGGTGAATCACTAATTAAAAATAAATAAATTTTTTAAAAATTAAAAAAACTCATGATGCTAACTTCGTCTCATACAATGACTAATGGACAATTATTCCCATGAGCTGTTTCTGAAAAATCTACTAGACAATAAGCATCAGAAAATTAAAAAATTGTCTAAGACTAAAACCATGGTAATAAATTAAAAGCAGTTTGAAACAGTTATCTCTGACAGTGTAAATGTAGTATTAAAAAAGTTGAGCGGCATTTGTGGAATATAAAGTAACAGAATGGGAGCCCAAAACCCAAGAGTAGTAGAGATAAGTATCAAGAGGAGTACTCTACAGCTTGGAAGCCAATGAAGTAGCAGCTAGGTGAAGGTGAAGTAGCTAGGTGAACCTTCCAAGCTAGGTGAAGTAGCAGCTCTGATAGAGAAGGAATCACCAAGCAAAGGGTGCTAGGCGGGCCCACTAGGGATGAGAGATACCGGCTGAAAATAGACTATAGACTGAACAAGGTGCCTACTTAATACCTCTGTAGCAAACCACAACACCCCAAAAGAGAGAGCGAGCAAGCAAATGGGAATGCCCTGCCACAAAGGCAGTGTGGGGTGAATGGGACAGGGTGGAGGTGGTGGGAGGGACGCTGGGACCATTGGTGGTGGAAAATGAGCACTGGTGGAGGGATGGGTACTCGATCATCGTATGACTGAAATGTAAGCATGAAATCCTGCAAGTCTGTAACTTTGTCTCACGATGATTCACTAATAAAATAAAAATAAAAATAAAATGAATAAATAAATAAAAACAAAATGTTGAGTGAGAATATGTAGAAAGGAGGAAAAGTTTGTTGATTCATATGTAGATACATATATAGATCAGAAGGATATTTTTAAAAATTTTATTGAATAACTGTGAGAGTTACAAGCTTTCATGTTTGGGTTACAATAACACAATGATCAAGCACCCATACCTCCACCAGTGCACATTCCTACCACCAATATCCCTGAGATCAGAAGGATATTACTCAAAACTTATATATTGGGAGAGAATAGTTGAAAGTATGAGATAATTTCTCTATTGCTTACGATAGATAGCATAAAAATAAGGGGTAGATGTATTGAGAAAAGCATTAGTATAGAAGAAACCATTATTGTTTATAGCTGTCATAGCAAATTTTTATACAGTTCTGGAGGTTGTATGCCAAAATGAGTCTCAACAAGCTAAAATCCAGGCATTAGTAGAGCTACACTTCATTCATTAATTAATTTTAAATGGAATTACCATGAAATAGACCATTACAAAGCTGTTCATGATTGCATTTCAGTCATACAATGTTCCAGCAACACCCAACTCTCTACCAGTGTACATTTCCCATGTTCCCAGTTTCCCTCCCAACATCCTCCATCCATCCTACCCCCCTCCCACATGCCTCTATAGCAAGCACCTTTCTTCTCTCTCTCTCTTTCTCTCTCTCTCTCTCTCTCTCTCTCTCTTCCTCCCTCTCTCTCTCCCCTTGTGCATTGTGGTTTATGTGGCTCCCACATACCTAAATTTTGGTGGTTTCATTTCATGAAAAACTTGGTCCTAAGTTGTTGGAGTCTGGCCAGAGGCGTAGAGGCAATTGGGGGGTTGTCAGGAAGGCTGAGGGCACCATCAGGCTGCTGATTCCCTTGCTTCCCGTGTCCAGGTTGACCCACCAGTGGTGCTGCGCCCTCTGGGCCTTAGTGGCAATGGCAACCATGGCCCCCTCAGGGACCAAGACCAAGATCAGGGCTGCTACCATTCGTGGCTTGGGCGATCTGGGTGGGCCATAGCCACCAGTCTGGAAGAGCCTGGCTAGGGTGCACACAACCACATCCTCAATCTACAGACAGTTGGTGATCAGGGAGGTTTTCCTCCCTAATATGCTGCTGCGGTTGCACAGGCTGGTCTGGGGATGAAATGGTGGTGGAGAGTTGCCTGAGTAAGCCTCACATGGTGAGAACCAGGGTGCCCCCTCAACTCCAGGACCTGCACTCCACAGTAGTGCCAATTTGGACCCGAAATGCCTTATCCACTCATGCTAAACTTCTACTGCCACAGTTTCCGGTTTCCCATCCTTTCCAGGGCTGTGGTAGCTCTGGTAGGTCCATCAGCTTTGGTGCCCATGAGGGTACCGCTGCCATCTTCACGAGTCCCATTCCGCCCAGCGATCTACCATGGATGCCAATTTGGTTCCCCTTAAAGCCACTCTTTTAGAGAGAAAATATTTAAAGGGCATTTACAGTCATTCTTGCAGAAATTTTATGACCCCATCGGCCCCACTGTTCAGAGCACTGAGAACTGCTGCTGCCCAGCCAGCTCTCACACCTGCTGCCGCACCGCCAATATCTCTCCTCTCAACACTTCTTTTAGCAGTACTATAGGAGAATATACTTATTTTCCAGCTCAAGGACCTTGACTCATGGTTTCCTTCCTCCACATTTGTAGCTAGCAAATGTGAGTTAAATGCTTCGTATCACTTGTAACACTTTGGCCTTTTTTATATTATCATATGGCCTCTCACTTTGACGCTCCTGCTCCTTCTTCCACTTTTAAGGACCCCTGATTACTTGGTGCAACCAGATATTCCAGAGTGATCTTATACTTTTTAAGAATCTATTTTATTGGTGTTTAGGTAACAAGGTTACAGTAGCCTTAATGTTTGTAGTTTTCCTGTGCAAAGTTATATTGAAAGTGCACTTTCAACAGTATCAAAATTTTGCAAAACCCTTCACCACTGTCACACTGGTCTCTTCTCTATCTTACCTACCCTCAGCTCCTCCCCCCCCAACCCCACATTTGTGATTAGTTCCAACCATTGACCAATCCTTCTAACCCCTGTTTTACTTGGCCATGGATTAAAAAAAATAAAAAAAGAATAAAAAGCATGTTGCACTGCAGAGATAGTGCAGGAGGTGCAGGGTAGATTGCCTTGCATGCAGCTGACCTGGGTTAATAGTGCCTGCGGTGATCCCTTCGCACAGTCAGCACCACTGGGTATGGCCCAAAAAACCAAAGGAAGAAAGAAAGAAACAACGTCTTTATCTAGGGCTAGGGGTTCAGCAGTAGAGCATTTTCCTTGCATGTGTGAAGCACTGGGTTCAATCCCTGGCACTGCTAAAAAAATAAATAAATACTGACTCATAACACATTTTTTCATTCAACACACACATCTTAAAATTTGGGAGAGGGTGTTTGGACCACACGCAGTGGTTCTCAGGGCCTATCCATGGCTCTGCACTCAGGGATCACTTCAGGTGGTGCTTGAGGCACCATATGTGCTGCTGGGTGTCAAATCCAGTTGGCCACATGCAAGGCAAAATGGTTATTATTGCTCATACTCAGTCTCTCTCTTTTTTCTATTTGTGGTGCTGGAGATTGAACCCAGGACCTCACATGTGCAAAGCAAATGCCCAACTACTGAGCCATTTCCCCAGCCCTTCATTCATCAGACAGTTACATCCTAGGTACTGGGCACTGCTCCAGGTGGTGCAGACCCAGATTGAACAAAACAGTGTCATCCCTGCCTGTGCCAATTCCACTTTAACTTTTATTTGACCATCAACCAAATCATTCCTTTGCATGAAGGAACCGGTAGAGGAACCCAGGCTTGTGGAACCCAGGGCCAAGATCTCAAAGGCTGCTCAGTTGGGGACTGGGCCTCTTCTACCCAGATTCCCCATTTTCCAGTAGCTAGGCAGTCACACCCAGAAACTACTCCCGGCGCTGTGTAATCCCATCAACAGCCAACATCCAGAAACTATAAAATCAAACTCCTGGAAGACATCTGATAGCCTAGTTCTCTCTCTTGGAGAAACTGGCAAGCTACCGAGAGTTTACTGCCCACACGGGAGAGCCTGGCAAGCCCCCCGTGTTGTATTCATATGCCAAATACAGTAACAATGATGGGTCTCATTCTATGACCCTGAAGAGCCTCTAATGCGGCACCATTGGGAAGGACGAGTTAAAATGGGGCTGCTAAAGATGACATGATTCTATACCTAGAGAATCCTAAAACCTCCATTAAGAAACTCCTAGAAACAATAGACTTGTACAGTAAAGTTGCAGGCTATAAAATCAATACCCAAAAATCCATGGCCTTCCTATACGCAAACAGCGAGATAGAGGAAAATGACATAAAAAAAAAACAATATCATTACAATTGTGCCCCAGAAAATCAAGTACCTCAGAATGAGCCTAACTAAAGAGGTTAGAGATCTCTACAAAGAAAACTATAAAACCCTACTACATGAAGTAAAAGAAGACATGAGGAAATGGAAAAATATTCCCTCCCTGCTCATGGATAGGAAGACTTAACATTGTCAAAATGGCAATGCTCCCTAAAGCACTATACAGATTCAATGCAATACCCATAAGGATACCCATGAAATTCTTCAAAGAAATAGGCCAAGCAATCCTGAAATTCATATGGAACAACAAACGCCCACGAATAGCTAAAACAATTCTTGGGAAAAAGAAGATGGGAGGCATCACCCTCCCCAACCTTAAACTCTACTTCAAAGCGGTAACAATTAAAACAGCATGGTACTGGAACAAGAACAGAGCCACAGACCAATGGAACAGAATGGAATATCCCTACACACCACCCCAATTGTATGAACACATAATCTTTGATGAGGGAGCAAGAAATGTGAAGTGGAGCAAGGAAAGCCTCTTTAACAAATGGTGCTGACATAACTGGTCAACCACATGTAAAAGAATGGGTTTAGACCTCGACCTGACACCATGCACAAAAGTCAGATCAAAATGGATTAAAGACCTCAACACCAGACCACAATCCATAAGGTACATTGAAGACAAGGTCGGAAAAACCCTCCACGATATTGAAGCCAAAGATATCTTCAAAGATGACATGGAACTAAGCAATCAAGTAAAAACAGAAATAAACAAATGGGATTATGTTAAACTAAGAAGCTTCTGCACCGCAAAAGACACAGTGACCCGAATACAAAGGCAATCTACAGAATGGGAAAGGATATTTCCCATATCTGATAAGGGGTTGATATCAAGGGTATGTAAGGCACTGGTTGAACTCTACAAGAAGAAAACATCCAGCCCCATCAGAAAATGGGGTGAAGAAATGAACAGAAACTTTCTCAAGGAAGAAATATGAATGGCCAAAAGGCATATGAAAAATGCTCCTCATCACTAATCATCAGGGAGATGCAGATCAAAACAACTATGAGATACCACCTCACACCACAGAGAATGGCACACATCCAAAAGAACAAAAGCAACCGCTGTTGGAGAGGATTTGGTGAGAAAGGGACCCTCCTACACTGCTGGTGGGAATGCCGACTGGTTCAACCCTTCTGGAAAACAATATGGTCGCTCCTCAAAAAATTAGAAATTGAGCTCCCATTTGACCCAGCAATACCACTTCTGGGAATATACTCCAGAGAGGCAAAAAGATATAGCCAAAATGACATCTGCACATGTATGTTCATCACAGCACTATTTATGATAGCCAAAATCTGGAAAAACCCCGAATGCCCAAGAACAGACGACTGGCTAAAGAAACTTTGGTACATATACACAATGGAATACTATGCAGCTGTCAGAAAAGATGAAGTCATGAACTTTGCATACAAGTGGATCAACATGGAAAATATCATGCTAAGTGAAATGAGTCAGAAAGACGGGGACAGACATAGAAGAATTGCACTCACCTGTGGAATATAAAACATACAGAATGGAGGCCTAACACCCAAGAATAACAGAAATAAGTACCAGATTTGCTCCATGGATTGGAGACCAGCCTCACATTCTGGGGGAAAGGGCAGCTCAGATAGAGAAGGGAATACCAAGCAAAACTGTGGCAGGAGGACCCGTTCAGGATGGGAGAGGCATGCACGGAGCAGACTATAGACCAAACACATTGGCCACCCAAGATCTCCATTACTAACCACAATGCCCAAAGGGATAGAGGGAACAGAGGGGTATTCTTTGCCAATAAGGCGGAGTGGGGAGGAGAATGGGGTGGGAGGGGGTGGGAGGGGGTGGGAGGGATGATGGAGTTAACAGTGGAGAACGGGTACTGGTGGAGGGATAGATACTCAAGCTGTATATGATCGAAACACAAGCACGAGAATATGTAAGCCTGTATCTGTACCCCCACGGTGATTCATTAATAAAAAAGGTGGGGCTGCTAAAATCTCAGGGCTAGGATGAATGGAGATGTTACTGGGTCTGCGCAAGCAAATCATTGATCAACAGGATGACAGTGATACAATTATATATATATGTGTATATATATGCATACATATATATATATATCTGGAAACGATACTGCTGGACAAGATCTAAGAGTTAAAAGCAGGTAAACGGATATTCTTCATAACCTTTCAGTATCAATATTGCAAAACCACAATGCTCAAAAGGAGAAGGGGGGAGAGAGAGAACGGGAGAGAGAGAAAGGGAAAAGATAAGCTTCTGCCATAGAGGCAGGCAGGGGATGGAGATTGGGGGGTGATGGGAGGGAACCTGGGACAGTGGTGCTGGGAAATGTACACTGGTGGAGGGATGGGTGTTGGAATATTGTATGACTGAAATCCAATCATGAACAGTTTTGTAAGGGTATATCTCACAGTGATTCAATTTAAAAAAGTTAAAAAATAAATATATAACTCAAAATGAAAAAAAACCCTTCAACACTGTCCTTATATCACTTCTAGTCTGCCTCTTCCTTTCCCTGCCCCCACTACTTGATAATCTTATTTTTGTAATAAAAGTTCAAAGATTTTTCATTTTATATTTTCTATTTCTTTGTTTTATTTCTCTCTATACCATAGGTGAGATCATGCTATATTTGTCTCTCTGCCTTATTTTCCATAATATTATATCCTTTAGTTGCATCCATTTTAGAGCAAGCTGAAAGAATTCATCTTTCATTATAGCATTACATTGTGTTTATGTATACCACAAATTCTTTTTCTGTTCATTTGTTGTTGGACATTTGACTTGATTTCATGTCCTTACTATTGTACTTAGCACTGCAGCGAGCATAAGTGTGCATAGATATTTTTAACTTAAAGTTTTTGTGTTTTGGAGTAGACACCAAGAAGCAGAATTGCTCAGTGATATGTAAGTTGATATGTAAGTTATCTCTTTCACTCTCTCTGTGTCTGTCCTTACTTTTCATTTATTTTATTTTAGTTACTATGTGTTACTATTTTACAGTATTGTCAATGGTAGAGGTTTATGCACACAACATGCCAACAACACATTTTCCACCAGTGTGTCCATTACCTCCCCTATTTTCTTTTTTAATAACACCGAACATTAGCCAAGAGGCACAAATGTTAGCCAACTTCGACCGCAAGTCAGACTGCAGCTGAATCTCACCAAAGCAATACTCATGAAAAACGAACTAGTCCCTGACGTTCCATTTGCTCTCAATGGAACAAACATCTCTGAATACAGCAGCTATGTATACCTGGGCCGAGAACTCAACATGAGGAACGACTTGGCGCCAGAACTGCTCATGAGAAGAGAGCAGTATGGAACGCCTTCAAGAGCGTTGAAGATGTGGTTAAAGAGGACAAAGAACCTCCAGCTCCAGGCACATCTTTTCAACTCCACAGTTCTTCCTGCACTAACATACGCTTCAGAGACCTGGGCCCTACGAAAACAGGATGATAATGCTATTCGGGTATCCCAAAGAGGAATCAAAAGAACTGTGTTGGAGTATCATGTTTTACTCAAATGAGAGAAGGAATCCAGAGTTATGACCTCCATCGATGATCAAGAATCAGGGATGCTGGTAAGAGGGATACTGGGATCATTGGTGGAGGAGAATGGGCACCGGTGGAGGTAAACAATCACTGTATGAGTGAAATGCAAACACAAAAGTTCATAAGTTGTAACTGCACATTACAGTGATTCTCTAATAAAAAATTAAAAAAAGAATTAGGGATGCTGTCTAGTTTGCCAAGGTGTCAAAAATCAGATGGGCCGGACATGTAATATGATTCAGAGACAACCACTGGACTAGAGCTGTTACGGACTGGATTCCACGGGATGTCAAAAGACCGTGTGGCCACCCATGAGATGGTCAGACTTCTTCATCAAAACTCTGATATCATTGGACTACACTATGGAGACATTACTGGTGCTTGATCGAGCAAATTGAAGATCAACGGGATGACAAGTGATACAAGTGATACAAGTGATTTTCCTTTGAGCCCCCCTGGTACCTCCTTGCCTCAACTTTACTCTCTTATCCTCCTCCCCAATTCAACCATGGTGAGTTCTATTCTATAGACCAGGTATTAAATTGTATTACTTTTGGTCATTTGTTATTTACTACTATTCTACTGTTCCTTATATACCACATACAAGAGAGATCATTCTGTTTCTGTCTCCTTCTGACTGACTTAATTTAGCATGGTACTCTCCAGTTCCATTCATGTAGTGGCAAATGGATTGATTTTGTCTTTTCTTATAGTCAGGTGAATACATACCACAATTTTGCTTTTGGAAAACACACAGTAGTGCTCAGGGCGATTGAGTTATGGTCTCTAGCATGCAAAGATGCTCAATAACCTCTTTACAAAATTACTGTTATTGAATAACCATGTTACACAGTTACAAAATTGTTTATGATTGGGTTTCAGTCATACAATGTTCCAACATCCACTCTTCACACGTATGCCTTGTTTCCCACCATCAACCCCAGTTCCCCTCCACCAACCCCAGTTCCCCTCCACCAGTCCCAGTCTCCTCCTCGTTCTCCTCCTCTTCTTCTTCTTTTCCTCCTCCTCCTCCTCTCCTCCTCCTCCTCCTCTTTCTTCTTCTTCTTCTTCTTCTTCTTCTTCTTCTTCCTCTTCTTCTTCTTCTTCTTCTTCTTCTTCTTCTTCTTCTTCTTCTTCTTCTTCTTCTTCTTCTTCTTCTTCTTCTTCTTCTTCTTCTTCTTCTTCTTCTTCTTCTTCTTCTTCTTCTTCTTCTTCTTCTTCTGCTTCTTCTTCTGCTTCTGCCACTGCTGCTCCTGCTTCTACTTCTGCTTCTTCTTGCTTCTGCTTCTTCCTCTTCCTCTTCTTCTTCTTCTTCTTCCTCTTCCTCTTCTTCTTTTTCTTCTTGTTTTTCTTTTCCTCCTCCTCCTCCACCTCCTCCTCCTCCTCCTCATTCTTGTTCTTGTTCTTGTTCTTCTTGTTCTTGTTCTTGTTCTTCTTGTTCTTGTTCTTCTTCTTTTTCTTCTTCTCTCCACCTCTCCTCTCTCTTTCATTTTGGATATTATGGTTTATAATATGGGCACTAAAAGGTTGTCATGTATATCCCTTTATCTCCTTTTAGCACTCAGTTCTTGTCCAGAGTGATCGTTTATAGCTAACCTTATTATGGTGGTCCCTTCTCTGTCCTAACTGCCTTTGCCTTCCCCTCCCCAACTTGTGGCAAGCTTCCAACCATGGACCAATCCTCCTGACCCTCGTTTCTACAGTCCTGTCATTAGGTGCCATTAGCCACTTTAAGCTGTATCCATGACCCTCAGAATTATTTCATCTATTTTTTTACATGTAGGAGTACTGATATTTATTCAGCTATTGATTAAGCTGATTGAATTGGGCATGAATTCCACATTACTTTTTAAAAATTGAATCACCGTGGTATACAGTTACAAAGCTTTCGTGTTTGAGATTCACCCATACAATAATCAAGCACCCATCCCTCCACCAGTGCACACTTTCCAGCATCAGTTTCCCCAGTATATCCCCTCTCACCATCCCAGTTCTCATCCTGCCTCCATGGCAGGCAATTTCCCCAATATTCTCTCTCTACTTTTGGGCATTATGTTTTCCTCGGATTTCCCCACCACCATTCAAGCCTGCCTGCTAGGGCAGATGCTAGATCATTTATTGTCCATTGTTCATTTTTAATAAGAATGATTTCATCTTAATTATAATTTATTACCACATTTAAGTTCATATTTAGTCTTAGTTCCCCTATCATGTAACATAACATAGTCACCAGTTGTATGGATTCAGACAGATGGAAATCTTACTCTGTCAATCAAAGTAACTACCCACTGGGTTCTGACAAAAGCAGAGAACTTCCTAAATTTCAAAACACTGTCACTGTCACTGTCACTGTCATCCCGTTGCTCATCGATCTGCTTGAGCGGGCACCAGTAATACCTCTCACTATGAGACTTATTGTTACTGTTTTTGGCATATCCAATAGACCATGGGTAGCTTGCCCGGCTCTCCGAGAGGGGCAGAGGAATCGAACACGAGTTGGCCGTGTGAAAGGCGAACACCCTACCGCTGTGCTATTGCTCCAGCCCCAAAGCACTTTATCCCTAAGAAAAGAGAAAGAGAAAACAAGTAAATTGGGAAATTGAAGGTAAAACTAAGGATCTGAGATAAAACCCTCGTTTTTAAATTCATATGATAAATCTGGATGTTGGACGTTGATGGGATTACACTGCGATGGGGACAGTCCCTGGATATGACCGCCTAGCTACTGGAAAATGGGAAATTTGGGTGGGCAGAGAGGTCCAGTCCCGATCCAAGCAGGCTTGGAGGTCTCAGCCCTGAGTCCCACATACCTGGGTTCCTCTGCTTGGTACCTACATGCATGAGGCTCATCCGAACATGTGGAGAGGGGCCTTGAGCATGGCTGTGGCTAGGCTCCAGAGGTCTCTTGCTGCCAGGAGCTCTGCTCGGGGTGGGGAGGGAAGCCGGAGACCATCTCCTCCGAAGGGCCCTGGGGAAGACAGCCAGTCGCACGGGCAAGAAACTCTTTGTGTCACTCTCTTCCAGGAGCTAGTTGGTCACACCCAGGGACTGCCCCTGGTGCTGTGTAATCCCATCAATGGCCAACATCCAGAGACTTAAAAGCAAGCTCCCGGAAGCACGCGGCTGCAAAGTGGCTACATGATATCTTATATCCTACTTCTCCCTCTGGGAGAAACTGGAAAGCTGCTGAGAGTTTCCTGCCCACATGGGAGAGCCTCGCAAACTCCCCATGGTGTATTCATATGCCAAAACCAGTAACAAGCTGGGTCTCATTCCCCTGACCCTGAAAGAAACTCCAATGTGGCATCTTTGGGAAGGACGAGTACAGAGAGGCTTCTAAAATCTCAGGGATAGGACGAATGGAGACATTACTGAGACCACTTGAGTAATTCACAATCAACAGGATGATGATTATGATGATGATAAATCTAAATATTCATTTAAGAAGTGGAATTATGATTGGCCCTTGTAAATCAGGGTTATATAAAGATTGAGGAATAAAAGATTATCATTCATACTGTTAGTTCTACATAATGCCAGGATTGAGTGAGTGGAGAATATAACTACTAGGATGCATGCCAGAGCAGGGTTCCACTATGATGCATTATGTTCCCTAGATCAATACTAGGTGTATCCTTGGAGTACCTTGGAACACTGCCATAGAGACCTAGAGCTAGAGACCTAGAGGTATCCAGAACTGTCAAGGTGGCAAAGTACTATGCTATTCAAGCCACTGTGAGGCTTGGGTAGCTTATCATCCTAAAGCCCTTGTCATGAACTGATGGTTCACTTCATAGAGTTCACTTCATAGAGAATCTTGAGAAAGGAACAATACTAATTTGAGAAAGACTGAGATAATTTCCTAGCCTTGAAATGAGGGTTATTACTTACAGTTTACTCTCGGTACCTTGCCAGGCTCTCTGAGAGGGGTGTAGGAATGGAACCCGGGTCGGCCACGTGCAAGGCAAATGCCCTACCCGCTGTGCTATCACTCCCACTCGGCAGAGCCTGGATAGCTACCCGTGGCGTATTCAATATGCCAAAAACAGTAACAACAAGTCTTACAGTGGAGACGTTACTGGTGCCTGCTTGAGAAAATCGATGAGCAATGGGATGACAGTGATACAGTGATACTTACAGTTTATTATTACACAAACTGGATGATTTCTTAGACTCTAAATTTTAATAAGGGATGACAGAATTCTGAGCACAAGGTAGTCCGTCACCCATCAAATTATGTGGCAAATAAGTTTTTCCAAAATTAAATTGGTGATGTTTCTGACAATTACTAGGTACATTGGCAAGCTTATAAGACAAATAAATGCTTGGATGTCAAACCTTTGGAACATGATTTATGCTTTCTTTGAGTCTATTACTTCTACAGTCTTGGAAACAGCAGTTGAAGTTGTCAGAGCATGTTTTGTGATCCTGATTTTTTCATTTACTAGCTGAGTGACCTTAGGCAATTTATTAATCTTGCTTGAACTTCAACTTTCCTATAAAATGGGCATAAAATACATATGCCAGAGGGTTTCTTTGGAAGACTAAATGAGGTAAGGTTAGGCAACTTCTTAAAGGTGGGTTTGTATATAGCCGATATGCAATTAATGATGATTTCTTGTGTCCAGGCAACTCGATATGCTGCAGTTAGCAGGCCTGAGCAACATCTCTTTAGAATCAGTTTTTCTGGGGCTGGAGTGATCGCACAGAGGGTAGGGCATTTGCCTTGCACGCGGTCCAACCCGCGTTCAACTCCCAGCATCCCATATTGTCCCCCAAGCACCGCTAGGAGTAACTCCTGAGGGCAGATCCAGGAGTAACCCCTGAGCATTGATGGGTGTGACCCAAAAAGCAAAAATAAATAAATAAATAAATAAGAATCAGTTGTTCTGAGAACATGTTCTCTGTGCGTACATTTTTTAAATCCCCTGCCCCATCTAAACCATCTAAACCCTCAGGTTATATTTGAGTGATTGTGTAACAGATCTTGGATGAATGAAACTTGCTCTTACTTGTAAAGCCAACTGAAAAATAACAGGTCATGAACAGACCATTACATAAGAGCATGAAGATGCCACAAGAGGTGTGAAAGCATCCAACAAATATCACTTTTCTGGACTTAAGGTGCTTATAAAGGTAATAAGTGTTTGGCAGAGCTACATCTACTCAACCTGAGCTAGGAGCTGGGCTGTCCTTTCTTTGTTTCTGCATTTACTGTTTCTACTGTTCTGCATTTACTTTGATCGGGTAGGTGCTCCTGGGAATAGGTGTCCTTCTACTATTGTTAATTCCAAAGAAGTGACTATAATGGGGGAAGATATGTCACTGGTAGTGATTGATATTTTTTGGATCAATTGGATAATTTTTCATTCCTAGGTTACCCTAATTGGTCACTTACTACTCCATCAAATACATGAGGTAGAAATCTGTCCAGGGCCATTAGACTTCTTCCTACAAAGAACCACTCTAAAAGATTTTGTGAATTTTAGCAGAGGGATTCTAGTAGTTCTGACAGCAGAAAGGACACCTGTTATCTGCAGAAAGCTTGATGTGTCTGGCTGCTATAAGCTCTAATTCTGATTTGGCTTCTTATCTGAAGATAATTTAAGTGAAGTATGTTTGTCCAAAAACTAAAGGATTAAAAATAGACACACATTCTTCAAGTTTCATCAAGAACTGTTTCCTATTTCTGCATCCCTTGTTTGGTTGGTCTTGTGATTCTCTTTGTTATCAGTGAGTTAGCAAATAGGATGCAAACAGAAATTTGAAAATTGCTGGCCACTTCAGCTGACATTACTTTAGAATAGAAAACACAGCCCAGCAAGCACCTGCTCTTTATAAGCCTGTTTTGATAAATAAAATTTTATTGCAAATAATCATGCTCAATCATTTACTATGGTCTATGGATCCTTTTGTATCATATTCTCAGATATGAAAGTTATGACAAAGACCCACAAAACCTATAACATTTACTATCTGGCCCTTTGCAGAAAATGCTTGCTGAAACTTGCTTGAGAAAACCAAGCCAAGAACAGCAAAAAAATCTCCCTAACCAGTCCTATTCCTAACTGAAAATTCATAGAATTATAAGCTAAAAATGTTCGCTTGGAGTAATTTAATTATGAAGTAGTTTGTTGTGTAGCAAAAGCTAACTGGACAAGCAAGGTTTATTAGAGAAGTTTTAGAACTACACATAGCTGAAGAAAAGTTCAGAAGTCAGATGAAGGTAGTGAGATAACAGGCACAATATTTTTGAAGAGGAAATTGATTTATTTTCTTAATATCCCTGCACACATTTATGAACTGAAAAAGAGCAATTTGTCACAAGACTTACACATAGTTTCACACCTATCAACACCTATCAATCTGGCTTCGTCATATGCTGGTAGAGATTGTAGACAGATTAAATAACTGGGTGGCACATCCATAAGAGCAGAAAATTTGCAAACAACAACTCTCGGATATTAAATTTTGACAAAACTTGTTAAAATTGGTGAGACTCTGCTTTTCTTGATAACTACAGATATTGGCATATTATCATTAAGTTGTCTCACTTTCCTATCAGAATACACTTAACCCAATATTAAATAAAGGGGGTTTGGTAGTTTCCTTGTCAAGAAAGCATCCTTTGGTAAGAAATGGGAATTTTCTTTTTTAACTGTCAAAGAGAAGGTACCTTATTTATATTTCATCAACTCAAACTATACTCCGTTCCCATCATGCCTATATTCAAATTGCTTACTCTCAATTATTCATTGCATATGTTTTGAAAATGTTCATTTAATTGTAGGTACCAAATTTACTTAGAAGAACCCATTTTTGGTTAGTTGATTACTTTCTTAAACAATCATAATGATTTATGTGAGAAAATAAAGAATTGTGATTCTTACATTGTGGGAAGAAATTAAAGAAAAAAGTTAAATGAAGCAATTCTATGAATCTTCATTAAATCTAAGTTGGGTGCACATGCACATAAATTTCCTGGTTCATAGAACTTGCTCAAACTATATATTTACTCTGATGAAAATTCCAAAAGTTAACAAAAATGTCACGCTATTATTTATTTCCCCCTTTCCCCCTTTTTTCTTATGAAAATCTGATTCATATGTTCATCACGACCTTTTCTCTTTTTAATTAAGCTTCAGTCTAAATTCACTTTTCTTCATCTGCTAGATACCACCATGTTTCATTTCTAGTAAATCATTAGCAAGAGATTTGCTAATGTAATGAATTCAAGCTATTTAAAATTATTAGATTATAATTCAGATACCTTTTTCAAGTCTCAAATTTAAATGATGTCAAAGGAAAAGCTAGACATATATTATCTTAAGAGACTTATTTCCAGAAGTCTTTCTTTGTCTGAAAAGAGAAGGAAGACTCCTCCATAATAATACATTTTCCAGCAAAGTTTATTTGGAGAGCTACCATGGGATATATGTTGTGTCAAATTTATGAGGAAATTGTTTGATGACAAACTTAAATTATAAAATAAAAAGTAAGAATTCTCTATAATATCTTAGTAAATTAATTTGTTTCTGCAGGTTTCTTACATTTCCTCATAGAATACAGTCAAATAGGGAATAGTAGGTATAGATATTTTCACATAGCATTGGATATGTAGATCAATGCAGGTTAAAAATTTTAATTTCAGGGACAGGGGAATGGCTCAAGTGGTATAATGTCTATCTATAGGCAATAAATTCAATCCCTGACATGATCTCATATGTCAAGTGTAATCCAGGTAGCCAGTTGGAATCCCTAGCACCCAACAAAAGTGTCTAATCTCCAGTGCATAGCAATTAAGTGTGTGAGTACAGCTCTTAAGCATGCAACTTTTTACAAGCACTGCAAATAAATGTGCAATGACTGGCAAGCATAGCAAAATGTGCACAAGCACCACAACTAAACTGTATATCTCCCTGCAGACATTGCAAATAAAGATTAATGTGTGAGAACTACAATCAAGTTTGTATTACTATTAGTATCACAAAAATAGCAACAAGAAGTGAAGGGGAAATAATTTAAGTAGACAGGAGTCCAATTTATTGACAAAATGGAACTGCCACTTCTAGTGCCTCTTTTCTTTTTTAAAAATTTAAAAATTTAATTTTCATAAATTTGTTCACAATGATTGATTACATTCAATATTTTAACACCAATCCTGCCACCATTACACCTTCCCACAACCATTATTTTGAATTTTCCCACCACAACTCAGGCCTGCCTGCCACAGGCAGATGCTAAATAGTTTATTTTGTGTTGCTTGTTATGAATAACATGAGATGTTGTGTGACTACTTTTGCAGCCACACACTCCTGGAATTCTAAAATTTTAAATAATTGGAGTCTGGAGACATCTCTCCACTGAGCTGCTCTGTTCCGAGATTCATTTGTGAATCTCTAGATCATGGCTGTTAATGTGCTTAAATGGCACCTGGAGGCAGATCAAAGGCATGACAGCCAGGACCCCAAAGGGGTAGAAAAATGGGAAGGAGTGGCTTGTCCCTGATCCCTTGAGGCCTGGAGTTTTCAGTCACTTGTCCCTCGTACCTGTTTTTTTCAATGGGTTCTAGTGGTTTGAGGCTGCTAAAATTCATTTGGGGCAGATAGAGGGACAAAACTTGCTCCTGTCTGAGTCACCCCAGTGAAATCAACTTGGCACAGGGTCCGGAGACATCTTTGGGCAAATCATTCAGTTCCAAGATTCATTTGTGAGTCTCTGGATCATAGCCCTTAATGCACTTAAATCTAGTGCTTATTTTCACAGTGGACACACATATTTTATTTTTTGATGATTAATGATGCCTATACTTACAAAAGTGCCATAATATTCTTTCTTAAAATATTTTTACTGTTGTTCAGGTAATATAGTTACTTGTTAGCATTTATGGTTTTGACACATAAATTTAATTCACATTCACCACAACCAAAATCTTTAGTACCCTCCAACACTGTCCCTATATCACTTTTAGTGCTAATATACCACACCCACACTTATCCCCCCAATGCTTGGTAATTTCAACTTTGTAATAAAAAGTCAAGGATTTGTTATCATTTGGTATGATGTATTCCTAGCTTTGTGTCTCTCTACAGCAGAGACCATAGAGTGAGTTCATCTTCATTATGCCCTCTCCTGACTTATTTTGTTTAACATGATGCCCTCCAGATCCCTCTAAGTGCAGTAATGAGTAACAATTCATCATTTCTTATAACTGTGTGGTACTCCATTGTGTATACTTACCACATCTTTTTATTCATTCATTGGTTGTTGGACATTTGAATTGTTTCCATACACTGAAACAGCTATTATAGTCATTTTTATTCTTATTTTTAGTTTTTAAATTTATTTTTATTTTTTATAAAGTTGTTCACAATAATTTGTTACATTTAATATTCCAACACCAATCTCACCACCATTACACCTACCCAATACCATATGTTGAATGTTTCCACCCCCATCCCCAAACCCTTTGGGGAAAGCTGAACCTAAATAATTTATTTTATATTGCTTGTTATGAATCCCAGTGCTCATCAATTTGCTCGAGCAGGCACCAGTAACGTCTCCATTGTGAGACTTGTTGTTACTGTTTTTGGCATATTGAATACAACACGGGTTGTTTGCCAGGCTCTGCCGTGTGGGCAAGATACTCTCAGTAGCTTGCCGGGCTCTCTGAGAGGGAAGGAGGAATCGAACCCAGGTCGGCTGAGAGCAAGGCAAATGCCCTACCCACTGTGCTATCGCTCCAGCCCCTTGTTATGAATAATATACTAAAATGATCCAAAAGAATTCCTTTAGAGTGTATGAAGATTGTTGTATTTCACTCTAGAGCCATTAAGCCCCTTGTATAAAAGATTACTGACTTGTCGTTAAATGTTAAAGACTTGTGTACATGTACATATATATACATATATATAAATATATATATATATTTATATATATATATAAATATATATATATATATATATATATTTCCTCCCCAAGATAGGTTGCCTTCTACTTTACATCCCATCAGATGTGGTGTGCTACTCTTGGTACATCCGTGGTGTAGAGTATGAGATGTCTCCAGGAATTCTAAAATTTTAAATATTGCTATACAGCCGAGGTTAATTTAATTTAAAAAAAATTTAAAAATGACTTTTAAAAAGTCACTGAATGATGACTTTGGGGGTCCAGAGGCATGTCTTTGGCGTATCGTTCTGTGTTGCTCTATTCCAAGAGATTTATTTGGGAATCTCTCAATCATGACAATTAAGGAGCTTATATGGCCCCAGAGACAGTTCCTGGGCATGACTGCCAGGCTACCAAAACCACAGGGAAATAGGGGGAGGTTGCTATATAGAATTTTTGAAGTATATATATATTTCTTTTTTTAATAATTTATTTATTTTATTGAATAACCATGTGGAAAGTTACAAAGCTTTCAGGCTTATGTCTCAGTTATACAATGCTCAAACACCTGTCCCTTCACCAGTGTACATATTCCACCACCAAAAACCCCAGTATACCTCCCACCCTCCACCCTCTCCTGCGTAGCTGATAAATTTCACTTCACTTTCTCTTTACCTTAATTACATTCCATATTTCAACACCAAACTCACTATTGTTGTTGGAATTTCCCCCCAAAAAACAGCCCTGCTGGGGGCTGGAGAGATAGCACAGCGGGTAGGGCGTTTGCCTTGCACGCGGCCGACCCGGGTTCAAATCCCAGCATCCCATATGGTCCCCTGAGCATGGCCAGGGGTAATTCCTGAGTGCAGAGCCAGGAGTAACCCCTGTGCATCCCCAGGTGTGACCCAAAAAGCAAAAAAAAAAAAAAAAAAAAAAACAGCCCTGCTGACAAGGAAGCATTTGATAATTAGTTTTCCATTGCTGAGAATGAAGAGATAAGAAGTAGTTTGGATGCTATTGCAGCCGCGCGGTTTGGGAGTTCTGTATTTTAGTATTTTAGTAACTAAGTCCAGGGAGATTTATGTTCGAAATTGCATCATTTCCCTTCCTGGGGCAGCATGGGGTTATGGCTTAGTTCATAGTCTAGAGACATTTCTGCAAGCGGCTGCTGGTACCAAAAGTAGTCTAGCTGGCCTCCAGATGGTGGTCGATCAGCATCAGAGTGGCCGCACAAACATGTGGCCACCCGGGTTGCATCTTGGTGGAGCAGGTATATTTTTTTACTTGGGGTAGATGGCAAGAATAAAACTTCTGGGTCATATGGAAGTTCTAATATTAGTTTGCGGAGAAGTCTGCATAATGTTTTCCATAGAGGCTTAATTAGATGATGTTGCTACCTATAGTGAATGATTATTCCTTTTTTAAAAATGATATTTTCACTTCAAATTTGTTATAGGCATCGTAGTTTACAAAACTGTTATTGGCAGAGTTTCATATATAAAACTTTCTAACACCATAACCTTCACCAGTGTATCTACTTCCTTCCACCATTTCCCCAGGTTTCCCCTACCCCATTGCCCCTCTGTGATAATTTTTCTACTGAAGACCAGTTTTTTTTTCTTTTTTTATTTTTTTTATTTTATTTTTTTTTATTTTAAAAGGTGAATGTTTATTTATTTATTTTTATTAGTTTATTTTTAATTAGAGAGTCATCGTGAGGGTACAGTTACAGATCCATACATTTTTGTGCTAATGCTTCCCCCATACAAAGTTCAATAACCCATCCCTTCACCAGTGCCCATTCTCCACCACCCGTAAACCCAACATCCCTCCCCCCCTCCCCAGACCCGTCTCCCCCCACCCCACCCTGCCACTATGGCAGGGAATTCCCTTTTGTTTTCTCTCTCTGATTAGGTGTTGTGGTTTGCAATAGAGGTGTTGAGTGGCCATTGTGTTCAGTCTCTAGTCTGTATTCCACCCGCCTCACCCTTCCCCCACATGACCTCCAACCACATTTTACTTGGTGGTCCCTTCCCTGAGTTACCCAGAATGAGAGACCAGCCTCCAAGCCATGGAAACATTCTCCTGGTACTTATTTCTACTATTCTTGGGCGTTAGTGAAGACCAGTTTTTATCGCCTTTGGGCATTTGCCATATTTATACTATCTTGTTTTCCATTTTTTATTTTTTGGGGGCACACACAGCAGGGCTCTTGACTCTGTGCTCAAGGAGCATAATTAGCGAGATTGGAAGACCATATAGGATGTCAAGAATAGAACCCAGGTCAGTTACATGCAAGGCAAGAGTCCTACCCACTGTACTATTTCCCCAGACCTTATTATCTTTATATATATCCCACAAATGAGACAGCTTGTTCTTTTTCTTTAAAAAATTGAATCACTGTAAGATACACAGTTACAAAGTTGTTCATGATTGGGTTTAAGTCACACAATGTTCCAGCACCTATCCATTCACTAGTTCACCAGTGCACATTTCCCACCACAAATGTTCCCAATTTTACTCCCCAAATCCCAATTCCCTGGAACCTAACCTCCCTCAATGGCAGACACTTTTTTCTCTCCCCCCTTCGCCCCCATTTTAGGCATTATGGTTTCCAATACAGGTATCCAAAGGTTATCAGGTATATCCCTTTCAGCTCTTAGTTCTTTTCCAGTGTGATCATTTCCAGCTATCATTATAATAGTGGTCTTCTCTTCCCTAACTGCCCTCTCCTCCCGGCCCCACCTCCACCACTGCCATTTGTGGCAAGCTTTCAACCAGGGACAAGTTTTCCTGGCTCTTGTTTCTGTACTCTTTGGGTATTAGTTTCATACTATGTTTTTAAATATCCTACAAATGAGTGAAATTTCACTGTGTTTCATAGTTTATTCAATAATCTGTTCTTCAACATTTGGGTTGTTTCCAGCTTTTGGCTGTTACACATAGTGCTGCAATGAACATAAGAGTGCAAATGTCCATAATATCCAAGGTAGAGAGAGAGTAAGAGACAAACTGTCTGCCTTAGAGGCAGGGGGAGGGGTTGGACAGGAGGGGAAGGGATACTGGGGACATTGGTGGTGGAAAATGTACACTGGTAGAGGGATAGCTCTTTGATCATTGTATGATTAAAACTTAAACATGAAAGCCTTGTAAGTGTAGCTCACAGTGATTAAATAAAAAAAGTGTAGATGTCTTTTCTGAATAGACTTTTTTGGTCATTGGGGAAGACACCAAGAAATGGAATTGTTTGGTCATAAAGATTATCAATTCCTAGCTTTTTAGAAGTGACAAAATTGTTTTCCAAAAAGATTGAACCAGTCAATGTTCCCACCAGCAATGAATGAGGGTCCCTTTCCCTGCACATCCACACCAAAAATAGCTGCTATTTTTATACGTCATCTCTGCCAATGCAAGCTAATTCAAGATATTTTTCTTTTTAATTTTTAAATTCAATTTTCTCTAACTATTTAAATGCTGCAGTTGGAAAAAGCTCTTCATAATAAAGATATTTTTGGCATTCAGTAATTCAACACCAATCCCACTACCAGTGTGACTTTCCCTTCACCATTATCCCCACTTTCCCTCCCATCCCATAACCTTGCCCCCTTAGAAGTCACAAAATAATTTATTTTATATTGCTTGTTACAAAGAAAAGGTAAGTGGAATTATCAAAAAGTAGTTCAGTCAAAGAAATTTTTTAAAAATGGTTATATCAGATGAGCCGGATATGTAATATGATTCAGAGACGACCGCTGGACTAGAGCTATTACTGACTGGATTTCACGGGACATCAAAAGGTCGCGTGGCCGCCCACCAACGAGATGGTCAGACTTCTTTGTTAAAACCCTGAATGAACAGTTTGAGGCTTCTCCTGTTCCTGGAGTGAGCAGATGTCATTGGGCTACACTAGCACACAATAGGGACAAATGGAGACGTTACTGGCACCTGCGTGAACAAATCGAAGATCAACAGGAAGACAAGTGATACAAGTGATACAAATGATGCAAGTGGTTATATCTAGCAATGGTGTTATTAAAGTAACTGTGTGAGGACTTACTAAGCTGTTTGTTGCTAGTTGATCCTTCTGTTATTGTTTTCACCTATTAAGCTTAGTGGGTTTCTATGCTACTTTCCCATCTAATTTTCTGTGCTCCTACTAGACAGTCAACATAATGGAATTTGGAGATGGTGTGCGGATGCACATAACAAGAGCTACAGAATCTGTAGAATTGGAATGATTTTCTGCTTGATCCCCTTCCAAGGAGGCCCTAGAATTTTCAGTGCAAAGACCAGAATATCTGTGGTCTCCGTGTCTATTCTAAGATTAGTCATGAAGCTGAGATGTTTATATGTTGGAGGATGTGGCGTATTGGTGTGGCTGCTGGGGCTTCTGGCATTAGTGCATTGTAACCCGGCTGTTCGGCCCACTCCAAGAAAGTTCCAGAGTTTTCAACCTGAAGACCGGTGTACATCTCTTCTGAGATTAGTCTTTCCAGTCTTTTTGGTATATACAATTCTCACTGGTGTGAGATCATTGTTATTTTTATTGAATTTCCCTGATAATATATGATGATTAAGACTGATAATATATGATGATTAAGACTTTTCATATGCCTACTGGAAGACCATGTGTCTCTTCATCTCTTTCCAATAAGGTCTTGAGCTTTGTAACTGTCTTGTATATCGGGAAAACTGGTTCTTATTTGATATATAGTACACATGTATTTCCTTTTGGGGCCTTAGTTTACTCCTAGCTCTGTGCTCAGGGATCTCTCCTAGCAAGTCTCAGACAGTACGTGACAGACCATAAGTTTCAGTTGAGCATAATAAGTTCTGTAGTTTCTATCGGATAACATAGATCTCATGATTAATAGCATTGCATTCAATACATAAAAATTTACTAAGGAAACAGATCTTATGTTAAGTACCTTGTTACAATGGAAAAACAAAGGGGATGGGAGGGAACCGTCAGAGCTGATGGATATGTTTATGGCTTTAATACTGATTGATGGTTTCTTAGGTGTGTATACTAATGTTCAAATATACCAGATTATATGCATTCAGTGACTCAGATATTTGTATGTTTCTTCACATTTTAATAAGTTTTTAGTGCATTCCTTGGTTTAAAACTTTCTACTGTACTTATCCTGTTAAGAAGGCTTTGGGGAGGACTAAATATATGCATAATAATGCATATAAGTATTGGCTTGCTTTTTTTCTAAAGGGTGTAACTGATGACATGATTTCTGTGCATACCCTTCCAGCAGTCAGCAAATAATGTTGTTTTATTTCTTATTCTATGAAATATTACTATAGTTATTATACTAAAAAAAGCAAACAGGGCTGGAGTGATAGTACAGTGGGTAGGTCATTTATCTTGCACACATTCAACTGAGTTTTGATCCCTGGCATCCCATATGGTTCTCTGAACACTTTTAGGAGTAAATCCTGAGTACAGAGCCAGTAATAACCCCTGAGAATTGCCAAGTGTGGCTCAAAAGCCAAAAAAATTACCACAGAAAAACTATTAATAAGAGCACTAATTTGTTGAGTACTTATTAAGTAATTTTTTCCTAATATAATATTTCTGACACTATTTCTAGGAATTGGATTTTATGATATTCACATTTCAGATAAAAATGTTATAGCTCAGTAAACTTTTTTAGCCCTTCCATATATGCACATCTAGTAAATAAGCCCCACTTGATAATACTTCTTCTAGAATGCTGTAATAATTTAGAACTTATTCTGACAAATATTTTACTACTAGGGACCTTACACACTAGTAAATAAAGAGTATAAATGAGAAACAGAATATGATTACTGCCACAAGCGACAAACTAGATTTCCTTAGAAGTAGATTAACTGCTTCAAATTTTAGCACTAATGAGCATTTACCATCGGTTACAGAAGATGCAAAAACAATTCCAACAATAATAACTATTATCATTCCTATGCCAAAACATTTGAAGTTATTTATATTTTAAGACTATCCAGGGGTAGCATGCATCACATGTACTGTAAACTTGATCTTATATGAACTTAAAAAAGTATCTGGGCCACACCCATCAGTGCTTACCCCTGGCAGGCTTGGGGAAACAAATGTAGTGCTAGAGATCAAGCCTGGGTTAGAAGTGAGCAAAGTAAGCATCCAACCCACTATACTATCTCTCAGGCCTCACCTTATATGAAATTTTAAATCTATTTTGAGGGTTAGTGTTTTTAAAAGTGCTAACATTCAATTGTTTATTAAAAGAACTAATAATCATTACAGAGAAATATGAGTAGTAAAACAGTAGTCTTTATTTTTATTTAAAATTTAATAATCAGCAATATATTTGTGAACATTATATTAGTAACTCATTCCATGAAATTTTACATTGTTCTGTACCTACTGTTTATCTGGTTTGCTCCTGCTTTTTCAATTTTGTGAGTTTTTATATATATATATATATATTGCATATATATATTTTGCTTTTTGGGGTTACACTCGGCGTTGCACAGGGGTTACTCCTGGCATTGCACTCAGGAATTACTCCTGGGAGTGCTCAGGGGACCATATGGGATGCTGAGAATCGAACCCAGGTTGGCCGTGTGCAAAGCAAATGCCCTACACGTTCTGCTATCGCTCCAGCCCCTAGAAGCATATTTTCCCGTAAATTCTTTGTGAACATTATTAATGATGGCATAGCTTTCTATTACATATAGTTGTTATTTAATTAACATTTTATTGCTTCTGAAGTAATGAAATTTGCATACAGGTGGATCAACATGGAAAGTATCATGTTAAGTGAAATGAGTCAGAAAGAGAGGGACAGACATAGAAAGATTGCACTCATTTGTGGAATATAAAGTGACAGAATGGGAGACTAACACTCAAAAATAGTAGAGATAAATACTGGGAGGATTACTCCACAGCTTGGAAGCTGACCTCACATACTGGGGGAAAAGGCAGCTCAGATAGAGAAGGGACCACCAAGCAAAGGGTGCTAGGAGGGCCCGCTCGGGATGGGAGATGCAGGCTGAAAGTAGACTATAGACTGAACATGATGGCCACTTAATACCTCTATAGCAAACCACAAAACCCCAAAGAAGAGAGAGAGCAAAAAGGAATGCCCTGCCACAGAGGCGGGGTTGGGTGGAGGGGACGAGGTGGGGGTGGTGGGAGGGATGCTGGAATCATTGGTGGTGGAAAATGGGCACTGGTGGAGAGATGGGTACTCGATCATTGTATGGCTGAAACGCAAGCTCGAAAGTTTGTAAGTCTGTGATTGTATCTCACAGTGATTCACTAATAAAAAAATTTTAAAAACATTTTATTGCTTCTGTTTTAAAATTTGAAGCTTCTTTTTTTAACTTTTTATTAAATCACCATGTGGAAAGTTACAAAGTTCTCAGGTTTATGTCTCAGTTATACAATATTCAAACACCCATCCCTTCACCAGTGCCCATATTCCACCACCAAAAACCCCAGTATACCCCCCACCCCCACCTTCTACCCCCTACTGTATAACTAATGAATTTCACTTCATTTTCTCTTTACCTTGATTACATTCCATATTTCAACACAAAACTCACTATAGTTGTTGGAGTTTCCACCCAAGAGAGACATTCCTACTACCAAGGAAGCATTTGATAATTAGTTTTCCATTGCTGGGAATGAAGAGATATGTAGCCCCACTGCTACAAGTACATAACTCTTTTTTTTCCTTTTTCCTTTTCCCTTGTTTTTTCCCCCGTCATCCCCCTTCCCGCGCCTCATAGTATGGTGTACGCCACACCGCGTCGGCCAGCGTGGGGCTTTTGCTTAGTTCACAGTCCAGAGAGGTGGCTGCTACATTAATAACCTTCAATATTTCAACAAAAACTTACTGTTATTATTTGGAGTTCCCCCCCCAAGTCAGACCTGTTCAAAAGTAACCATTTCACATTGCTGACAATTATAAATGTTAAGTCGCGCGGACGCGGTTTTGGATTTCTGTATAAAGTCCAGGGAAAATTCTGCCAGAAATTGCATAGCCCAGCTCACAGTCCCAGTGCATTGCTGTAAGAAGTCTCTGGAATCAAAGTCTTTAGGCGCAGAGGGTCTGCTTCACTCTCAGCAGCTCCGAATTTATCTGGGCCGAGGGTGTGCCGGTTATGCCCCCTTCCCATGAGTCCCTGGGAACCCAAGTGTAAAAGTCGAATACCTCTGGGTTAGGATTCTTAGAAGATGGCGCCTGCCATGTGGGTGCCGCCAGCCCACCGCTTTCCGTGCAGGAAGACAGGGTGGGGAGGAAAAAAAATCCACCCCTTGGGCAGCACAGAGTTGAAGCCCAGGTCGCAGTCCCAGTGCATTGTATTAGATGCTGTGCTGGATGCCCGAATGTGTTAGGTCTCTGGAATCAAAGTCTTTAGGTACAGAGGTTCCCTGAAGCTTCTTGTACAGATGTTTGTATTTAAAATTATTATTGATTACAAGTTCTTAGAAGTGAAACAATACCATCAGAATAAAGGAAAACTTTTAAAACTGCAAGTAGTATTCAAAATTAATCTCACAAAAAAATTTTATTTTTATAAATTTACACTAGAGATTAGCACTCATTTCACTCCCTCCACCTTGCCAAGTTCAAGTTTCCTTCTTTATGTTTTATAGATAGAAACAGATTCTCACTGGCATTTTAAACTTGCAGTTGCTTGATTACTTACCATGTTCAGTAGTTCATCACAGTCTTCTTCTTCTTCTTCTTCTTCTTCTTCTTATTATTATTATTATTATTATTATTATTATTATTATTATTACTGTCAATTTTTTGAGTCACCCCTGGTAGTGCTCAACACACATGGCTTTGTACTCAGAGATCACTCCTAGCATTGCTCAGGGGACTGTATGCAGTGCCTGATGATGGAATTTGAATCTTCCAAATGTAAGACAAGCACCCTACCCACTGTACTATCTATCTAGCCCACAAGCTCATTGTTAATTGAATGCTTAATATATAATCATAAAATCATATTTATATTTGTGGTAATACTTTAAAAATCCATTTAAGCTCCATTTCTCACCTTATAATATGTTGATAATTACTTGCAGATAAATTTAAATGTTTGTCTCACCTTTTCTCATTTGTATTTAATAATTTCATCCTGTATTTTTCTATTTTCATCAGTGACATATATTTCTGCTTCCTAACATAGTCCTTAATTTATACTTAGAAATTTTGTGCATTGCTAAATAAATATACATGTTTATTTTTTTCTTTTCCATATTTTTTGTATTTGCTTATTGATTTATAGGTAGTCTTTATTCCAGCTAACTGGAGCGATAGCACAGCGGGTAGGGCGTTTGCCTTGCACGCTGCCGACCTGGGTTCGATTCCTCGGAGAGCCGTCTCCCTCGGAGAGCCCGACAAGCTACCGAGAGTATTCCGCCCGCACGGCAGAGCCTGGCAAGCTACCCGTATTCACTATGTCCAAAACAGCAACAACAAGTCTCACAATGAAGACGTTACTGGTGCCCGCTCCAGAAAATCGATGAAAAAAGGGATGACAGTGACAACTCTATTTGAAGTATTTTTTGTGGTTAGGATACAAATTAATTTTGTTCCCAAGTAGCTAAAAATTTTTTCAGTTCATTTTGCTGGTTAATTTCTTCTTTCACTCCAGATTTATGAAAAAACTTATATCATATGATTATCCATTATATATTGCTCTTTCAAGTAATTCCTGAATCAGTCTTAAAAAATTTAATAATTAAATTTTATAATGGACATTAAAATGTCTATTTTGTGTTGCTTTTCCATTAAAAATGGAATAATAGGGAAGAGAAACATTCTTTCATGGGGATAAATAAATAAAACAACAATTTTCAAACTATATACATTAGGCAGTAGGGACAAACTCATGAAAGAGGATAAAATTAGTTGAGCCATATGACTATTCATCTTGCATTTGAAAAATCAAAGAACATTTTATTGTCAAACAGGCATGCAAGAGGAGCCAAATAGTATCCTGGACTAAAGTTGCAGGTCAGAGAACTTAAGAAGAGACAATTCAAAGAATTTTCTGAAGATCTTCACAAGGCTCGCTTGACTCAGTTCTGAGAAGTTTTGTGTAGACATGTGAGGGAGCTATCACAAACAGGAAGGAAGACAAACCAAAAATAACAGAAAAATCCACAGAATACACACTGAGTTTAGAAAAGTTCATGTTCCCATGAGCAGCAAAAGAAAACCCTATAATTCACAAGGTGTCCAATAAACTAACCACATCGATAATTGCTAAATCTTGAGGTAAAATTAGGCCTGCACTAAAGACCACTCAGGTCTGATAAAAGAAAACTTAGAGCTAAACTTTAAAATTATCAAATTATTTCAAGTAACCAATGCTGTTCAGAGCAAAACTTAGAATGAATGTTGTATAAAGCTCATACCCAGCTGTTCTAAGGAGCCATAAGGGCTACACACAGCTGTGCTGGGAGGTCACGAGGTGTTAGGGAGAAAACACAGGACCTGGAAAACGCTAGGCTTGTGATCCACTCTTGTAATCTATCTCCCAGGTCTCTCAGAAGGGTTTTATTTTGGAACAACAAAGAAAAAAAACATACAAACACCAGCCACGTAAAATTTTCACAATGTCTTAAACCAAATTAAATCTTGAATATGCAGGCATGTAAGTCAATCTTAGTAAAAAAAATAAGGAGAAAAATCAACCAAAGCATCTCTGTAAATGATAAAGAAGATGTGTTCAAAGGCAAGGCATTAAAACACCTATAGTTGTGGCTGGAGCAATAGCACAGCGGGTAGGGCGTTTGCCTTGCATTCGGCCGACCCAGGTTCGATTCCCAGCATCCCATATGGTCCCCCAAGCACCGCCAGGAGTAATTCCTGAGTGCATGAGCCAGGAGTAACCCCTGTGCATCGTCGGGTGTGACCCACCCCCCCAAAAAAAATAATAAAACACCTATAGTTATATTCCACATGCCATCAAAGATAGAAGATGAGTGAGAATATGAAGAGTAAATCTGGAAGAAGAGAAAAAAATCAAAAGGAGTATTAGAGACTAACCAGCTCTATTTGAGGTGGAAACTTCTCAATGGAATTAACAGCACACTTAGTTTTGAAGAAAAAAGTATGGTGAACCTGGATACACAGAAAGGAGCCAAAGTGAAATAGGACCTCCCATAGCTGCTGCCATATTGGCTCACAACAGCCCTGCTCTTCAGATTCAGGATCTGAATTTCCAAGGAGAGCCAAGCCAAGCCAAGCCAAGCATCTGAAATTCATGAACACCCTGATCTCCAAGACTAAAAACTCGGGGGTGCACTCTGGATGGGGGTGGACCAACTCCCTGCAGCCTCTGAAGCTGCACTCACATGCCACTGCTGCCAACACACCAATGGCCGGCAGCCTATCCTCGCAGCTTCACTAAGAATCTCTGTAGACTCATCCCAGTTCTACAGATCCTAAGCTTTCTGGACTGCAGTCCTGAATTCCAAATTAGATGAGAAAATAACGTAGAAGCCAACTAAATGCAACAAACAAAAACAATAACATAGAAGGGTCAACTAGTGGGGAAAAAACGCTTAGTATATCCTCAGACAAAGACTTAGCAACCCCATGGTGAGATATAACAATTTTCACCAGTTGCCTTTTACTGAAGTATTTTTGATGATTCCTTGTAACAAGTAACTGTCACTGTCATCCCTTTGCTCATCAATTTGTTCGAGCGGGCACCAGTAACGTCTCTCAATGAGAGACTTATTGTTACTGTTTTTGGCATATCCAATATGCACGGGTAGCTTGCCAGGCTCTGCCGTGCAGGCTCCATACTCTCAGTAGCTTGTCAGGCTCTCCGAGAGGGGCGTAGGAATCGAACAACGTCGGCCGCTTGAAAGGCGAACGCCCAATCGCTGTGCTATCGCTCCAGCACTGTCTGCCTGCTGAAAGGGCAGGCATGGGGCGTAGTTGGAAAAATGGAGACAATGGTGGAGGGAAGGTCACTGAGGTAGTGGGATTGGTGTTGGAACATAAAAAGCCTATAACAACTATTATGAACAGCTTTGTAAACCATGGTGTTTAAATAAAGAAAAAAAGCCAATGTTAAATAGTAAGAAAAGTACAATATGGGAAGATATCAAGTGGCACAATATACATGTAATTATAATTAGTGTCTTCTACATAGCAAACAAGATAGAAAATAATTAAAAGTAACCAAAAGCCCGATTTGAATAAAACAATAAACCTGTAAACTTAAAAGTCTTAAGCATAACGAACATGAAGAAAGTGATATGGATTTACAACACTATCAAATTGTTTTACGTAAGACTATTTTCATTGTCAATTGTTCTTTTTTTATTATGCAGTCATAACTAGCAAGTATCACTGTCACTGTCACTGTCGTCCCGTTGCTCATTGAGTTGCTCGAGCGGGCACCAGTAACGTCTCTCATTCTGAGACTTATTGTTACTATTTTTGGCATATCAAATACACCACGGGTAGCTTGCCAAGCTCTGCCGTGCGGGTGCAATACTCTCGGTAGCCTGCCCAGCTCTCCGAGAGGGGCGGAGGAATCGAACAGGGTTGGCCGCGTGCAAGGCGACCGCCCTACCACTGCAATCGCTCCAGCCCAGAAGTACATAAGCACTTGAAAATTAAGATATGTTTTTTAAATTATTTTATTTTTTCTTTGAGAGGCTATGGTTTAGAATATTGTTTTGTTTGGTTTTTTAAATTTTTTTATTAGAGAATCAATGTGATGTACAGTTACAAACTTATGAACTTTTGTGTTTGCATTTTATTCATATAGTGATTGTTTAACCATCCCTCCACCAGTACCCATTCACCTCCACCAATGATCCCAGTATCCCTCTCACCACCTCCACCCCATCCCCCACCACCCCACCCTGCCTCTGTGGCAGGGCATTCCCCTTTGTTCTGTCTCCTTTTGGGTGTTGTAGTTTGCAATAGAGGTATTGAGTGGCCATCATGTTCAGTCTATAGTCTACTTTCAGCTCGCATCTTCCAACCCGAATGGGTCCTCCCGACATCCTCTACTTGGTGTCCCCTTCTCTATCTGAGCTGCCTTTTCCCCTAGCATGTGAGGCCAGTTTCCAAGCTGTGGAGAAGACCTCCTAATCCTTATCTCTACAGCTCTTGGGTGTTAGTCTCCCACTATGTTACTTTATATTCCACAGATGAGTGCAATCTTTCTATGTTTGTCCCTCTCTTGCTGACTCATTTCACTTAACATGATACTTTCCATGTAGAACCACTTATATACAAATTTCATGACTTCATATTTTCTAAAAGCTGCATAGTATTACATTGTGTAGATGTTCCAGAGTTTCTTTAACCAGTCATCTGTTTTGGGGCACTCTGTTTTTTCCAGATTTTGGCTATTGTAAATAGTGCAGCAATGAACATACAGATGCAGATGTCATTTCTATTATACCCTTTTGCCTCTCCAGGATATATTCCCAGGAGTGGTATTACTGGGTCAATTGGGAGCTCAATTTCTAATTTTTTGAGAATCGTCCATATTGTTTTCCAAAAGGGCTGAACAAGTTGGTATTCCCACCAGCTGTGAAGGAGAGTCCCTTTCTCCCCACATCCACGCCAATAGCAGTTGCTTTTGTTCTTTTGGATGTGGGCCAGTCTCTGTGGTGTGAAATGATATCTCATTGTTGTTTTAATCTGCATCTCCCCAATGATTAGTGACATAGAGCATCTTCTCATGTGTCTTTTAGCCATTTGAATTTCTTCTTTCAGAAAATTTCTGATCCTTTTCATCCCCCATTTTTGATGGGTTTGAAAGTTTTCTTCTTGTAGAGTTCAACCAGTGCCTTCTATATCCTTTATATCAACCCCTTATCAGATGTGTATTGGGTGAATATCCTTTCCCATTCTGTAGACTGTCTTTGTATTTTGGTCACTATTTCTTTTGAGGTGCAGAAGCTTCTTAGTTTAAGGTAGTTCCATTTGTTTATCTCTGTTTTCAGTTGCTTGGCCAGTGGCGTGTTATCTTTGAAAATACCTTTAGCTTCAATGTCTCGGAGGATTTTGCCAACCTTGTTTTCCATGTACCTTATGGATTCTGGTCTGATGTTGAGATCTTTAATCCACTTTGACCTGACTTTTGTACATGGGGTTAAGTAGAGATCTAAGCCCATTTTTTTGCATGTTGCTGTCCAGTTTTGCCAGCACCATTTGTTGAAGAGGCTTTCCTTGTTCCAATTCACATTTTTTGCTCCCTTATCAAAGATTAGATGATCAGATTTTGAGGGTGTGTGTCAGGATATTCAACCCTGTTCCATTGGTCTGTGGCTCTGCCTTTGTTCCAGTACTATGCTGTTTTAATTATTACCGCTTTGTAGTATAGATTGAGGTTGAGGAGGGTGATTCGTCCCATATTATCTTTCTTAAGATTTGCTTTAGCTATTCGTCAGGTTTTATTGTTCCATATGAATTTCAGGAATATTCGCTCCATTTCTTTGAAGAATGTCATGGGTATCTTATAGGGATCGCATTGAATGTGTACAATGTTTTGGGGAGTATTGCCATTTTGACAATGTTAATTCTCCCAATCCATGAGCAGGGGATATCTTTCCATTTCCTCGTGTTCTCTATAATTTCTTGAAGTAGCGTTTTGTAGTTTTCTTTGTACAAGTCCTTTACCTCCTTAGTTAAGCTGATTCCAAGGTACTTGATATTCTGATGCACAATTGTGAACGGGATTGCTTTTTTCATGTCACTTTCTTCTCTCTCGTTATTTGCATATAGGAAAGCCATGGATTTGGGGGTATTGATGTTATAGCCTGCAACTTTACTATACAAGTCTGTTGTTTCTAAGAGTTTCTTGGTAGATGTTTTAGGGTTCTCTAATTATAGCATATCATCTGCAAATAGTGAGAGCTTGATTTCTTCCCTTCCTACTTGAATGCCCTTAATACCTTTTTCTTGCCTAACCGCTATTGCAAGTACTTCCAGTACTACATTGAACAGAAGTGGAGAGAGTGAGCATCCTTGTCTCGTCCCTGATCTTAAAGGGAAGACTCTTAGTTTTTCCCCATTGAGGATGATGCTTGCTGTAGGCTTGTAGTAGATGGCTTTGACTATATTGAGGAAAGTCCCTTCTATACCCATTTTGGCCACAGTTTTCATCATAAATGGGTGCTGGATCTTGTCAAATGCTTTCTCTGCATCTATTGATATGATCATATGGTTTTTATCTTTTCTTTTGTTGATATGATAGATTGTGTATTTTCCACTGGCAGTACATCTCAATTGGGACAAATCACATTTAAAGAACTCAATAGCCACAAGTAGCTAGTGACTACTATATTATATAGCCCATATCTAAGGAATGAAAAGACATTCTTCTCTGTGTGTTCACAAAAGTTTTATTGTGCACAGTGTGCATTCAGTGGTCAAGAGACGTTTCCCCACCCCAATGTATGATGGTGATGAATGAGAGAAGGAGGGAAGCTGTCCAGGATGGTTGGTCCTCAGTTGCCATTTATTCCAATCCCTGTCTCCTTACCACACCCACCCTCCTCTCCTCCCAGTCTCACTCACCACCCCATTCCCATCTCCCAGCATTAGTTAAGAGCAAAAAACATCAAAGGTTGGGGGTAGCAATTACACATTGGTGAGGTAGCACAATCAACATATGAAGAGTCCTTCCTTCTAGGGAAGCTCTTCTAGGACAAAATCTCAACCTGCAGGAGATTCGCTCAATTTCATGTAAGGGTGAAACTTCATCTAATGGTGTATTTCTCCTTTCCTTAGTTCATATCAATTTAAACAGTCATCTTAAATTTACTTCATAATAATCTTTGTAGTCATTTTGTATGGACACAGTATGAGATATATTAAGCTTAAAGGGTGGCTCTCCTGGGGACATCTCACTGTAGATCCCAGACCACAGTCCTCAGGCAAGGTTAGTCTTTCCCAACCCCAGCAGGGTCCTTATATAGTTAGCTTCTTGTTGGTAATGACAGAATTTGTCCATAACCTTGCTCTTAACTTATCATAAGTTTTATGGTGTGGTGCTTGGCCTGTCCCTTTTCGATACCAGGGTAGCTTATGGCTTTCCCTGGGTCCATCCAAGTTCCCCATAGGGACCCTCTTTTTGGGATGCTAGGAACTAAAGGAAACTGAGGCTTAAGTCAAGTAAATATGACAGATGCCCAGGAGTAAATACTATTCAGAGTCACTTAGCTCTCAGGTAAGATGAGTATAGTATTAACTGTCTCCCTGTGTATATACACAAAGGACTATGCTCTAAAGTAAACTGCAAAGGACATAAAGGAAAGAGAAAAAGCAATATTTCACTTACAAATACAAATTTCAGATCTCTGAAAAATCTGACTTTGCAAGTTACAGGTTCTGATTAAGGGAAATGATTGATTAACACAGGGGGAAGCAGAGCAGGAAGAAGGAGTTAAAGATGAGTGGGAGTGCTTAGGGAGCATTGTGATTGGTGTTACTCAGTAAACCTGAACTCCTGTAGGATTGGAAGAGAAAGGATGAACCAATGTTAAACCTGAAATGTTTAGGACTATAATCCAACATTCCCCTTTATTGGGGGGTGTATTTGGGGGCACACCTGGCAGTGCTCAGGAATTACTCCTGTTGGGGTTTGGTTGACCATATGGCATGTTGGGGATCAAACCCTGGTAAGCCTCTTACAAAGCAAATGCACTACCTGCTGAAATATCTTTCTAGCCTCAAGACATTTTCACTAAGACTTGAAACTAAGAAAATACAGAGCACAATATAGATATTTTTAGGACATCGTGGATCAAATGTCAAAGAGTTATTAGTATTGATCAAGAGTTGTACTTAGAAGATATGAATAAACATTTGACAGGTGAGCAAATAAAAGGACATAAAAACACAAAAAAGATACAAATTGAATTGTTAATGAGATTTCACTTTATTCCTATCAAAGAGCAAAACTAAAAAAGATCAATAGCAATTGCTGGCAAGAACTCAAGGGCAAATAGTCTATCTTTGTTTTTTTAAGCTATGAAAGACTAAAGTCCCTTTGAAAGCAATCTGGCAATATCTTTTAAATTAAAAAATGCATTTGTCTTTTGCTGAAGTTACTCATCATGAAAATCTATTTCTTAGAAGCAAATTACCAGTACAGAGTGATACTTATACAAGGATGTTTATTGTGTGGTTTTCATAGGGTAAAATACTGAACATGAGGGCCAAAGAGATGATAGTATGGTGCTTAGGGAGCCTGCTTTGCATGTAGAGAACCCATTCAATCCCTGGAACTACATATGGTCTCCTGAGTCCAACCTGTAGTGATTCCTGAGCACAGAATCAGGATTAATCCTTGAGCACTGCTGAATGTCACCCGAAAACAAATAAAACTCTTAATGGATACAAATGGAATTAGAAGAGTAATAATTGAATGCTTTGTGTCCATCAACTCTAAACATAAAACCATTGAAAGATGGTACTTTTTGGTTTAGATAATTTTTTACATAAATGATAATATGATGCAAAAATGAATGTTTAAGGGTCGGAGAGACAACACAGCAGGTGGGTATTTGCCTTGGATGCAGCCTGACACAGGTTGGATTTCTGGTACCCCATATGTTTTCCCAAGCATTGCCAGGTGTTATTCCTGAGTGCAGAGCCAGGAGTAATCCCTTAACACCCACGGGTGTGACCCAAAAACAACAACAAAAAAGATGTGCAATATAATCCACTTTTATTTTACAAACTTACCAAATCCCAAATGTGTTAATGTGTGTAAACACACAAAAGAGGAAGGCACGCATGGGCACAGGGCAGCGGGGCTCTATCTCTCTCCCTCTGCCCACGTTCAGTAGTCTCCAGCCACTCCCCCCACCCCAGGGAGGTTGATGGCGATGATGATGCAGGCGAAGGAAGGAACGAGGGCCAGGCTGGTTGGTCTCAGTTGCAGTTTATTTCATTCCCATCTCTGTTCTTCTCTGATTCTCCTCCTGCTCCTTCCTCCCCCATGCTACTTCATTCTCCTTCTTGCTCTGGATCTGGATCTCGATCTGGCTTCTTCAGATCTGGCACCTGGACAGGCCCCCAGCCCATTCTTTCAGCATAGTTAAATCCCCAAGCATGAGGGGTTGGGACTTACACATAGGTGTGGTTACAATCAATAGGGGTAAAGTTCTTTCCCTCAGGGAATGCTTCTTCTAGGACAGATTCTCTTTCAGCAGGACACCCACCCAAGAGCAGAATCTCATGGGTGTGTTTCTCCTCTCCTTGTCCAACTGACATATAAGTATTCATAATATTAATCATTTTGTATGGAAATATCAAGAGATGCATTAAGTTTATAGAATTGCTCTCCTGGGGTCATCTTGATCTCAGACTACAGTGTTCAGGCCAGATTAGTCTTTCCTATCCCAAGTAGGGTCCTAGTCTTGTCATTGCTTTTGGATCATGACAGCATTTGTCCATGATCAAGCTCTTAACTTATAGTTAAGCATTAGGCACTTTGGCCAGGCCCATCTCGATGCCAGAGTAGCACATAACTCACTGCTTGCCCTGGGTCCATCCCGTCCCTCGTCAGGACCCTGCTTTTGGGGGTTCTAGGAAGTAAAGGCAGCTGAGGCTTAAGTCGAGAAAGCAGATGCCTGGGAGTGAATAATATTCGAAACCAATTAAATCCCATGTTACAAAAGCATATTAACAACTGTCTTTCTTTGTCCATACAAAAAGGACATTGCTTTAAAGTAAACTATTCAAAAGCACAGGGAGAGGAGCAAGGCAATATTAACTTACAAGTTCAGTGTCCTAGAAATGTCTGACCTTACAAATTAACAGAGTCTGATTAGGGAGAAAAGCTGATTAACTGGTTGGGGAAGAGAGCATAGAGAAGTGGTTACAGATAGACAAAGGCATGGGAGTGACTCGGGAGCACCTTGATGGGTGTGACCCGATAAAGTGAAGCTCTTTGTGGTAAGGGAACAAGGACATACCAATATTGTCTTAAAATGTTTAGAGATTATTACCAGATAAACTTAAACTCTCTGTGGAAAGGGAGAAAAGACAAACCAATGATATCCTACATGTATGTGTATGTATGAGAGTATAATCTTGGTGGGAAACATAATGAGTACACACTAAGCAATCATTATGTTTTGTGTGTATATGTGAATAGAAAGTTATTGTGGGTGAAAGTGGAGTGAAGAAGTGGATGGAATTGACAAGAAAATAGATGTTCGCATGATCAAAAATGCATGTATATAAAACTCACATACAATTTAAACATATTTTTAATAGACAACAAATTATTGTCTGTGCTTCTTATACTCACTTAAAGCATTTTTGGAATTTGTAATTGACTTTTATAATGTCTCATTCTGCAGTTTAAGGGCACGTTATTTTCTTCTAGAAAGGATTGCGGGACTATGTAGATTATAAGTTTTGATCTTACTGCACCAAAATACCAGAACCTTTATCTGTGTAATCCATACTTTATTTTATACATTATATATTAAAGATAAATATTAAATCTCCATAGCCTTTGATTCATAAACATCTGTCCAACTTGTTTTTAAAATGTTTGCTGCTCACTGTTCACAATAGCCAAAATTTGGAAACAACCTGAGTGCCCTAAAACAGATGACTGGTTAAAGAAACTTTGGTACATCTACACAATGGAATACTATGCAGCTGTTAGGAGAGTTGAAATCTTGGAATTTGCTTATAAACGGTTAAACATGGAGAGCATCATGCTAAGTGAAATGAGTCAGAAAGAGAAGGACAGACATAGAGGGACTGCATTCATTTGTGGAGTGTAGGGTAGCATCACATGAGGCTGACACCCAATGACCATATATACAAGAGCCAGGGGAACTGCCTCATAGCTGAAAGACTGCTTCATGAGCGGAGGGGAGAATGCAGATGGAATAGAGAAGGGATCACTAAGAAAATGATGGCTGGAGGAACCAGGTGGGATGGGAGATGCATGCTGAAAGTAGATTATGGACCAAACATGATGACCTCTCAGTGTCTGTGTTGCAAGCTATAATGCCCAAAATTAGAGAGAGAGTATGGGGAATATTGTCTGCCTTAGAGGCAGGGGGAGGGTGGGAAAGGGGGAGATATACCCGGGATATTGGTGGTGGGGAATGTGCACTGGTGGAGGGATGTGTGTTTGATCATTGTGAGACTGTAACCCAAACATGAAAGTTTGTAACTATCTCACGGTGATTCAATAAAATTTTAAAAATTAAAAAACAAACAAACAAAAAAAGTTTGCTGCTGTTATTAAGATGAGAATTTGATATCCTATGGGTTTTACTGAAGCAACAGGAAGATAATATAATGAAAATGTCCCAGATAAAACTTTTAGTTGCTGTTAATGATTTGGGTTTTAGCAATTAACTTAGAAAATTAAATAAATAGCTTTTACTTTCTTCTTGATTTAAACACCTGCTTTCTTTCATGACAGTTGGATCAAGATCTGTCATCTGCTATTTACTATAAACAGGTCCCAGATATGAAAAACGTTGGCCACCAGGCACTGATGTAATTAAAAATCACTTAAAGGGTACTCACTAAAAGATGCCTGGCATTTTGACTAACCAGACTGGTTCAATTGCTTAGGAAAATGCAGAAATGTTTAAGTGTAAAGCACACAGGAAAATATGCTAGCTGATTCTCCTTACCACTAAAAATCAAGTGTAAACAAGCAAAATTATAAGACTTCTTTGGGGAAAGTGAAATTTGAGAGTTCATTACAATGGAGAAAATATTTGCCATTATTTAGGAAGTAATATTCAAAGTAGAATTCACATTTTAAAGAAGTCTAACAAGGTTTTAGATTGCTATTTGAAGCTTATAAATAATCTTTGAATTTCAGCAGCTAGGAGTTTTTAACAAAAGTTAATCTCAAGTTTCATTGTTTATATCTCTTTATCTAGAATTGTGCTCATATGTCAGTGGATGAGTTTTCCCTGGAGTCTAAATATGTTAGAACCGTAGAATTCAAAATACTAATTTTGTTAGATTATTTATTTTTAAGATAAAATGTGTCTAGATTGTGTTTTTTAATAAAATATGGAAGTACATATACTAGCATCTTGGTTTGACATTTAGGTTGTCTTTATATCCATTAAATGCTCTGAGGGTTTGAGAAAGATGTATACAAATTGACCCTAAAAGGTGCTTTTCATATGAAGTTTAGAGTTAATAGCTAATACTTCAGTGACTTGAACACTTACTTAAAATACTATAAAGTATGGCCATTCAATGTGAACTATCTTCCTGTCTATTATTCTAGTGAATACTTTTTATTCTAGACCATCCCAAATAGAAGGTACTACGACAATTATTAATGGATGAATTGATATTTCAAATTTTGGTGGCTAATGCTATAACTATGCTTGTTTCGGTTCATGCCCTTCTACTAACTCGCTGTTTCTTGACAATCTAGAGCCTCCCAAATTCCATAAGGTTGCTGAATTCAGTGTTAGCAGCCTGAAAAACAAATTCCTTTTCTAGTTTAAAATTATTCTGTGGTTTCCCTTGGTTTTTGGAAACATTTCATATTTTTTCAAAGTAAAGATGCAAAGTTCAATATCATTTAACTTCTGTTTCCAAATATTTTTTTTGGAACATTGCAACATTCTGGCTGTTGTGCTATATGCACACAAATACTATATCCTTATCAAATGATATTAAATCTTCCAAGAACATTCCTTATTCATCTAGTCACTCTTAATTTTTTCAAAATGAATAATTGTCTCTAACACAATTAGGAGGTCTTCCTACATCTAGAGAACTTAATTGTCAAATAAACAGATACCATATTGAGTTAAGAGCTAAGGGAAGAGAATTTTTTCTGAGTCCGTAAATGGACTGTAAATAAGTACTAAAAAGCGAGTAAATCTTCAAGACCCCAGCTACATTCTTTTTCCTCCTTGTACACTTATTTTACTTTCTATATGCTTTTACACTTTCCATGCTTTATATTATTATGAGGCTTAGAAAATAATCTCTTAGTCCTAGTTTCTCAACTGTGAAATGGTATAAGAATACTAGTTAATTCACACCAATGTTGTAAAACTTGAAGAAAATGCTGCTTGAAAATTATTTTTTGGAAAAGACAAAGTGGCATAGACATTTTTGTATGGCAGGCCCCAAGCTGGAGGTGGCTCCTAACTAAGGCCACAAGCTGCAAGAAGGTAATACCTGAAATTACAGGTCAGAGGACCGGTGGGCGTAGCTTCCCTATTGATGGCTGCTTGATTTTCCCCACCATATTACATATGAAACACGAATTAGTCTCTTATACGGAACTCTCACTAAGGCAGTCTAACCATCCCAAGCACATTAAGTCAATAGTCTATTAGCCTGTACTCTATTTACCATTACACCAAAAACACAAAAGCAACCATCAACATAAGAATCCAAACTGCAAAGGTCACAATGGTAAAGCAATACAGAAACCCACCAGCCTTAGTGAGTGAAGACCCTAGCCCAGATGACCCAACCAGTAATAATGAGTTATACAACCTCTCTGGTAACAAATTTAGAATGGAACTGTTATGGACACATTAAGAGCTAAGAAAACAATGGTACATACTGCGAATAAAATATAAGAGGATATGAGAACAGATAAATTTGTTTTAGAGGAAAATTGAATTTAGTCAAAACAGCAAGTCAATAAAGGAATAAAAGCAATCAACGGGTAAGAAATTTGGAAATCTTGAGTTAATATTTTTCAAGAATGTCAGTATTATTAAGTTTGAAGCAGCATTTTAAATTTATTAGCCTATAAATTTTCTTTTATCTCACTAATACTTCAATTTTTAGAAAAGAGTTTTATATCTTCTCATGAAGAACTATATGCCTTTGCTCTATCTTTCCATATGTATATAAAATTTCAAGCATAACTTTGGGACAAATAGGAGAGCTGGGCATTGGAAATTCATAGGTTTACAAATTTTAGCTTTCTACACTATTTCCAAATTACATTGTACATATAATAACACAGACATTTAAAATCAATTTAAAATGTTTTTTAAATTTCATGGAATTTAAGAAAACTATGATTTAATGACATCGAAACCAAAAAGACAATCCGAAAGATCAATGAAACAAAGAGCTGGTTCTTCGAGAAAATAAATGAGATTGATAAACCGCTAGCAAGACTCACAAAGAAAGAGAGAGAGAGAACCCTAATAAATCGAATAGAAGTGAAAAGGGGGACATCATAACAGAAAACAGTGAGATTCAAAAGATCATTAGAGACTACTTTGAAGGTCTATACGCCACAAAACAAGAGAACCTAAAAGAAATGGATGAATTCCTTGACTCCTACAATCTCCCAAGTCTGAACAAAGAAGACTTGGAATACTTGAATAGACCCATTAATGTTAAGGAAATTGAAACTGTAATCAAAAATCTCCCCAAAAACAAAAGCCCAGGTCCAGATGGATTCACTGGCGAATTCTTTCAAACATTCCAAGAAGACCTGTTGCTAATTTTCCTCAAGCTTTTCCAGGAAATTGAAAAAACAGGAACTCTCCCAAACAGTTTCTATGAAGCACACATCGCCCTAATACCAAAAGCAAACAAAGACACCACTAAGAAAGAAAATTATAGACCAATATCCCTGATGAACATCGATGCAAAGATCCTCAACAAAATACTAGCAAATAGGATCCAACAACTCATCAAGAAGATCATACACCATGACCAAGTGGGATTCATCCCGGGGATGCAGGGATGGTTTAACATCCAGAAATCAATCAACATAATCCACCATATCAACAAAGTAAAGATAAAAACCATATGATCATATCAATAGATGCAGAGAAAGCATTTGACAAGATTCAATATCCGTTCATGATGAAAACTCTCACCAAAATAGGTTTTGGAGGAACTTTCCTCAAGATAGTCAAAGCCACCTACCACAAGCCTACGGCAAGCATTATCCACAATGGAGAAAAACTAAGGGCCTTTCCTCTAAGATCAGGCACAAGACAAGGATGCCCACTCTCACCACTTCTCTTCAATATAGTACTGGAAGTACTTGTGATAGCTGTTACACAAGAAAAAGAGATTAAGGGCATCCAGATAGGAAAGGAAGAAATCAAACTCTCACTATTTGCAGACGATATGATACTATATCTAGAGGAGCCCAAAGCCTCTACTAAGAAACTCTTAAAAACAATAGACTTATACAGTAAAGTTGCAGGCTACAAAATCAATACCCAAAAATCCATGGCTTTCCTATATACAAACAATGAGGCAGAGGAAAGGGACACGAAAAAAGCAATCCCATTCACAATTGTGCCCCAGAAAATCAAGTACCTCGGAATCAGCCTAACCAAGGATGTAAAAGACCTCTACAAAGAAAACTATAAAACGCTACTCCATGAAATAAAAGAGGACATGAGAAAATGGAAACATATACCATGCTCATGGATAGGGAGAATCAATATTGTCAAAATGGCAATACTCCCCAAAGCATTATACAGATTCAACACGATCCCTATAAGGATACCCATGCAGTCTTCAAAGAAACAGATCAAGCAATCCTAAAATTCATATGGAACAACAAACGTCCAAGGATAGCTAAAACAATTCTTGGGAAAAAGACGATGGGAGGCATCACCCTCCCCAACCTCAAACTTTACTACAAAGCAGTAACAATTAAAACAGCATGGTACTGGAACAAAGGCAGAGCCGTAGACCAATGGAACAGGGTGGAATATCCCTACACACAACCCCAAATGTATGACCATCTAATCTTCGATAAGGGAGCAAGAGATGTGAAGTGGAGCAAGGAAAGTCTCTTTAACAAATGCTGCTGGCACAACTGGACAACCACATGCAAAAAAATGGGCTTAGACCTTGACCTGACACCATGCACAAAAGTCAGATCAAAATGGATTAAAGACCTCAACATTAGACCACAAACCATAAGGTACATTGAAGACAAGGTCGGCAAAACCCTCCACGATAGTGAAGATAAAGGTATCTTCAAAAGTGACACAGAACTAAGCAATCTAGTAAAAACAGAGATCAACAAATGGGACTACATTAAACTGAAAAGCTTCTGCACCGCAAAAGATACAGTAACCAGAATACAAAGACTATCCACAGAATGGGAAAGGATATTTACACAATACCCATCAGATAAGGGGTTGATATCAATGGTATATACAGCACTGGTTGAACTCTATAAGAAGAAAACATCCAACCCCATCAAAAAACGGGGCGAAGAAATGAACAGAAACTTTACCAAGGAAGAAATACGAATGGCCAAAAGACACATAAAAAAGTGCTCTACATCACTAATCATCAGAGAGATGCAGATCAAAACAACCACGAGATAATACCACCTCACACCACAGAGACTAGCACACATCCAAAAGAACAGAAGCAACCGCTGTTGGAGAGGATGTGGGGAGAAAGGGACCCTTCTACACTGCTGGTGGGAATGCCGACTGGTTCAGCCCTTCTGGAAAACAATATGGACAAATCTCAAAAAATTAGATATTGAGCTCCCATTTGACCCAGCAATACCACTGCTGGGAATATATCCCAGAGAGGCAAAAAAGTATAATCGAAACAACATCTGCACATGTATGTTCATCGCAGCACTGTTTACAATAGCCAGAATCTGGAAAAAACCCGAATGCCCTAGAACAGATGACTGGTTGATGAAACTTTGGTACATCTATACAATGGAATACTATGCAGCTGTCAGATAAAGGAGGTCATGAATTTTGTATTTAAGTGGATCGGCATGAAAAGTTTCATGCTGAGTGAAATGAGTCAGAAAGAGAGAGACACACATAGAAAGATTGCACTCATCTATGGTATATAGAATAACAGAGTCGGAGACTAACACCCAAGAATTGTAGAAATAAGTACCAGGATGTTGACTCCATGGCTTGGAGCCTGGCCTCACATTCTGGGGAAAGGGCAACTCAGAGAAGGGATCACCAACTATAATGTAGTCGAAGGCCATGTGGGGGAAGGGAGTTGCGGGCTGAATGAGGGCTAGAGACTGAGCACAGTGGCCACTCAACACCTTTATTGCAAACCACAACAGCTAATTAGAGAGAGAGAACAGAAGGGAATGCCCTGCCACAGTGGCAGGGTGGGGTGGGAGGAGATGGGATTGGGGAGGGTGGGAGGGGTGCTGGGTTTACTGGTGGTGGAGAATGGGCACTGGTGAAGGGATGGTTTCCCGAACTTTGTATGAGGGAAGCATAAGCACAAAAGTGTATAAATCTGTAAATGTGCCCTCACGGTGATTCACTAATTAAAAATAAATAAATTTTTAAAAAAAGAAAACTATGCTCATACTTCTTTAAAAATATGACTAATGGGGGCTGGAGCACAGTGGGTAGGGCATTTACCTTGCACGCAGCCAACACGGGTTTGATTCCCAGCATCCCATATGGTCCCCTGTGCACCGCCAGGAGTAATTCCTGAATGCAGGGCCAAGAGTAACCCCTGTGCATCGCTGGATGTGAGTCAAAAAGAAAAAAAACGTAAAATAAAAATATGACTAATTCTAAACCTTATATTTAAATATGTTAATTTTAAAAGGTAACCGATAAAATAAGAGGCATTAATTTCTGTTCATTTTATAGACTCATTATAATTCCTGCATGGCAGAGCCTGGCAAGCTCCCTGTGGCGCATTCTACATGCCAAAAACAGTAACAATAACAGGTCTCATTCCCCTGATCCTGAAAGAGCCTCCAATGGTTGGGAAAGACGAGTAAGGAGAGGCTGCTAAAATCTCAGGGCTGGGATGAATGGAGATGTTACTGGTGCCCACTTGAGTAATTCGATGAACAAGTGGATGACAGTGATACAGTGATGAGAACAGAAATGAGGGAAATGCAAACAAAAATAAAAACAGAAATAACAGATCTTGAAAACCCGGTACATGAAATGAAAAACTCACTGGAGGTCTTCAGCAGCAAGAGTAAGAGCTGCTGAGCACAGAATGAATTAGCTCTAAGATGAGGTACAGAGAATCTCCAGACAAGAGCTGAAGATGGAAATAAGCCTCAGAATAAACCAACAGATGACAAGAGAAATTTTGGATGAATTCAAGAAGAACAATATAAGAATCACTGGAGTACCAGAGGGGCAGGAAGAAAAGCCTGATGAAGAAGCAACTGTCAAAACCATCATTGCTGAGAAGTTTCTAGAGCTGAAGAGTGCATGGAACCAGATCCAGGAGACTCTAAGTGTACTTTAAGATTTACAGCAGACTTATCTAATGAAACCCTACAGATCCAAAGTCAGTGGTGGGATTTAGTGAAAAAAAATTAATGAAATAAACTCCTCACCAAGAAAATTTTACCCAGCTAGACTCTTGCTCATATTTTAAGCGATAATATATAGCTTCACAGAAAAACAACTCAGGAACTTCATAGACTCAAAACCACGGTTACAAAAAATAAAAATGGGCTACTTTAAAACAAGACCAAACCCTCCCAACACACCAAATTTCTGCAAAAATATGGGACAAGGCCCCATAAAAATAAACTTTCTGAATGTCAATGGGCTAAACAGACCAATTAAGAGACACAGAATGGCAGGATTAATGAAAAAAATTGAACCCAACACTCTGCTGCCTTCAAGAAACACATTTGAACAGTCAGAGCAAACATAGACTCAAAGTCAAAAGCTGGAAAACAATTCCTCAAGCAAACAACACCCTTTAAAAAATCAGGGTGGCCATACTAGTACCAACCACATAGAATTCAGGCTGAAGAAGGTTATTAGAGGCAGTGAAGGGCATTTCTTTATGATCAAGTGATCTGTACATTAGGAAGAACTTACACTCCTAAATGTATATGCACCTAATGAAGGACAAGCAATATACTTAAAACAACTGTTAATAGACTTGAAGAAAGAAAGGCATTGATAATAACACAATAATAATTGGAGATTTCATCACCCCTTTGTCACCTCTTGATAACTCAACCAGATTAAAGCTAAGGAGGGAAATAATTTATTTGAAGGAAGAAATGGAAAAGAGTTTATATATATATGGCTTTTCATTCCCCCAAAAACTGAATACACATTCTTCTCCAGTGCACATGGGACATTCTCCAAGATAGACCACATGCTGGGCCACAAAACATACTTCCATAAAATTAAGAAGATAGAAATTGTATGAAGTATCTTTTCAGACCATATGCACTGAAAATAGAAGTGAATCAAACCCAGAAATGGAGAATCAAATCAGACACCTGGAAATTAAATAGTTACTGAACAAACAGTGACTTAGAGAGGAAATCAAAAGATTCCTGGAAACAAAAGAGAATGAATACACAAGCTTTCAGAACTTGTGGGACACAGCAAACAGTGTTAAGAGGAAAGGTTATAGCTCTGCAAGAATTCATCAGGAAGCAAGAAAGAGCACACATAACAAACTTAACTTCACAATTTAAGATCTTGGAAAATGATCAACAAAAGAAGACCAAACCAGGCAGGAGGAAGAAAATAATAAAATTGAGAGCAGAAATTCATGAGCTGGAAGCCCAAAATACAATTTGTAAGTTCAACAAAGAGCTGGTTCTTTGAGAAGATAAACAAGATAGATATACTACTAGCAGGACTCATAAAGAAAAAGAGAGAGATCCCGAATAAACTGAATCAGAAAAGAAAGGAGGGACATCACAACAACAACCATAGAAATTCAAAGGATCATCAGAGATTACTTTGAGAATCTTTATGCCACAAAACAAGAAACCTTAGAATAAATGAATAAATTCCTGGATTTCTATAACATCCCAAGGCTGAACCAAGAAGATTTGGAATACATAAATAGACCTATTACTATTGAGGAAATTGAAATGATAATAAAAATTCTCCCCAAAATAAAAGCCCTGAGTCAGAATGGATTCACTAGTGAATTCTTCCAAACCTTTAAAGAGGGCCTACTCTGAATCCTTTTCAAGATTTTCCAGCAAATTGAAGAAACAGAAACACTTCAAAATAGTTATTATGGGGCAAATACCACCCTGATGTTATTTGCAGACAGAGACACCAAAAAGAAAGAATCACAGGTTGATATCTCTGATGAACACAGATGCTAAGATCATCAACAATATACCAGCAAATAGAATCCAATAACTCATAAAAACCCACATACACCACGACCAAGTAGGATTCATTGGGGGATGCAAGGATGGTTTAATACTCGCAAGTCAATTAACATAATACACCATATCAATCAAAGAAAAGATGAAAACCATATGATCATACCAATAGATGCAGAGAAAGCATTTGACAAGATCCAGCACACACATATAAGTTAAAAAGAAAAGCTCAATAAAATGGGAGTTGAAGGAACTTTCCTCAGTATAGTCAAAGCCATCTACCACAAGCTCATAGCAAGCATTATTCTCAATGTAGAAAAACTGAAAGTCTTCTCTCCAAAATTAGGAACAAGAGTAGGTTGCACACTCTTGCCACTACTATTAAATATTGTACTGGCCATAACAGTTAGGGAAGAAAAAGATATCAAGGGTATCCAGATAGAAAATTTGCAGATGACATGATACTATACTTAGAAAATCCTAAAGACTCTACAAAAACACCAAGAAATAATAGGTTAAAAAATCAATATGCAAAAGTCCATGACTTTCTTATATACAAATTATGAAAAAGAATAAATAGAAATTTATTTATTTCTATTCCATTTGACAGGGACAAATGGAGACATTACTGGTGCCCTCTCAAGCAAATCGATGAGCAATGGGATGACAAATAATACAAATGGAAATTTAAAAAACAATCCCGTTCGCATATGCTTTAGAAAATCACATACCTGGAAATCAGTTTAACTAAGGAGGTAAAGGACCTGTATAAAGAAAACTATAAAACACTACTCCAAGGAATAAAAGGAAATACTACTCCAAGGAATAAAAGAGAAGCATCCCATGATCATAGATTGGGAGGAATAACATTGTCAAAATGGTGATACTCCCAAAGTATTATACACAATGCAGTCTCTATGAGGATAACCATGACATTTTTCAAATAAATAGATAAAACACTGCTGAAATTCATATGAAACAACAAACCCTGATGAATAGCTAAAGAAATTCTTGGGAAAAAGAAGATGGGGATAGTCACCTTTCCCAACTTCTCTGTACAAGGCAGTAATAATTAAAACAGCACAGTATTGGATTAAAGACAGACCCACAGACCAATGGAATAGAGTTGAATATCCTGGTACAGTTCATTAAATATTTGATCATTTAATCTTTGATAAAGGTGCAAGAAATGTAAAGTGGTTTAAGGAAAACCTCTCCAACAAGTGGTGTTGAGAAAACTGGGCAGATACATGCAAAACATAATGAACTCAGACTTCTTTCTAATACCAGGCACAAAAGTCAGATCAAAATGGATTAAAGACCTCAATATCAGACCTGAATCCATAAGGTCCATGGAGGAAAATGTAGGCAGAACCCTCCATGACATTAAAGCTAAAGGCATCTTTAGAGATGAAATACCACTGATCAAGCAAGTGAAAGCAAAGATAAACAAATATGACATTAAACTAAGAAGTTTCTGCACTTCAAAAGAAATGGTGACCAAGATACAGAGACAGCCCATGGAATGGAAAAAATTATTTACCCAGTACCCATCAGATAAGGAGTTAATACCCAGGGTAGCACAGCAGTAGGGTGTTCGCCTTTCATGAGGCCGACCCATGTTCGATTCCTCCACCCCTCTCAGAGAGCCCAGCAAGCTACCGAGAGTATCGCTCCCGCACGGCAGAGCCTGGCAACCTACCCGTAGCATATTGGATATGCCAAAAACAGTAACAATAAATCTCACAATGAGAGACGTTACTGATGCCCGCTCGAACAAATCGATGAGCAATGGGATGACAGTGACAGTGACAGTGTCCCAGGATATATAAGGTGCCAGTAACACTTTGGAGGAAAAACCCTCTAATCCCATCAAAAATGGGGAGAAGAAATGAACAGAAACTTCCTCAAGGGAGAGATACAAATGGCCAAAATGCACACCAAAAAAATGCTCCACATCACTAGTTGTCAGGGAGATGCAAATCAAAACAACAATAAAATATCATCTTACATCACAGAGACTGGTACACATCAAAAAAAGCAACAATAGCCAACGCTGGCTCAGATTTAGGAAGAAAGGGACTCTCATTCATTGTTGGTGGGAATGTCAAATGGTCCAGCCATTTTAGAAAACAATATGGACATTCCTCAACAAACTAGAAATTGAGCTTCCATATGACCCAGCATTACCACTTCTAGGAATATACATTGGGGATACAAAAATGACACAGCAGAAATAACATCTGCACTTGTTCATTGCAGCACTGTTCACAATAGTCATAATCTGAAAAAATATAAGTGCCACAGAACAGATGACTGGTTAAAGAAACTATGGCACATCTGCACAATGAAATACTATGAAGCTGTTAGAAAAAATGATGTCATGAAATTGGCTTATAAATGGATGGACATAGAAAGTATAATGCTGAATAAAATGAGTCAGAAGGAGAGGGACAGAACACCAAAGTACAGCAGAAAAAAGGGCCAGAAGAATTGTTCCACTGTTGGAAACCTGCCTGAAGTGCTGAACAAGAGGGCATTTGGGCGGGGTGGTGGGTGAGAGGTGGGTGGTAACGGGTGGGGAATTGGAATACTGGCAATATTGGTAGTGGGAAATGCACACTGGTGGAGGGATAGGTGTTGAAACATTATATGACTGAGACCTGATCAGAAAGCTTTATAACTGTGTATCTCACAGTGATTCAATAATATATATATAATAAAACATATATATATAAAATAAAACAATTTTTAGAATGTAATGAACTTTAGTTACTATAATATTAGACAAATAGCTCTTTGTAATGAAAATCTTTTTGATATATTGTACTCAGTTCTAAAGGCATTATAAAATTCAATACTGAATAAATTTATCCACAAAAAGTAAAAGAGTTATAGTTACAGAATCCTTCCCAGAACTGAAAAGGCAAGTTACTTTCCACTTGAAAAAGATTACTCATATAGACTAGTAAATTTATCTGTTATATTTTCTTTTGTGGAAAAGTATATTTGTAAGTGAGGATGGTAGGGCAAAGTGAACCCAGGGGAAGAAGCTATGCCATCCCTTTGTGTGTCCTTGGCTGCTGGTTTTTGAAAAGGGACTTGATCTTACCTTTTGCTTCAAGTCCTATTAACTTTTTTCACGTTTTACCTGCTCTCTTCCCTGAGTACGAGGCACATCTCTCTGGCCATTTTGCAAGATATTGGCTTTTACTGCTTGTGTCCCTTTTGGTTTTCACAGGAAGTTTCTATGAACATCATTAGAAAGTTTCTGGATTCAGAAAGTAAAGGCAGTTGTGCCTTCCTATCACTGACTTTCTGTCCAGTATACCCAATCATGTGCCCCATTCCCACTCTGTCTGCAGCCCACCAGACCATGATGAAGCTGGCGTGGCCACGACAAGTGTGGTTGGGGGTGAGTGGGAGAAAGGAAAACTCATTCCCTAAAAACTTATCTCTGACGCATTTTAAACTCAAAATACTTCTCTGGAAATCAGGACAGACATACCTTTCTTTTGTAATTACTTTCCATTAGAAGTACCCTTAGATGTTTCCCTCAATCTGCCCAGATTAGTTGCAACAGAAATAACCATTTTGTCTTTTTAAAGTGTCAGTTAGTTAGTCTAGAGCCCTGTGCCTTAGAAGGATTATGATGGAGAGGTGTAAATATTACTTATTTGCTGATAATCTTTAGGAAAGGATATGGATACATTATTTTAGGCCATGTCAACGTGAAGTCAGAATTGTAATAGAATAGAGTGATTTGTAGAGGCAAATGTTATTTTATTTTATTTTATTTTTTGTTTAAACACTTTAAATATATTGAGCAACATTAAACATAGGCCATACCATCACTAAAGTCTACATACGAGTAGGCAAATCCAAGTAATAACATTCATATAATACAATATTCCATATTGTGTCCTCAGCTCCAGCTAACTGAAGCACAATTCAAGCTCTCCTAATGTGCCATGTCTTAGGCTTCCCTTGAGCTCCATAGTCTCAGTTCAGGGTTATCCGGTCCACTCTTCACGAGTAAGCAACAAGACCAGAGGCATCAGACAATTTGGAGACAAATCGAACAGAGTCCATCCCAGTCTCAGACGCATTGGGGACAAGGAGGAGATCCAGATGTTCATGCCAGGTCCCAAGTATGTTGGAGACAGGGAGGAGATCCAGAGGTTCCATTTGAGTCCAACAGGTGCTGTCAAAACCTTGGCATTTAAGGGTCCATTGACCAATTATTTTGGAGTATCATCAATCAAATTGGCCAGATGCTTTTCATGTGGAAAGCATCCGCTCAGCATTGATAATCAGATGTTTCAGGTCCAGGTGCATATCTGGTTATAAGTGGCCATGTAAGTAGCTGACTAACCTGGTAGGCAACCTGCAAATGTCATTTTAGAGTTCACTCCTATATTATTTCTTTTGTTCTATCCATAAAGTAGTCTTTCAACCAGGATATAGTTGGGGAAGGGAGACAGATCTTTCCTTATTTAAAATGCAATATCTGGGAATTTTGAGAAGTTTCAAAACTCAGAAACTTATTTGTCTAACTACTTCAGAAAATCAGTTTCTGAAGCCTGGGAATAAAGCAGTTCACGCAAAGAGTTATCTCTAAATTCCTCATGAAGAATAAGTAATAAGTGATAGTTTTATAGAGACCAAAGAGAAAAAAGTTGAGATGGGCATAAACTGAAAATCCAGTCAAGAGTGCCAAGAAACACTAGTTGTAGATTTCATTGCCCAGGTACTCAGAATCACTACAGTCACACTACAGTCTATATTAAATTCTCCATCTCCAATTCACATGGGTTTTAGAAAAGGGATTCATTAATTCTTATTAAAATTTTTATTACTGCACTATGATTTACAAAGTTATTTATTGCTGGGTTTTAGACATATTATGTTCTAGCAGCAATCCTACTACCACTGTTATCTTCCCTCTACCAGGGTTCCCAGGATCCATCCCAATCCCTCACCCCTCAGTCTGTCATTTTGATAGACACAATTTTAAGTTTGATCGAAGTTTTGATCTCTTCTTTTCAGTTGTTGACTGTGTGGTTTGGATATTTAGCGAGACCACTCCTTTACACTATCGTTGTACATGGATGCCTTGAGCCCTGTGCCCCATAACTTCCCGTCTATATCTTATTTTACTTTAATTTCTTTCATTCTCTGTCCTTATCCTCTTTATACTCTAGGGCCAGGCATGACTTGGGCGTCTCAACTTTAAAACATTGCATTCTCGTCTTGCTGTTCAAGCTCATGTTCTCCCTTGAACACAAATCTTGCTTACTTGTCTCTATGTTTCTTTGATTGGTTATTTACACTGAAGCCTATGTTCTCTCTGGGACATGCACTTCTCTCATTCTCTCCCCTCACATTTTTCTAAATGTTTCCATAAACTACTTTGCTTTACCAAAAAAAAATAAAATATTGCTTTGTCTTGTCCAGTTAGTCTATATACCACATATAAGCGAAACCATCTTGCGCTTGTCCTACTTTTTTTGTCTTCATTTATTACTATCATTCCAGTTCCATCCATGTTGCAGTGAACTGCATGATTTCATTGTTCCTTACAGCTGCATAGCATTCAATTTTATATGTGTGTGTGATATGTGATGTGATATCACATCACATCATTTCATCATCTAAGCATTTAGATTGACTCCATATCTAAGATATTGCCTTATATGCTCCAATGAATAATTGTGTAAATATGTCCTTTTGAATGAATGTCTTTGCGTCCTGGGGGTAGATGCCCAGAAATAAAATTGCTAAGTGATATGGAAGCTTAATTTTCAATTTACTGAGATATTTCCATACTGTTCTTAATTTTAGTACATGTATGCCAACTAAAAAAGCTGGAAACACTTGTTAAGGAAGTCATAGCAAATTACTAGGAAAAGTCAGGATTCACTCTAGATTGCAAGTTAAAAAGTGAACACTTAAATGATTGAGGACTAGAATCTAATCTCACAAAAAGACATTTACTGAAACTATTTTTTTGTCTACACTGTCACCCCTATTTTACCAAAATTGCATTGCAATGCAATTACAGTGACAGACTAAATTTACTTGCAATAAACTTGACTGATTATTTTGCATAAGCAAACTAAGGGCAGAAAGCTCAAGTAAATGTTCTATTCTGGCCAGCGTATATGCACCCATTGTTTTGCTGAGGAATGTCATGGGCATTTGCTAATGGTAGAGTAGGAAGTTCCTATATCAATTAAGAAGTGAACATTCCATCCTCCCAGCTCAAAGTTTACCTGCAGGCTCTGCAGATGAAAGGATCAGAATTAGGTCAGCATGGTGAAGGAGAGGTGATTTCAATTCTTCTCAACTGAAAAATGGCCTAGAGGCATAGGAACCCATTTCATCACCTTCTAAGGACTGGGAGTGATGCTGTTTCCCAGGACTTTTCTTTTGACATTGAGAGTAAGACTTAGACTGAAGCACTGTAGCACTGTCATCCAGTTGTTCATCAATTTGCTTGATGCACCAGTAAGGTCTCCATTGTGAGACTTGTTGTTACTGTTTTGGGCATATCGAATATGTCATGGGTATTGCCAAGCTCTGCCATGCAGACGGGATACTCTCAGTTAACTTGCCAGACTCTCCGAGAGGGATGGAGGAATCGAACCCGGGTCAGCCATGTGAAAGGCAAATGCCCTAAGACTTGGACAGTGACTGCAAATATAGTCATTCCTTAATACAAAGTCCTATTTTTTTTTTGCTTTTTGGGTCACACCCGCCGATGCACAGGGGTTACTCCTGGCTCATGCACTCAGGAATTACTCCTGGCGGTGCTCAGGGGACCATATGGGACGCTGGGAATTGAACCCGGGTCAGCCACGTGCAAGGCAAATGCCCTACCCGCTGTGCTATTGCTCCAGCCCCCAAAGTCCTATTTTTAATATGAGAAAAGAAAAAAATTCCAGTTCTCATCTGGTGACCTACCTTTAGGGTTCCCATGAGGTTGCAGAGTGCTAGAGACAATAACTGCTACCATGTAGGTACTAGTCTTGTCATTTGAACCCACCGCAATAGACTTTCAATTTCCCTGGGTGAGAGTTTGAGGTCCTATAGCCGACTTCTGAATGTTCCTCTCCGTATTAGGGCAGACTCATGAACTAGAATAACTAGTTTAGAACAGTAAAAATTCTGGCTACTCCTGCTCTTTAAAGCCTGTGTTCGATCTTGAGTACTTATCTCACTTGCGATTTCTCTATGTATTTTTCTATGCTTTATTTTCCACTCCAGAGGAGCCAGTGCTCTCTCTTTGAAGATGTATTTCCTCTCTTCCTCTCTCCTCACATCTGCTAAATAAGTTTTGTTCAATAAGCCTTATCTCGTGCCACGAAAAAACAAACAAAGAAGTCTAGCTAGGTGGGCTTCCTCTGTGAAGAAAGAAAGCTTCTGTGAAAAACTTGCCTCTGAGATATTAATGGATATGATCCACAGAGCATAGGATAATAGAAAATCTATTGTGCTGAGGAAGGTACTCTTTCTAGACATCCAAACACGTTGCCTTGGAATACAAAGACATACGAAAGGTAACAGGAGGAGAGAAAATTAAACTTTCAGTTCTATTGACAGTTAAGATATAATTATTCAGGTTCTTTTAGGTAATGGTTTATAAGGACATACTTTTAGATGTGCAAAATTTTAAAAAATATAGCATACAACTTCAAATAAAAATTCTTAAAAATTATATTTGTCTCTTAGTCCACCAGTCTGATTAGTCCATCAGTCTCATGTAGAACATCTTTATCTCCTTACATTTTGGGCAGGTGGGGGAAAGTAATTAATGGCTTGGGCCACACCGAGCAATGCTCAGGATTTACTCCTGGCTCTGTGGCTCAGACATCACTTCTGGCAGTGTGTGCTTGTAGAACCATATGCATTGCCAGGGAGTCACACCAGTGTCAGCCACATTCAATGCAAGTGCCTTATCTCCTGAACTATCTCTCCAGCACTTAGACTTCCTATAATTTTTAAGTAACAACCCCCCCTCACATACACACACTTTTTTGTTTCTTTTCTTCATACCTGGATATGATCAGGGATTTTTTCTAACTCTGGGCTCAGAGATCACTTCTGGTGGGATTTGGAGATCATATGGGGTACTGGGGATCAAACTCAGGTGGGCTTTATGCAAGGCAAGAGCCCTTCTCACTGCACTATAGTTCCAGCCCTTAAGTCCCTGTTTTTTTTTAATTGTTGCTGGGCATGGAGTGATAGTACAGCAGATAGGGCGTTTGCCTTGCACGCGGTTGACCCAGGTTCGATTCCCAGTATCCTATATTGTAGGATAACATAGGGTTTGTCCTTTCAGCCTTGCCACAGGGAACTTAGTTTACCTTAAAGCAATGTCATTTCTGTATGGACACAGGAAGACAGTTAATATTATGCTCTTGTAACTTGGGGATTGACTGACTCTGAATAATATTTACTCCCGAGTATCTGCATTTTCTACTCAGTTGCCCTTAGTTCCTAGCACCCCAAAAGCAGGGTCCCGAGAAGGGAATGAATTCACCCAGGGCAAGCTGTGAGCTACCCTGGCATCGAAATGGGCCAGGCCAAAGAGCCACAATACTCAACTATAAGTTGAGAGCATGGTCATAGACAAATGCTGTCATGATCCAAAAGTAATGATGAGACTAGGACCCTGATAGGGTTAGGAAGACTAACTTGGCCTGAGGACTGTGGTCTGGAATATATAGTGAGATGTCCTCAGGAAGAACCAAACTAAAATTTGATATATCTCTTACTCAGCTCATACAGAATAACATTGCTAGAAATACTAAAAGTAGATTTACTAGAACTATTTAAGTGTATTACTAGCAGAGGAAAGAAGAAAGTGATACACCCTGGATGGGATCCGCCCCTAAGCAGATCTCTTAGTAATCTGGAGTAATCTCCTTAGATGAGATTTTGTCCTTGAGTTAATCTCCTGGAGGAGTGGTCTTACCCCTCTTTGTTGATTTATTAATGTTCATCCCACCTTTGTGTCACCATCCTATGTGATTGCTATATAAACTAAGACTGTAAGAGCGGAGGGGGTCGGAGTCAGAAGAAAGAGTCAGAGTCAGAAGTACGAGTCAGAGTCAGAAGTGAGAGCAAGAAGGGCTCCAGAGAGAGAAGCAGAGGACTCTGGAAAGAGAGATCAGAAGAGACCAGAGGAGAGATGACAGAGACAGAGAGAGGTTGGAAGAGACCAGAGGAGAGACTACAGAGACAGAGTCAGAGATAGAGAGACAGACAGAAGAGAGCACAACAGCACACACAGAAGCAGAGCACAAAGGAGGAGCCATCCTGATCTGGTCCATAAACATCAGCGAGAAAGAGCCGCCCTGAGAGCCCACGAAAACACACATCGCCCTTCCGTGTGCGTGTATACTTTTTACACCATATGGTTCCCCTGAACACCACCAGGAGTAATTCCTGAGTGCAAATCCAGAAGTAACCTCTGTTACCCAAAAGGAAAAAAAATGTTGCTGAGACACTGTGCTATACAACACTGTTAATAAGTTACAAGCATCCATCATTCCAACACCTCACCCACAAACAGATACAGTTCCAATTTTCTTTCTTTACATTAAAATATTTTTTTCTCTACTGCATGTACTTAACACCTTCATTGTTGATTAGCTGCTCATAAACCCCGGGGAGGTTGATGGTGATGATGAAGCAGGCAAAGGAAGGAACGGGAGCCAAGCCGGTTGGTCTCAGTTGCAGTTTATTCCATTCCCATCTCCATTCTCCTCTGATTCTCCTCCTGCTTCTTCCTCCCCCATGCTACTTCATTCTCCTTCTCTCTGGATCTGGATCTCGATCTGGCTTGTCCAGATCTTCCACACACCCCAGCCCACTCTTACAGCCTAGTTAAATCCCCCAGCATGAGGGGATGGGACTTACACATAGGTGTGGGCACAATCAATGGGGTTAACGTTCTTTCCCTCCTGGCATGCTTCTTCTAGGACAGATTCTTTTTCAATAGGACACCCGCCCAAGAGTAGAATCTCATGGGTGTGTTTCTCCTCTCCTTGTCCAAACTAACATATAAGCATTCATAATATTAATCATTTTGTATGGACACAATAAGAGATACATTAAGCTTATAGAATTGCTCTCCTGGGGTCATCTTGATCTCAGACTACAGTGCTCAGACCAGATTAGTCTTTCCTACCCCTAGCAGGGTCTTAGTCTCATCATTGCTTTTGGATCATGACAGCTTTTGTCCATGATCAAACTCTTAACTTATAGTTAAGAATTTTGGCACTTTGGCCTGGCCCATATCGATGCCAGGGTAGCTCAGAGCTTGCCCTGGGTCACTTCAGTCCCTCTTCAGGACCCTGTTTTTGGGGTGCTAGGAACTAAGGGCAACTGAGGCTTAAGTCGAGAAAGCAGATGCCCAGAAATGAATAATATTCAAAGCCAATTAAATCCCAAATTACAAAAGCATAATATTGTCTTCCTTTGTCCATACAAAAAGGACATTGCTTTAAAGTAAACTATTCAGAAGACATAAGGAGAGAAGAAAGGCAATATTAACTTACTATACAAGTTCAATGTCCTAGAAATGTCTGACCATACAAATTAACAGAGTCCGATTAGGGTGCAAAGCTGATTAACTGGTTGGGGAAGAGAGCATAAAGAAGTGGTTACAGATAAAAAAAGGAATGGGAGTGACTCGGGAGCACTGTGATAGGTGTGACCCGATAAACCTACTACTTGTGGCAAGGGGGAAAGGACAACCCAATGCTATCCTACAGGGAAGTAAATTTAGGACACTAAATTATCGTCCATTGGTCTTTGGATCTCTTTTCATTCAAGTACCATAACGTTTTGACTAGTTTAGCTTTGCAGTACAATTCAAAGTTGGTAAATGCAATTCCTTTCATATTAGAATTATTTCAGCTCTTCGGGAAGGTTTGTAGTTCCATACAGATTTTATTAGTCTGTTGAATTTGTAAAACGCTTTGGTAAGAAGGTCATTTCGACAACCCATGAACAGGAAATACTTTCCATTTCCTGTTGTCCTCTTCTAGTCTTTTAGTTGATATGCATATATTGTACCATCCATGAATTCCTGGGATAAACCCACTTAATCAGAGTGCACAATCCTCTTGATATTGCTGGATTTGTTTCATTAGGATTTTGTTGAAGGTCTTTGCATTAATGTTCTTCAGTGATATAGCTCTATAATTTTCTTTGTTAGTACTCTTATTTTTGGTATCACTGTCACTGTATCACTGTCATCCCATTGTTCATCGATTTACTGGAGCGGGTGTGAGTAACATCTCCATTTGTCCCAGCCCTGAGATTTTAGCAGTCTCTCCTTACTCGTTTTTCCCAATGATTGGGGGCTCTTTTCAGGGTCAGGGTAATGAGCCTCTTTTTGTTACTGTATTTGGCATATTGAATATGCCACGGGAAGCTTGCCAGGCTCTTCTGTGCAGGCAGGATACTCTCGGTAGTTTGCCTGGCTCCCCGAGAGGAATATATATATTCCCTTTAATATAAATATATATTTAATATAAATATAAATATATATATTTCCCTTTATGATGATGTGTCGCACAGCTGCTTTGCAGCTTCGTTTTATGCTCCCTTCCAGGAGAAGCAGCCATGAGTTCTGGAGGGTGGCCAATGAGGTGATTATCTGGTGCCAGCAGGAGATGGTTTATGGGTGTGACTCCTGGGTCACCGGAGATTGGGGGAAGCAGGTGAAGGATCTCTGCTCTCAGGTCCTGTTGAGCTCAGAGTTCAAGATCACAAAGTTCGGCATTACCTGGGTTCAGTGAGACTTCGCTCATGTGTGAGGCTTGGCCCAAGCATGTGGAAAGCCAGCACATAAAACAAATAAATACCATATGACCTGATCTCCCTCAGGAAATTAAGTGGTTAGGTGCTATATTAATACGAGATAAAGATGGGTTTATTATTATTTTTGGTATTAAGGTAATATTGGCTTCATAGAAGCTACTAGGAAGATTACTGTTTTCTCAACATTTTGGAAGAAACTTAGAGCAGTCTATAAAGTTTTTGTAGAACTCATTTGTGAACCCATCTGAACCTGACCTTTTGTTCCTAAGGAGATTTTTTGTTTTGTTTTCTGTTTTAGCCCACACCCTGAGGTGCTCAGGGCTTACTCCTGGCTCTGGACTCAGGGATTATTCCTGGTTGATTTCATGGAATCATAAGGGTGACAAGTAGCCACATGCAAGGCAAGCATCCTACCCAGGGTATTATTGTTCTGACTTCCTTGTGGTATATTTTTAATTATTGCCTCAATTTCTTTACTAGTGACCGATATGTTCAAGCTTCTTATTTTCGCATGGGTATTTGTATAGCTCTAAGAATTCATCCATTTTCCTTATGTTCTCAAGCGTGGTAGCATAATTGTTCACAACAACCTCTTATGATCTTTTGTATTTATGAAGTATCTGTTGTCATTTCAGTCATCATTTCTCTTTTTTTCTTTATGAATCAAGCTAAGGGTTTGTCAAACTTGTTTATTATTTCAAAGAACCAGTCCTGGGTTTCACTGATGCTTTGCAATTTTTTTGTTTTCTATATCATTCATTTCCACTCATATTCTTTTTTTTTCTTTTTGGGTCACACCCAGTGATGCTCAGGGGTTACTCCTGGCTTTGCACTCAGGACTTACTCCTGGCGGTGCTTGGGGGACCATATGGGATGCTGGGGATCGAACCCGGGTCAGCCGCATGCAAGGCGAACGCCCTACCTGCTGTGCTATCGCTCCGGCCCCTCCACTCAAATTCTTATTATCTCTTACCTTCTATTTATTTTTAGATCTATTTGTTGTTCTTTTTCCTACTTTCTCTAGCTGTGAGGTAACATCATTCATTTCACATTTTTCCTTTTTTCCTGGGAGAGCTTGAATTATACTGATCTTTCAGTAACCCATAAGTTATGGTAGGTTAGAAAAATTTTTTATTTCTTCTTTGATTTTCCCTTTGATCTAATAGCTATATAACAATATGTGGTTCAGTCCCCAAACATTTTCTTTTCTTGATTCCCTTTTTATTATTAATTTCTACTTTGTGGTTTTGTGGTCTGAGAAGATTAAGCCCCCAGTTTTATAAGCTCTGCCATTCTTATCTTCAATTTATGAGAAATCTGTACTCTGGATTATCTGCCAAAAGTATTTTACCCTGAATATTCTGAACAGAAAACATCGGAACAATACTGTGAATGGCAAAAGGATTTTGGATGATGACAATTAAAGATCTTGTAATAATGTAATTGGCAAGAATGGTTGCCTAATGCTGTGACCTGCAATTTCCTAAAGTTCCCAGAACTGACAAAATCAAAATTAGTCTTTGATGAATTTTTCATAATTTCAGAATATCCATATTACTATTCACAGACATATTAACAAGTATTTCATGTGTCAGTGCTTCTTATGACACCTAAACATAGTGAGTAGACCTAATCCCTGTAGGATAACATTCGTTTCTCTTTTCTGCCTTGCCGCAGGGACCTTAGGTGTATTGGGTTACTCCCATCACAGTGCTCCCATTCCTCTCTGTTTATTTGTAACTTCTTTATTTGTGCTCTGTTGACTTGTAAATATTGTTTTTCTCTTCTCCTTAAGTCCTTTGCATAGTTAATTCAGAGCAATGTCCTTTTTGTATGGGCACAGGAAGACAGTTAATGCTATGCTTTTGCAACATGGGAGTTAATTGACTCACAATGATATTTACCTCCTGGGCATCTGTTCTCCCGACTTAAGCCTCATTTGCCCTTACTTCTTAGCATCACAAAAGCAAGGTTCTGACAAAGGACTGGATGGACCCAGGGCAAGCGGTGAGCTATGTGCTACCCTGACAACGAAATGGGCCTGGCCAAAGTGCCATAATGCTTAACTGTAAGTTAAGAGCTTGATATGGACAAATGCTGTCATGATCCAAAAAGCAATAACTAGATTCAGATCCTGCTAGGGTTAGGAATGATTAATCTGGCCTGAGCACTGTAGTATGAGTCTGTGGCAAGATGTTCCCAGGAGAGCTGCCTTATAAGCCTCAATGTATCTCTTACTGTGTCCATACAAAAATAACCAATATTGAGATGTTAATTAAGATGTTGGTAGAGTCTTTTGCCCCCGCTCCTGGCTGTCTTCACCGGGGCCCCTTGGAGGGGTGGGTTGAGTTTCTCTCCTCACCCCAAGCAGAGCCCCCATGGCCGAGGACCGCAGGAACCCAACCACAGCCATGTTCAAGAACCCTCTCCACACATTCGGATGAGCCTCACGCATTAAGAAACCAGCAGAGGAACCCAGGTGTATGGGACCTGGGACCAAGATCTCCAAGCCTGCTGGGATTGGGACTCGGCCTCTTCTGCCCAGATCCCCCATTTTCCAGTAGCTAGGCGGTCAACCCAGAAACTGCACCCAGCGCTGTATAATCCCACCAATGGCTAACATCCAGAGACTATAAGACCAAGCTCCCGGAAGTGGAGAATTAGGCTATAAGATGTCACACAAAGTGGCTGTGCAACATCTTATAGCCTAATTCTCCCCTTTTGAGAACCTGGCATGCTACCGAGTGTTTCCTGCCCACATGGAAGAGCCTGGCAAGCTCCCCAGTAACAATGAGGTCTCATTCCTTGACCCTGAAAGAGCCCTCGTGGGACACCATTAGAGGCTTCTAAAATCTCAGGGCTAGGACAAATGAAGACAGGTACTGAGACTGCTAGAGAAAATCAATGATCAATGATCAACAGGATGATGATGATGATGAAGATGATGATGATGAATTAAAATGTTAAGAGAAGAGGAATACCTCTAGGTGGTGTTTCTGCCCTTGAGCCTGATGGGCAGTCAGGAAGGGCTTTCTAATGTTGATTTTGCTACCAGACTGGGTGTAGCATAGGCCTGGGGCAAGGGCTGGAGAGACGAGTGGGGGAGAGGCAGTACTCCGAGAGCTGGGATTGAGGAATGAGGGGCTAGGAAGGAAGAGTGTGTGAGATGGGAGAGACGGGAGATTGAATAAATGGCAACTAATCAGCTACCAGTTTAGTCCTCGTTCTTCCTTTTCGTGCCCATCGCCCACAGCCATCCTGATCCAGTCCATACACAACGGCTCGAGAGCGTCGAATGCAGGTGGTGAGAGAGAGCCACCTGGAGAGTCCTTGAACACACATCCTTCCATGTGCATATTTTTTACAAATCCCTATGTTTTTTTACTTTCCATAACCATTTAAGACAAAATTCTTTTCTTGCAATATGGATTTTTTTCTTTTTGGGTCACACCCGGCGATGCACAGGGGTTACTCCTGGCTCATGCACTCGGGAATTACCCCTGGTGGTGCTCAGGGGACCATATGGGATGTTGGGAATAGAATCTAGGGCACAGCGTGCAAGGCAAACGCCTTACCTGCTGTGCTTCCCTCCAGCCCCTGTAATTTGGATTTTCAGGAAGTTTTTTCTCCTAGATATATAGCAGTTTAAAAGACATGCAAAATACTTTTAAACAACAATTAATTGTCCATTCAACAGATATGATAAAAGTTTCAGAAACAATATAAAAGGTTTTCATGCTTTTAGCTAACTCTCTGGCTCTCTTTTAGGCTCTGTGTAATCTCTCCTCCTCCTTCCCAGACCAGCATTACCCTCTCTTCACAGATTGCAGGATCAGGAGGCTAGCAGACTTCATGGGACAGGACAGGGAAGTCATTCACAGGAGAAGGCAATGACAGGAACAGAAGCACTGATGTCGTTCTTTGCCAATGAACCTTCAGCAATCACCATCCTGATCATTCAAGCACCAGTACAGGTCTCCACTGGCAAAATGATTGTGATTTGTAGAAGCTGGTGAATATTTTCTAACAATAAGTTTACTCCCAGGAGGTGGAGATTCTTCTGGACCTTGAACTAAGCTGTCATCAGAGGCACCCAGAGGGAAGTAGGTGAGTCCAGCGCCCACCCAGAGCCTCAGCAGTTGAAAACCTCCACATTCCACAATCACCACCCTGCTCCCAGTTGGACTCCACTGCTCAGGATGAGCCACAGTCTGAATTAATCTGTTGAAAAACTCAGGTATGTGGATTTTGTGACTGAAATCTCCAGTTTTTCATGGAGTCAGGGATGGAGTTCCTCCGCTCCCATTTCCCCGTACTTCTGGAAGCCCCAGAAGTCATGCACATGCTCCATAGACAACCACCCAGTTAAAAATTTATCTAAAGCTGTATAACCCCTTTAACAATTTTTACTTCCTGGGGCACACGGCAGCATTCCCAGCTGTGTGACATCTCAAACTCTACAACACTGATAAACTAGGAATAGCATACCAGATTAGATGGGATGTAATGTAGACAGCAAACAATATGAATTAACAAAATATAAACACAGAAAGCTTAACTTGTAGCAACATCTTAGTAATCTCTCATACAAGAGCTTAATGGCTCCATGGTGAGATATAACAATTTTCACTAACTTTCTTCTAAGGAAACATTTTTGATCATTCTTTTGGAAAATTACTTATAGCAAGCAATATAAAGTAGATTATTGAGGGTCGACTATGGGGGCAGGCTTTTTTAAATTAAAGAAATTAATGCTGGTTTTATATAAGTATAGTATTGTTGTTCAAGCTTAATTGTAAAATTCATTAGATTTTACCCAGTTTTATCAAACATAAAGTTTCTTTTCCTGGTATTCAGTTCTCAAAATCTACATATTTGAGGGGAGGTGTATTTGTTTCTTTTTCGGCCACACTCAGTGGTGCTCAGGGTTTACTCTTGGCTCTGTTTTCAGGGATCACTCGAAGGACCAAATGACATACTGAGAATCAAACCTGGGTTAACTGTGTTAATGCCCTACCCGTTGTATTGCACATTCTTTTCATATTTACAATCGGTCTGATTTCTTGATTTAATTCCAAGAATTACCTGTTTCACTCTAAGACAGAATCCTTTTCCTCAACAGTATTTTCATAGTATCTTTATTACATAAAACACTTGTCTATAGTCTTCTTTATCTATAAATGTTATTAACCACATTTTATAGGCTTAAACCAATCGTTTTAAAATTAAGTTTAATAATCAAAATTTTTGAAAATGTTCAACATGATATATTCAGTAGAGTCCCATTACTAAATTTTGTGCAATGGGATTGTTCCAAGACACTTGGAAAGCAAGTTAAGACACGTTCAAAACAGAGTCCTCTAACCTTAGTTCTCTAAACTGAGATCTAGGACTTTGGCTTCAATTTCAAAGGGGGTGGACTTTTAATACAGTCAGTCTGCAACAATTTTTAAGAAAATTATTTTGCCTGAAATAACCCTTTCTAAATTTTACCCCACTAAGTACTTCTACGGGCTGGTGAGATAGCACAGCAGGTAGGGCGTTTGCTTTGCAGTTGGCCAACCTGGGTTCGATTCCTCCGCCCCTCTCAGAGAGCCCGGCAAGCTACCGAGAGTATCTCGCCCACACACGGCAGAGACTAGCAAGCTACCCGTGGAGTATACAATATGCCAAAAATAGTAACAACAAGTCTCACATGGAGATGTTACTGGTGCCCTCTTGAGCAAATCTATGAGCAACAGGTTGACAGTGACAGTACTTCTACAATTTCAGTTTTCAAGAAATATTATAGAAAATTATTTCCATAGAATTTTTGCTATTTGGTTTAATCACTGTAGCAAGTTTATTTGAACTGGAATCTTCATATTAACATCCTGGGTAGGGTTAACATGGGTGACTCCATCTTGTTTTTATACTACCTCAAATCTTCAAAATAAAAACAAGTTACTTTCCTTATTTAGACAACATGAATTAACTCTGATTAATAGATGCCAGTAAGGAAAAATTTTATGCCCAATTTTATAAATTTAGAGACATGTTTCAAATTAAACCCTTAAATTAAGAACACATTTATTTGCCAAAAATATTATCCCAGATAATATTTTTAGAAAATATTTGGGTCAGTTAAGTCACCATAAATTATATTTATTTTTAAAATACCATCCAGATGTCAAATCTAACAAAACATAAAGAGAAGAAATACACATAAATACAAATACACTCTTCATTAAAGTTTAAAAGTGCTAATTATAAAGAAATATTTTGACTGCCAATATTTGTAAAACTGCAATAATTTTACTGACTTAATTTCAAAGTAGTCCTAGCAACTTGGTCTCTGAGAATCTAGTCAGTTCGTCTCTCTCTTTTTTTTCTAAATCCATATGTTTCAATTTAGTACACAAATATTTTGGAAACTCAAGAGTATCCCTAGGCCTCACATGCTGGGGGAAAGTCATCCCAGATAGAGAGGGGAACATCAAGTAATATGTAATTGGAGATCCTCTGCGGGAAGGGAGATGCGTGTTGAAAGCAGACTAGAGACTGAACAGAATGACCACTCAATACCCCTATTTGGAACCACAACACCCAAAAGGAAAGAGAGATATCAATTTGGAATGCCCCGCTACAGAGGCGGGGTGGGGTGGGGGGCATGGGACTGGGGTGGGTGGGAGGGATACTGGGCTCATTGGTGGTGGAGAATGGACACTGGTGGAGGGATGGGCTCTTAAACATTGCATGAGGGAAAAACAAGCACAAAAATGTGTGAATCTGTAACTGTACCCTCACTGTGACTCACTAATTAAACAATAAATAAATTTTAAAATAAAGAGTATCCCTAGTGTCCACTCAAACTTTAGAGATATTTGGTATTACTAAAAATGCAATGTTTGTTTATATTTTCTTTTATGTGAGTGAGCTTAGAAATTAAAGAGATCATCTCAGACCTTATGGGTCGTTTTAGGCATGGCTTGATTTGGTGCTATCACTATTTTTTTAATAAATTTATTTATTTTTAATTAATGAATCACCATGAGGGTACAGTTACGGATTTATACACATCTGTGCTTATGCTTCCCCCATACAAAGTTCGGGAACCCATCCCTTCACCAGTGCCCATACTCCACCACCAGTAAACCCAGCATCCCTCCCATCCTTCCCAATCCCATCTCCCCCCACCCCACCCTGTCACTGTGGCAGGGCATTCCCTTCTGTTCTCTCCCTCTAATTAGCTATTGTGGTTTGCAATAAAGGTGTTGAGTATCACTATTTTTTTTTAATTGTGCCAGGGATCAAACCCAATACCTCATATAGGTGGAACATAGATTCTGCCATTTTGTCAAGACTTGAGTTTGTGTTCTTTCTGAAAGCTCTGAGAGTTGCATTAGCTTATAGTTGAAAGAACTGGAAACCAGGAACTCTGATGTTTATCAAAGTCATAGTACAAAATTCCCTTGGAATTTTTCATTTGTGTTATATAAAAAAAGGATTTTATTAGGGTTGGAGTGATAGCACAGCGGGTAGGGCATTTGCCCGGGTTTGAATCCCAGCATCCCATATGGTCCCCTGAGCACCACCAGGGGTAATTCCTGAGTGCATGAGCCAGGAATGACCCCTGTGCATTGCTGGGTGTAACCCAAAAAGGAAAAAGAAAAAAAAAGGATTTTATTATAATTGGAAAATAAGATTTTTCTCTAATTTTGAGAAAAATCTTAATAAAGTAATTTTAAAAGACAAAAATGGTATTGTTTTGGGTTTTTAAAAGGGAATATTGACTAGCTCTGATACTCTCACATTATATCTAACTTTATTATCCATTTAATCTCTCAATAAGACATTTGGATAGAATATTTTCTCATTTGTTTATGTCCTTTTCTATTGCTTTTAATAGTTACTTGCAGTTTGTTATGGGCAAATCTCAATTCTTTGATAAGCTGATTCCTGGGTACCTTATGTTTTAGGACACTATTTTAAGTGATTTTTAAACTTCTTTATCTTCTACTTCATTGCTTGCATATATTGCTTAAAACTGATTTTTGTGCATTGATTTTGTAGCCTATTACTTTACTGCATTGGTGTACTGTTTCTAAAATTCTGACTTGCAGTTTTTCACTATTGAATGTGATGACAACTGTGTTGTACATGGACTTTACTATCTTGTAGTTTGTTCCTTTCTAGTTTGTTGAATTTTTTTTATCATGAATGTATGTTGAGTCTTGTTTTTTTCCTTTGTTTTGTTTTGTTTGTTTTTTTAGGTCCTACCCTGCAATGCTCAGGGGTTCCTCCTGGCTCTGCACTCAGGAGTTACTCCTGGCTGTGCTCGGGAGACCAGATGGGATGCTGGGGATCTAGCTTGGGTCGGGCGCATGCAAGGCAAACTCCTTATCCCCTATACTATCGCTCCAGCCCCTATGTTGAATCTTGTTAAAAGATTTTTCTGAAACTATTGTGATACGATCACATATTTTTTCCCCTTTGTTGATATGGTCCTTGGCATTTGTCTCAAGAACACATACTCAAAAAGATACATGCACTCACTTTAGTGCTATTTTTAGTAGCACTTTAGTACTAAGGTATGGGAGCAGCCCATATGCTCCCAAACAAATGAGTGAATAAAGAAATTAAGCTTATATGTGGTATTAGAATAATTGGATAAGTAATGCAATATTTTAAAGAGGGATGCCCTGATCAATCTTGGCCCCAGAGTATAGGGAGAAGGAAAGAAAGAGTGGAGCAGAGGGGGGAGAAGAGATAGATAAGAAGCGATGGCACCAGATTCAGCTACAAAGGAATGATAGAGTCGAGTATCCAAACCACAGAGCCAATAACACTGAAACCGGAATACCCAGACTTAGAAAGGTGCCTCTCAAGACTGCAGGCAGGGGGGTAGTGGGGGGGTAGATATGGGAGGGAACCTGGGAATATCGGTGGGGGAAGTTGACACTGGTGGTGGAATTGGTGCTGCAATATTGTATGTCTAAAACAACTATGAATAGCTTTGTAAATCACAGTGCTTTGATAAAAAATGTGGGGAAAGCTTTCTAAAAGAAGTTCTGGGATATACACAATGGAATACAAGTCAGCTATAAAAAAGATAAAATATAGTGTTTTGCTATAATAGAGATAACACTAGTATTATGTTAAGAGAAACAGAGGGAAAAGCACAAATACTGGATGACTTTAAACAGACACTGCTAGGTGGTTATAAAGAAATAAAGCATTATCTAATGATAATAAAATCTTGTACTTTGACTACAGAACTAAGGTTACCAGATGCTGATGGAGGAATCGAGAGGAGGGGGAAGGGAAAAAACAAATTAAATGTGACATAAGGACAGTGATAAAGGATCTTTGGTACTTTGATGGGTTTACATGAACTTTTTTTTTAACAAAAATTTAAGTGTTGACTCTATCAAAGCCATGTTACCTCAGCTACAACACAAAAAGAAAATTGAATTGAAAGAAATATAAATTTGTGTAGGCCCAGCAACAAATTTAGGTTCATTAATTTTTTAATAGTCCTATACTTCTGCCTTAAGAGAATTTTTAATAGTCCTATACTTCTGCCTTAATATTCTTGAAACCATACCTTTAATTGTAACAATGACAGATTAATTCCTCAAATAGCTATGTGTTGGCCTGAATAGGTTTTATAGTTATTCAGTCATTTTTTGAGATTATATAGTATGCCCAGTTTTTTAGACATTAACAGGAGTAAGAAAATCTGATTCAATATATGAGTTACCCCAAAATAATGATCCCTAAAAATACCCCCACCTGTTTTTCTCTTTGAAGAAAGGGTGTATTCAACACCAGAAACTTTCCTTATGAATTAAACAGTGGGCCAGAGTGATAATACAGCAGGTAGAGCATTTGTTTTGCACAAGGCCAACCCAGGTTCAATCCCCAGCATCCCATATAGTCCCCTGGCAATGCCAGGAGTAACTCCTGAGTGCAGAGCCAGGAGTAACTCCTGAGCATTGCCAGGTGTGATGCAAAAAGCAAAACAAAAAAGAGTTGAGGATTATTTTTTGTGACCATGAATTCACAAGTCAGGATATGGTTGCCCATGCGATGCTGCTATTAGTTCAAGGCTGGAGACGTTTCATCTTTGGGAATTGATTTCACCTTGGGAAAGGAGGAAATCTTGATTCCTTATGTCTTAGTGCAAATGTTTGAACACCAGATAAGGGAAGCTCTCAGAGTAAGAAGAAAACTTCACTCAACATAAGATTTCCCAGAATTTATTCATCCTTAGAAATTCCCCCACCTGTTTTCCAATTTGAAGGCAGGGTGTATTTCCTCAAGTTATTCTAACCTGGGGATAGCAAAAAGGAGATCTCCCCAATAGGAGAACAGGGCACCTGGAAAGATATGAACTAATAATGATTCAGAATCCTGGGCCCCAGTATATACGGAGTAAATGAAAATACTTTGAGTTTTCAAAGATTTCAACAGAAAGAATAGAGGCCTAGAAGGTGGAAGAAGGAGAGTAGAAGGAAGAGTAAAGAAATGAAACTGGTGGCTATGGAACTATCTTACTGCCTACAGTCATTCAGAGTTATGGGTTTTCCCCCTGATTGTATTGAAAGGGGGATGGAAATTTGGCCCTGGCCAGAATGAAGTAATCAGAACTGAATAGGCTCCATCCTTCTTATGAGGCCCTCAAAAACAGATCGCTGCATCCAGGACAGGTAACAGAAGGAAGAACAGGACAGTGAAGGCAAAGCTGTCAGAAAGAAGGAAGAGGAGATAGGGGCATACAATAAAGCCTGATAGTCTTCTTGCTTGGTATGTTCTGCATGATTGGTTGCCCCAAGAAGTGACATGGGCACAAAATTGTCCCACTGCATCTACTAGATATGGTTCTTTTGGCAGGGAAGCCAATCTCCTAACATCCCGAATAGTCCAATGGTGTGGAGTCAGTCAATGTGAAGTTGAGGAAAATTCTGCTATTCCACTAGTGTTACCAACTACTACAGGTAGTGTTTGTGGGGTAGTCCTTATCAGAACCCAAAGGAAAGTCTTTTTCTATTCATAATAGAATATTTGAATAGACTAGGAAACTGACCAAGATGAGAAAATGTATTGAAGAAAAAATACTAGTGAGTGGGGATAGGAAGGTAAAGGAAGCCTTGGAAAAGAAGTCATCCACTCTACCTGCATGTCATTGACTTGGTTTTTAAAAGAGGCTTGACCTCCCCAGTTGCTTCAGGTTCTATCAGCTTGTTCTGTATTCACTTCTACCAGGGAAGTCTCTGAGGGGATCAGATGAATGTTGCCTCACATCCTCCTCAGCTAGGGTTGTCCCAGCCAATTTTGTTATTTCTAACTAGTTGCTTGCAGTTTTGTATGCAGATTCCATTGACTTCCAATGTCCCTGACCCCTCCACTTCGCTTCCTATAAGTTGGAGTTCTGTGATTTCTTACTGTTATAATTGCCTTTGTGATTTTCCTAAAGGCTATATGTGATTAGAGCTAGGGTTATGCTAATATTAGTTGTGTTTCTGGGTGGTGAAGTCCACTCCAGAGCTGTGCATTTACTGCCAGAGTCCAATGAGTAAGTTACAGAGGGAGCACGGAAGGATCAAGAGACTACTGATGCATCCTCCCACTTTGGAGAGGCCCAGAATTTGCTCCTATACTCTGTGGGAAGTGTGACTTGATGTTGGGGTTCTGGGTGCCATCTCTCAACTCGCACAAATCCCAAGGCATCCAGGGGTCCTGTGGGGCAACTGTTCCTGTCTTTGCTTATTTACTTCCCACAACAACCTGTATTCTTGGAGAAATTCAGCTCTCAGACAGTACTATATAATCTTTGGTAAGTTACCCAACCACTTTGAAAATCAGTATCCACATTGATGAAATGGGATTAACAATGTTTACCTACAAAATTGCTACGGCAATAAGGTTGCTTTTATTCATTCATATAAAAACTATCAATCATTGTTCAAGATGCTGGGGTTATGCTGGAGGTGGGGTGGAGAGAGACACTCAAAGAGGAGGAAGGGAGACACTTGATAAGTAAACAAATAAATATCAATTGCAAATTGTAGTAGCACAATGAAGCTAAAGTACAGGTGCTGTGTGAGAGAAAAGCAGGTGGAAATGATTTAAATGATAAAAGTATGGGAACCAAACTCTTTGGTCAGCAAGAGGAGAAATTTTCAGCCAAACCTACAACTTGAAGTATTTGGGGGATTTGGACTGACAACAAGGGCTAGCATTCTGAAGCAAGAAGCAAATATTCAAACAGAGGTATCAGAAGAAAAGTTTGTTTTACCAGGTAATAAACTGGATGGTTTTAATATATATGCTATTCCACAATAATATAACACATGAGTAGATATTTGTGTTTACCTTCTTTAAGTAAAAGTATGGGTATCATGTACCTTTAAAACATTAAGTAGACTTATAAAGGAATGTCTTTAAGAAGATAAGCTTCTTTTATTACAGGGCAATTAGAGACTTTGTAGATTAAAAAATAAGGACAATGCAAACTTCAGAACTGAAAGGGCGATTATGTAGAAAGTATATTAGAAATTCAGTGATAATTCTCTAAAGAAGGAACTTTAGGACTTAAATACCTTGAAATTTAATGCAATTTGCCCTAGGTAAGATTTATAGCCTGCATGCTTGTGGTTTCACCTTTTTTAGTAAAATATACACAAACAGAACATAAGGATAGCAAAGAAAGTAAGTTTAAGTCTAAGCTTGGCATAGTTAGCCCTTTCAGGTGTAAGGCACGCCAGGGGATTTATGCCCAGTTAAAGGATAGAGATCTTGGGATCCTACTGAGCCTCTAATGATAATAGTAAGGCTACCATTTTGTCATGATCTCTGGTGAATGACATAAGGAATCAATAATTAAAAGCCATTTTTCCTCCACCACTTTTCTCTTTAAATGTAATGTAATCAGAAAATGTAGTGAGGTGTATGAAAGCTCACAGATAGAACTGAATTCTATCCTTTATTCTTAAATTCTTCCTTTACCCTTAAATTGGATGGGTCCATGATGCATCTATGTTTGCTAATGTCTAAAGGCTCTGAGAACTCAAGAGTTCAAGAATAGTCTTTTAGTCCAGGTGAACAAACTCCATTTAAAAATATTTTTTAAGTTTTTTAATTGAGTACAATGAGACAGATCCTTACAAGGCAGTTCATGATTAAGGTTTAGTCATGCAGTATTCCAACATGCATCCCTCCACCATGGTACATTTCCCAGCACCAGTGTCCCCAGTTTCCCTCCCATTACCCTACTCCCCACTCTCTCTCTCTCCATCTTTCTTTCTCCACCCTTTTAGTCATTGTGAACAAACTTCATTTTAAAAAGTGAGGGCAAGGGCTGTAGAAATAGTACAGAAGTTGGGTTGCTGGTGCTTATCTATCCTGAGGCTATGGTCTCCACCCTGGTTTACATGCTGCACTCATATGGCCCCCCAAGTGTTACTGGGTAAGGCCTCTGACCACCACCAGCTGGACCCTTTCAAAAATAAATGGATCAAAGATTTAATGGGCTAAAGAGATGAAGCGAATGATTTTCACAGGGGAACGCCTGGTTCAAGCCCCAGTACCAAATGTTTCCTGAAGCAACCCCTGATCACCCCCTAAGCACAGATCTGGAAGTTTTCCTTGAGCACCACCAGATGTTACCCACAAACAAATATATAAATAAACAAAACCTTTTTTTTGTGGTCTGAGAATGAGATCACTTAGAAACCAAATTAATAGTGTTTAAATATACAAAACAAGTTGATGACAGTGATCCTTTTTTAATCATTGAAAGAAAAGCCGTGTTCAAAAAATAAACGAGTGATCAGCAGCACAGGGTCTCACCCGCCAAGTGCATTCGGTGGCCACTAGCCACTTCCCCACCCTGGCCTGCAGCCGCCGCCAATAGATGCAAAAAGGAGGTTGGTGATCATTTGCAGTTTGTTCCAATCTCGTCTCCCTCTGCCTCCTTCCATTCTCACCTACTCCAGTATTCCTCCTGTCGCCCATGCTAGTCTCTCCACGCTCTGTCTTGCATCCTTAGTCTAGAGTCCAGCCAGCCCAAAGGTTGGGGGACCAACTACACCTAGGTAGGTAGCACAATCAACATATGAATGCCTTTCCTTCTAAGGAAGCTCTTCTAGGACAAAGGTCTCCTGCTAGGAGAGATCTGCTCAAGGGCAGAATTTCATCAAGGGCATACTTCTCCTTTCATTAGTCCATAAACAATCATCTTAGATTTACTTCTTAATCTTTCTAGTCATTTTGTATGGACACATTAAGAGATATATTAAGCTTATAGGGTGGCTCTCCTGGGAACAGCTCATTATAGATCCCAGACCATGGTTCTCAGGCCAGATTAGTCCTTCCTAACCCTAGCAGGGTCCTTGTCCAGTCACTTCTCTTTAGGGAATGATAGAATGCTACGCCCACAGCTGTGACACCTGTGTAGCTGTAGCAAAATGCTACTGCACTGGAGGTCTGCAGATGAGAGGTTGAGGTGGGAGCTCCCCGGAGCGGGGCCTCAGGCAGTTCCCCTACAATCTGTGGTCATCACGTGACCTGATGACACCAGAAACTGCTGGGGCACAAGACAACCTTGGTTTTGCCTTCGCTTAACTATCTGTGCCTTTCTTCTGTGCATTTCTTATCTGTGCATTCGTATTGGAACAGTACGAGCGTTTCCTGATCAGGATGTTGCCAACACCACAGGCCGGCCAGAATTAGATGAATTAATATCTGAAGCCCCCCTTTCCTTTTGTTTAAGCACCTGTCTCAGAAGCATAGTAGAATGCTGGAGACGCCTCATTGGGTTTTTTCTAAACAAGGTTGAGGATAAAAAGAGCTATTCTTGGAAATCAAAGCAACAGACGAAATGAAAGTAAAAACAAAGGTGTTGCAGAAATCACAGCATAGTGAGACAAAAACATTTCCAGAAAGAAGAGTTGGCTAAGATTCCCTGCAGGGACACAATATTTTGTGGGAGAGCGATGGCGGACTTTGCCGCCACGTTGCTCCCCCCTGCAGTAAAAGATTACCTAGATCCACCCCCCTTTTTTACAGGAACTAACGACAACATTGGGAATAGATGGGTAAACTATGAAGGGAAACGACGGTTGTTTTCAGAGCTCCCATTTATGGCTAGATTAGCTAGATGAAGAAAACCCTGATGTTTATTATTTAAACCTTTTGCAATATATTATAACAAATTCCTGACGGGAGAAAGGGCCTTAAACACTTAATGCTAAACTAACACGGATGTGATCATTGGCGCGAAACAGACATTTCAAAGAACCTTAGCTTTACCCTAGCCTTACAGGAAAACAAGAGGTCACAGAAGCGATATGCGGAATTAACTCATACTGTATTGTACTTCGTTAATAATTTTTCTGCTGAATTATAATCATCAAAGTAGTGTTCTAATGATGTATTGTAATCATCAAAGCAGTGGTCTAATGGTGTAACCTGATGTTGTAACCCCCTGCTTATTGCTATTTCCTTGGAGAAACAATATATAAGCACAGCTTTGCAGAATAAAGTTGCAGCAGTTCACCAGCTTATAGTGTGGCTGTCTGTCATTCCCTCGCCGATTCCTGACTTTTCCTGATTCCTTCGACCCTGGTCCCCAGTGGTCGGTGTTCTCCACTGGGTGGTCAGCGGCAATAGAATTTGTCCACAACCATTCTCTTAGCTTATTATAAGTATCATGGCACTTGTCCTGTCCCGTTTCGATGACAGGGTAGCTTACAGCTTGTCCTGGGTCCCTCCAATCACTTTGTCGGGACCCTGCTTTTGGGGTGCTAGAAACTATGGGCAACTAAGGCTTAAGTTGAGTAAATATGACAGATGCCCAGAAGTTATTGGAGTCAGTTAACTTCCAAGTTACAAAATCATCACATAACTGTCTTCTTATGTCTATATAAAAAAGGACATTACTCTAAAGTAGGCTGGAGCGATAGCACAGCAGATAGGGCATTTACCTTACACGGGGCCGACCCGGGTTTGATTCCTCCATCCCTCTCGAGAGCCCGGCAAGCTACTGAGAGTATCCCACCCGCATGGCAAAGCCTAGCAAGCTACCCGTGGTGTATTTGATATGCCAAAATCAGTAACAAGAAGTCTCACAATGGAGACGTTACTGGTGCTCGCTTGAGCAAATCAATGAGCAACAGGATGACAGTGATACAGTGATGCTCTAAAGTAAACTATGCAAAGGATATAAGGAAAAGAGAAAAATTGCATTTCACTCATAAATACAAATCCAGAGAGTTCCAAAGACTTTGATTTTACAAGTCACTTTACAAGTCCTTGTGGCAGAGGAGAAAGCATAAACCAATATTATTTTACAAAAAAACAAAGCAAATAGTTAAGCACAATAATGAGCTTTGTGAAGATGGAAAAAAAGGTTTTTCTTACTTATAAGGATTTTCTAATAAATACTTGAACAGATTACTCAATGATCTTGGGAATCATGCACCAAAGTTTTCTGTAGACATTTGCAACAAAAGAATCAAAAGGACTTTAATCTTCGGCAATAATTAGTTTCACGAATTTGGGCAAATTACTAAGTCTCTTAAGTACTATTTTCTTTCTCAGAAAAGTGACAGATAAATAAAAAAATAAAGAAGATTCTTTGTTTTGTTTGTTCTTGGACCACATCCTGTTGTGCTCAGGGCTTACTCCCTGTTCTGTGCTCAGGGATCACTCCTGGCCAGGCTTACGGAACCATATGTGGTGGCAGGAATCAAACTGAGTCAGCTGCATGCAAAAAGAGTGCCTTACTTGCTGTACTATCTCTCAGACCCTAAAGAAGACATTTTCGTTAGTTTGCTTTACTTTTTAATTAATTTTTTCTTAAGTATCATGATTTACAGTTATTTGTACTTGAGTTTCAGGAATACAATGTTTCAGCACCAATCCCAGTACCAGTGTCAACTTCTCTACCCATGTCTCTAAATTCTCTCCCACCCCTAGTCTACTTCCTTAATAGGTACATACTGGTGACATCAATTGCCTGTGGTATGTAGAATAACAGGAAAGGTAATGCAAGGTATTAAAGGAAGGATTGCCCTGTACAATAAATTACAGTAATGAAGACAGAGAAGAAAAGAAATAGAGGAGGGGAATAGGAAGAAGCAAATGGGAGGTAACAGGGCAGAGGAGCAGCGACTCAGGCACACTAGTGGTATAGAGGTGTGGCATATGTATGTATCTCTTTAAATCACAGAATTAACAACACGGAAATAATGAAATCCAAATAATAACCACTCTTATTTAAAAAAAGACTTAAAAATTCTTAGTGCCTCATTTTCCTAGAATGATTCTGATCACAAATTTAGAAAACAGGATCGATTTTCTTGCTAAGCTACTTAGTAACTTGCAATAATTTTTCTTCTTAAAGCACCATTATTTTTCATATTTTCCTAACACTGGACAGCATTCTGAGATGGAAAAATGTAAAACATATTTTTCTAAACTTTCATATCAGGCATATATTTACACTGAAAGGTCAAACTTTTACACTGTTTGAACTTTGGTGCTTTGCAAAGAGTACTCTATGATATCTTGGAAATTTTTTATAATTGCCCTTTCCAACTGTAACTCAGTATCAAGCATAAGGTGGTGACTCACCTATCAGAACATCATGTTTCCTTTATCACTTAACAAACAGAAAATAATGACAATAATTTTCTTTAAGTCTCTTTGGATATGTTTGACCTGTTCGTTTGCAAGTTAGCCTCTATAGTCCTATAAATATTAGGCTAACCAGCATTTATTGAATTTAATAGGCTTCATGTTATAAATACAAAATACCTCTGGCCTAGGACAAAGTCCTAAACTAATGGAGGGTATTACCACCTTCCAAGAGAACATAGGAATATTATAATGGACAAGTATGTGTGAACCCAGAGGTGTACAGAAAACATTTAGGACAATCCAAGTGTTAAATGAAGACTTTCTGAAGGAAGAACATTTTACATGTATCTGAAACAATGAGCTTAAAACAACATTCTAGCTCATAAAGGGATGATTGCATTTCTGCATGTGTGAGACCTGGAGTCCAACCCCTGGCACAGCAGAAAACATTATAGTGAAGGTTACCAGAAACAATATGCAACACCAAGTTAAATCTGAATTCACAAAAGCAACAAAATATCTGGCAAAAATATATGTATCCCAAATAGTACAGGACTTTATAAACTCTAAAAGTATTCATAGTTGACTTGAAATTTGAATTTAACGGGGAATCCTATATTTTAACTAATTTTGAAAAATTATTTTTATAATTAGGTAATATAGTTACAATATGTTGTTTATGATATTGGTGTATAAAGTTACAATACCCTATAAACACAAAACTGCTCAATACCATCTATTACTTTCCCTATGTCATGTCTAGTCTGTCTTTTCATGGCCACTTCAGTTTTGTAATCCAAAGTCAACAATTCATTATCAGGGAGCTGGAACAATAATAAAGTGGGTAGGGTGTTTGCCTTATATGTGGCCATCTCGGGTTCAATCCCTGGCACATCATATAGCCACCTGAACCCCACCAGGAGTGATCCCAAAGTGCAGAACCAGGATTTAGCTCTGAGACCTCGAGGCATGGCCCCAAAACAAAAAACAAACAAAATAGTTTGTTATCCATTGATCCTGTCTATCCCATTGTTTTGTTTTTCTCTATGCCACAGATAAGGGAGATCATACAATGTTTATCCTTCTGTCTTTGTCTTATGTCACTTAGCATGATATCCATTAAGTTCCACCCACAAAAAACAGCAAACTGCATGATTTTATATTTTCTTATAGCTGCGTAGTACACTATTGTGCATATTTGCAACAATTTCTTTATCCATGGCATCCTGTATTTTAATTTGTTAAATGTAGCACCTTATCTTAGTCTCAGCTAACGAACCTACTCTTTTGTACTTCTATCAAACTTCATTGTTCATCTCTCTCCAAGGTGGGGACTACACAATTTCACCCTCCATTTATGGGTTCTGCCCCCAAATAACAAAACCTGATTAAGGTTAGTGGGGTATACCTCCATTAAATTATTCTCTACTTTGTACCAACTCTATCCCTTAAGATTAATATCTGTATTTGCTTTTATGATTATATCACAAGTATTTAAAATATCTCTTGCCTTTAAGGTGAAAAATATCCAGAGGACCATGTTTTAGTCATTTTGGTCTGTCAGAGAGCCTAGCAGATAAGGGGACATTTGTCTCCGAAATTTACATAAGGATGTATATATGTGTAAATGGCTCTTGTACTACTTATTTATGCTCTAGTGAACAAATAAAAATGGCAGCTTGAATAGTTTCAAGAGAGCTATGTGATATTCTTAGTAGAAAACAATTTAAACCAATTCTGTTTGAAGAAAGAAAATGTTACTCTCCATGACATTGAAGCTAGAGGCATACTTAAGGATGAAACACCAGGGACCAAGTGGAAGAACAAAAGAAGATAAGAATACAAAGAGAGAGTCCATAGACTGGGAGAAATTATTGACCACCACTCATCTGATAAAGAGTTATCTAAGGTATATAAAGCAGTACTTTACAAGAAAAAAAAATCCTACCCCATCAAAAATGGGGACAAGAGATGAATATACACTTCCTCAAAGAAGAACATATAAATGGCCAAAAGGCATATGAATAAATGCTCTGTATCAAATTATCAGGGAAAAGCAAATCAAAATAACAACTAGATATCCTCTCACACCAAATAGACTGGAACTCATCGAAAGAACAACAATGGGTGTTGACATGCATGAGGGGAAAAGGAACTCTCATTCACTGCTGGTGAGAATGTCAACTGGTGCACTCAGCAGTGAAGAATCCTGGCTAACAGGCACCACGATGCCGGAGAATGCTCTGGACCCCAGACCAAGCCAATAACACCAGGGTGCCCCAGATGGAGCAGGTGCAGTCTCCCCACCTTCTCCAGATGGAATCCCGGTGACCTTGAGCTTCTACAAATATGGCTCTGGTATGTGGGGACCAGGACTATTTCTTCAGCCGTGCATCCTTTCCTGATATACAAAAAAAAATAACTCTCAGGAATGGCTCCTCCACCCCTGAATGGTCATGGTCCCAGAGGCACAAAAACCAATTTTGGAATGCATTGGCTGCTGGCAGAAATGCTTCTGGACTGTGAACTAAGCTATGGCCCCATGCTGCCCTGGGAGGGGAAGGGTTTCTGTCCCTCGGCCTTTTCCCCTTTGCAGCAGCATGGCGACCACCACCTTTTAGAGCCAATTGAACAAAAAGGTAGGAGCCTGCAGTGATGGGGCACGTGGGAACTCTCGCGATGTGGAACAGGGGAGGTGGAACCAGCCCTGCTCCCCTTCCAGACAAGACCCCAAGCGGCCGCACATGAACGGCTCCTCTGCTCCTGAACGGCCATGATCCCAGAGGCACACAAACCAATCTCCAAACACAGTGGCTGCTGGCAGAAATACCTCTGGACTTAATTACTAAAATACCAGAATTCCAAAACATCATATGCTCTTCATTATCAACAATAGAAAACAAATGATCTAATGATGCCTTTTCGGCAGGCCTGATTGTTGGGGGAAAATTCCAAGTAATGATAGTGGATTTTCTGTCGAAAATTGAATGTAATCAAAGTAAAGAGAGAGTAAAATAAAAATCCTTTGCCACGCAGGCAGGGTAGGGGGTGTTAGGAGAGGTACACTGGGGTTCTTGGTGGTAGAACATGTGCACTGGTGAAGGGACAGGTGTTTGATCATTGTATGACTGAGACTTAAAACTGAAAGCTTTGTAACTGTTCTCACAGTGATTCAATAAAAAAATAAATAATTAAAAAAGAGAGAATGTCAACTGGCCCAGTGTTTTTAGAAAACAATGTGGATACTCCTCAAAAAGCTAGGAATTTAGCTTTCTTATGATCCAGCAATTCTATTCCTGGGAATATAACCTAAGTGCCCCAAAACACAATGCAGAAAAGATATCTAAATTCCTGTGTACATTGCAGCACTGTTCACAATAGCCAAAATCTGGAAAAAAACCAAGTGCCCAGGAATATAAAACTGGTTAAAGAAGCTATGTACACAATGCTATGCGACTATTAGAAAATATGAAGTGATGAAATTTGCTGACTTGTGAATAGATCTGGAGAGTATCAGACTGAGGGAAATCAATCAGAGGGACAGAGACAGACACAGAATGACCGCACTCATTAGCAGGATATAATGAAACAGTATGACAATAATGCCCAGAGACATAGAAACAAAAGGTATGGAAACTGGTCCTTAGTAGAAAGATTGAGGAAGCTTGTCACAGTAGAGGGTGGAAGTTAGGACAATGAAGCAACCACTACTACAAAGATGTGGGGAAGGGTTCACTCTGGATGAAAGCTTGGACCTGAAAGGAGGTAAAGTGATATGCATAAAAACTTTTCAGAAACAGTATTGCAAACCACAGTGACTCAAAGGAAAAATGGAAAAGCAGCCTGGTGGAGAGAGGGAAACTGGAGACATTGTGGAAGGAAGTGCAAACTGGTGAAGAGATTGGGGCTTGAACATTGTACACCTAAAATTCAATTATGAATGACATTGTAACTTTATAAATCACAGTGACTCAATAAATTAAGAAAATAAAATTAGAAAAATAAAGAATTTATTGCAGCATTTCCAATAATATATATACTTCCTTTAATATACATAAGTTGGAGCTTGACCCCAGAGGCAACTGAACTACTTTGGACATGAGCAGCGCCCCCAAAATGCCTCCAAACTGTGTGATCGGAGCTACTGGCCCATGCGCCTCCAGCGGGGCACGGTTCTTCTCTCCAGGCTCCTCCATCATGTGAGCACCACAAAAGGGAAGTAAAAGATTGCAGTGATGCAATTACCAAAAGAATTTTCCCTGGACTTCATATAGAAATCCAAAACTGTCGCAGCCGCGCGACCTAATATCTCTTGATTGTCAGCAATGTGAAAAGGTTCCTTTTTAGCAGGTCTTACTGTCCGGGGAAACTCCAAACAATAGTACTGAGTTTTTTGTTGAACTATTGAAGGTAATCAAAGTAGCAGCTATTTCTTTAGACTATGAACTAAGCCAAAGCCCCATGCTGGCCGAGGTGAGGAAATATCCTTCTTTCTCAGTTCTTTTCCCTATTTTGGGAGAAACGCGGTGTGGTGTCCACCATATTATGAAGTCTATTAAGCAGGCATGAACTTAGAGGCGCGGGAATGGGAGGGGGGGAAAATACTATATACTTGAAACAGCGAGACCCTTGGGAAGTCTCGGGCCGATACCAGCGCATGCTCTGCCGAGACTCGACCCAGGTGGCCACACTTTTGTGTGGCCGCGATGCTGCTGATCAACCAGAATCCGGAGCCTAACTAGACTACTTCCGGTTCTAGAAACTACTTGCAACCATGTCTCTAGACTGAACTAAGCCATAGCCCCACGCCGGCCAAGGACTGGAAATATCCTTTTTTCTCGTCGGGCGGCATGGTGTCAGCCATAATATGAGGACTATTCATTAAGCAGGCACGAACTTGGTGGCGCGGGAAGGAGGGGGGGGTGAAATTCTATGTACTTGTAACAACGGGACTTCATATCTCTTCAGTCTCAGCAATGGAAAACTAATTATCAAATGCTGCATTGGCAGTAGGGCTGTCTTTCTTGGGGAAAAATTCCAACAATACTGAATGTTGTGTTGAAATATGGAATGTAATCAAGGTAAAGTGAAAATGAAGTGAAATTTATCAACTAAGCAGGCAGGCATGGGGGCGAGGGGCAGGGGTGGGAGGTATACTGGGGTCTTTGGTGGTGGAATATGGGCATGGGTGAAGGGATGGGTGTTTGAGTATTGTATAACTGAGACATAAACCTGAGAACTTTGTAACTTTCCACATGGTGATTCAATAAAATATATATATATATACATAAGTCATATATATGTGCATATATATGCACTTCCTTTATTTTGTAAGTTGATTGTAATTGGACATTTATCATGGAGTAGACACTTATCCTCATTTGACTTCCCAGAATTTAAATCCCTCTCTTGCACCCAAGGAATGACATGCCTGGAGATAGTTTCTGGAAACTGTACAATGCTCATGGGACCCTAATTCAGTTCATTAATCTGGAATTTGAATTCAGAATGGATGGAAACTTTAGAATCAGAATAAACAATTATAAATGTTTTGGCTTCGTTCTGTTAGTGCTAATAGTGGCCCACGGTGCTCAGTCAGTGGTAGCACTTTAACCAGGGAGTTTTCTTTCTCTGACTAGGACTATAATAGTCTTCCTTATGTGACTGCGACTACAATAATTTTGAATACTGCTTGTCGAATATTTTCAGTTCCTCCCTTTTTCTGAGTTTATATTGTACAATTTCATTCACAGTGGCCTTGAAGTTGGGAGGAATAATGTGCTCTGTTATGAAAATGAATTGTGCTGAAAGTGTTGTGAGTATTACTTTAGGACTGACAATTTAATTGGTTGTCTAAGATATTTCAGATTTTTCTGCATGACCACTGGCAAGGCTTGAGGTGATGACTTCTTTATCAGCCTGGTGCTCCTTGGGACTATATTGAGCAGAGACCTCTGTCAACAATCAAGATGGACCTGTGGATTGAGCAAGAAGTGAACGTTTATTGATTTAAGCTGCTTAAACATAACCTAACTAATCCTGTAACTTTGGTTCCTGTTCATTAGTCTAGTTCTTTAGTTTTTCCACTGATCATGTGACCGACAACAGCATCTTTCTTTCTTAAGATTAATAGAATTGATTTCAGTGGTTCTCTACCAAGAATATTAAGGGGTCCACTAGAGACTAAGTGAGGTCATGGAGAATTTAAGGAGTCTCATTGCAATAATACTTGAAATTGAACGACTGAGCAATTTTGCAAAGAACAGGTCATTACAGCCACTGTGTAAATGTGAGCAGTGATTAGGGATTTGGAAAGGGAGAAATCCTAAGGCTTGAGCTCTAATTTTAGCTGGGTTTGGGTACACGGTGTATGCCTACCAATCCAAATTGTCACTGAGATGAAGCCAAAATTGGTACAGACTAATGGTAAGAGTATCACCTCTAACTTAAATTTCACCCCAAAGCTTGTTTCTTATGAAGAGGCAACTGTGGATCTTCTATATAACAAAAGCAGTGGTTAAGACCCTCAGGTGTATTGTTTCACATACTCCTAGCACATTTCGGGGTGTACCTGCCATTGAAGTTGTATTCAGTTCTACACAGGTAGAAACTTATCCTGTAACTCATCTTGATACCTTTTATCAACAACTTCATTTTGGGCTTCCCACTTTCTGCACCAGGGTTTCTTTTATACCACAAAGTAGCACATTTTGAGGAGGATGCTACCTATCCTGATAGTCATATAGTGTTTTTATGAGGAGTGACTTGGGTTTCAAGTCATCTATAAGTACTCAAAGGTTCAAAGTGTGACCTCTGATCTTTTGTACTCTGCCACACTTTCCCTTCTATAATGAGAGCCTCTGCACACCCTTGGTGAGAGATTTTCACCCACTTTGCTGTCAGTTTATGACTATTATTTTTCCTTACAATAAATGAGTATGCATTTACTTTCTTTTTAATGATTTGGAGTTTGCTGTTTCTGTGTTGGTTTGTATTCTTATTCTCTTTAACCTATTTTAAATTATTTTTCTATAACTTAGTTTCCTATATTATTTTCCTTTTTATAGGTTTTAAAATTATTTTTAATTTTTTAAATTTAATCACAGAGAGATACAAAATTATAAGCTGTACATGATTGGTTTCAGTCATCTAATGTTCTAACACCTGTCCCTTCATCAGTGTCCATTTATCACCACCAATGTCCCCAGTTTTCCTCCCACCACCCCTGCCACCTGCCTCTATGGCAGGTACTTTTTATTTCTCTATCTCTGGCTCTCGTTTTATCTCTCTCCCTCTTCTCTCTCTCTTTATCTCTGGCTCTCCCATTTTGGGCCTTATGGTTTGCAGTACAGATACTAAAAGGTTATCAAGTATAACCTGTACCTACTTTCAACACACAGTTCCTGTCCAACATGAACATTTCCAACTATGATTTTCACACTGGTCCCATCTCCCTCCTAACTGCCCTTTGCGATTCTCAACAAAATATTAGCAAACAGAATTCAACAACTCATCAAAAAGACCATACACCACGACCAAGTGGGATTCATCGCGGGGATGCAAGGATGGTTTATCATTCGGAAATCAATCAACATAATCCATCATATCAACAAAAGAAAAGATAAGAACCATATGATCATATCAATAGATGCAGAGAAAGCATTTGACAAGATCCAGCACCCATTTATGATGAAAACTCTCTCCAAAATGGGTATAGAAGGGGCTTTCCTCAATATAGTTAAAGGATCTACCACAAGCCTACGGCAAGCATCATCCTCAATGGGGAAAAACTAAGAGCCTTCCCTCTGAGATCAGGGACAAGACAAGGATGCCCATTCTCTCCACTCCTGTTCAATATAGTACTGGAAGTACTTGCAATAGCGGTTAGGCAAGAAAAAGGTATTAAGGGCATTTGGGTAGGAAAGGAAGAAATCAAATTCTCACTATTTGCAGACGATATGATACTATACTTAGAGAACCCTAAAACATCTACAAGAAACTCTTAGAAACAACAGACTTGTATAGTAAAGTTGAAGGCTATAAAATCAACACCCAAAAGTCCATGGCTTTCCTATACACAAGTAATGAGAGAGAAGAAAGCGACATGATAAAAGCAATCCCGTTCACAATTGTACCTCAAACGATCAAATACCTCGGAATCAACTTAACTAAGGAGGTAAAGGACTTGTATAATGAAAACTACAAAACTCTACTTCAGGAAATAAAAGAGGACACAAGGAAATGGAAAAATATCCCCTGTTCATGGATTAGAAGAATTTATATTATCAAAATGGCAATACTCCCCAAAGCACTGTACAAATTCAATGCGATCCCTGTAAAGATACCCTTGATATTCTTCAAAGAAATGAAGCAAGCACTCCTGAAATTCATATGGAATAATAAGCACCCACGAATATCTAAATCAATTCTTGGGAAAAATAAAATGGGAGGAATCAACCTCCCCAACTTCAAAATCTACTACAAAGCGGTAGTAATTAAAACAGCATGGTACTGGAACAAAGGCAGAACTGCAGACCAATGGAACAGGGTTGAATATTCTGACACACCACCCCAAATATATGATCATCTAATCTTTTATAAGGGAGCAAGAAATGTGAAGTGGAGCAAGGAAAGCATGTTTAACAAATTGTACTGGCAAAACTGGACAGCTATATGCAAAAAAATGGACTCAGATCTCCACCTATAACCATGTACAAAAGTCAGATCAAAATGGATTAAAGACCTCAACTGAGAACAGAATCCCTAAGTACATTGATTACAAGGTCGGCAAAATCCTCCACGATATTGTAGCCAACGGTATCTTCAAAGCTGACACGCCACTGGCCAAGCAAGTGAAAACAGAGATAAATAAATGGGACTATCTTAAACTAAGAAGCTTCTGCACCTCAAAAGATACAGGGACCAAGGTACAAAGACAGCCTACAGAATGAGAAAGGATATTTACCCAATACCCATTTGATAAGGGGTTGATATCAAGGATATACAAGGCACTGGTTGAACTCCACAAGAAGAAAACTGCAGACCCAATCAAAAAATGGGGTGAGGAAATGAACAGAAACTTCCCCAAAGAAGAAATCCGAATGCCTGAGAGGCACATGAGAAAATGCTCGTCATCACTAATCATCAGGGAGATGCAGATCAAAACAACCATAAGATACCATCTCACACCACAGAGACTGGCCCACATCTAAAAAAACAAAAGCAACTGGTGTTGGCGCGGATGCAGGGAGAAAGGGACTCTTCTTCACTGCTGGTGGGAATGTCAACTTGTTCGACCCTTTTGGAAAACAATATGGACGATTCTCAAAAAATTAGAAATTGAGCTCCCATTTGACCCAGCAATACCACTCCTGGGAATATATCCCGGAGAGGCAAAAAGGTATAGTAGAAATGACATTTGCATTTCTATGTTCATTGCAGTACTATTTACAATAGCCACAATCTGGAAAAAAACGGAGTGCCCAAAAACAGATGACTGCTTAAAGAAACTTTGGTACAAATGGAATACTATGCAGCTGTTAGAAAAGATGAAGTCATGAAATTAGCATATAAGTGGATCAACATGGAAAGTATCATGTTGAGTGAAATGAGTCAGAAAGAGAGAGACAGACATAGAAAGTTTGCACTCATATATGGAATATAATGTAGCAGAGAGGTACAAGCTTGCAATGATGCAACTTCTGGCAGAAGTTTCTCTGGACTTAGTTACTAAAATACTAAAATACAGAAATCCAAAACCTCGTGGCCGCTATTGTAGCCACACGACCTCATATATCTTCATTCTCAGCAAGAGTCTTACCTGCTGTACTATGTATTCAGTCCCCTGATTTCTTTTTAAGTTGAGGTAATGTAATTTAATTGCTGTAATGTGAGGTAGAGTTTCCATATTATTGTGTTATATTTGCTATATTACTTTGTCTCCCAGCTTCCCTGCACCAGAGTGTCAATATTCTTAAAGAGCTTCCAACTAGTTGAAATTAAAAGTAGGAATTGTTTCTCAAAGCAGTGAAAGTATGCATCTAGGAGAGGGTGGGCAGAGACAATCAGTATGAGACCTAATCACTGTGCAATGATCATAAATGGGCAATTTTTTTTTCTTTTTGGTTCACACCCAGAGATGCACAGGGGTTACTCCTGGCTCATGCACTCAGGAATTACTCCTGCGGTGCTTGGGTGACCATATGGGATGCTGGGAATCGAACCCAGGTCAGCCACCTCCAAGGCAAATGCACTACCCACTGTACTATTGCTCCAGCCCCAAAAGGGCAAAATTCTTGAGGGTGTTTTTGTTTGTTTGCTTATTTGTTTTGTAGATAAGGAAATGTATTATTACTTATAGCATGAACTGTGACATCGGCGTATCTGGGCTTTGGTCCAAAACAACATTTATTATTGTGGTGGGTCCCCCTCAGGTTTGCCACACACACTCCTGGGGTGTATAGGAGGAAGCCTGCCCACTGGCTCGTGAGGAACATAGTCACCTGCAAATCATAAGTCCTCTCCTGGAGGAAACTGGTTACCACCCCAGGGGCTACCCCAGGGATCCATCTCTTCCCACCAGCAGACCCCCAGCGGATGTCCCTCCGCTGGTTAGAAGGTTCCAGAACATCTGTGGCTGATTCTTCCCACACTCATGTTCCTGGGCCTGGCCTGTAGAAGCTGGGCTCCCCAGCCCTCCTCGCCACAGTGCACCTCTCCATGGCACACTGGCCCTGTGCTCCTCAGGTGCCCCTGCTCCACGCAGGGCCAAGTTCCACTTGCTTGTCTTTCTGAGGGCTGCCATCCAGGATTTGTTCAATACAAGCAGCCTCTTCCCAGCTGTGGGTGCAGTCCTGGCTTCCTTCCTCAACCTGGCAGATGCTCGAGGCCAGTCACATTCTGGAAAGCAGCGGGCTACTAAGGTTTTTCAACGCAGGCTGAAAAAACAAAGGTAGAAGGCTCCAGAAGAATGAATAATGGTCACGTGGGTGTGAACAGCAGTATCTGCCCTCATGCAGGCTGGAAGAGGAAATGGGAAGGCATGTGACGCCCAGGACCACCCCCAATTCCTCATCAACCTCCTCAGGATACTGGAAACCCCAGTGGCCAGCCAATATTGAACACTGCTCAGTATTGAACAACACTCAGTACTCTGACACAGGCCAAAGGCCAAACCAAGTCAACAGGAAATTCCTGCGCATGGCTGAAACAGAACCCAGCGGTTCTGAGTTCAGACACCACCAACCCAAAACCCAACAAGGAAAAAACTCACTCTTCTGCCAACACAGGAGACAGGAAAGTCCATCTGGAGCTGAGCCCTACCTGGCTCAACGGGAGTTTTGTCCTATGGACAAATTTTGGTGAGAGGCATGAGGGAATTTGGGAGGGTGGCTACTAGGAATAATCTGCTCTCTCTCAAAGACACAAGTTCAGTTCATGGCTGGGAAGAAGGCCCCGAGCCTAACTGCCAGGAGGACACTGTGCTATGCTTATCAATTGTCTTGCCATGCGACAGAGCAGGGTGGTAGGAGGACCAGAAGGACTGCAGCAGGGCAGGAAGGATGTTGGGGCAAGGAGCAGAGTCCTCTCTGCCAACAGGTTTCACAGAGGGTGTCAGGCCAGGTCTCTGAAGACCTAGGGTGAGAAGAAGGAATCAGTGCATGTGGGGGATGCCTCAGCCTCAGGACCCTCGGGTCCTCTCCTGTGCCTGTTCAGTTTTCTGTCTTGATTCAGATTTTCCTAGGAATATAGGTCACAGTCTCGTCACTTCAGTCCATTCTTTTCGATCTTCTTCCTCTGAGCATACTCCTCAGCACATCAGATGCCTTGGGCACCCCCAGCAGACACCAAGACCCCGTGAGGCTAAACCAGACACATGGACATTGGAAATTTCAATTCACACCCAAAGACAGTGGGAGATTGGCTTTTTACATAAGCGTCCTTTGCTTTTCTGCAAATGGAGTTCTCCTTTTCTAGGAGAGTTTGGAACATTGTTCCACTGACCAAAGGTCCAAGTTTAATACTTAGTTTTCCAGGAAGAGAGAAGGGGTGAAATGGCCACTGGAGTGCTAGGGACAGTTGTGCATTCCGTGCATTCCATAAAATGATACGCCAGTGAAAATGGGTAGGCACATATTCTTTGTGGTCTTCTAGAAGCTACTTATATTGTTTTGCAGCTTGTATATCTTTCCTAGAGACGTCTAGCTGTGGCCATCAATTGTTCTAGCAAGATGAGTCTATGCTAACAATCTTCCAGTAGCTGGTACTCAAGTTCTCCAGGGAACAACCTTATTTTCTCAGTGCACAAGATGCTGTGTGGTTGGCCTTGTCTCAGATGAGGAAGAGACAGGTGGGGACAGAAAGAAAGCTAGGGTTCAGGGGTGCCTGGAGCATTAGGGAGACACTGGAGAGGGCCACGCCTCTGGGCAACTGGATTCCTGGATCTGACTGGGATGCACTGGGTAGGTGACCCAGACAATCTCGGAAGGTGAGAGCAGAGAGAAGTCTAGTGGGCAGGGCGCACTTTGCTGCCTGTTTTTTTGAAACAAGAATATCTTGGGAATCTTTTTCTCAATCCAGGGGTCTTTGGTTGCCTCTCCATTGTCGGAGGCTTGCTGGGAGCTTCCTTCCCTTTAGCCAGCTGTGCAGCACTTCTCAGGTATGAAGAGATCAGCAGAGCTTGGGACTGTTCGGAGTCCAGTTCCTACACAAATGACTGTTCAGGTGATAAAGGAGAACATGAGGGCGATGTTTGAGAGTCCCCCAGAACTGACCATCCCAAGGCGGACCTGGACGACACAGATGGCTGCAAGGGTGAGGAACTGAGTGGAGATCCAGTCGGTTGCACCTGCTGCTGTGGGTATTCATCCAGGTGTTGGATTGGGTGGTAAGTGCACAGCTGGGAATGATGCAGGTGGCAAAGCAGTGGGGGGGAGGGGATGGTGCTGAAGCCAGTGGTGGTACAAGTGAGTAGACAGGTGGTAAGACAGGTAATTCCACAACTGGGACCCATCACAGGTGTGTTCAGGTGCCAGCATAGGTGGGAGTTCTGGTAGAGCATGGACACGCTCTCCTGCCCCTTTGAAAGAGCACTGTGCATGTAATTGTTCTGAGTCCTCCAGACTGAGCTGCGCTGCAGGTGGGTTTTGCTGACTGCATTCAGGGCACTCATTGCCCAGGGCGAGTTCTTTCTGGCAGTACACATTTCTACCCGAGGAAAAATCACTCTTCTTGAAGGAGAATTAAGGTACACTAAATTCAGCTGCCTCAACTATGAAACAGCATCTTTGCACCCTTGGTGGTAGTAGTTTTGCAGGATCACCAGGTTGGGGGTGGGGGTGGGGGAAGAATGCGTAAGTCATCCTGGCGATGTTCTCCAGGGAGAACTGGAAGAAGTGGAACATGAGGAAGTCATGGAAGATGCGAGGCATGGGGGCAGATGTCCTGCTGCCTGCTGAAGGTGGAGCTGGAGCAGTTGGAGCAAGACTGCATGCCTGTGAAGTTCCCATGGATGTACTGCATGCCACAGTAGGTTGTGGGGATGAGACCACAATAGACAGGGATGAAAAAGCTGCAGTACAGAGCCGAAGGAGCTCCACCATCGTGGTGAACTCTGAAACCACGACGTTCTCTCCATCTGTGAGCTGGCTGAGGCTCACATGGAGCTTAAAAGGTGGCCGCCTCGTAGGAGTCCTCAGGCAGAACGCAGCACAGAAACTGCCTCATCACCTACACCATCTGTCAGGATGGGGCCAGAGGTCCTGGGAAGGACTTCCTCACCTCGGCCACTCCCATATTGAACACCTGGAGATATTCGTCCATTTCAATTCCGCGGATGACCAGGGCGGCCACGACAGCCCCTACCAACATCCCCGCAAAGTGACGGACAGTGTCTGGCATCCAGAACGCCAGGTCCCGCAGCGCATCTGCGGACCCGGGCTGGTAGAAGGAGAGGAACCCGCTGCCTGAGAAGGAGATGGAGTGAGGGTGTCGAGGTCCGCTTTAAACACCTGTTCTTCCATCTTCTCAGCCTGGGGTCTCGGTGCTGGGGAGCAGCTGCGCCGTCCCCCTTCCTGTTGAAACTCGCAGCCAGGATCCCGGGGTGCGCAGTGTCCCTGGTCTTCCGGGGGGCTCAGGCAGCCTCCTCCAGGGATGTTTATGCTTCAAGAGGAAGCTTCACAGGTTGGCATATGGCCAACAGGCTGGTGAGCTGGGTTCTGGGCTGGCAACTGTCCCCTTGGCGTCATGGGGTGAGGGACTTCCTCCCCAGCATGGACTGGGAACGTCTCAGCTGCCCAAGGGGCCAGGCCCAAAGAAGCACATGGACCTTGGCTTCACCTTCCTGAGGGTTTTTGAACAGATTGGATACTATGTTTATCTACTGGGGAGAATTGTTTCTTAAATGGATTCCAGATTTTGTATTTTTCTTCTCATTTTTCTGTATCATAAGTAATTTTTTTCTGCCCAAAATATAGATGCAGAGACATCTATTATTTTTAATGAGTCATTTAAATAAAGAAGTATGAATTAATTACATTTGATTAGCCAGCAACTACCTGTATTTCACTGTCAGGTACACTTTCTTATTCATTTTTTTGTTTTTAGGTTCATGCCTAGCAGTGTTCAGGAATTAATCCTATTTCTGTGCTTGGGGATCACTCCTGGTGGAGCTCAGGGAACCATGTGGGGTGCCAGGGATCGATCCCGGGTCTGTTGCATGCAAGGCGATAGCTCTGTCTGCTGCATTATCTCTTTAGTCTCTGTCAGGTGCATTTACAGCAATGCAGAAACATCATTTAGGTTGACCCAGGACCACTGAAGGCCTTATAAGATAATTTCACTGTCACTGTCATTGTCATCCCATTGCTCATCAATTTGCTTGAGCAGGCACCAGTAACATTTCCATTTTGAGACTTGTTGTTACTGTTTTTGGCATATCAAATATGCCACAGGTAGTTTGTCAGGCTCTGCTGTGCGGGCGAGATACTCTCAGTAGCTTGCCGGGGTCTCTGAGGGGGCGGAGGAATCAAACTCAGGTCAGCCTAATGCAAGGCAAATGCCCTACCACTGTGCTATCGCTCCAGCCCATAAGATAATTTATGTGATATTAATAGACCTAGTTCTTCCTTGCCTTTAGTCTCTCAGTTTCCATGTTTGGCATAATTTTTACTCATATTAGAGCTAAGCTACTCAAATGCATAGGGTTGCCTTATTCAAGTTGCCTCTTAGTTTCTCAGTTACATAGGAAAATTACATTAGCAACCTCTTGGGTATATAATTCAAAAGGTTTGGGGTACTTTCATCTAAACCAATAGTTCTTAGCAGGATGGGACTTCCCAACTCCAGAAACCTTTACCAATGTCTGGAGACATTTTTATTAATCACAAATCAATGGGCAGGAGAGTGGGAGTGGAACTACTGGCATTCAGTGGGAGAAATCTGGCATATTAGTTAGCATTTTGCAGACATCTTTAATTATGAGTGTGGGTTTATATCAGTAAGTGTGTATGTATGTATCATGAAGAATTTGATCATACAGTTTTGTAGACTGAGAAATTCCATGATTATCCACCTATAACAAGTTCCATGACCCAGGAAAGCTGGTTTTGTTTTTTAAAAATTCAGTCTAAATCCCAAAGCCTGAGAACCAGGGGAACCAATGGTTTAATTCAAGTATGTGAATAAAAGAATATTAGACAGGATGACACAAGTCAAGTTGTTATGTCTGAGGCAAATTTGTCCTCTGGCTTTTTGTTCTGCTCAGGCCTCAAGAGACCGAATAATGCTCTCTCACTTTGATGAGAGTGATGTTTTAGATTCATGAATTCAAGTGCTTATCTTATCCAGACATTGGCACACAGACACATCGAGAAGTAATGTTTAATCTGGGCACCTCGTGGACAATCAAGTTGACACATAAAATTAATCACCATACCTGGAATGCTACTAAGTATCCTACAATATACCAGTCATAGTAAAATATAATTTTCTTGTCCAAAATGTCAACTGGTAGAAATTGAGAAACTTTATCTAACCTGAAGTAATCTAGAGTTTATATCATTTTCTTTTTTATTTTATATATATATATGTCTTTATTGTCTGAGAAATTGCGATTTACAATACTGTTAATTATGGCTTCCTGCGCACATAATTTCAACACCATGCCCATCCCAGTGTAAACACTTTTCTTGCCCCAGGATCTCAAGGCTCTTCATCTTCACATACCTGCACCACTACCCCACCCTGCCACAAACTCAGCTCTGTGGAGCAATTTTCCTGTTGTGTTGTCTTTGGCCCTTATTTGCAATCTTCCTGTGTATCTTTAAGTCTCACATACGAGAGAGAAATTCCGTATCTCTTCCTTTCCTTCTTCTTCCCGCCTCCCTTTTCCTATTCCTTTCCTTCTGGCTGACTTTACTTGGCATGATATCCTCCAGCTTTCATCCATATTGTGGTAAATTGCATGAGTTTGGTTTTCTTAGAATTACATAGTATTGTAATCAAAGTAAAGAGAAAGTAAAGCAAAATTTATCAGCTACAGAGGAGGGGTGGGGTCTGGGGGGTGGGGGGTGAGGTTTACTGTGGTTCTTGGTGGTGGAATATGTGCACTGGTGAAGGGATGGGTGTTCGAGCATTGTGTAAATGAGACTTAAGCCTGAAAGCTTTGTGACTTTCCACATGGTGATCCAATAAATAAAATAAAATAAAATAAAAACTATTAAAAAAAGAATTACATAGTATTCCATTGTGCATATATCACAACTTCCTGATCTGTAGTTGGTATTTGTTTTTTTACCATATTTTGACTATTGTACTAAGTACTGTGAAGAACATAGGTGTGCATATATCTTTTAAAATTTTTGTTTGTTTGTTTTTGGGGGGTAGATGCTGAGAAATGGCATTGCTGGGTTGCATGGGAATTCTATTTAGGGAAAAGCGAACTAAGTAGGTTTTTTTAAGGTGGTTTTAAAGGATTTATAATTGTTTCATTTAGGGCCAAAGAGATAGTACAGTGGATAGTATGCATGCAACCGACCTGAATTTCATCCTCAGCATCCTATATGGTCCCCCAAGCACTGCCAGAAGTGATCCCAAGTGAAGATCCTGAGCATTGCTGAGTATGGCCCATAAACAAAAAAAATTAATTTAAAGTCTGCCAGACCAGGAACTGGGGATGTAGAGGAAGGGCTGGAGCTTATCTGTTGCATGTGTGAGACCCCATCCGTGCCCCCAAGATCAATCCCCAGCACTATATGTGCCCTTTTAAGTACCCAGGAACAGGCTTTGTGTACACAAAGCACCAACGGGCCCAAACAACACCATATATCCAGACCCAATCACCAAAACACCAGGGCCACGCTGCTGGAATTAGTATCACCAGGCTTGGACATCAGGACCCTCTACCAGTGCTGCTGGAGAAGTGCTCTGCCTGCAAAATAGTATGTCAGACCAGATTATATATTCTCGATATTAACAGTTTCATAGCTAGAATGTTAAAAATCTTAGATCTAATCTCTTCATTCTTCTATCTAATGAAATTTAACATGTTTATTCTAGTCAACTGTTTCTAAAACTATAGTTCGTATGGGACTGAAAGTATGATACAGTGGGTGGGGCACTTGCCTTGAATACGACCTACCTGAGTTCAATCCCTGTCACACCATATGGTTCCCCAAGCACCACCAGGAATTATCCCTGAGCACAGAGCCAGGATTCAATTCTGACTACTGACAGATATGGCCCCCAAGTGAAAAAAAATATATATGTATATGTATCACTTGTATCACTTGTCATCCCGTTGTTCATCGATATGCTCCAGTGGGTGCCAGTAACGTCTCCATTCGTCCCTGTCGCGTGCTAGTGTAGCCCGATGGCATCTGCTCACTCCAGAAACACGAAGAGCCTTGAACCATTCATTTAGGGTCTGACAATGAAGTCTGACCATCTCGTAGGTGGGTGGCCATGCATTCTTTTGACATCCCGTGGAATTCAGTCAGTAACAGCTCTAGTTAAGCATTTGTCTCTAAATCACTTTTCATGTCCAGCCCATCTGATTTTTGAACCTTGGCAAATGAGACAGTGTCCCTGATTCTTGATCATCAATGGAGGTCGGAACTCCAGATTCCTTCTCTCACTTGAGTCAAACGTGATATTCCAAGCATAGCTCTTTTGATTTCTCTTTGGGAGACCTGAATAGCGTTCTCAATTTGTCTTCATAGGGCCCAGGTCTCTGAGGCGTATGTTAGTACAGGACGAACAGTGGAGTCGAAAAGATGTGTCTGGAGCTAGAGGGTCTTCGTCTTCTTAACCACTTCTTCAACACTCTTGAAAGCATTCCACGCCGTTCTCTTCCTCCTGTGTAGTTCAGATTCCAGGTCATTTGTCATGTTGAGTTCTCGACCTAGGTACACATAACTGCTGCACTCAGAGATATTCATTCCATTGAGGGCAAATGGAACATCAGGAACTAGTTCGTTTCTCATGAACATTGTCTTCATGAGATTCAGCTGCAGTATGACATCTCCACGCTCGTGGTTGAAGTCGGCCAGCATTTGTGCTGCTTTGCTGATATTTGGTGTTATTAGAACAATGTCATCAGCAAAGCAAAGGTGGTATAGTTGCCGACCATCTATCTTCACTTCCATTCCTTTCCATTCCAGTCATCTAATAATGTTCTTGAGGGTGGCACTGAAGAGTTTTGGTGAAATCGTGCCATCATGATGAACCCCTCTCTTTACATAGATGATCACTTCTTTGTAGAACTGTAAGATCCTGGTCGTGAATCTGTAATACAGCTCATGAAAGATCCTGATGTACTGAGTTTGAATGCACTGTTTGGCTATGGTTTTGATGACCGCTTCAGTCTCAACAGAATCAAAGGCCTTCTTTAAATCAATTAATCAATCAATATATATATATATATACATATATAATTTGTAGGCCACTGACAGGTGACAAGGATTCTACAGGAAAATTGGAAGTTGATTTAAATATGTCAATCTTTACATTATGTCAGTCTTTCTAAGATATGATTCTATACACCCTTTCTTCTCATGATTTATTCGTTCCACTACCACCACCACCACTGGAAAGTGCAATGTGTAGAGTGAGTAGTTGTGAAAATTTCTTCTCAGTCAAAAATTTTTAGAATCACTGGTACATAGATTTGGGAGGGGGCAGAATTAGAGATGTGATTTGATGATACAGTGCATGATTTATATGTAAGAGGCCCTCAGTTTAATCCATGGCATCAACATACACACAAAAAAAAACAAGAAAAAAACTATTCTTTAAAAAATTATTTGTTTTTTCAAAGCTGCTCATGATTGAGTTTCAGTCATACAATGTTCAGACACCCATCCCTCCACCAGTTTAATTTCCCAGCACCAGTGCCCCCAGTTTCCCTCCCATCCCTCCATGCCCCCTCTCACCCCCGCATGCCTATATGGCAAGCACCTCTCTTCTCTCTCATTCTTTGTCTTTTTTTCTCATTTTGGATATTATGGTTTCAATACAGATGCTGAAAGATTATCATGAATATCCTTTACCTACTTTCAACACACAGTTCTTGTCCAGAGTGTTCATTTCCAACTAATGTTGTCATAATGGACCCTCCTCTATCTTAACTACCTTCCACCCCTCACACCCTTGTTGTGCATTCCTGCCATTGACCAATCCTCTTGATACATTTTCCCTCATCTTAATACCCATCTGGTAAGAGGTTAATATAAAAATATACAAGAACTAACAGCTGCATAGTATTCCATTGTATAGATGTACCAAAGTTTCCTCAACCAGTCATCCGTTTTGGGGCATTCGGGTTTTTTCCAGATTCTGGCTATTGTAAACAGTGCTGCAATGAAAATACATGTGCAGATGTTGTTTCGATTGTACATTTTTGCCTCTCTGGGATATATTCCCAGCAGTGGTATTGCTGGGTCAAATGGGAATTCAATATCTAATTTTTTGAGAATCGTCCAAATTGTTTTCCAGAAGGGCTGGAATACTATGCAGCTGTTAGAAAAAAGGAAGTCAAGAATTTTGTAGTTAAGTGGATGGGCATGAAAAGTTTCATGCTGAGCGAAATGAGTCAGAAAGAGAGAGACAGACATAGAAAGACTGCACTCATCTATGGTATATAGAATATCAGAGTGGGAGACTAATACCCAAGAACTGTAGAAATAAGTACCAGGAGGTTGACCCCATGGCTTCGAGGCTGGCCTCACGCTCCGGGGAAAGGGCAACTCAGAGAAGCGATCACCAACTACATTGTAGTCGAAGGCCATGTGGGGGAAGGGAGTTGCGGGCTGAATGAGGGCTAGAGACTGAGCACAGCGGCCACTCAACACCTTTATTGCAAACCACAACAGCTAATTAGAGAGAGAGAACAGAAGGGAATGCCCTGCCACAGTGGCAGGGTGGGTTGGGGGGGAGATGGGATTGGGGAGGGTGGGAGGGACGCTGGGTTTACGGGTGGTGGAGAATGGGCACTGGTGAAGGAATGGGTTCCCGAACTTTGTATGAGGGAAGTATAAGCACAAAAGTGTATAAATCTGTAACTGTAAAAAAAACAAAAAAACAAAAAATAAAAAAAATAAATAAATTAATTAATTAATTTAAAAAAAAATTAAACATCACAACCTCTCACACTATGAGTGATTTTAAGATACTAAAGCATCTCCCAAACATAAACATCGCATAGATTATACATGAAGAAAGAGAAATCTCATGAAAATTTAAAAGTTTTAGTCTTCTCTTTCACGTTCAATTCTATAAGATCCTGAAAAACTAAGATGAGTTAACCCTGAAGGGAGGAGGAGAAGGAGGGAAAACAATGATCATAGTTATAATGGTAAAAATAGAAACAACAGCAAACACAAATATAGAACCTACCCTTTGCCTGTCACTCTATCAAATAGACTTTAAGACTTTAATAAAAATCTTTTTAATCGAATAGAAAAAAATATATACAAGAACTTTACAAGAAAAGAGCATCCAACTTTACAAGAAAAAAAAAATACAACCCCATCAGAAAATGGAGACAAGAAATGAGCATAAACTTCCTTAAAGAAGAAATTCTAATGGCTAAAGGCACAGGGAAAATTGCTTTATATCGCTAATCATCAGGGACATGCAAATCAAAACAACAATGAGATCTCATCTCACACCATAGAGACTGGCACAGATTCAAATGAATAAGAACAACCAGTGCTGGCATGGATGTGGGGAGAAAGGGACCCTTATTCATTGCTGGTGGGAATGCAGACCGGTCCAGACATTTTGGAAAACAAGATGGACATTCCTCAATAAAACTGGACAGTGATTTCCCATCTGACCCAGCAATACCACTTCTGGGAATATACCCCGAGGGTCCAAAACATATAGTAGAAACACCACCTATATTTCTATGTTCATTGCAGCATTATTCACAATAGCCAGAATCTGGAAACAAAGGGAGTACCCAAGAATAGATGAATGGATAAAAGAGCTATGGTACATCTACACAATGAAATACTATATTGATGTTAGGAAAAATGAGGTCATGAAATTTGACTATAAATGGATGGACCTAGAGAGTATCATGCTGAGTGAAATAAGTCAGAAGGAAATGGTCAGATATAGAATGACTGCATTTATTTGTGGAATACATAAAAAAGTATGAAACTAATACCTAAAATTATTCTTTTTTATATTAGTTTCTGTTGTCTAATTTCCTGCCAAGACAGACCCATTAATTACTTCTCTTGGCTGCAGTTTGAAAAAAGATATTTCTCTTCCTTCAAGATCCACTCGCCAAGTTTCATCTCATGGGTTGCTGTATTAATTTATTTTTTAAGGAAAGAGTTTATTAAGTAACTCTATAATGGAAAAAACCTCACCCTTGTCAACATTTCCCTATGTCTGTACCCCAAAATTCAATCCTAGATAATATTTGTCTACTCACTAGTCTCAAATGGTCTCCTTTGTGTTTGTTTCTTTTCTTGATCCACGGGGACAATTCAGGCTATGGTTACCAGATAAAGTACAGAAAATCCATTTAGATTTGAATTTCAGATAAAGAAGAAATAATATTTTAGAGTGAGTATGTTGAAAAGCTTCATGGTCAATATCCATATAAAAATATTGAAATTCAAGTGAAACTGGGTAACACATATATGTGTATTTTTAAATTTAAATTTAATTTTAGGCACTCTGATTTACATTACTTTTTAGTATTTCTGTAAAAAACATTCCAGCACCTTCCACTAGTGTCCACTTCACTCCACCATTATCTCAGTATCCCCAGCAAATCCTATCTCCCCATTCCCACAGTGGATAACTTCTTACTGAAGGCCAAGTCTCACTTTCCTTTGCCTTTGGGCATTTATTATTCGTCTACTATGTTTCTTTATATCCCACATCCATGAGAGATGATTCTGTGTCTGTTTCTATCCTGACTAACTATACTCAGCATGATATTCTCCAGGTCTATCCATAAAGCAGTAAATGGCATGATTTTATCTTTTCTTAAAGCTGAGTAGTATCCTATTGTGTACCACAGTTTCTTTATCTAATCATCTGTTCCTGGACCCTTGGGTTGGTTCCAGATTTTGGCTATAGTTAATAATGCTGCAATGAACATAGGAGTGCAATTATCTTTCCTGACTAGAGTTTTGGGGCCCAAGGAATAAATGTTGAGATGTGGAATTGCTGGGTCATATGGAAGCTTGATTCCCAGTTATTTGAGAAGTGCCCATATTGATTTCCCAAAAGGCTCGACCAGTCAAAATTCCCACCAGCAGTGAATAAAGGTACCTTTTATTCTCAATCCACACCAACACTGGTTGCTTTTGTTCCTTGTAATGTCTGCGAGGGCTCACTGGTGTGTGATATCTCATTGTTGTTTTAATTTGCATTTTCATGAGAAATAATGCAGATCGCTTTTTTAATATACCTTTTGGCCACCCATGTGTCTTCTTTGAAGAGAGTTCTGTTATCTTTCACCACCATTTTTTGATAGGATTGGTTGTTTTTGCTTGTTAAGTTCTACCAGTGTTCTAAGTGTCTTGGATATTCATTCCTTTTCAAATAGGTAGCGGGAAAACATTCTCCCCAATATGTAAGGTGTCTTTTCATTCTGGCCTTTTGCAGTGCAGAAGTTTCTCAGCTTGATGTGTCATTGACAATATCTCTAGATTCAATATTATGAAATATTCTACCTATGTTTTCCTCAATATAATTTATAGGTTTGGGTCTAATATCTAAGTCTTTAATCCATTTTTATTTGTCTTTGCTATATGGGGTGGAGCAATAGCACAGTGGTAGGGCTTTCGCCTTACACGTGGCCGACCCAGGTTTGATCCCTCCGCCCCTCTCAGAGAGCCTGGCAAGCTACCGAGAGTATCCCACCCCCACGGCAGAGCCTGGCAAGCTACCCGTGGTGTGTTCGATATGCCAAAAACAGTAACAACAAGTCTCACAATGGAGATGGTGCTGGTGCCTGCCCGAACAAATCGGTGAGCAACGGGATGACAGTGATATCTGTTAGTACTGTTTAGATAAATTTTCTCTAATGTGTTCATTGTTTTGTTTTGGTGTTTGGGCCACACCTCAAACTCCTCACGCATACTCCTGGCTCTGTGCTCAGGTATCACTCCTGGCTCAGTCCACTCAGTCAGCAGTTGACTTCAGGAATCAAGCCAGATAAGGCAAGTGTGTTACCCTTGGTACACTCTCTCCAACTCCTCCAGTGTATAGTTAGGTACTAGATGAACAGTGAAATAAGAGTTGAGGAAGTTCTCAAATAAGTGGCTGTCTCATTATTTCGAAGTAGACAGAAAGCTAAAACATATTTTGTTCAAAGACAGGAACAGTAAGTAATTTGTTCTAGTTCATTTTCATGCCATACTTAAATCAGCCACAATCTGAAGTAGACACAGGCTTCTTGGAAATGGTGTTCAAGCTGTAACTTCTAAAGTATCAAAGTATGAGCTAATCCAGGCCCTTGGAATTATTTTTTTCTACAGAAGGATAGAACTGGTAACAGTTTGACCTTTAGTCTCATACATTCCAAGATAGTTTCACATAGGGCATTAATACATCAAAATACATACAGGTTAAATATATATATGTATATATACGTATATATATATGTACAGGTAAAACTTTTTGTTTTAACCACAGTTATTTGGATAATCTATCATGAAACTATAACTCCAAATAGGTTTCTTCATCCAGCATGCTGCTGCCAATAAACATGCTATTACTACTGTCAACATTGTAACTGAGACTTTACAGAGCTGTTCCTCAAATTTCAGCACTGATGAAATTACTTTACTTAACAACCCAAAACATAAACAGTTATTGCCAAATAGCACCAATCCTGGAGCCCAGTTGGTCAGAGTTTCTATTTACAACAATCACTTCCAGAATTGCATTTTTTTCAAGTCTCAAAATGTTGCTCTATTTGAAATATGTGAGTAAATTAATGTTATACATATAGCAGAGGAATATAGAAATAGGAATTATATGCCTAAAAGTAATATCACAATTTTGCAACATTTGAGTTTTTCATAGCCAGGAATTTTTATTTAAAATTTAATGTTAAGTAAATTTTATTTAACTATTTATTTATTTTTGATTTAACATTGTGATACTGATGGAAGAAATAAATGCTGCTGTTTGCATGAGAGAGAAAGGGATGTCTGAAATGTATTTACATTTTGGCCTTAGTGATAGTAGAGTGAGTAGGGTGCCTGCTGACCTGGGTTCAATCCCTGGTCAGCAAGCACCCTACTTAGTCCATGGAACCTTCTAGGAGTGATACCTGAGCACAGAGCCAAGAGTAAACCCTAAGCACAGCTGGCTGTAGCCAAAAACCAACCAAACAAAAACACCCTTTACCTTCTATTCCTATCTAGAATCTTATGTTCCACTTTCTCACTGTAAGGCTTGTTCTCAAGGCTTTCAATGACCTCCTACAAGGAGATGACAATGGATGGTAGACCAGATAACTTTGAAAGCCTTGGAGCTCATATCAGTTCTTGTAAGCTTAAATGACATTAACTTCTCTTCTGTCCTGAGAATGTATGAAGTGCTATTTGTACTTGTCTTAGGAAATTCCAGGTTGAGAACAAAAAGTGAAACAATTTACTACAACATGCAAGTTGAGACAATGCTATTTTTAGAATACAGCAAAATTTGTATGACTCAGCATAGTTGGACATTTATTAGATTAACACAACTTTAGCAATGCATTACCAATTTCCAAATCATTTGAACATGATAAAAATACATTTGATAAAATTATAGTCAACAGATTTTTAAAACATATTTTATTGTGAAAGGCTCATAATTGCACACAAGGAAAAGAATAGCATATAACCAGGAAGATGACTCAAAGGGCTGGAACACATGCCTTGCATGTGGGAGGCCCAGATTTGATTCTCAGCACCACATGGTCCTCCAAACACCACTGAGGAGAAACTCCTATACTCTGAGCTGGGAGTAAACCCTGGGAGTAGCCACTGAACAGAACTTTTAGATAATAATATAATATAATCCTTATACACACCTAACACCCAGCTTGAACTTCAATTACTGTATGCCAGTTTTAATCAATTTAAATTCACCACAATTTTTTCTAGACTATTTTGGGGAACTTGGGCCATACCAAGCCATGCTAAGGGCTTATTCCTGACTTTGTACTCAAGAATTACACTTGGTGGGGGTTAGAGTACAACATGAGGTGCTGGGTATTGAACCCATTTCAGCTCCATGGAAAGCAAGTGCCTTATCTACTTACTAGCCTATCTCTTTACAACCCTCCCTTAAAGCAAATCTTAGACATCTGCTCTTTCACCCTCCAGTACTGTAGATGTGTCTATAACTGTAATATCCATGTATATATCAAAGTGACCAGTAATTACTGAATACCAGCTGGTAACTAATATATAATCAAATTTCTCCTTTTGTCTCCCCAAATACAGTTTTGACCTAATTAGGATTCAAGAGTCCCCTGCCCCAAACAGAGCCCTGGCAGCCGAAAACCTCCAGAACCCAGCCACAGCCATGCTCAGGGCCACTCTCCACACGTTAGACAAGCCTCATGCACGAAGGAACAGGCAGCGAAACCCTGGTATACGGGATCCAGGGCTGACACTTCCATGCCTGCTCAGAATGGAACTAGGCCTCTTCCATCCAGATACTCCACTCTCCAGTGTAAGTTAATATTGCCTTTCTCTTCTCCCTATGCTTTTGAATAGTTTACTTTAAAGAAATGTCTTTTTGTATGGACAAAGTAAGACAGTTGTTAATATGCTTTTGTAACATGGGATTTAATTGGCTTTGAATATTATTCACTCCCAGGCATCTGCTTTCTCGACTTAAGCCTCAGCTGCCCTTACTTCCTAGCACCCTCAAAAGCAGGGTCCCGACGAGGGACGGGATGGACCCAGGGCAAGCAGTCAGTTATGTGCTACCCTGGCATTGATATGGGCCTGGCCAAGGTGCCTAATGCTTAACTATAAGCTAAGAGCTTGATCATGGACAAATGCTTTCATGATCCAAAATCAACGATGAGACTAGGACCCTGCTAGGGATAGGAAAGACTAATCTGACCTGAGCACTGTAGTCTGAGATCAAGATGACTCCAGGAGAGCAATTCTATAAGTTTAATGCATCTCTTGCTGTGTCCATACAAAATGATTAATATTATGAATACTTATATGTTATTTGGACAAGGAGAGGAGAAACACATCTATAGGATTCTGCTCTTGGGTGGATGTCCTGCTGAAAGACAATCTGTCCTGGAAGCAGCATCCCCTGAGGGAAAGAACTTTACCCCTATTGATTGTGACCACACCTATGTGTAAGCCCCAACCCCTCATGCTGGGGGATTTAACTAGGCTGTAAGAGTGGGCTGGGCCAGATATGGAGAAGCCAGATCCAGAGGAGGAGAATGAAGTAGCATGGGTGAGGAAGAAGCAGGAGGAGAATCAGAGGAGAATGGAGATGGGAATGGAATAAACTGCAACTGAGACCAACCAGCCTGGCCCTTATTCCTTCTTTCATCTGCCTCATCATCGCCATCAACCTGTGGTGGGGGAAGTGGCTGGAGACTACCGAACGTGGGCGGCGGAAAAGATAGAGAGCCATTGTCCTGTGCCCAGTGTGCCCCCTTTCCTTTTTGTGTGTTTACACAACTGGCGACCCTGGGCAGGCACGAACCTTCAACTGGTGTTCAACTAAAGGTAAGAATAGTGTTTGGTAGAACCCCACTCTAGAAAAGTTTGGTGGAAGAACAGAATTTTGTGGTGTGGTGAATAAAAATACTAGCCATACTCCCCCCACGAAGATGGGACAAAAACAGTGCCGCATGATGCCCTTTCAAAATCCTTCATGTCAAACTGAATGTGGCAATTTTTTTATTGAATTGATTAAGCATTTTGCAAAGAGAAGTGGATATCGTGTTTCTCGGGACCAACTCCGGTCCTATCTAAAAATTGTCTACAAATTTCATCCCTGGTTTCCAGGTAAAGGTACTTTGGAACCTAAGGTTTGGGAAAAGATTAATGGTAATGTCTTCAGGGAATTTAAAGAAGGGGCTAGAATCCCCAAATAATTCTGGGTAACTTGGGAAATTGTTAAGTCCATTCTCAAGGCTTTGGAAGGTACTTCTGAGGAGGAGGATGTTAGATATGCTATGGGAGGCTTTCCTCAGGAGTTAAACAGAGAGGATCTTAAGTTTGAGGATGAAATAAAGAAAGTTCCTACTACTGAGAGAGCCATGCCCTCGGCTCCTCCCATACCCAAACCTAGAAAGAAGCCCGATGCTCAATGCTTGACTACTCCCGTACCCAAGCCCCGAAAGCAGCTCAAGCCATTTCCAGTGCAAACACGTTCTCAGAGCAAAAATCTCTCTGCCACTGATGTATTAACGTTCCCTACTGATGTTAAGCCATAGAGACCACCACTTCTCTTGTATGACTCCACTTCCAGTGAATCAGAGGAAAGTGATGGTTACGATGAGCCAGCAACCACTTCCACAGATTCTGAGTCTTAGATAGGCATGGTAGAGAAAGGAGGCTTCTCACAGGAGCTGCCTCCCTTCAACCAAGTGGCCTCCAGGTTGCTCGGGACATGCTCCCGATAGAAGCTTACAGCTGAGACCTCTTGACCATAAATGGTCAATCCCACCCAGACCCCATGAGCTCTGTCTCTTTTCTCCCATCCAGGTGGAGGAAAATCAGTCTCCATCTTATGAAGGGTTAGGAATGGACTCACTCAGTAATTTCAAAAAGGCCTGTGCCTTGTATGGACCTACATCTCCGTACTGTAGGGAATATCTTACAGGCTGGAGCAAAAAGGCTCATTGGGTACCTCAAGATTTTCGCGTGGTTGCTAAGACGTGCTTAAGCCCTTCTCATTTTATGCAGTGGAGGATGTGGTTCAGTGATGAGGCCAAGGCGGGAGAGAGAGAGAGCACCGCTGCCCTGTGTGCAGTGTGTCCTTTCTTTTGTGTGTTTCCACAAGATTCAATGTAAGGCCTATCAAAACTACAATGATATTCTTCAGGAACAAAACAATCACTGCTGAAATTTGTGTGGGATCATAAAACACCATAGTAATTAAAGCAATTCTGAGAGAAAAATAAGATTGGAGATGTTGTATTGCCTCACTTGAATACAGACTATGTACTAAAGCACTGTGTTTGTGTATGGAGTGGAGGGTGTGTGATGAGGTACCACATCAACAACTTAATCTCACTGTGTTCATGAGATAGTTTACGATAATAGTTATAGATTTAAAAAATGCTCATGCACAATTTTATCTGACTTACAAAAACACACAATGATACCAGTATCAGCTTAGTTATTTTTATTCCATTCATCTGTGTAAAAGAAAAAATAAAAAGGAAAGGGCAAAGGCGACACCACACCGGGGAGGTTGAAGGCGATGACGAGGCAGGTGAAGGAAGGAACCGAGGCAAGCCGGTTGGTCTCAGTTGCAGTTTATTCCATTCCCATCTCCATTCTCCCCTGATTCTCCACCTGCTTCTTCCTCCCCTATCCTACTTCATTCTCCTTCTCTGCATCTCCCTTGGAACTCACCCCCAGCCCCCTCATACAGCCACCTTAAATCCCCCACATTCGGCTCTGGATGCAGGTGGGCCAGGGCTTATGCAAGGTGTGGTTATAATCAATAGGGGGTAAAGTTCTATCCCTTAGGGGATGCTTTCACTAGGACAGAATCTCTCTCAGCAGGACACCCGCCCAAGAGCGGAATCCCATGGATGTGTTTCTCCTCTCTTTGTCCAACTAACATATAAGTATTCATATTATAAACCATTTTGTATGGACATAGCAAGAGATGCATTAAGCTTATAGAATTGCTCTCCGGGGGTCACCTCGATCTCAGACTACAGTGCTCAGGCCAGATTAGTCTTTCCTAGCCCTAGCATGGCCCTAGTCTCGTCTTGCTTTTGGATCATGACATGACATGTCCATGACCAAGCTCTTAACATGTAGTTAAGCATTAGGCGCTTTGGTCAGGCCCATCTTGATGCCAGGGTAGCACATAACTCACCACTTGCCCTGGGTCCATCCCGTCCCTCGTCGGACCCTGCTTTTGGGGTGCTAGGGAGTAAGGGCAGCTGAGGCTTAAGTCGAGAAAGCAGATGCCCGGGAGTGAATAATATTTAAAGCCAATTAAATCCCATGTTACCAAAGTATATTAATAAATGTCTTTCTTTGTCCATACAAAAAGGATATTGTTTTAAAGTAAACTATTCAAAAGACATAAGAGAGGAGAAAGACGATATTAACTTACAATACAAGTACACTGTCCTAGCAAGGTCTGACCTTACAAATTAACAGAGTTTGATTAGAGGAAGAGCAGATAAACTGGTAGAATTGGTTACAGATAAACAAAGGAATGGGAGTGACTCGGGAGCACTTTGATGGGCGTGACTGATATACCTAAGCTCCTAGTGGCAAGGGGAACAGGACATACCAATGTAGTCTAGAATAGTGTAGAGATTATTACCAGATAAACCCAAACTCTGTGGCAAGGGAAAAAGGACAAACCAATGATATCCAACATTCATCTATTAAGCTAACATCGTTGTTTTAGAGATACTTTATAATATGATTTAGTAGCTAATAAATATTTTTCTCTCTTTCCTTTAATTCATATTTTTCAAGATTTTCTTAGGTATTCTAAGATAAAACTGTCTTATATGTATGTTGTTTGTAAAATAATTTGTATGGAAATGGAAATATGTTGGCAAATGACAATAAACTGCAAGGTTTACTGTGAATATTGTAAACTTGAATATTGTTAACAGTGAATATTATAAATGAATATACAATAAATGAAAAGTTTACAAATAAATACACAAAAGAAAGGCATAACATTAATATGTATTATATGCAAATTTAGTGAAGCAATTGGTCTTGTTCACAGTAAAATAATAAATAAAACCCTTAGTCTTTTTTAAAAATTTTTTGTTAGAGAATCACTGTGATGTAAAGTTACAAACTTAAGGGGGCTGGAGCGACAGCACAGCGGGGAGGGTGTTTGCCTTGCATACGGCCGACCCGGGTTTTATTCCCAGCATCCCATATGGTCCCCTGAGCACTACCCGGGGTAATTCCTGAGTGCAGAGCCAGGAGTAACCCCTCTGCATCGCTGGGTGTGACCCAAAAAGCCAAAAAATAAATAAAGTTACAAACTTATGAACTTTTGCTTTTGCATTTCACTCATACAGTGTTCATTTACCCATCCCTCCACCAGTGCCCATTCACCTCCACCAATGATCTCAGTATCCCTCTCACCACCCCCACTCCATCCCTCACCACCCCACCCTGCCTCTGCGGCAGGGCACTCCCTTTTGTTCTCTCTCCTTTTGGGTGTTGTAGTTTGCAATAGAGGTATTGAGTGGCCTTTATATTCGGTCTATAGTCTACTTTTAGTTCTCATCTTCCAACCCGAATTGGTCCTCCCAACATGCTCTACTTGGTGTTCCCTTCTCTATCTCATCTGCCTTTTCCCCCAGCATGTGAGACCAATTTCCAAGCTGTGAGGCAGACCTCCTGGTCCTTATCTCTATTACTCTTGGGTGTTAGTCTCCCGTTCTGTTACTTTATATTCCACAGATGAGTGCAATCTTTCTATGTCTGTCTCTTTCTTTCTGACTCATTTGACTTAACATGATACTTTCCATGTTGATCCACTTATATGCAAATTTCATGACTTCATCTTTTCTAACAGCTGCATAGTATTCCATTGTGTAGATGTAAGCAGAGTTTCTTTAACCAGTCATCTGTTTTTGGGCACTCTGTTTTTTCCCAGATTTTGGCTATTGTAAACAGTGCTGCAATAAACATACAAATGCAGATGTCATTTCTACTATACCTTTTTGCTTCTCCAGGATATATTCCCAGGAGTGGTATTTCTGGGTCAAATGGGAGCCCAATTTCTAATTTTTTGAGAATCGTCTATATTGTTTTCCAAAAGGGCTGAACCAGTCAGCATTCCCACTGCTGTAAAGGAGGGTCCTTTTCTCCCTACATCCAGGCCAACACCAGTTGCTTTTGTTCTTTTGGATATGGGCCAGTCTCTAAAACCCTTAGTCTTAATATTAACAAAGTAACACCCAAAGTCTATATAAGGAAAATCGCAAAGCAGGAAATACTCAAAATCAAGCTTGAAAATGTGGAAGAACATTTCATGTTCTTGTATAATAAAAAAAATTAACCTCCTGGGGACCCAGGTTTCCTTAATGGTGTATAAGTGTATAAACTTGATAACTGGAATTTCCTCACATGCCCAAGGTGGCACCAGCATCCCAGCAAAGTGTGCCTTCTATGATGCATTTTATTCAAATGTGTGTGACCCCCAGTCATAGAAGCATCAGAGTTAATAACTGCCATGACAACAAAGGGGAGGCTAGGGGGATATGAAATTTAAAAAGCAATTGGCATTTCAAAGATACCAATTCTCGCCAAGTTTATTTGACAAATTTATTCAGTTGCCAACAAATGTATCTGGCAGCTTCCTAGAGGGTTGCCTTGGCTTCTAAGAGCTGCCTCCTTGCCCCTGGAAGTCCATATTTAGTGAGGAATTGCAAGAAGGAGTACAAAGGTCCAGAGTTGTTCTCAAAGTACAAAGTACAGAGAATAACTCTCTTGGGATGTTCTAGTCCCAGTCCCTGGTTGAGTTCCATTGAAATTATATTGCAGTTCATCTTCAACTTCGTGCTTTTCCCCTTTTCTTCTCCTTTCACAAGTATGGCCTCTGAAAGCACTTTGGAATATATCTACTGCTCACTAATCTCTGTTAAAGTGATTGAACTAGGGAGTCATTAGACTAAGGTGGCTCTGTTGCTTTGATAGTCTACATTAACTGAGCCACAGTTAATGTACTTATAATTCACTTGGAAAATAAAATTGAAGAACAGCTAATTCCAAACAGCCAACTAGACTCTCCTAGACTACTGCTTAAATTATAGCTAATTGACAATTCCTTGCTTTATTTCTGTGTGTTCTCCTTAAAAGATTGTCCCCCTCGTTTCTACTGATGCAGTGCTCCTAACCACTTCCTATATGGAGCTGTGCCATTCAACTCAATGATTTCTCAGATGAGCTCTGAACATTTTAATGTTCATCCCCCTCAGTTTATGTTCTAGCACTACTCATACTCTCCTTCCTGGATACTCCAGACTATGTCATAGTCTTCTAGGTTTTGGTTGAATTGTAAACACACTCGTTGATCCCATAGGTTTAGATATGATGCCCTTGATCACAAGCTTTAGTTACTCCAATATTTTCCTGATACTGTTGATTCCAAAGAATTGTAACTTCTTTAGGAACCTCATAGATAATGATCCTGCATTGCCTCTAATTTGCTCCTATCAATGGATAGTTTTCTTCGTCTAAAGATATGGGTGCCCAGTTTTTAAACTATGATGATATGTCTTATGTAGAGTCCTTGTGCTACTAGCCATCCTCAGAAGTTACTGTGCAATCTTGGAAATATTATCACAGACAAAATGCATCTCAATGGGAGCGTCTCACCACCCTAGTTATTTAATATACAGTAAATATATATAATTACTTATTAAGTTTTAGTGGTATACTTAGGTTTTATAAATTTTTGTCATATATTTCAAGTTTTTGTGGTATATTATCCATTTTTTACTTAATTTACTATAGAGTTAATCATAATTTAAAATCCTAGTAGCTTAAGTATCCATAATGAAGAACAATTGTAATATTAAACACTTTCATTTTGCTCTTTTCATCTGACTCCATTACTTATTACTTAGAAAGATTTAAATCAACTTAAATTTCAGCTATTGAAGTCATTTAAAATTACACAATCCTTCTCTACTCAGGAATATGTCCTGCTTCCGTCACTTTCTATAGAAATTTGCAGATAAAGAGCTTCTTTTCTCATCTGATTGTCATAGTCACTATGCCTTGGGGTGCAAGACACACTCAGAGATGCTCAGGGCATACTCCTGGCTCAGTGATCATGGATGACTCCAAGCAGTACTGGGGGCATAATATGTGGTTCTGGAGATAGAACCAAGGTTGGCTGCATGTAAGGCAAGCACCTTACCCCTATACTGTCTCTCTGATCCTTTGTAGTCACCATATTCTTTATCATCATCTGGCATATAAATGTCTAGAATGTATATTTATAAAGAAAAAGGCAGATATTATTTAACCCAGAACTACATAAAAATAGTCAAAATATTCCATCTGCAACCATGGCCTCACAGTCTGAAGTTAAAATCATTTAAAGAAGAGTAAGTACAACTCTATTCAACACCCAACGATTAATATGCATGGAGGTTTTAATATGAACTTCCTAGTCCCCTCCCAAATGGTAGAAACTCTTAATATAAACATTCTTGGGAAATATATGTTTTGATTTTTTCCCCTTTCATCTTTCTTCTTTGTTGCCTGTGCAGTCTTATTTACATCATCTAATCCAATATATCACCCCTTGTTTATTTGTAGAAATATCATTTATTGTTGCTGTTGTTATGAAGGGTCCACATCTAGAACTTCTTGCTAGAAGTTCTTGGGGTCACTGGGACATCCTTAACAGTGCTGGAGAAGAGTCATTGAGGTGCCAGGGATCAAACCCAAGGCCCTATGCATGAAAGACATGTGCTCTATCACTTTAACCTAGTCCTGCAGAAATATTCTTAGTTTCAACATCAGTTATTGTAAAACATTCTTTTTGAGTCTACGTAGCACTTACATTACAGATTAAGTTTTGTCTCTCTTCAACATGTTCATTAACATGCCAAGTATGACCTCTATCTCTCTAAAGTTTTGTAATTTGTCTCTGCTGGGCTCCATATATTCCAGCATCTGCCCCTGTAGTTTGTGCAGCTTTCCCCCTTTCCTGCTTGTATTATGTGAATTCAATCATAGGAGGAAAAAAAACACTCTGATTCTTAGGGTAAGAATTGTCATTTTTCTGTTCATTCCACTCTTGTAATAAGCCAGCTCAGCACATCCACAAAGCTATCAATTATTGACCTATCAAGATAAGTCACGAACACTCACTTCTCATGTGGCTTGTTCGCTACTAACTCTACTTTTTGGGGGATAGTGTGTGCGGGGAAGCATACAAAGTATGGGGCACACTCAGTATGGTTTGCTCCGGTGCCACATCCCGCAATGGTCAGGGGTTACTCCCAGCTTGATGCTTCAGGGATCTAACTTGATTTTATTAGGGTTTCTGATAAGTCCTCTGTTTCTGATAAGTCCTCTGTCTCTGAGGTTTATCTTTCTTTGAGAATCTTATACTAGTCTTTGGACTTTTGAGTTGTATCTGAAAGCCCTAACACAGTGTTCTGTGAAAAGCTCTGACTTGGGTTGAAGCTGAATGCCCTTAACTGGTGGGCTACCTAAACAAGTCGAAAGGCCAAAACAAAGTCTTAGCCTCCACCACCTTCTCGTTGTTCCAAAGGAAGATATTTGGACACTCTCCAAATTTAGATGTATGCTGGAGATGTTTGCTTCCCTGCTCCTAACCAAAGGACCTATTATATTTTCAACTCAGCCTTGTTGAAGACCTACTATAGATTCAATTGATGGCCTTTAATCATTTCATTCCCCCAAACATGCTTTCAAATGATGAACAGAGAAATTGGGAAGCTGCAAAGAAACTTGAAAGCTGCAAAGAAACTAATTTTAAAGCAAATTTTTCATCGTCTGCCAAGCTTCCAGCTTTAAAGGAGAGAGAGAAAGAGAGAAATGTACAACTTAGATAATATCTCCCTAACTCTGTTCTGCACAGTCTGTCGCTTTATTGAAACCTCCTGTGGCATCAGAAAAGATTCACAGAAATATCCTCTAACGAAAAGCTGGATGCAAGAAATAAGTGAAAAGAACATTTTATCTCCTTGGCAGTCATCTAATAAAAAATGAAGGAAAAGAACGTTCATTTTAATTGAAGAAAGAAACATGGATTTCATCATGTTGGAAAGGCAAATAAACACTGCCCTGGGCAAACAGCTTCCCTCCGTGCTCCTTGGTTAGAGGTGTTGAGCATCGCTCCACTGGAACGTGAATTAGGTTTATTGTAATTGTCTGTTTCATATTTGGTTTTCCTGGGATTAGCATCATTTCTTATTTATGAAGGTATATTTCCTATAATGAGAAGCAGTGCCTGATGCAGTTCATGCTCAATAAATTGTTCTTGAATGGATGAATAAAAGATAATGCATGATCTCTTTCTTCATGAATTTATTATCTACTTGAGAAGACACACAAACATGCACAAAAATGTTTTCTATCATTGTATTCATAATTAGTTTTCAACCCCATGAATTTATTATTTACTATTAGTCTTACAGTACTTATAATAAGTCCCAAAGTTGATAAGAAATATTCATTATAAGGGCTGGAAATGTATCTGAGCAGTAGAGCACTTTCCCTGCATGTGAGGCCCTATATTCAATCGCTAGCACCACACACAAAAAATTTGTTCTATGTGCAGTTCTGTCGATGTTACTGTCTCAGGCTTGCTCCCTAACTCCCTAACTCTGCCTGGTGTGTTCATCTCCTCAATAGTTGATGAACTCCTATTCACTCTTTAAGACCCAGAAGAAAAGTCATTTTCTCCTGGAGGTCGTCCACAATTTCCTGGCCCTGCTACATATCCAAGTGACACATATATCAAGTATAGGATGCAAGTAAACATTCTTTCTGGATCTCTTCCCTGATAGACTATGAGCTCCCAGAGGCAGAATAGCTTTCTTTCTAGGGAAGAAAGGAAATGTCTCTTAGGGAAGAAATAAAGGTAATAGTCCTTTCTTCCCTGGTGCTCTGCATAGCAGGTGTTCCATAATTGCTTGCATAATGAATTGACATCTCACAGGTAAGGGAGCAAGGAGACGATTGATTCTGACACTGACTGAGAGCACAGATCTGGAGTAAAGAGTGTGCTGAAGGTATATTGTTCCTGTACCAGCAGCACTGGTGTCATCTGCAACTTGCTGGAAATGCAGCTTCTCAAGGCTGGCTGGCTACTGGCTCGGAGTAATAGGAAGAACTAGGGAATTGAGTCGAATCTTCCAGAACGGTTTCCAAAATCGGAGTGAGAACCAACTCCCTGATGCATATACATGTTTCAAATTTACAAACATCCCTTTGGTTAAAGCAAGTCATAGGGTTAATTCACATCCAGGGACAGAGGAGCAGACTCCACTCTGAATGGGAATAAAGGAATTTGTGATGAATTCTTGTGTATGTGTATTTAAATTTCTTGAATATTTTAATAAAACTTGCTTTCTTTTGCAACTGAAATAAAAGGTGGGGGAGGTCGGAAGAAGAAAGAAATGTAACTTTCCAGAGCCCATTTCAAACCTGGGTGCTTTGCAAGTTTAAGAAGCACAGTTTTTAGAGGCTTCATGGAGTCACACGATACAAAAGGAGGAAAATGATCTTAGGAGTCACCCCATTAGGAGAATGAGGACCTCAAACAGGCCTCAAACAGTTCAGGGATGGCGTCTCATATTCTCTAAAGGCATCTGTTTTCCTTATGACCAAGGTCTGAGTTCAAATTCAATCCATTCTTAAGAATATTTCATTTTATCATACTTTAGGTAGTTACTAATATGTTAAGTTTTATGGTATTAATATTGAAAATTACTATACCACCCACCATCACCAAAGTGTTCATGCTCTCTGCCATTGTCCCTCTGTTTCTTCTAGTCTGGTCTTCTTTCTTGAACTCCCGTTTTCTCTTGGTAACTGTTTTTTTATTCCAATAATAAGTGTTTTCCTCTCTATATCCAGTATATGAGTTGGATCAACTGGTATTTGTCTTTCTCCCTCTGACTTATTTCTCTTAAAATAATGCCCTCCATCTCCATTTGCATTATTCTGCAAACAAAATTATTTTTTCTCTTCTTACAGGTAAATAGTATTCCATTGTGTGTACATACAGACATATAATTAAGCATGTATATATCTCGGAACTTCTTGATCCATTCATATATAGTGAACAATTGGGTTTGTATATTAGCTATTGTAATGCAATGGACACAGGTAAGCATATAACCTTTTAAATAAATATTTTTGTGTTTAGGGATAGGCATCAAGGACTGGAATCTTGGGGATTTTAGTCTTTATTTTTTCTTCTTGAGAAATCTCCAGTGCTTTCCATAGAGGTGAATTCAACCCACAGAGCACAAGGTACTCTCTGCTTTCAGGGAAAATAGTGTTTGCCAGTGAATTTTCTCCACGGCTTCGTGGCCAATCAGACATGGAGAAAGAATGGTGAGCCCCTCTTGGATTCAAAGTTTAAAATGCACAGGACCCTGGCTGACAAGCAATGAAGGGAACCCAAAGGATCCTCTCCACCCTCCCCACCCTATCCTCCTGAGCAAGAGAGATTGATTTCAGGCTCTTAGATAACAGGACAGCATGGGCACGGTTCGAGAGCCTGAAGCTTCTGAGTCCTAAAGATGTAAGTGGACACACAGGGGCTGCAAGGTGACCAAGAGAGACTGTCCGAAGGGTGAGGCAGTGGAGACAAAGTGTTTCGGGTTGTGGCCCAGGGACTTTTTTTTCCCCAAAGCAGAGAAGAAGAAAATACAAGTCAGAGCAAGACCGGGGTTTTGTCTGCCACTAGTGAGTGATTTCTCAATCACAAAGACATCCAAACCACAAATGCGTCCAAATGTGAGGGCAACGGAAGTGCGGATTACTGGGGTAACAAGTGGATGCGAGAGAGGCGGCTGAGGCAGCGGTCCTTTGCTTCAGGCTCTCAGCCCCTCCTGCAACTCGCCCCATTGCTCCTTTCCACCCCCAGCCTTCCCCAGGGGCTTCCCTCTCGCCTGAAATGTATCCCGGTCAGTTGGAACTGGAATCATGCATGCAAGGCATTGGCTCCGGGATGCCTGAACTTGGGAGGAGCGGTGCCCCTCTTGGTATTACCCCACGTCCTGGGAGTAAGCAAGCCTGGCACCGTGAGAAGCCAGCCCTATGGGCCAAGCTTCCTGGGCTCGAACGCAAATCGTGCCGGGAGGGAAGTGCACAGAAAAATGCTGTTGGAAGGCCAAGGGATGGTGGCCCCCGGGAAGCCGCTGGTGACCTTTTGTCCCTGGCGCCGGCTGCGGTCCGGGCGGAGGGGCGGGGGCGGGGGCCTGGCGCGGGCCGGGTAGGCGCGTCGGCAGCGGGCGGGGCTGTGCGCCCGGGCGCCCCGGGCCGCCAATATAGCTGCCAGGCTGCGGCGACCGCGCGCGGGGCGGCTCGGCGGGCGGGGGCAGAGCCTCAGACACCGACTTTCCGAGACTCGAGCGACTCAGAGCGGCCCGAGCACCATGAGCAACAAATGCGACGTGGTCGTGGTGGGGGGCGGCATCTCAGGTCAGTGGTGCATCCTCCGTCGTTCCTCCCGCGCAGGGTCCCGCGGCCCCCTGGGGGGCTCCCTCGGGGCGGGAGCTGGAGGGGGGGTGTACCCTGGAGCCCCTGGAGTTCCGCTCTACCCGCGGGGGGTTATCTAGCCCCACTGAGTCAGGTGCTTGGAGCCCTCCGTTGGCTGTGGCGGGGGTGCGGGGAAGTGGGAAGGTGGGGGGGGGTGCGGGGGTGGGGGGCGCAGGATGCCGTGAGCCCCTGGGCAGAAGCCCCAGCTGAAGTCTGCTGACTTCGAACTCCCCTGGAGAACGGCCAAGGCTGAATTTACTGAAATCTTTGAAGCAAAAGCAAAGAGCCAGGGAGGAGAGCCACTTCCCGGGTAGAGCAAATCACAGCCCCGTAAATCAGTTATTTTTGCCCCAACCTGACCTGGACGCCCCACGATCTTGTTTGGAACAGGTGAGGCCTCACCTTTCTCTCCTGGGACAGGAGAATGATCAGGCCCGGGAACAGAGGGAAGGGCTTGGACCCCTGGGCCATCCATTGCCAAAGACCCCCCTGCCGCTGTTCTCTACAATTCTGTGTACATGAGGCTGCAGTGTACATGTACAAAGGGGGGCATGGGGTGCTGGACCTTCTTGGCAAATACCTTTCTGCCATTCTCTGCTCCCCAGTGCATTGTGGCCAAAACAGCAGAGTAGGGATGGAGAAACTGGACCCAATGGGTTCATGGGAACAGAGATTACCCTCTCACTATGTATTTGTGTGTGGGGGGGTGCGAGGGGGTGAGTGGTGGTAGTCGAGGGAGGTGAAAGCTGGATTTTATGGATGGATCCCTCAAACTAGAATCCTGAAGGAGGCTTGTGGGGGGTGTCACCAGGGAAAACCCACTCTCTAAGGACAGTCAGGTTGCTCTTAGGAGAGTGATGGTGGCACTTCTCTCAACAAAGCCTGTTTAACAGCTCTCTGGGGATGCTTCGGCCAACTCCCAAAGTCACTTGATGCTTGAGAAATAATTTGGATACCTCCCAAACCCCAAACATGGATGTGTTGTCTACAGCTTGTTCTACCCAGATCTAGGAGCAGGTTCTGCCTTGTTCCCTGCGAGGGCAAAGGTACTAGGTGCCTGGTGGGGAAACCAAGGCACTGGATGTTGGATGCCGACCCTGCTTCCGTGCTATTTTTTTCTCTTCAGCCGTCCTCACCTTTGGGTTAGATCTCAGGCTACACTTTCTGTTTATCTGGCTCTCCTGAGCTCTCCCATACAAGACTTTGTGCCCTATGCTGCAGGTATTTAAGATTTTTAAGCACAGCACCCAGCCCAGGTGGGCCAAGGTTCTATACATTCAGTTTTCTTTCAGCATTAGTGAAGTCTTCTCTTCCTGGAGGAACTTGGATTTAAAAGGTTATCTACCGAGGTGTTTTCAAAATATTTTCGCTAAGTGCATCTTCATGCTGTCTTCTACAGAAACCCATAATATGGAAGCTGGAAGTTCTGTTTCAAGTCTCCAAAACGTTTTATCTTGCACTTTGGCCTCAAATTCTTCTATTATCCCCTTTATTTTGTCCTTTCTGAGCCATACTCCAAATCAAGCTCACTAAAGTTATTATGGTGAAAAATTTTATTAAGAATTTGTCCAGATTTTACAAGAAGCAGTAAAGCTCTACTTTAACCCCCAAAGTTGCAAAACAAGTTATGCTAACTGTATTTCTTTTTTTTTATTATTGAATCACCATGTGGAAAGTTACAAAGCTTTCAGGCTTAAGTCTCAGTTACACAATGCTTGTACACCCATCCCTTCACCAGTGCACATATTCCACCACCAAGAACCACAGTAAACCTCTTCCCCACCTTCCCCAACTTCCAGCCCCCCACCCCGCCCGTGTAGCTGATAAGTTTCACTTTACTTTCTCTTTTCTTTGATTACATTCAATATTTCAACAAAAAACTCACTATTATTGTTTGGAGTCCCCCCCCAAGTCAGACCTGCTGGAAAGGAAGCATTTGATAATTTGTTTTTCATTGCTGAGAATGAAGAGATATGAGGTCGTGTGGCCACAATAGCTAGGCCACGAGGTTTTGGATTTCAGTATTTTAGTAACTAAGTCCAGAGAAATTTCTGCCAGAAGTTGCATCATTGCAAACTTGTACCTCTCTGCTACTTTATATTCCACATATGAGTGCAATCTTTCTATGTATTTCTGAAGATCATTATATGGAATAAGCATTGTTATGTGCTCCAAGAAGAGTTTCAAAGCCTCACTCAATTGTTTTTTCTGGGATATTGATGATAACAAATTAGTCATAGCTAGATTATGGGGTCATTGTGAAAGACAAGGGAAATAATGTGTGAATATAACTTTGTGAAGTCTGACAAACGGCACAAAGTCCTATGAGTAGCCCTAGTAAACAGTGGACATCAGGTTAGTCTGTGGTAAAGGGATACATAAATGTATCACATTGTTTCTGCCCTAGATTGTCAACCTGGAAGGAAGATGAGATGCCTATACAGATATAGAGTTGGAGGTGCTACAAGAGTGACCCGTTCATGAATTTGTTATTTATTAATTCAGTGAACAATGATTTCCTGTTCCACATCTTATCCTGAAAGAAATAAAATAAACTATACAGGGTACTGCCCCAGGCGTGCTCTCAAGCTAATATGGGAGATAGAGTCATAAAAATTTAGTGCTAATGACCCATGATAGATGTTTTTGTAGTACAGGCACAGAGTTACAAAGTTCTAAGGTGATTCAAATGTCAACCTTTGCCTGAGAAAATCTGGGTAGACATTACAGAAGAGGTGATATTTGAAGACAGTCTTAAAGGGTGAATATGAATTTACCAGGAGAATATGTGAAGAAAGTTTTTGTTTTATTTTACTTTTTCTTTTTTGAGGTACATTCAGTGGTGACCGGAGCTTATTCCTAGTTCTATGCTCAGGAGTCACTTCTGGCAGTATTCAGGGGACTGGCCATGTGTGGTAGTGAGTATAGAACCAGAGTTGGCCCTGTTGTATTTAAGGTAGATGCCTTAACCTTACTATCTCTCCTGAGGAAAGCATTTTAAGCTAAGGAACAGCTTTATAAAATCATAAGCTTATAAAGGAACATGGTAGCATATTTGGGAAACCTTATGGGGAGGGTGCAAGTGGGGTCTGGTTGGTGGAAGACCAAGTCATAAAGATGCAATGTGGTAAATTGTGAGAAGCTTTGTATGTTGTCCATGGTCAAGGGGATTTTTCATTTATGGATGACATGTCAAGGGACAGGAATATAGTAAGGGTGTTCACAAAAATAAATATGGAAAGAGGAGAGGAAGAACTGCTTTTGGGGAGGATGGGAAACCTTTTGTTGGAGGTGCTGGAAGGATACCCCAGTTTAGCGGTTGGAAACAGGACAATAAGTTGGGTTTGCAGATGTGTGGAACAGAAATTTGTATTCAACTCACTGGAAGCAGACGTTCCAGAGGCTAGAGTGATAGTACAATGGGTAGGGTGCTTGCCGTGGATGTGGCAAAGCTGGATTCAATCCCTGGCGTCACAAATGGTCCCCAGAACACCTCCAGCGGTGAGTCCTGAGTACAGGGCCAGGAGTAATCCTTGAACATTGCCAGGAGGTATGGCCCAAAAACAAACAAAACCACAAAATGACCCAAACCAATGACCCAAACCAAAAGAATGGAGAAGGCCCGGGACAGAACTGGAAAAGAGGCTTCTTAACCCTTCCTCAGAAAGTTACATGTTTCACTCATTCTCTGTAGTCTGAGAAGGGAGATGAGGACAGACACCCACATACACTTAGTTAACCTTATATTTTATTTATTCATCTATTTATTTATTTTGTGCCATACCCTGTGGTGTTCAGGGCTTACTACTCATGGCTCAGGTCTCAGGTGTCACTCTTGATGATGGGACTGGGGGACCATATGGGGTGCCAGGAGTTTGACCTAGGTCAGCTACATGTAAGACAAGCATCAGCAAGGCAACCATTGCTCTGGCTCCATAGATTTTTCTCGACTTTCTTTCCCTAAACTTCCCAGATTGGATTAGATGCCTCTGTTTAATCTCTTTGAATACATTGTCTTTTGTCATCAGTTTTGAATTATTCAGTTAATAGTATCATTACTAGTTCTTCTCCACTAATCTGCAAGTCTCTGAAACCTGGGGAGGTTTCCGTTTTATAACCCTACTCCCAGCTCTAGAGCTCAGCCAGGTCCAGTTTAGCCTTGACATAGGTGTTGAGTTCATTAACTTTAACTTTCCATCAATGAAGTAGCAATCAATTGGGTTCAAATTTCACATACATTTACTACTAGCCTGTTTGTTTTTCTTGCCACATCATAATGGAAAACTCAGAACTTCAGAAAGAGTAGGTAACAAATACGGCGATTTATATTTAAGAGTGTCTGCATTTCACTGTGTTTTTTAAACGTTGTTAATTATTAAACTTGAGACATTCTGGAATTCTCTGATAGCATTTAAAGCTGTCAGCAAATGTTAATCACTCCCCTTGGGATCAATGGAGATGAATTGGGGTACACTGGTTAATGTATAACTTTTTCTTATGTTTAAAATTTTCCAAGGCAGGGGCTGGAGCAATAGTACAGCGGGTAGGGCATTTGCCTTGCACACAGCCAACCCGGGTTTGATTCCCAGCATCCCATATGGTCCCCTGAGGACCACCAGTAGCAATTCCTGAGCGTAGAGCCAGAAGTAACCCCTAAGCATCACTGGGTGTGATCCAAAAAGCAAAAAAAAAAATCCAAGGCAATTGTTGAATAATTTCCTTTATAAAGGTGGAAGGCATATAAATTCAATGTTTTCCTTTCATCCAAGGAATATGTTATCTCTGGAAACATGGAAGCATAATGGCATTTTCAACATGTAGCTAACTAGGCAGTAGCTTGCTGCTTCTGTCCAAAGTCTCAGCGTTTAGTGTTTGGGTTGATAGAACCATGGAAACCATCTTGGCTGATTCTGAAGTGACTTGCTAAATCTTCAAAATGAAAGCCTTGAAACAGAAAGGAAAGGAAGGAGAAAGTTTTTCCAGGCCTGTGAATGGCGATTTGGCCAACTGTGGGCAACAGGCTAAGATCTTGGCTAAGCTTGTGAAAGAGCAGGAATCAAACTTGCATATTACAACTAGGAGGTGGTCTGTGTTGCCCAGTAGTGATTCTGCGGGTTGCTGGGGCTAGCCTGGGCAGGAAATAGCAGTGACAGTACACAAGGGAATAGCACCAGTTGGGGGATATAGTAAGCAGCCATCATCCATGAGTTAATGGCAAAATGTCCTCCTTATCTTTGATGAAGAAATATGGAGAACATCCCTGGGCTCCTAAAACCCACCGGTAAGTGTTCTAAAAATAAAACTTGTAGAAGGGGCTGAAAATCTATGCCTCCCTCTTGAGGAGACAATAGAGAAATGAAAATAGCACATTGTACTGAGTCAGACTTTTTGTGAATTTCATTTCCTAAATTTACCTATTGTGCAATCTTAAAAGTTTCATCACTCCCTTGTTATTCAGCTGTCTCATAGTTTTTAAATTGTTATTATAACACCGTGATTTACAAAGTTTTCGTGATAGTTGTTTCAGGCATTCAATGTTCTAACAACAGTCTCACCACCAGTGTGATCTTCCTTCCACAAGCATCCCCCGTTTCCCACCCTTATCAAGTTGAGGAAATGGTTAGTAGTCTGTGCATGTACATGCACTAACATACACATGTACACACATATCCACATACATACAAAATATTATCTTGTAATAAAGATGCTTCTTTTCAACTCTACTTTCTTGGCTTTTTTGTGATTTAGTAATACAGATGATGCAAAAAAAAGTCAACAGCTAAATTTGAAGAAGAAACTGAACTCTCTTGAATATGGGTTTAAGATCTAAATGTCATAAATTCTCCCTTAGCAGACTTTCTCAAGTCTGCAATCCTAGCCGGCATAAACAAATTTACTTTATAGTGCTTGTTACCACAAAAAAAAGGCAAATGGAATTATCAAAAGATGGAACAATAAAAGTAATTTCACAATCATTGTTATATCTCACACTGGTGTTATTCAGAGTCACGTGCCTGAGAAGTTATGGAGCACAAACAATTTGGTGGCTTGGCAGCTTGATGAGGTTCAGTAGCAGAGCCTGTCTGTTTATATGCCAGAAGGTGTCAGGTGTGGATCTGTTACATCTTTAAAATGATACTCCTGATACTGTTATTGGCAGGGAGCAGGCTGTCTGTGGTAGCCAGGATGGCTTTAACTTGCTATTGGCACATTCTTTCTTTAATTTGTTTGTTTATTGGGGGGAAGGGGTTAGGTCATACCCGGTGCTGCTCAGGTATTACTCTTGGCTCTACACTACGGGATTACTTCTGACAGAGCTCAGCTCATATGTGATGCCAGGGATCATACACATTTGACTCCAGGGACCATTGAAGCCCCTGGTTGGCATATTGTATCTTTTGGAGAATATACCCTTGTTTGATGTCTACATAGTTTTAATATATAGAAGAAGAATCAGGCATTTCTGGGTAATTACTTCTTGGAGCTATAGCACAGTGAGTAGGGCGTTTCTGTTGCACGAGGCCGATCCGGGTTCGATTCCTCCGTCCCTCTCAGAGAACCCGGCAAGCTACTGAGAGTATCTCACCCACACGGTAGAGCTTGGCAAATTACCCGTGGCATATTCCATATGCCAAAAACAGTAACACGAAGTCTCACAATGGAGACGTTACTGGTGCCCGCTCCAGCAAATCGATTAGCAACAGGATAACAGTGACAGTGACAGTGACAGTGACTTCTGACTAACCAGCCAATATTTTTTCTTGCCATGAATCATTTATAAGGTGGCAATAGGAAGTAATATAATCTGTAGGCATAAGTTGGAACCTGCCAGTTCCTCATCTTACTCCAGTCTTTCCTTTTCATCCCTTCAACAACAACCCTGAGAGTGTCAGGTTCACCATAGTTCCTGGGACTCACTGTATGAGATACCCCATCAGTATGAGATAAAAACCCTAGCCTGGTTATTATTCTGACTCTGATCTGACCTTCATTCAGCTACCTGATTCCTATCTTAAGTTTAATACATGATAATTGTATTACATTGATAATATTATTTAATTATTATTACCTATGTAATAATAATATGAGACAGCTAGAACATTGCACATCTTCAGGCGAGGAAAGGCATCCTTAGAACTGGCTTTGCACAACACTTCTTTGACGATGCAGAATGACAAATTCGCAGGCAAGGATGTACATCTCAACAATTGAGCATTTACTTTGCATGTATAAGACCCTATGTTTCATCCCTGATATCGGGTTGGGAGGGACAGGAATGGTAAAGCCTTATACCGTCTGTTTAATTCTGAAATATGATAAGTCACATTGGCAGGAGAAGCCAGTTTGGGTGACCATGTAATCAGAACCAATTCTCACCAAAACCAGAATTTCCAGGTACTTGTAAGAAGCTCAGAAGTGACCACAGCAGATTTTACACTGAGACTGTCCATTGTCAATGATATACAATTTCCTTCTCTGCTGAGTGGGTGTTGATGTCTATGCTGTATGTCATATAGATCAGTGGTAGAGCAAAGCATTTAAAAGCATGGCTTCTACTCTGACTTCACCACTGTGAGCTGCATTTATAAAGTGGTCATTTTTCTCTGTCTTCTTAGTTTTCGTAAGTGAAGAAAATACTGATAAAATGGTATCTACTTCATAAAAATGTTGGCATGTTTAAAAGAAATTCATGCAAAATACTTACAATGGAATTTGGTGTCTGGCAAGCACACACTACAAGTTAGTTTAGTAATTCAGGCTAACAAAATGGTCACTAATGATTAGGAGATTCAAGACACAAGGGTGCTAGCTTACTACACTGCCAAAGTGAAAGTTGAGGAAATGGTTAGTGTCTGTCTATGTCCAGGCACTAACGTACGCATGCACACACATTTGCACATACACATGGAATATGTGTAATATTATCTTGTAACAAGGATGCTGCCTTTCAGTTTAGTTTATTGGCTTTATTATGATTTAGTAACACAGATGATGTAAGAAAGTTAACAGCTAAATTTGAAAAGAAATGAACTCTACTGAATATGGGACTGAGATCTAAATATGTCATAAATTCTAAGCATAGACTATATGTCTGTATGAGCACTTCTAATTCATTTTGGTTCCTGATAGATGTCAATATTAGGATTACCTCATTCTTAATTCAGCATGCATTTTGCTTTTTGATTTCTTCTATCTCCAATGAAAATCTAATTGTTAGATAAATATGATGGTCTCAACTTTTGTTCATTGTCAGAGCAGCTATTCTGTTTGTGACTAACAATATCTTCTAATTTGTCTTGATATCATGGTTACAAAGGCATCTACAATGAGAGGCTTTTAGTAACATGATTGCTTTATACATCTAAAATATCTGTCATCAAAGCATTTAAAAATGTTACAAAATAATTACAAAGAGAAACCAACAATTTTAATGATCCTTGTTTTGGAAAAATTAGGGGCCTCCCTGATCAGTGCTTAGGGGGTTTCGGGGGCTACTCCCAGAGATGCAATAAAATGGTTCAGTTCTCGGGGGCCATTCAGTACCAAACAAAACCAAAAAGGGTGGGGGTGTGGAAGTCATGCAGTATTGGGGCTCTGATTCAGATAAAATACATACTAGGCATCTACTCTATTGCTTTGAGCTGTCTACCTGGTCCCTGATCCCTGCTTTTTTGATAATTAATACACAGCTGACTTCTGGGTCAAAATTATCTCATAAACTTGAAGAGATAATTTATTTTCTAACTCAGTGACTTTCAGCCTTTTTACACCTGCTGACAGATAATAACTGGGGAAGTATTTCACAGACAACTAAGGAAGAAATATAAAAACATTTGTTTATTATAACAACTTTGTACAGGTTTACAATATGTTAAGGGAAGAAACTCTTTTTTTAAGGACCAGCTGGAAATTTCTGTAGTCTGGTGCTGGTACACAGACCAGAAGTTGAAAAATTGCTATTATAACCTAGTTTCCTAACAGTTTGACCCTCATTAACTTTTTCACAGTCCATTGACTTTGTAAAGTCCATGTAATAATTGAGTAGCAAGCATTATTTCACCAGGTCATCAAATTCTAATATGTTAGTGCATTTCTTTATTCATGTGGAGATTCAAATTATATATGCACATACACTTGACTGTGTATATTGAATTAGAATTCTACAATTTAAGTGACATTTAGAATTAGTGAATATTAAAAATTTTAATAACAAGATAACAGTACAGTGGCAGATGGTAGTGCTTTTGTCTAACAAATGAAATGTGTATATGTGTATATTTAACCTCGTATTAGAATTATCACTAAATTCATTTTCATCGTTGGAGTTAATGGTCATTATACTTTTTGTCTCAACAATTTTCAGTGTGTAGTTCTATTTCAATATCTCATTCACCATCAGTTCTTCTTGTTTGTTTATTTGATCTTTGAACCATACCTGGCTGTGGCCCAAGAAGGGTTTACTCTTGGCTTTATGCCCTGAAAACCATATGTGGTGCTGAGAATTGAACCAAAATTGGCCATATGCAAGACAGGTACCCTACTCACTATATTATTTCTCCTGTCCATCATTCTCTGTGTTTACTTAAATCACCTGTGTATTTTTGTACACTCGTTTGATTATAGGCTGCTCAAAAACCAGAACATTTATATTATTTTTCTCCCTATCTCTGGTGTTTAGAAAACAACCGAGGCCACCTTGAACCCTAGAAATTGTATTAAATTGACAGGATCCTTTGAGTAGTATTATAGGTATTCTCAGGCTGTATTGCCAGGGGAAGACTTGACCCTTACCAGAAAAGGAGTAAGGGTTCCCATGTGGCTTATGGAAGTCGGGATAGAGAGCCAAAACCTCGAGAAGGAAATCTATCATTTTCATCTCTACCTACTTTGGTCACCTGGGGAAGTTCCTGGGAAATTCAGGACTGATAAAAGTCTGTGATGAGCCCTTCATAGCACTGATGCTTAAATCTGCCAGCCTCACAAGGCAGCCGTCAAAATGCACCTGAAGTCCACTTGTTCTGCAGAGCACGGGGAATGATCCCTACCACCTGCTCCAGCTGTGGACTCAGGCTGGAGCAAAGAGTTTCTCTTTGTAGAAAAGAAAAGTCAGTCCTAAATCTTACCCAGGCATTTTAGGTCTGCCAGCTTTCCTTCACAGAAAAAAATTTCAAGAGGAGGTGAATAATGAAGTAAAACAAGTTTATTGGGGAATTAAAGGGAGAGAAGGAGAGAGGTAGATTTTGATATGCATTCAAGAATGCTTCTTCAGAATGGAAAAGGGTTGAATAATGGCATTTGGGGTGGTGAGATTTTAAGTGTGGATATTCTCCATAACTGCCTGTGTCCCAAATTCTTTACACAAGTAGGAGTTAATGGGGCTTTTCTTGGGGAAAAGCACTGAGCTTCTGTGGGTCATTTTTGAGTTTCTATCACAGCCTTTGTCCCTGCATTTCTGGAGCTTCTCTCAGGTATACCTCATGCTTGGACCTGGAATTTATCTCAGTGTCTTTCTGGGATCCTGAGATGGGTCTCTGTGTCAAAGATCTCCACACCATCGGGCTGGTTTAGGTTCCAGACAATTTTGTCCAATGTGATTTAACAGGGTCCTCCTTTCTTCCTGCCTGTAGCATTAGGACCTAACTAAAAGTAACTCCAAGATTGAAGGTAAACTTACTAACGGCATGGAGTTAATCATTTCACCCTCTGAACAAAGCAAGATAACATTGAATTTTATTCCCAGGACCTAGAACTTGGCTTTAAATTCTATCTGCGCCTCTATGTAGCTTGGGTTAGTTAACCACTTTTTCAGACTCTAGATCCTCACTTATAAAATGTAGTGATAGATAGATAGCCCCGAGGTTAACTCCTGATATGCCCAGCTCAGAATTAAGTGTGCAGTTTGCAATAGTCAATAGGCAATTCTTAAGGGAGGAATCCTAAATGTATAAAATCAAAGACTCTTCTAAATCTCCCCCAAATAAACCAAATTAGATTATATTAAGAATGAGTGCTTTTCTCATTTGTGGAGTATAGAATAACATCACATGAGGCTGACACCCAAGGACAGTAGATACAAGGGCCGGGGGATTGCCCCATAGCTGGAAGACTGCTTCATGAGCGGAGGGGAGAAGGCAGATGGAATAGAGAAGGGATCACTGAGAAAATGATGGCTGGAGGAACCAGTTAGGATGGGAGATGCATGCCGAAAGTAGATAATGGAACAAACATGATGACCTCTCAGTGTCTGTGTTGCAAGCCATAATGCCCAAAAGTAGAGAGAGAGAGAGAGAGAGAGAGAGAGAGAGAGAGTGTATAGGGAATATTGTCTGCTGTGGAGGCAGGAGAATGGTGGAAAAAGGGGGGTATACCGGGGATATTGGTGGTGGGGAATGTGCACTGGTGGAGGGATGAGTGTTTGATCATTGTGTGATCAAACCCAAATATGAAAGCTTGTAACTATTTCACAGTGCGTCAATAAAATTTAAAAAAAATTTTTTAATGTATGACTGCTTTTAACCCCTATGATAGAATAGTTTGGAGCTTTTCTCCAGTTAAATGTGGGGCATTGTCATCTTACAGGGCTTCCAAATGAATCACACTTAGCTTTTGACAGTGTTTCTGCTTAAAAGTCATTATTTTCTTTAAAAATGGGGGCACTATAGTATAAAATTCCTTCCTAATTTTGAATATCCAAATAACTTGCAAATTTCCTGTGAACTAAAAAATAGTTTTCTGTGGTAGAATTATTAGTGACTGAAAATGGGAGCATTTTAAGAGTTTTGCCTATTAGTGAGAATATCTGATTTTCAGTCTGATGAAAGGGGATCTAGAGGACAAAATGCTGGTTCCAGGCCTTGCAGTCACATCTACTGTTTTGGCAAAAAGAGGTATTGCAGATTTAGAAGGAAATGCAACTGGAACAAGAACCTAACCAAGGGGTGCTTGTTGAGGGTTAACCATCGCTAATACTTTGAATAAAAAGTTTCTACTTTTGTGTTCCAACCCCCCACAGTTAACTAAACAAAGGTACTGTAGGAAACCACGTTTCAGTAAATAATATTTCTTTTTTCCCCTTGTGCTTCTTTTGTGAAACTTACTCCTCAGTACTTTATGGTTTTATATAATGTCATCTTAAATGGAATTTGCATAACTGTCATCTACAGTGAGACTAAACAGTTACAGTTTTTAAATTTTATTTTTTAATTTTAATTTATTAACTGTGATATATACAATTACAAAGCTGTTCATGATTGGGTTTCAGTCATACAGTGTCCCAACACCCCTACCTCCACCAGTGTACATTTCCCACCACCAGTGTTCCCACTTTCCCTCTCACCACTCACTCCCAGCCTGCCTCTATGGCAGATGCTTTTCTTCTCTCTTTCTTTCTTTTTCCTTTTCTTTTTTTTAAAAATAATCTTTCTTTCTTCTGGGCATTATCCTTTGCAATACAGGTACTGAAAGGTTAACATGTAATCCTTTTGCCTATTTTCAGCACTCGGTTCTTGTCCAGAGTGATCATTTTCAACTATTATTGTCGTAGTAGTCTCTAATTGCACTCCCTCTTCTGCTTAGTGGCAAGCTTTCTACCATGGACCAGTTCTCCTGGCCCTTGTTTCTACTTTCCTTGGGTATTAGTCTCATGCTGTGTTTTTTTATGTCTTGCAAATGAGTGTAATCACTCTCTGTCTGTCCCTCTCCTTCTGGTCTCATTTTACTCAACAGGATACTGTCCATGTCCATTCATTTATAAACAAATTTCATGACTTCAATTTTCCTGGTGACTGAGTAGTCTTCCATTGTATAGATGTACCATAGTTTCTTTATCCAGTCATCTGCTCTAGGACACTTGTGTTGTTTCCAGATTTTAGCTATTTTGAGTAGTGTTGCTTTGTGTTTTGGGGCGCCTTGGGTATATTTTCAGGAGTGGTATTGCTGGGTCAAATGGAGGCTCAATTTCTAGTTTTTTGAGGAATGTCCATATTGTTTTTCAGAAAAGACCAGACCAGTCAGCATTCCCATCAACAACGAATGAGAGTCCTTCTCTCCCCACACCCATGCCAACACTGGTCTTGTTCTTGTTCTTTTTGATGTGTGCTAGTCTATGTGGGATGAGATGAAATACCATTGTTGGCAAACGCCCTACCCGCTGTGCTATCGCTCCGGCCCCAGAGATTAAGGTTTTGAGTCATCCCTCAACTCTAACATCTTTCACCCTGGTGTCATATATTCATCATTAATATCAGCAGTGCACAATAATAAAGGCTCTTAGTTATCTTCTGCTAGGTGCTAAGTTTATTTTCACTTCTTCCAGTCTAAATGATCTTCCCTTTTGCTTTACTGTTCAGACATTTCCAATGATACTTTTATATTGAATTAGAAATTTTGAGTTCTTTGTTTAGAGCTGGTGTTATTTTTTATTCCTGTAATCCAGGTTGCATTACTGTGTTATATTGTGTTTTTAGAATTTCTTACATTATATCTTACTTCTACAGGTTATTTTTTCAATTTTCCACACTAAAGCAACAAGTATTTTGGAACTGTGTTTGTTATACAAGTCTTGTTTTTCAGATAATTTAAAGAATAAGTGAAGTGTTGATAGTCACATTAACTAATGAGAAATACCCTCAACAGTTTTAAGAATAAAGTCCACTAATACTAAAAAGAGACTATATTCTTCATGGGTGATTTGCAGTTAAGTTTTTTTTAGACATTCTTAGTAAGTTGAGTTGCAGGCATCTTTAGTGTGAAAATCTATAAATTGCAGAATAGCATCAACAAAAGCCATCCTTAATTAAGTTTTTGCTGAAAATCTAACCACAAGTGGTTGATTAAAAACTATTACTCTTGCTACAAAAAAATCTGCTGTATTTACTATATTCATTGATCACTATATCACTGTCATCCCATTGTTCATCAATTTGCTTGAGTGGGCACCAGTAACGTCTCCATTGTGAGACTTGTTACTATTTTTAGCATGTCGAATACACCACGGGTAGCTTGCCAGACTCTGCCGTGCAGGTGGGATACTCTTGGTAGCTTGCTAGGTTCTCCAAGTGGGGTGGAGGAATTGAGCCCTGGTCGGCCATGTGCAAGGCAAATGCCCTACTCACCTTGCTATCGCTCCAGCTCCTTGATAGCCCATTTAAATATATGACATATTAAGAAAGTTTAACTATGTATTAAATGCTCTTCTTATTTATGACCTGGATAAATTCATGTTTCTTTATGTAACTAATTATAATTATTGAGCCAATCCCCTATTACTGAACATATGTGTTATTTCCAAATCTCTGCTATTCTAAATAAAGCTATTGTGAACATCACTATCACTAAACTTTAGTAAATTCCTAGAAATGTTAGAAATCTTAAGATTTTGCACAATTGTCAGTTCAAGAAAGTTTTGTTAATTGACATTGTGGTAGAACTATAGTAAAGAGATTCATAGAAACTTTAGTAGAAATCAGCATTTTCTTTTTTGGAGGCCACATCTAGTGGTACTTAGTGGTAATTCCTGGTGCTGTTCTTAGGGTGGGAAGGACCTGCAGTGCTGGGGTTTGATTGAACCGTGGTTCTTAGCGTTTAAAGCATGAGCCATCTCTTTGGCCCAGGAAGCCAATATTTTACCACTCTAACTCAATGCAGATAAAAAAACATGATTCTTCATCAGTTTGAAGTTGTAATTTACTGAACCTCTAGATACTATAAATTAGAAATGCCTTCAGTTTTGTAAAATTTAAGTGGTGGCAAGTAAATTTTGCTCTCAACAATGTGAAGGCAAGCCCTCTTTTCCTTTTTACCTACAATTATTTACTATGAACACACGGGTTTTTTATAGGACTTTAAAATTTTAATATCATTTATCCTTTGCTTCTAGAAAGCTGACAGCATTAATTATAAAATTCTGTTGTGTTTCAGTGCAGAAAATAATCCTTATCACACTTTTTATGATTAATTATTTTGTACATCTAGATAAGACACGAACATAGCCTTTGTCCACAGTCTCTTGTAACAGCTGATCAAACAGTTGTTCTATGTTTTGCATTTTTGCTTCCTCTCTAGTTTGCATTTAAATCCTATGATAGATTTTAGTTTATTTAGGAAGCCTGTAAGATACAGTCCACTGGTTCAGAATAGCCCTTTTATACTCTGCCAGATAGTCTAAATCAAACAACCCTTGTTAAGCACTGACAATAAACATACGTGAAGGCACATACTCAAATAAGCTATCTTTCATCAAATATATTGTCCTATCTTTTTTATTCAGGAGAATAAAGTTTGCTCATTTTTGGTTAGCTCATTCATTCAACAAACCCCTATAGAATAGGTGTGGGAAATAAACAGATGGGTAAAACATGTTCCCATCTTTAAGGGGTATGGCAAGAGGGAGGTATATACAGCTACATGCAGGTGAAGCTCTGATGGGTATTCAATGCTGAGTTCATCTAGTTCAGATGATAATTCATGTAGTTTATCTCCTAGTTTCTTCTTTATTTTTGGTTTGGGGGCCACACCTAATGATATTTGGATCTTACTCCTGGCTCAGCACTCAGAGATTACTCCTGGTGGTATTCAAGGGATCATATGGGGTGCCTATGATTGAACTACACTAGACCACGTGCAAGGCAGGTGGAGCACCAACTTATGGCTTTTTAAAATTAAAATAAGTTAAAATTAAAAATTATTATGCCACATGGGGTCTTGAAACTGAATGTGGGGTCACCATTTTTGATATTAAAATAAATTTATGATTTTTCATCAGAAATTAACATTTTATTTCTATACATAACAGTAACAACAAGTCTCACAATGGAGACGTTACTGGTGCCCATTCGAGCAAATTGATGAGCAACAGGATGACAGTGACAGTGACTGTGATATATTTTGTATACTTGGGTCCTATAAAAGTTTGGGGAGCAAAAGTGAAAGAAAGATGGATGTAGGTAATACAAAGAAGAGGAGGATGGCATCTTCTGAATAGGACAAGATCTGAAAGAATGATCAATAGGATCTTAAAGAAAACTTAGTGATAGGATTCACTGAAGAGATGAATTAGCCAATTTGATCCTTCTTCCTTAAAACATGGCTTTAACTTGCTCTTCAAGCCTGTATATTCCCTGAACATGTATCTTGCTTGGCTGTCTCTGTGTTTCTTTGCTTGCCTATTGTCACTTTGGAGAAGCCTGTGTTCTTTCTCGAACATGCAACTCTCCCTTTATCTCCCCTCACATCTTTCTAAATAAGTTTCAATTAAAACTTTCTTGTTTCACAAAAAAAAAATCCACCAAATAAGATAGCTTTAGGTGCAAAACATTTAAATATAGCTCTAATATACAGGACATTTGCAATTTCAGTTTCACTCTTAATATTGATATCCCTAAAATTGAAATGCGGCAAATACAATTGTAATGTAATGTAATGGGATTCCTGAGCCTCTTGACAAGCATTTCCCCACCTACTAACACTATTAACTACATATTGTTCAAAGTCCCTCTCTGAAATTATTTGTGACTGGTAATTATTATTTCTAAAGCATATCCTTCCCTAGGGTAACCATGCAACAGATGTGGTATGTAGAACTGAGACTCTCTTGCCTCAATTCAGGATAACTTGAAATAACCATCTTAGTTACAGAAATCCCTATAGGATTGACTGAAATCTCTGTATGATATGTAAGTTCAACTCGTTACCCCGCCTGTTTTGCTTCAGTTACTTCTTCAAGCATGTTAATTCTTAACAAAACTTCTACAGCAAATCTGTCTCAACAGCTCCTTGCCATGAACCCTAATCTAGATAGACATTATTTGATAATAACATATTGTTCTGCGTGTCGCAAGATGTTCTGATCATGACACTTCTGTCAGTTGGAGGTGGAGGCAATTAAACAACTTTGCCTTTATTGAGAAATGCTAGAGATCAATAGCATCTGTGTAGAGTACTGAGTCTCATAGATCTGGATAACCTTGCTCAAATGCCCTGCAAGTTCTCAGCACAAGAATGGAGAGTAGAGTCTGAGCTCTACTCTAGCCCAAACAAACTGGTAAATACAATTCTCTTAAAATTTAGTGGGCTGGTTTAATGCTTAGATAGATTGACTCTGTTATGTTGTTGCTACAAAGATGAAGATTGCCACATATTGGAGAAATTTGTGGCATTTCAGTCAAGGGATAAATTATAAACCAGTCAACTCTAATCTATGAATACTGGATACAGAGAGTCTATTTTGGGATCTAGCTCAGATTGTTATCTTCTTGGTAAAAATATCAACCATTGTTGTACACTTAGTCTTCCTTTAATCCTACTACCATTTTATGCAACTTCATGTAGGATCTTTTATAAGGAATTGAAGATACTGAAAGTAATGATAAAATGTGCACTGGACTTCCATATGGTTACAAGAGAAAGTAAGGCTATCAGGAAACTCATTTATAGTGCTCAAGTGGAGACATAAATTGATCAGGGGTGTGGGGCGTCTTGGTTTAAAGCAAATTACTATTGTTTTATGATTTTTATACATTTTATTTTCATTAAAGTAGTTCTCAATAGTTCATTACAGATAATATTAAAAATCCATCCAACCAGAGAGCATCTTCCCACCACAATAAGAGTGTGAAGGTTGTTGTAGTCCATTCCGGGGCCATTTAAGCCTGCATGTACAAGAATACAAGCAACTATGTTAAGACGAAACACACGTGTGCTACTTTAGGTACATCAGTGGGCTAGAGTATAAGAGGTCGCACAGCTGCATTCGCAGGAAATACTGCATCGCTCTCTTCTGGGAGCTTTATTTTATAGTCTCTGGATCTTGGCCGTTGATGAGATTACATGGTGCGGGGGGGTGGGGGGGTGCAGTTTGTGGGTGTGACTGCCACGCTATTGGAAAACTGGGGATCTAGGTGGAGGAGGCCCAGTCCTGGTCTGAGCAGGCTTGGAGATCTCAGCCACGGGTCCCACATACCTGGGTTCCTCTGTTGATTCCTTCATGGGTGAGGCTCATCTGAGCATGTGGAGAGTGGCCTTGAGCATGGCTGTGGCTGGATTCTGGAGGCTTTTTGCTACCAGGGCTCTGCTTGGGGCAGGAAGGGAAACTCAACCTGTCTGCCTCCGAGTTTCCCTGGCGAAGACAGCCTGGCACGGGGTTGGGAGATTCTGTGAAAAGAAAATTACTATTAGACCAGAGAATTAGTACAGCAGATAGGATGCTTGCTTTGCATGCCGCCCACCTGGGTGTGATCTGGTACCACATATGGTCCTCCAAGCCCTGCCAGGAGGTGGTGCACAGCTACCAGTAAGCCCTGAACACCACTGGGTATGGCCCCCCAAATAAAAAGCTAAATAAAAATAAACAAAGCAAATTTATATTATAGAGATTTGAGCAACTAAATGAGAAGAATAGAAGATTGTGGCTTCGTGGGTGTAAGTTATAGAGTTCAGGTGACTTTTAAATTGTATTCGTGGAAACAACATTAACATCATATAAGTGAGAGTTGCAACTCTTTGAATCTGCATGTCCATACATACGATTCTCAGTGTGATTCAAAACATTATCTATGGAGTCAGAATAAACAAGTTTTTTTTTTCTGGAAAACTCCGTTGCCAGATTGAGAAGGCAGGCGTCCTTCACTTTTGGCCCTGAAGATTCTACAGATATATCTCTTTTCAAGATGCTGGGGGGCATCGCTGTAAGGAATGATATCTCACCTGCTTACTTGTGTGTCTGATTTGCTGCAGAACTGAAAAGGGCCCAGAGGAATATGCTCAGGGTTTAGCAGAAAGAGCTGGAGACAAAGGGTACTTTTCTACTAGCTCATTTTCTTAGAGGTGATTAGAAAAAGACAGAGGCTATATATAATTCAGTGTTATATAAAGTCCCAGGGGAAATGTACTTTGTTTTATTCCACAGCAAAGCAGAGGGACTGAGAGCTAAAGAAAGAGATAGAGAGATAGAGTGAAGTAGCTGGGGTGGGAGAAATCCTTTCCTTCTCATGCCCCCCACAACTGAACATTAGCGTCAGACTATAAAAGTATTAAAGTCTGCTTTCTGATTTTAATAGACCATGCATATTACAAATAGAAATGTCACTAAAAGAACATTGTGGGCTAGTTTTTAATCTTGTGATCCAGTCTCGTATATACTGCCTATGCCAAATCATGGCTGACAACATGCCAATGTATCTGTCTGCTTGTCTGCTACTAGTTTTCTCTTTAGAATATTTTGAGTGCCTTATTTAGGGGCTGGGAACAATCATAAGGTTGTCCATGCACATATACACACACTCACACACAGAGGAAATGATGTCAAAGTAAAATTTCCTGTGCTTGTTTTTGTTGCTAATACACACAAAAGCGTACTTTTTAAATGGAAGAATCCTGTGTGCCTTCAAAAAGGTCACATTTTGACCAGATTAGAATGCATGTTAAGATAACTTTGGGTTTAGTCTTTGGTTTAGTTTTATTTTTTCAATGTCAGTTGCTAACTTTTTTAGTCTTACTCAAAGGTTGTTTGATATTTCTGGCCCTATAATGGGAAAGTACAATATCATATATGCCTTTGATATTATCAGAAATCAGGCTATCTACAGAAATAGTCTGAAAGGAAATCACATGGTCCTAGTTGATAAAAAGGCAGAACATTCAAAATACATTGCCTGTGATCTGCATTTCTCCTCTGCTCCTTCCTCTCTGATTTCATAGGTAATGTGCCCAAGGAGAAAATGAGTTTTCTGTAGATAAATCAGTCAGTCCACAATATTGAGCGTCCAGTTGGACAGGTCTGGGGGGTGGAGCAAAATACAAAGATGTTTTCTTGACCAGGTAGAAAGTGTAAAAACATTTTTTTTGCAGAAAAAAATCATTTAAGGTTTCTACTTGCTTTATATTTGTGAGGAGAAAACTGTAAGTAGCTGACATGAATGAGAAACCTTTTTATTTTTATGACTTTGTTCTTTTAAAGATTTCTAATTTAGTTAACAGATATTGCTTGTGATTAAATTTCAAGCCAATCCTTAAGGTTAAAAGAATTGTTTCTAGGTAGTTTTATTTGACTTCATATGACAAACATTTTATTATGGTTTTCTGCTACAATATGATACAGGGCTCTTTTGGCATGTAGCACTGTAGCACTGCCATCCCCATTGTTCATCAATTTGCTCGAGCAGGCTCCAGTAGTGTCTGCATTGTGAGACTTGTTGTTACTGTTTTTGGCATATTGAATATGCCACGGGGAACTTGCCAGGCTCTGCAGTGTGGGGGAGCGGAGATACTCTGAGTAGCTTGTGGGGCTCTCCGAGAGGGACGGAGGAATCGAACTCGGGTTGGCCACGTGCAAAGCAGATGCCCTACCCGCTGTGCTATTGCCCCAGCCCTCTTTTGGCATAAATAGTGATATTTCCAATACCTCAGTTGTTTTGTTTTAAAATGCCATTGCAGATTTTGTGATATGGTTATGTTTGGGGGTAGATAGAACATGGATTTTTGTGTGTACATGTTTTATGAGACTGTTGCCTCAGATTCAGTGTGTTGATCTTGCATGCTTTATACCTCTTCAGCAAGACCCTCCCCCTCTTGTTCCCAGGAAGATGGTCCATTCATTCATAATCATGAAACATTCTCTTCATAAATTAACATTGGATTCTATTTTGATAATTGATGATATAATGGAGAGAGGTTGTTTACATTCTGAATGCAGTGCTGTGTCAAGGACTTTTATCCCCTCCTTCTCTCTTATATTTTAAGTACCCTGTAGGAGGAAAGATTACTGACATGCGTGGGGGAATCTGTGTCCTCTTGTTCTTTGTTCAGCATTTGATTTAATCATTATGTCTTCATCTCCTTGATAAATAAAACTATGTGTGATTAACTCAAATTGTATGGGATATGTAAGAAAAAGTACTTATGATTTTTAAATTTCCAATGAATACATATGTATATTGAGCTGTTGGAATACTTTTCTTTAGAAAAGTAGGAACAGGGGCGGGAGGGAGAGGAGATAGTACAGGGGTTGAAGCATCCACGTGATCTAGGATTAATCCCCAGAATCACATATGGTCTCTAGAGCACAGAGCCAGGAGTAAGCCCTGAGCACTGCTGGTGTAGCCTGTAAACAAAAAAAAGGAAAGAAAGTAAAAGAAAATGGTACTTTTTAGGAGAATGTCTTAGCAGAATTTAAATCAATCCTCAAATACTCTTTTTAAATATAAATTCTTGGCATTATTTGTCAATATAGTTTCAAATACAATGAAAACTCAGTGACAGTGAAAAATTATGCCTGTAAAAAATTAAATAAGGTGAGACCTTATTCAATCTTGTTGCTAAAATCATTCCAACTATGTGTAAAGTACAAAAAATACATATGTAAATATAGTAACAATATCTGTCTAATATTCTAAAGGACATTGGTTACATATAATTCTTACTCATTTAAGAAAATCAGTATTACTGTTTTCTCAATAAATAAATCCTTCCTACAAGGTGATATGTGCAGTATGTCTATTTGCATAATTTTACATTAAGTGGAAAGAGATAAAAGGTGAAAGCTTGTTGAGAGTTTATATTTCTTTCACATTGTAATTTGTCTAGCCTAGTTGAATATTGCTTTTTACATTTCTGGCATTGATCCCTGTGCAGCAGTGTGGCAGGATTCTTGAACCCTATAACTGAAATTTAATGAAAATATTTTTGCACAATAGTTCCTAGGAAGTAAAAAAAAATTCAGCTTCCTGTGCTATGTTGCTGTGCATTGACTAGGCATTTTTGAAACATTACTTATTCTAAAAATTAATAAACAATTGGATAAAATGACTATTGTGCATCTCCTCAATAGAATACTTTTTCTACCATTTAAAAGATAAAAGCATGTTGTCTGAGCAAAGGATGGTGCTAGAGGTATTCCTAATGAATAAAATAAATAATGAAGTATAAGACAGTTATCAAGTGGACTCACTTATGTGGAAAATAATAGTTAGATCAAAAATCTGGGAAAACATTACAAAGCTAACTTCTAGACCCAGTGAAAACTATGGTGGTTACAGAACAAAAGAGAAGGGGTGGGAGCAATAAATAAAGTGGTCTTTTGATGGTGAGGTGGCACTGGAATTTTGACTGTGAGAATTACGTAAACCTAGAGATATGAAGAAAAAACCCAGAAACTCCACAGTCTGTAAACTAATGATGTCAATGACTGAAAAAACATAAATTGAATACACGTTGATGAATTCATTCATTCCTGATGAATTCAATATTCCCAATAATTATGTGCCCTGGTTAATATCCTGTTTGTAAAATAGTGTGAGCAATAAAATATTTTTCTGCTTGAAAATAATCAAATAAATAACATCATTCCTTCTTGCCACTCTCTTTATTACAATTTTCTGCCTCCCTCCTGCTTTCCTACCTGATCTTGCAGTCTTTTTTGCAAGCTCTCTCCCTTTGCTCACTGTGTACTTCTCCAGTGTTCCCCCACTTTTTTTTTTCAGGAATCACAACCATCTTCAGACCAGTTTTCAAGCTATGATACTGGACAGTCACAGCAACATTGTGGGGGTGCTGTCGACTTCCATTGGCACCCATTCCCATACCAAGGGACCTCAGGCTTCTGACTGCAAGTCTTTTCTAAAGGACTTTCTCTGACCATGGGAATTTTTCTTGGCCCCCGTCCAGGACAGACCATCAGTGGCATGTTATCCATGACCTTCAGCAGCAGCTTTTACTCTCAGACTGACTTATTCTTTAGTTAATGATAATTATTCCAGCTTCCTCACATCTTAATTGAATCCCTGGGCCATGTTCTACATAACCTCTTGGAGGTCCACAGTGAGATCAAGTGCCAGTAGCATCAGTAGGAATCTCTTTGACACTGCTCCTTTACTGCCTTATATTCCCTTTCTCATCTCACCTTCCTAGGATCTTTTCCAGTGCGTTTTGAGATCGCCTCCCAAATTTTGTGATCATCTAAACTAAAATTATGTAACCATTAAATACTAATTCCCTATTCCTTCCAATCCTCCCAGCTAGCCCCTAGAAATCTCCATTATACTTTCTGCTTCTATGAATTTGACTACTCAGAGAGTTTCATATGAATTGAATCATATGGTACCTGTCTTTTTGTGTCTGGCTTATTTCATTTACCTTAATGTCTTCAATGTTTATCCATCCAGTTCATTCTTACACTAAAAGAGTAATAATGTTTTTAATGTGAAAAACAATTCAGATATTTTAAGCTGCAAAATAAAATGTTTATTATCTGAAGTTAAACAAATGGAGTTGTTCAAAGACAGAGCTGACAGCTTTCACCTTATCCTGACCTTCTTAGGGTGACTCATGTTAATTACTTGGCATATATTCTTCTAGAAATTTCTTTTGTCAGAGTAATCTTTGTAAAATACAAATTACTTGAAGTTGCATCTTTGCTTTAGATCCTTTAGTGGCCTCTTACTAATCCTAGGATAAAGTCTAAAATGATAACATTGGTTTAGTTTTATTGCAGATCTGAGCCTTGCCTGCTGTGGCCTTATCTTCCACATTTCCTTAGAAGCCATTTGCCCTTAAAATCCTCAAGTAATGTAGTATAGTCTCTAGTCTTTATAGTTTTACTTCTCCATGTGGAATTTCTTCCTAGCTCTCCATTTGTGGAATTTATTTTATTTTTGAACTTCCTCAAAAAAAACCAGGAATTTTTGAGGCATAATTAAAATATAACATTATATTAGTCTTAGCTATACAACATAATGACTTAATACAGGGATACATATTATATAAAATATAGTGAAAGGAATGTAAAAAATAAGTCTAGCTAGCATGTGTTTTATACATAGTTCATTTTTTTACAATGAGAACTTTTAAAAATAATATTTTTTATTGAATTACAAAGTTACAAAGGTATTTGTGATTGAGTTTCAGGCGTACAATGTTCCAACACCAATATTCCAACACCAGTAAGCACTACCCTCCACCACTGTTCCCAGTTTCCCTCCCACACCCCAACCTGCCTCTGTGGCAAGTGCCATCCCATTGTTCTATCTCTCCAGCTCTCATTGAGTTAGTTTTTTTCATTGGATAAATACCCAAAACTTGGATTGCTGGATCGTATGGTAGCTCTCTTTTTTAACATTTTGAGGAATCTGCATACTATTAAGCATGGTTGCTGCACCAATTTGTAATCCTACCAACAGAGTGCAAAGCTTCTCTTTTTCTACAACCTACCAATAGTTGCTATTTATTGCAGATTTTTAAAGCATTTATTTATTCAGTACTGTATCAAGGATTCAAACACTGGGCCTCAGACAGAAGTTTATTTTTAAGCTCACTTTTTGGGAAGCATTGTTCTTCGAGAATCATTTTGCAAACCACACTGTACTTCCAGGTCTACTTTACGTGGTACCATGTTTGACAAGTTTTCTCCACACCTTCCATCTGCTCCGCGAGGCCAGGCACACTGTCAGCACCACCACCAAGCACAGTGACTGCAGCTATTAGGTCCACAATAAATATTGTTGACTTTTTAAAACTTAATTTCAGAAAAAATTAGATCTTTCAATTTAAATGCTTTCAACCTTTCTATCTAACCTTTTTTTGAATTACTTCAATACGATTATTATATGAATTATTAACTGTTAACTGTCTGGCTAAGAAAATCGTGGTTTAGGTGTTCTCACTTTTTCCTGAATTTACTTATTCCATTTTTCCACATCCTTGTCATTTCACATATTTGAAATTTACCACAATATAGGTTTCAGTCTCATCTGCATTTCCCAACTCCTCAGACCTCTGAAAGCTAAAACTATTTTTTTGAGTTCCAGTAAAACCTGCCCAGGACAAAAGTGTCTGGTTTGCCATTATTTGTTTTACTGAAGGCATAATAATGCAGATGATTTCAGAGTGGTTGATTGTCTTAGCTGTCCCTAGGGTTGTTACATAATATGTACCCATGTACTATTATGTCTCACTAAAATTGGAAGAATTCTAAATTCTAAATGCATTTTGTCCCAAAAAAGATGAGGAGAAGCTTTTAAAATATAAACTTAATCTAGAACGATAACACAGTGGTTAGGATGCTTGTTTTACATGCAGCTGGCCTGGGTTTGATGAGTAGCACCAAATACAATCCCAAGCAAACCACCAGGAGTAATCCCTGAGTACAGGGCCAGGAGTAGGCTCTGAGTACCACCATGTATGGCCCCCAAACAAACTATATAACATATATGTATAAACTTGAAGTATGACATACATAGCACTACACTGTAGCACTGTCCTCAAGTTGTTCATTGATTTGCTTGAGCGCGCACCAGTAATGTCTCTATTGTGAGACTTGTTGTTACTGTTTTTGGCATATCGTACCTTGCCAGGCTCTGCCGTGCAGGCAGGATACTCTTGGTAGCTTGCCTGGCTCTCCGAGAGGGACAGAGGAATCGAAACTGAGATTGTCATTTAAGTCTCATATTTTTTAATATAGCAAATAGTGACATGCTTTTAGTATTAATATTGATTCACCTTAAAAATTACTAATTTCTTGGGGCTGGAGTGATAGCACAGCGGGTAGGGCGTTTGCCTTGCATGCGGCCGACCCGGGTTCGATTCCCAGCATCCCATATGGTCTCCTGAGCACCGCCAAGGGTGATTCCTGAGTGTAAAAGCCAGGAGTAACCCCTGTGCATCGCCGGGTGTGACCCAAAAAGCAAAAAAAAAAATTACTAATTTCTCTAAAAGTCCAATGTTATCTCTGTTTTTGTCATTAAAATTTTAATATCTTCTAGGTATTTTGTGAGGTATTGGTAAAAATATAAAGAATTTTAATAACACCAGAGTGGCCAAAAATAAAAGTCAAACATTAGCAAGACTGTGTGCTCAAGGATCTCCACATACCGACATCAACACAACTATTCCCATCTCACTCTCTAGAGACTTCAAATTCTCTGACACCATGTTATAAATAGGACTTCATTATGACATGCATATTAACGTATAATACTGAAAGTGAGATTGCTATACACTGTTAGGTTCATAATGAAATTTTTTCATTAGTTGGTGTTTTTGTGCTAATGCATACAGTTAATTGTTTTCAGAAGAGACCTGATTTTTATCACCAAAATTTTTTAATTTATTTTTTATTGAATCGTCGTGATATACAGTTGCAAAGTTGTTCATGATTGAGTTTCAGTCATACAATGTTCCATCACCTGTCCCTTCACAAGTATATGTTTCTCGTTATCAATGTCCTCAGTTTCCCTCCTGCCACCTTTCCCCCCCAACCCACTTCTATGCTCTTTAACAAGCGCCTTTCCCCCCCCTCTCTCTTTCATTTTGAACATTATGTTTCACAGTACAAATAGTACAGATAATGAAAGGTTAGCATGCATATCCCTTTATCTACTTTCAGCACTCAGTTATTGTCCCGAGTGATCATTTCAAACTATAATTGTCATAGTGGTCACATCTCTATCCTAACTTTCCTCCCGGACCACTTGTGACAAGCTTCCAACTGTGGGCCAGTTCTGGCCCTTGTTTCTACTGTCCTTGGGTTTTAGTCTCATACTATGTATTTTTTGTGTCCCACAAATGAGTGTGATCATTCTGTCTGTCCCTCTCCTCACTCATTTCACTCAGGTGATACTTGCCATGTCCATCTACTTAGAAGCAAATTTTATGACTTTACTTTTTCTGTACCACCAAAATTTTTATGAAAATTAATGTCTCGGGGCTGGAGCTATAGCATAGCAGGTAGGGAGTTTGCCTTGCACATGGCTGACCTGGGTTCGATTCCCAGCATCCCATATGGTCCCTTGAGCACCACCAGGGGTAATTCCTGAGTGCAGAGCCAGGAGTAACCCCTGTGCATTACCAGGTGTGACCCAAAAAGCCAAAAAAAATTAATGTCTCAACAAAGTTTTTCAGCTTTATGTTTTACCTATTTTTATGACAGCACTTCTCTGGGTTATAGGAGGGACATTGAGGTAGCCTTATGTTTCTCTGAATAAGGTCATCTTTTTGGGGCTGGAGCGATAGCACAGCAGGTAGGACGTTTGCCTTGCACGCGGCCGACCCAGGTTCTAATCCCAGCTTCCCATATAGTCCCCTGAGCACCGCCAGGGGTAATTCCTGAGTGAAGAGCCAGGAGTAACCCCTGTGCATCGCCGGGTGTGACCCAAAAACCAAAAAAAAAAAGGTCATCTTTCATATTTTACCCCAGCGAATAAGGAGGATTCCCAATTTAATAATTGGCTAACTCTTGAACCTTCCATATATTTGACATTTCAAATTCCAATGTCCCTTGCTCTGGTCCTTTATACTGTTTTCATAGGCTGAAGATACTATTGTTGCCCTTTTCAAAAGGTAGTTCTGGGAAACTGCTCCATCTACATCTGTAGGCTAAGGAAGTCTTCAGAATCATCCTGTCTGAGCCTCTAGGGGAGAAAGTGAATCTAGAGACCCCCTCCCCCAAGAATACCTATTTGATATGTGCCTAATATATTAAGATAGACTGTTACGGTTATTGACGGAAACATGGCATTATTTGTAAGCACCAGTCAATTAAATCTAATTCTAAGCCTATCTTTCTCTTGGTTAAACAGATAATGACAGGAACTTTCTTTCAATTACTGGATCATTTCAGATTTTTCTAGTGGGGCAATATAAAATTTTATATGAGAAAGAAAGAAGTAATGATTACCTTGGCTTGGATCCTCCTAAAAAATGACCCTGGAACAAGATGTGACTTCATTTGGGAGGTGTTCCTGGAAACACAAATAGAGGAGGCAAGGAAGTAAAGAAAGTGTAAATTTTAAAGCGTGCTTTCACTATGGGTAACTAAATTTCAATTCCTTGGGAGATAGTGTAGAATACTCCTCATTTATTCCTCATTGAAGTGTGAAGTGGTGACGGTACTTAATAAACTGACTTGCAGTCTGGATTAAAAACCTCTAGTAGGGACAATCATAAGCTCAAATAGAAGGGAATGAGAAATATGGGAGCTTGACTGTACCAACTACAATATCTTTCACTAAACCTCCAAGTGATTTTAAGACAGTATTAACCAAAGAACATGAAAACGCTAATATGAAAAGATATATGCACCCATATGATCATTGCAAGATTATTCGCAATAGCCAAGGCATTAAAACAACAGAAGTGCCCAGAGATGGATGTTTGGAAAAATTACTGTCACTGTCACCGCTCATCGATTTGCTCAAGCGGGCACCAGCAACGTCTCCATTGTGAAACTTGTTGTTACTGTTTTTGGCACATAAGATACGCCATGGGTGGCTTGCCAGACTTTTCTGTGAGGGCAGGATACTCTCGGTAGTTTGGAAAAATAGAGATATAAAATACGCTCACAATGCAATACTACTTAGTTATAGAAAGAGGCAAAATTCTGACATTTGCAACAGCATGCAAAGTAGAATATGGAGAAAGAGTGTTGCTATATAATTTTACTTATATGTGGAAAATAAAGAAATAAGGCAGTGGGTACAAAAAAGCTCTAAAATAACCCAAAACCAAATTGGTTATTACAAAAGGGGAAGAGGCTTGATGTGGATAAAATGAGTAAAGGCAGCTAAGGTTGTGGTGATGGATAATCTTTTGGTGTTGATCATAATGTTCACATTATGTTTACAGATGTAGATTTACAATATTTTATACCTAAAAGTTATATACTGTTACAAAGCAATGTTACTTCAATAAAATTGTTTGTAAAAGTAATGATAATGACAACAGTGGTAACACTTGAGTTCAAAAAGTTTAAGATTTTACATAATAGCTAATTGAAATATAATTTTACCAGACATAGTATTAAAGTATACACTGCACAGTTTTTTATTTTATTTATAAAGTTCACTACCCCAGTAATTTTAAAACATTTTTGCCTCCTCCCAGGAATATGATTTTTGTGGATACCACATAATGCGGGTACACCCTAGAACAACACATCATGTTGCCATCTGTAAAGAGGACAGATTGCATGCATCAAAGAAATTGGAGTGGGGGGGCTGGAGCAATAGTACAGCGGGTAGGGCGTCATATGGTCCCCTGAGCACCGCCAGGGGTAATTCCTGAGTGCAGAACCAGGAGTAACCCTTGTGCATGGCCAGGTGTGACCCAAAAAGCAAAAAAAAAAAAAAAAAAGAGAGAGAGATTGGAGTGGGACAGAAGGGGCCTCCAGCATAGCAAAAGATGTCTGACTGCTTGAACTGCCTACTTTTCCAATGTGTTTTATTCAGCTGGTTGTAATTGGAAGAGATTCTTTGCACAAAGTATCCCAACATTGATAGGAGAAGTGACTAAAGAAAATTCACCTGTATTCGCCTATACATAAAATGTACATATTTACATGAATACATTTATGTGTATACTTTGGCATTTTATTTTAAATTTAATAATATTTTCCTTAGTCATCATTTTCCTGTCAATTTTAGGGGTATATTAGTTGACCTTTGAGTCTAAATTACAAATTTTGATGTCAAGGTCAGTTCCCTAATTGGTGAACAATAATTACATTGTATTCACCAATTTGGGAAACACACAAAATAAACAATGTTATTAATTCCAAAAGTTTCCAAGTTATCTAATAAAGATATATTGATGGTATTTAAAGAAGATCCACTTAAGGGAAACAGCTCCAGAGCATGAATAAAATAATGTGCATCTTTCTCTCTTTTCCCCAATCTGATCATTAAGTTGTAACTAAAGTGCATTTCATCAAACATCAAGGAGTTTGGTTTATTTTTATTTGACTTGATTTATCATTGGCCTTTTGGGAAGCACTTCTATTAATTTGCTTGTATATAATTGCTGAATTAAAGAGGGTTAAGGTCAATATAAAAGAAAATAGATTAATTTATAAGGAAGTTTTACAATTATATGACTCCAATGTTTAATTTTATATTTATTAGATGTATATATTTTAATGAAAATTTTACATACTACAATGACTAAATATATTTTTTAAAAAGATAATTCTGGATTAATTATCATTGTATGTTTGTTTTTAAGTCTTACTATCAAAAGATAGTCACTCTAAACATTTGGACATATTTTCTCCCTGTTATTTTCATGTATTTATTTTCTCTGCCTGTATTTCTGCATTGCCATATGTTTATATTTATAATCATTTTACAGATGCAATTTGATCTTTTCACCTAATGTTAAGATATAACATTTCCATAATCACACCACTATGATCTTTTTTAACATAAATTCATTAATATCAAACAAGTATAACATATCTTATTTAACTAGTACTATATTTCTAAATGCTATTGTGTCATTTCTATAGATAACATTGCATTTCAGAGTTTTATAAATATTTTTATATTTTATATTATTTCCTAATAAAGAATAATGTTATGGATTTTGTTTTAAATATGTGAACAGTTTAGTTTTTGACAGATACTAACAAATTGCTTTGCTTTATTGTTTTACCAATTACTATATTAGTCACCTTTGTTTCAGCTTGCCATTGGTAGCATTTAATATCATCTTTTCTTTAAACTTTTCTCAAATTGAGAGTTAAAATGGTATTTGTTAGCTTTCCACATTCAGTGAAAATGGTTGTTTTTAGTATGCAATGGCTAGCAAAATTGAACATTTTGTGTGTGTATTATTCAGTTATATATTCTGAAACAGATACTTTAATTTTATATTATATTGACTTTTATATTATATTGACTTTCATATTTAGAATATGGAATTGAATTTATCTTTTTAATATATCAGCATTCTGTTTATGTTTATGTTCTAAACTGGTAAGTAACTAATACTAGAAACATTTTAGTAAAGATGTTGAAATACTGTATTTGAGAATCATGTGTTCTTTCAGTGCCAGTAATCTTCCAGGAGCCTCTTACCCACTTTCAGTGTATAGATTTCACAACCAGGTGTATGGCCTATAGCCATGGATGATTTTGATACTGCAATTAGAACAATATAATCCAATAAGTATACTTCCTTGAACATGTTTTTCCTGTGGTATTATTTTGTGGAAAATTTGTACCGTGATTCAACCATTTTTACAACCTTCTAGGGAAACTCAGCAATTTTTTGTTTTGTTTTGGGGCCACACGCAGAAGTGCTAAGGGGTTACTTCTGCCTTTGAACTCAGGAGTCACTCCTGGTGGGCTCAGGGAACCATATGGGTTCCAGAGATTCAACCCAGTCAGCCGCAGCCAAGGAAAATGCTCTACCCACTGTACTGTACTATCATTTCTCCTGGAAGTCACTAATTTTAAAACTCACATTAGTTAGTAATGTAATTTCAAAATGCCTTCATTTTTCTAGCCGTCAAACAAATGGGGAAATAGATATTTATTGGCTTTTCATATAAGAAAAAAAGAGAGTAAAGTAATTGGGAATTTGAAGGATTCAGATGTATATAGTATGCTAAGAACATGCATGGAGAACCCACAAAAGATAGATCTAAAGTTCCTCAGAAATAAAAAACTCATAGAATGCAGAATAAGCTTTTGAATTTGTGCCTTTTTCTAACAACTACTTTAAAATATGTATTTTCAACCATGATGTAGGTGATGAAATTGCCATTTTCAGTTCCATTGTCTAAGAGTAATTTGTGAACGAAAACAGACTCTTAGCTTTGGACTATAGCTCTATTCAATAAGATGGAGTTGACCACTCACGTTAAAGGTGATTTTTAGGGCCAGAGCAGATATAGTAGATAGGGCATTTGCCTTGCTAACCTACCCCCACTCTCTCAGCACCATGAAAAGTGATTCCTGAGTTCAGAGCCAGAAATAAAGCCAGGTTTGGGAAAAAAAACCCTTTTAAACAAGTTAAGGTGATTTTGCCCTTTTCACTTAGGTTAAATCCTGAGTGTTGGAGTTATTTACAGAGTCTGTGAACAGAAAGTATTTATTTAAAGTGATTAAGCACACACACAATGATGATTTAGATAGAGAAAAGTATTAAACCACATTTAATACAGGAAATTTCTGTTAATCGCTGCTACTATATAGACAAGATGCCCTTTTGTTCTACAATCTAATGATGCAGGCATGAATTTTAAATGCCTCAGAGAAATTAATAATAAGGTTCTCAGAACACCTCTTCCAATAATACTATGCTAAGTGATATTCAGCAGAGGTAACAGTTTAATTTTATGATCAGTGCCCAGATTAAAGAAAACTCTCTAGACGTTAGATGTGAGTCAAACTAGTTGTAGAGCTGTTATTGAACGGTAAAAATTTGAGAACCTGTTTAAATCCTTTTCCAGATAAAAGATTCCACTTCTATGGTGGTACTTTTAATTTTATGTGGCAATTTGCCACAATACTGCCATTCAGGTTGACATCTTCAATCTCCCATCCAGCAGGGGTTTGTCTACAGAGAACGAGACAGACACACGAGGAGATAGACACACAAGGGCTGTCCAAGCTTTAGGTTCAACTGGGCAAATATTGGTGAGCTCATAGGCTGACCATTTATTCAACACCATATTCAACACTGTCCTGGTTTCCAACATGTGAGTCACTGTTTAAGTTGACAGAGACATTAAGGACAGTAAGTACATCTCTCAGACATGGAGAGTATCATGCTAAGTGAAATGAGTCAGAAAGAGAGAGACAGACATAGAAGACTGCACTCATTTGTGGAGTATAGAAGAACATCATATGAGGCTGACACCCAAGGACAGTAGATACATACAAGGGCCAGGAGGATTGCCCCATAGCTGGAAGCCTGCTTCTTGAGCAGAAGAGAGAAGGCAGATGGAATAGAGAAGGGATCACTAAGAAAATTATGGCTGGAGTAATCAGTCGGGATGGGAGATGTGTGCTGAAAGTACATAATAGACCAAACATGATGACCTCTTAGTGTCTGTGTTGCAAGCCATAATGCCCAAAAGTAGAGAGAGAGTATGGGGAATATTGTCTGCCATGGAGGCAGGGGGAGGGTGGGAAAGCAGGGGTATACCGGGATATTGGTGGTGGGGAATGTGCACTGGTGGAGGGATGGGTGTTTGATCATTGTGAGATTGTAACCCAAACATGAAAGCTTGTAACTATCTCACGGTGATTCAATAATTTTTTTAAAAAAAAGGATAGTAAGTATATCAACATTCAATAGGCACAAAAAGAGCCGAAGCGGAAGTATTTCACGAAGCAAACCAGCTTGCACCCTTAAAGTATTAAGTTGTGACAGTTTCCTCTTTTATTTTTTTGCCTATATTGCCCTCTCCTTCCAAAAGATGCTGAACTGAGGCTGGAGAGACAGTACAGTGGGGGCATGCATGAGGCATGAGAGCTTGCATGAGGCTGACCAGGCCTCAAAACTGGACACCCCACAATGTCCTTTGAGCGCCACCAAGAGCAATCCCTGAGTAAAGAGCCAGGAGTAAGCCCTGAACACTGCCGGGGGTGGCCCCAACACCAGGAAAAAAAAATAAAAGACCTTAAACTGATTTATCCTATTGTTTTCTGGTCACATTTTTGCTAGCCCATCATATTCTAAACTGTTTTACTATTTTTTTAAACTCTTTTACTAAGGGACTGAACAACCTTGAAGTTTTGTTAGGGGGATGATTTATGACATTAATGCCTTGTATTAAAATTTTAATTAAAAATATATTTAAAACAGAAAATTTGGGATTGAAAAATGTAAATGGGCACTTATGATAATATGATACACTGATATTGATCCAGATGATATTCAAATAAATGTTGTGATGAATCAGATTTTGAGAGGAAATATATTCTTATAAACACACCAGAGTATGTTCTTTGCAAAATGAGACCCTCTTTATCCTTACCACCTGAAAAAATTGAACTGTTTGATTTGTCTTTAATGTTAGCAACAAATATTTATTGATTGTGTCTATATGTCAAATATTGTCCCTGGTGGAAAGGATGAATTTGGAAACAAAACATGTAAGATCCCTACCCTCATATGGGCTGTCACTTAGTTGAGAAGACTCCTACAATAAGTAACCAATGAATCAACCAAGTGGGTAACTGCATACTTACAAAGTGCAGTCGATTCTTGAACAACACAAAGGTTAGGGATGCTGATAACTGCACAGCAGAAAATTCAGGTGTAATTTACAGTCTGTAGCACTGAGGCAGTTACTAAATATTGGACTGGAGCGCTAGCACAGCAGGTAGGGCATTTGCCTTGCATGCAGACAACCCAGGTTGTATTCCTCCGCCCCTTTCGGAGAACCTGGCAAGCTACCGAGAGTATCTCGCCCATATGGCAGAACCTGGCAAGCTCCCTGTGGCGTATTTGATATGCTAAAAACAGTAACAACTGGTCTCACAATGGAGACATTACTGGTGCCCGCTCGAACAAATCCATGAGCAAAGGGATGACAGTGATACAGTGAATTTACAGTCTGTCCCATATACATATGAGGGTTCCACATCTGGGGTTTAACTAACTGATATCTGTTGTTGGTGAATCCATGAATGTGGAACCCTTGGAAGAAAGTAATCCATTTGTAAGTGGAGCTGTGCAGTGTGAGCTGTGTCATTTATGGGGAAACTCTATAGCTAGTGATAAGTAATTTATGAGAAATAAAATATAACAAAGTCATATAAGCCCTCTTCTATATAGAAATGTGAAGAATAAGTTGAGATCCGAGGAACACATTTATAGGAAAAGTGTAATGGTTGGTGCAAAGCTCCTTTTAGGAGAACAACTTTGATTTCTTTAAGATGCAGGAAGAAAAATAGCATAGCAGAAATGAAATAAGCAAAGGGCAGTAAGGCATGAGTGAGCTAATACTGGGGCCTGTTAGTTAAGAAATGGGGTGGAATAACCCATTTGCAATGCAAGCCATTTTTTTAAAAAAATTCAGACAATTTTATTTTTAAAAAGGTATGTTAAAACTTGGAAATTTTCTGAAAGATTGCTATTTCAGTAGTCCAAAGGAAAGATGACACTATCTTGGAACAAGGTTTCAGTAGAGATGTTAGGAAATAGTTGTACTCAGCTGAAATTGATTTATTGATGTATTGATTGAGGTCAGAGTAGCTGGCAAAAGAAAGATCAAGGACGAATCCTGGACTTAGAACTGAATGGCTGAGTAAAATGTGATTTTTAGAAGAGATGTCAAAATATTCTTTTTGGGTTTGTTTGTTTGTTTGAGAGCCATACCCAGTAATGTTTAGGAGATACTCCTGGTTTGGAGCTTGGATGTCAATCCTGGAGATGCTGGAGGACCATGAGGTGATGGGATTCAAATCTGGGCCTCCCACAAGCAAGTCTGTGCTCCAATCGTTTAAGCTATCTCCCTGGCCTTCTGATGCTGATTTATCTAAATATATTGTCAGATTGTACCAGTTCTTTTACAAAAATGTTTCAACAAACAGAACTTGCCTTGCCTCTTCTTAGTATCTTTTGTTTGCTTTTGTTTAAATCCATGATACAATTTACCTATCTGTTCTTTTTTTATATAGAATTAAAAAGAAGGTTCCTCAAGACCTAGTAATCTTGTGTGTGTGTGTGTGTTTCATGTGATTTAGGAAAGATTATGTATTGTCACTGGGCCAGCAAGAACTGAGACTTACTTATCTGAGAGCCTTTGTAGCAACAAGTTCATTACATGTACTAGTGGCAGTAATAGCAATGAACTCCTATTATGTCTGATACCCTTTCCTGAATTGGACATGTAATATTTATCTCATTTAATGCTCACCATGGGCTGGAGTGATAGCAGAGCGGTTGGACTTTCGCCTTTCATGTGGCCAACCCGTGTTCGATTTCTCCGCTCCTCTCGGAGAGCCCAGCAAGCTACTGAGAGTATGGAGCCCACACGGCAGAGCCTGGCAAGCTACCTGTGCGTATTGTATATGCCAAAAATAGTAACAATAAGTCTCTCAATGAGAGATGTTACTGGTGCCCGCTCGAGCGAATTGATGAGCAACGGGATGACAGTGACCAGTGACCAATGCTCACCATAACTCATGGGAGGAAAATAGTATTGAAATAAGATGGATCAAATTCAAGTGTAGATGTGATTTTAATTAAGAAGCTCCAAAGAGAAACTATTCCCTTAAGGCCAAAGATGGACTGTTTTGTGCTATTTTCTGGACAAAAACAGACAATGGTATAGGCAGTGAATGATGAAAGACATACTTTAATCTTGCAAGAACATTTTTTTATTTAACTGAGAACAAGAATATTGCTCTCTTGGTCAACTAGTGAGGGCAACAGAATGCACAAGTGTTCTTGGCTGAGAACCAAGAGCATGAGAAGCAAGGAGACGATAGTGTTTGATGCCTTAGAATTTCTCGATTTTCTTTCATAAACATTCAACCTTAAAACTCTGTTACTTTCAAAGGTTCTTTTCTTCTCAAGAGGATTATTGTCCTTTTGTACTATTCAAAATGTTCTTAGTACAAACAGTCCATGCTACCAATGACTCAAAGTTGAAATACTGTGCTAAAACGGAATTGGGCACAGTCCTAAGGATATATTGTGTGTTTTGTACAGAACCACTGAATCTTAAACATTTGGGATTATGAGTTACATTGTGAGATCTGGACTTGATGAAGTAATGTTAAGCCACAAATTATGTATATAGAAGCAAAATTCTACCAAAATATTAAAAAATAACATAAAATCTAGGTGTTTATACCAGTATTGTCAGATTTGGTCTATAGATAAATCTATATTATATCAACAGATGATGACTGGTGCTGTAAAAAGGTGTGATGTTACAATTATGTGCATGAAAAACTATCACTAACAGTATTTTGAATCACAGGATTTCAACCAATAAAAATAAATTAATTTTTAAAAAAGAAATCTTAAGCTGTCAACAATCATTTGAAAGGAGTAGAAGTGAAAAATTAGAGGCATGATGAATTCCAAAGTCCAGACTGCTTATCAATAGAGAGCAGTAGAGAGTAAAATAAGACCCAATATTTGCAAGCTATTGTGCATATGTAGTTTTTTCACCAACTCTGCCTACAAGGCATCATATTCATTTCACAACTACTCACACTCATCAGTTACTAATTTTCAATGTTTTCATATATTAAATTTTAAAGAAGGGAACAAATGGCCTAACCAATGGCAGATCCAGCATAAAAGATTACAGAGGCCCACCACTTTGCATGGCATTTAAATATGCTGGCTAAAAGTATCTGGATTTGTTTTGACTCAGAATGACTGAACAGATGTCCTAAGTGAATGGAGAAAATTTATCCCAGCTATAGGCACCCCGGAAACAATTATCCCAGACGGAAATAGATAGTTATGATTTTCTCTGATCACTAGTGTTCATTTTTATGTGGCAAGTACTCATCTGATAGTGATACTGACAGAGTATATGTCTTCTTACTAAAATTTAAAGTTTCTCTGTTTTTGAGAGCATAAGTTATTTCTGAAAAGAATAAAAACTAATAAACATATAAGTAACTTAATCTGAGTTATATTTGAGGCTTTATCTTTGCAAACATAGCCAGCTTGTTTTGGCTTTCTGTTAAGTCTTTTATCAAACTACAAGTTGGGTTTTGGCCAGACATGGAGTTTTCAACATATTTCTTATCTGAATTTAGAAAAAAAAGAAAAATACTCCTTCTAAAAATTATTTGTGAGTAAAAGGTTTAAAATTGTGGTGATTCCAAGAGCTTCTTGTGGATTTAGATTCAAATTTTGCTTCAACCCATATGGTCTCTTAAGTCTTATTGGAGGTGATCTAAAAGGGTTGTAATATATTCATTACTACAGAAACCCCACCTTGGAGCTCCTAACATACCCGAGGGTTTATAAAGGCAAGCTGTTTGTTAAAGCAAGTTGTCTAGAGCCTAAGAAAGTGTTTTGTCAGGAAAATTATTAAAGCCTAGGTTATATCTGGCAGGAGAAGGTGGATTTGGGTGAAAACTTCACAATATGACCAAGGCATGGGAACCCTTATAGTGTGAGCATATAGAAATAACCATGAACATAGGGGTTTTAATATTGCTTAAGGGTGGAGTGGGAGCAGAAGCTAAATGTCACACTCGGTCTTGCAGGACATTAAGCATTAGGGTAAGATGAGAAGTGAGACTAGGAAAACTAAAGGATATAGTTTCGACTTTAGACTTTATCTCTTAGGTAAAAGAGTAGGTTTAAGAGAAATTGTGGGAAATAAATAGTATTTACTTAATTGCTTCAGGTTTGTCAATCATCTTTGCATTGGTAAATATGCTGAAAAGTAGGTTATTTCCTTGGTGGTTTGATGAAGGTAGAGTCCTGCTTTGGGACAGAAAGAGTCACAATCTTTGAAGCATACAGGGAGCTGAGGAACTAGTGAAGACCCAATTCTGCTCTATCCTCCCATACTAACCTACTATGACTTAGTTCCCAGTGTTAATTTTTAATTAAATAACCATGAGATACATAGTTACAAAGTTTGTCATGGTTAGGTTTCAGTCCTGTCCTTTCAACATGTGAAAATTCCCACAACCAATGTCCCCAGTTTCCCTCCTTCCCATCCTCCATCACTAGTCTGCCTCTATGGCAGTCACTTTTGCTCTCCCTCCCTCCCTCTCTCTCTCTTTTCCCTTTTGGGCATTATGGTTCTCAATACAGGTATCAAAAGTTATCATGTATATCCATTTAGCTACTTTCAGCACTCAATTCTTGTCCAGAGTGATCATTTCCCACTATTATTGTCAGAGTGGTCCCTTCTCTATCCTAACTGCCTTCTCCCCCTCTCTCCCACCCTCACAATGGCAAGCTTCCAACTAACACCCACGGACAGTAGAGACATGGGCCAGGAAGGTTCCTCCATGGTTGGAAGCCTGCCTCATGAGCTGGGAGAGAAGGCATCTGGGATAGAGGAGGGATCACTAAGTCAATGACGATTGGAGTTATTGCTCAGGATGGGAGATGTGTTTATAATATAGTATTGTCTCCTCAGATATTGGTTGCTTCTAGAAAAACTGAGCTTAAGAATGAATATGGTAATTAAGTAAAGCAATGTGATACTCTAAAGACAAGTGAATTGGTAATTATATTTAATTTTTGAATCTTTTATTTGTTGTCATGAAGGTGATTTCAATAGTTAAAGCTTACGGTATCATAATGCGAAATTACTACCAAAGTGCCATGACCCACACTGTAGTCCCTATGTTTATTCTACTTGATCTTTTTCTCTATCCTATCCCCACTGTTTGGTAATTGGTTTTGTATTACAATTCCAAGAGTTTGTCGCTGTTCAGTATTGTCTATTTTCTTGTTTGACTCTCTTCATTCTGTGTAATATAGAGCTAATGATTTTATAAATGGCATTGATAACCATTGTATTTTTAGTGGAGTTTAATAAGAAAATTCACAGCAGGCACTCTTAAAAGTATTGTGAAAATTATAGAAGCAATTTACTATATGGACTATGTGATACTGGCTATAACTAATTTCTTAGTGCACATAACAGAAGGTTTTAGATCATTCATGTACCATTGTTATAACTATTATCTGCTCTGTGTTAAATGATAAAAGGCCCCCTCTTTATTATACTCTCACTGAAGACTAAAATTCAGACCCTTAATCTCTCACCATGAAACTCACTCAAATAACACTTATTTAAACTAATGTACAATTGGGTATTGAAAAATACTGCCAATAAGCCTCTTTCATTCTCTGCCCTGACACTATACCTCATTCCCTACCTAACACCCTAATATTCATAATACTTATAACAGCTTTAAAACGTGTAATTTTGGGGCTGGAGTGATAGCCCAGCGGGGAGGGCGTTTGCCTTGCACGAGGCCGACCCAGGTTTGATTCCCAGCATCCCATATGGTCCCCTGAGCACCGCCAGGAGTAATTCCTGAGTGCAGAGCCAGGAGTAATCCCTGTGCATGGCCAGGTGTGACCCAAAAAGGAAAAAAAAACGTGTAATTTTCCTGAGCATCTAGCATTCTCATCACCATGTTATCCGAAAGTAAGTTCAAGGAACAATAAAATGACTTCATGATAAGAACTATTATAGGGGTTAGATGCTTTTTTATTGTAAAGTTCTACCAGTGCCTTATATGTCTTGGATATTAGCACCTTATCTAATGGGTATTGATAATTAATTTTTCCCATTCGGTTGGCTGTATCTGCCTCTTGGTCACTATTTCTTTTTGAGATGCAGAAGCTTCTTAGTTTAATGTACTCCCTTAATTTATTGTAGTCAAAAAATGGGAAAACATTTGAGGAAAACAGAAAATTCCTCAAAAAAGAAATACAAGTGGCCAAAAGTCACATGAAAAAAATGCTCTACATGACTAATCATCAAGGAGATGCAAATTAAAGCAACAATGACATATCATCATACACCTCAGAAACTGGCACACATCAAAAAGCACAAGAGAGGCTGGAGTGATAGCACAGCGGGTAGGGTGCTTGCCTTGCACGCGGCCGACCCGGGTTCAATTCCCAGCATCCCATATGGTCCCCTGAGCACCGCCAGGGGTAATTCCTGAGTGAAGAGCCAGGAGTGACCCCTGTGCATCGCCAGGTGTGACCCAAAAAGCAAAAAGAAAAGCACAAGAACATGGACTGGAGTGATAGCACAGCAGGTAGGGTGTTTGCCTTGCACGTGGCTGACCCAGGTTCAATTCCCAGCATCCCATATGGTTCCCTAAGCACCGCCAGGAGTAACCCCTGAGCATTGCCGGGTGTGACCCAAAAAACAAACAAACAAAAAAGCACAAGAACAACCAGTGTTTGGATGCAGGGAGAAAGGGAAATTCCTTGTAGGTGGGAATGCCAAAAAAGAGAGAGAGATGCCCAAAAGGGGAGAGGAATAGGGAGGGGGGAGAGAGGGAAGGAGGAAAGGAGGGAGGGATACAGAGAGAGAGATAGAGAGAGAGAAGAAAAGTGCCTGCCATAGAGGCAGGTTGGGTGTTGTGCTGGCAGGAGGGATACTGGGGACATTGGTGATTGGCAATATACACTGTTGGAAGGATGGGTGTTGGAACCACTTTGCAACTGTGTATCTCACAGTGAATCAATTAAAAAACTTAATTTAAGATAATATTATAGGATTATAAATTATAGTAACATTTCCTGCATTTATGTTTGCTGTGGCTGCTATAACAAAATTATAACTCACATAAAATGGCTGACATGGACCGGAGTGGTAGTACAATGGATAACGTGTTTACCTTGCATGCAGCCAACCCAGGTTTTATTCCTGTCATCCCAAATGGTCCCTCAAGCACCTCCAGAAATAACTCCTGAGTGCAAAGCATCATGAGCATCACCAAGTGTGGTCCCCACACCGAACAAATAAATAAAATGGAGGACATAACTCACTATAAAATGCCTGCCTTAAAATAACAAAAGTGGAGGCAAGAACACCAAGATCAAGCTTTCAACAATATTGGTTCCTTCTGAAGGAAGAATATGTTTTGTATCTCCCTTAGCTCTCATGGTTTGTTGCCATCTTTGTATTGAAGAGACATAAATCTGCTATCTTCATTTTCACATAGTGTTTTCTGTGAGTGCAAATCTGTCCCTGATTTTTACCTTAAAAGGATGTAAGTGATATTGGATTACAGTTCACCCAATCATTTTAGAAGCTCTTTAAAAACTCTATTTCCACATAAAACCACGTTTTGATGTACTGGATAATAGGGCTTCAACATAAGAATTTGAGGAGGGAATGGTTCAGCACCTAATATCATGATACCTCAGTTTACTTATCTACCTTTCTTTGGCCTAATTTATGGCACCTCAGAAGGTGACAGTCCATTTCCCTTCCCTGGTGTTCCAACTGTGACATATCCCCCAGGCCTTAGAGATCCCTATCAACCAGATTCTGCTTTTAACATTTTTGCTAGATTTGCTTATTCCATTTATCCATGCTTCTCTGCCTCTATTGGTCCCCCTTGTTTTGTTTTCAGGTCACACCTGGTGGTGTTCAAGGCTTACTATTGGCTTTGCAGTCAGGGATCACTCCTGGTAGGCTTGGAAGACCATGTGGGGTGCCGGCGATCAAACCCTGGTTGGCCACTTGCAAGGCAGACATCCTCACCACAGTAATGTTGCTCTGGCCCAGTCCCTCTTGTTTTTTCATAAGACACAGATATCAGAAACTTTAATACCCCTGATTATATTATACACCTGTCCTTAGGTGTCTTTTCTTGAATCAAGATTTTCTTCTCCTACATGGGCACAATGTTTCTTTATTTATTAGCAGCTAGCAATGACAGTCAAATTTCATGTTCAACAGGGAAAATTCAGAACTTTTGGAATCATGAAGGTAGCAGCTATATAGTAAAATTTCAGCTCATTATTATAAAATCGTTATTCTGTTCTATTTCACATAATATAAAGGGTATAATTTTAATCACCTCGTTTTACAGCTAGGGAAAGTGAGACCCATAGAAATGAGGACTCTTGCCTGAGGTCATACAGCCAGCCACTAGCCTATTCAGCACAGAACATTTCTTATATAATGAGAATGGCAAAGTTCTGTTTTATTCTTGAGTCAGATGAGATTTTCTTTCCACTATGGTCCTTGTACCCTGCTGACTGCCTTGATCTTTGGCTCATGGGTGTTTTTCAGGGGCAGAAAATGTATAGCTCCTATACCAGGATTCTGGTTCCCATTCCAGGTTCCCAGAAGATGGATGGTGAGCAAGACAGGCTGGCTATTACTTATGACTACTTTGTGACTTTTGGGGGTTCAGTTTTTTATTGGGGGGCCACACCCTGGAGTGTTTAGGGATTACTCCTAGCTCTGCACTCAGGGATCACTCCTGGTTGTATTCAGGGGATCCTATGGGATGCCGCATATTCAACCTGGCTCAGCTACATGCAAGGCAAGCACCATACCCACTGTACTATTGCTCTGATCTCTACTTTGTGACATCTTTTTTCCTAATTTCTTGTTACATCTCACCCATGAATCTCTTCCTTGAGAATGCCTACATTTTATCTTATCCCTCTAAAATTCCCAATCTACCATTCCATTTTTATTTTATTTATCTATTTTTTAAATTTTTAAATTTTTATTTTTTTTACCATTCCATTTTTAATGAAAGATGCTTGAATGGAAACCTATTTGAGGCATTCTACATCAGGCTATCTTCTGTTAGCCATTTGTAACACCTAGTCCTTTCACAGGTTAGGTAACAGTTAACTAAAGTGAACTAAGGGAGTGTGGTATCTCTGTAATTGTACATATATCTTAAAGTTGTTTATGATTCTAAAAGTCAAATTGGAGGCACACCCAGAAAACGTGATATAATAAACCACACTTTGGCAGGAGGAATCTTAAATTACAACCAGTAACAATCTAAATGTGTCACAAAACCTTCATCAACCTATTCCTGGAGGATTCCTGATCACTTCTTGCACTCTCATGTACAAAGAAAGTGAACTTTGGTACTGGTGGAGTTGGCAGAAGAAGTTTAGGGGTACACCCATACACACAGAAAAGTAGAGAGCCATGGTGGCATGGATTTTATGCTGACTGCAGAGGAAGTCAGGATATCGGTACACAAAAGTCTCTAGAAATTCCTGTGAGTTCTTCCACAGAGGAAAATACAATCTCCATAGTCTCCCAAAAGCTGTGTACTGTGATCAAACACTAAAGCTTCAACAGGAGTTTTAACTATTCTAGTGTATCAATCTGAATACCTCTGCTCTTGAAAATCTAGGGAACTCTGTTTTCAGGGAAAACCCTGCTGGTTGCAGAAACCTGAAACTGGGCTTGAGGAAAGAAATAAGACCATGGATTTTGTGCTCAGATTGGGGAATTGTTGTTATTTCAGGGGAAAGGGGAATAATGAGATATTTAATTCCCATGCTGGTTCTCCTCCTCCCTTAGGGCAGTGACTAAAGGAAACCTCAGAAAGTTTGAACTCTCACTGCCCACACACCCGATGCCATGAAAAATAGAAAGACCAGAGCTACAAAACTTGAGCCACAGAATGGAAAAACACGGCAAATGTCAAAAAGTGTGATCACTGTGACATACTGAATAAAAAATACAAACACTCAGAATCATAATGACACATAAATGGGGAGTCTAATCGTCTATTTAAAATAACTTTTATGAGGAAAATCAATGAGCTACATCAATGAACTTTAAGCCATAAATGTAGGAGCAGAACTTCTTCAACAAAGATAATGAAGCTATGAAAAAAATTATAGAAGCTAGATATAAAAAACTCGATGAATGAAATTAAAACTATGGAAAGCATAGCCGGAATACTTTGTCTTGCCGTGCATGAAATCAGGAAAATTGAAGATGAAAATCCCAGTAAATGACTGAAGTGGAATAAGAGAGAAATAAAGTTTTGAGAAAAGAAATCTTAAAAAATTACAAGGTTTCATTAGAAGAAGAAATATAAGGATGATGCATATACCAAAAGGTAAAGAAAGATAGAAGGGAATCACAGAAACTATTCTAAGAAATTGGGGGCTGGATATATCATACAGCAGTAAAGTACTTGTATTACATATGGCTTATGGAGGTTTGATTCCTGGAACCCCCTATAGATACAAGCCCCATCAGGAGTGATCTCTGAGTGCAGGGCAAGAAATAATCCCTGAGCATATCCAGGTATGGCACACACAAAAAAAGGGAATAATAACTGATAACTTTCCAAAGGAAAGAACTACCCTACCCATAAAAATTCATGAAGCTAATAGAACACCTGCTCTTGAGTTCTAGGGAATTCTGTTTTCAGGGCAAACCCTGCTGGTTGTAGAAACCTGAAACTGGGCTTGAGGAAAGAAATAAGACCATGGATTTTGTGCTCAGATTGGGGAATTGTTGTTATCTCAGGGGAAGAGGAAATAATAAGATATTTTATTCCCATGCTGGTTATCCTCCATGATGGGTCTCATTCCTCTGACCCTGAAAGAGCTTCCAATGTGGCACCATTGGAAAGGATGAGTAAAGAGAGGCTTCTAAAATCTCAGGGCTAGGACGAATGGAGACATTACTGAGACGAAATTCGATGATCAATGGGATGACGATTAGTAGAACACCTAAATTTCTAAATAAAAATACTTACTCCAAAAAACATTATTTTGCAATTATTAATGAGCGATAGTACAGCGGGTAGGACGTTTGTTTGCCTTGCTGACCTGGGTTCAATTCCTCCGTCCCTCTCGAAGAGCCCGCCAAGCTACCAAGAGTATCCCACCCGCATGGCACAGCTTGGCAAGCTACCCATGATGCATTCAATATGCCAAAAACAGTAACAAGTCTCACAATGGATATGTTACTGGGTGCCCACTTGAGCAAATTGATGAACAATGGGATGACTGTGCTATAGTGTTACCGTGCAATGTCTTTTATTTTATTTTATTTTATTTTATTTTGCTTTTTGGGTCACACCCAGCGATGCTCAGGGGTTACTCCTACCTTTGCACTCAGGAATTGCTCCTGGCAGTACTTGGGGGACCATATGGGATGCCGGGGATCAAACCCGGGTTGGCCGCATGCAAGGCAAACGCCCTACCCGCTGTGCTATTGCTTCGGCCCCGTGCAATGTCTTTTAATAAATACAAATTGAAGCTGGTTAAAGGAAGATAGCATGAGAGTAAGCTATTGCATATTTTAGTAGAAATTATCAAATACAAGATCATAGAATGAAATATTCGTAATTCTGAATGATAAAAAAATACCTACAAGAAAAATCTACCCTAAAAATAGCAACCCATTGCTGGTCCCAAGTACCAAAAACCCATCAACCTACATAGTGAGACCAAGTATCACTAGAAGTAACCTATCTCCCCCCAAGATTAGATTACTATACTCTTAAAAATTATCATTTAAATACAGTGAAGCAGTAAAGGTTCTCCAAGATAAACAAACACTAATGGAGTTTATCACCACCAGACTCATCCCTCAAAAAAGTGAAAAAAAAACCTAACTATATAAAAGCAAAGCAAAAATATTGCACAATGAGAGTGTGTTAAATAATAACACAGAATTTTAACATAACAAAAATAAATGAAACAACAGACTATTAAAGACAAGAAACAAGTAGAAAAAGATTCACTGAGATAGTACAAGGGTTAAGGCATGTGCTTTGCACATAGCTGACTCTGGATTATTGAATTATTTATTATCCCTAGATTATTGAAATAAGGACAGGGAAGAAAAGAAATTGAGGGGAAAGTAAAAAGAGGTGTTGGAGCGGATATAACAGGCATAGGGGTCAAGGACTCCCAGCACACTGGTGGTATATGCATATGTGTAAACTGAGAGCCAACAACACTGCAAGGAGGAGACCCAAACTACAGTAATTAAACTTAAAAATGTGTCTGCCATCTCCCACAAGGAGTGAATCTGGAGATATTGGTGGAGGCAAGATCACACTGGTGGTGAGGTTGGCATTGAAAAGTTGTATATCTGAAACTATAATGAACAACTTTATAAATCACAGTTCCTTAAATAAGTGCACATATCTAGAGTTAATATCAAAAGTAAAAGTCTCCAAAAAGACAATGTTTGTCTCATTATACATATTCCATCAAATTTCCACAAGCATTTCAGGTAAACTAAATATTCATCTTTTATAGAATGGATTTTAAAAATAAATAGTATAGCAAACAGCTAAGAAAATACAAGGATAAAATTTCTGGGATTGCATTTTTTTTGATGGGATACCATGTTGAGAAAAAGCAAAAAGAAATTTTCTCAAGTATATAGCACAAACTAGATATCATACTCTTTTCAAACAATAAAGTATTAAAACAAAAGCTTAGCTGTGAGAAAAAAACTTATGATTGCTGACATTTTGGGAAAGTGCAATAATTTGCATATAAAGCATGATCAAGAAAATTTTAATGGTTTTATACAAATTTTGAAAGATAATCTCATTCTAATATCTTGAAACAGCCTCATCTGGAAAAAGGTTTCTATAGCAACTTTGTGAAATGTTGACTTTTTTTCAGCTCTTTCAAGAGCATAAATCATCTCATGGCCTGAGACTTCTATAAAGGTCTCCTTTACTTTATGAGCTATTATCATTTACTTTTCCAATATGTATGTTTTACTGTCTTTGAGAAAATCAAGCAAAGGGCTTCCAAGAAGGTTTTGAGTCTATCTGTACCATATTTGAAGTCAAGATAGGAGCAATATAAATCTAGATTCTGTTTTCCAGTAATAAATTAATGGTACACGTGGATTGGTGTGTGTGGCTTATATCATATGTTCTGATTTTTCCAAAAAGCTGTGATTAGTCTGTTCTCAAGAAAGAGTAGTCATTCAGTCTTTAAGGAGAAGGAACTGTTTGGCTACAACATCTCATAATGAGTAGTTTACAAGAACTACCCTAGAATTCACTGCTCCAGAAACTTTCAAATTCTCCTATAATAATCTGTTCTCCGTGGGACTTCGCTCATGTGTGAGGCTCGGAGAACCATTACAGAACCCAGGTAATGCGGAACTTTGTGATCTTGGACTCTGGGCTCAATGGGACCTGGGAGCAGAGATCCTCTGCCTGCTTCCCCCAGTCTCCCGCCACCCAGGGGTCACACCCATAAGCCACCTCCTGCTGGTGCCAGATAATCTCCTCATCTGCGACCCTCCAGAATTCATGGCTGCTTCTCCCGGGAGAGAGCATAAAATGAGGTTCCTATAATCATGCCACCGGACTCCGTGCCAGGCTGTTTCCACTCAGGGCGCCCCAGAGGGGGGCGGGTGAGAGCCCTCCCTGCCCCAAGAGATCCATCCCTTGCAGCCGACCTCCACTACCCAACCATTGCCACGCTCCAGGCCGCTTTCCACACGCTCAGGCCAAACCTCACATATGAGTGAACCTGGACCGCGCTGCCGCAAATCATACGACAAACCCATACCTGTTTTCTATAAAAATCATAGAGGGAAATATATATTTATATATGTATAATATATATACATATATGTCTATATATATATAAATGCCTCTCGGAGAACCTGGCAAGTTACCAAGAGTATCTTGCCTGCATGACAGAGCCTGTCAAGCTTCCCGTGGCATATTCAATATGCCAAAAGCAGTAACAATAACAGGTCTCATTCCCCTGACCCTGAAAGAGCCTCTGATCATTGGGAAAGATGAGTAAGGAGAGGCTGCTAAAATCTCAGGGCTGGGAAAAACGGAGATGTTACTGGTGCCCACTCGAGTAAATTGATGAACAATGGGATGACAGTTATACAGTGATACAGTGAGTCTGTTCTCAGGGCTTGGGTACTAAAATCTCCAGATGGGGGCTGGAGCGATAGCACAGTGGGTAGGGCATTTGCCTTGGATGTGGCTGACCCGGGTTCGATTCCCAGCATCCTGTATGGTCTCCTGAGCACCGCCAGGGGTAATTCCTGAGTGCAGAGCCAGGAGTGACCCCTGTGCATCGCTGGGTGTGATGCCAAAAAAATAAATAAAATCTCCAGATGAATTTTAACAGTATATTCTTTCCAAGGAAGTTAATAAAGAAATAGTCTCATTTTAAAACTTAACCACTTCAAGAATTTTAATAACACAGGACTTTGTATATTATAGAAAGTCATGTGACCAGTCACAAGGCACAGAAATAGAACTGGGTTTTAGACATAGCTATGCAATCACTTCGAATAATGTTGAACAAGACAATGAATTTCTGAACTAGTTTCCCTCCCCCCTTCTCCCTCCCTCCCTCCCTCCCTCCCTCCCTCCTTCCTTCCTTCCTTCCTTCCTTCCTTCCTTCCTTCCTTCCTTCCTTCCTTCCTTCCTTCCTTCCTTCCTTCCTTCCTTCTTTCCTTTGCTTTGGGGGCCATACTCAGCAGTGCTCATGGCTTGCTCCTAGCTCTGTACCCAAAGATCAAAGATCCTGGTGGTTTTCAGGGGATTTTATGGGGTCACAGAGATTGAACCTAAGTCTACCACATGCAAAGCAACATCTTACCCACTGTATTGTATGTCTCTGGTCCCCACCTTCATTTTCTATTGTAGAAAATAGGAATTATAACTGTAAGTCTTGCAGAATTCTTGTCAAGGATTGGATGTGTGAATATTAGAAATCATAGTACTGTAAAGTAGTTATTAATATTAGCTGGTCCTTTCTCCCAGTTCTTCCTCTTTGAAAAATACAAAGGAATCTTTATTATTTCTGGTGTTCCCAGACAAAATCATTTTAGTGTGTTCAAATACTGTCTTTTATGCTATATTAAAAATATTTTGTTAGATGATGGGGAAATAGTACAGAGGTTAAAGCACTTGTCTTTCAGGCAGCTAACTCCAGTCTTATTACTGGCACCTCATACAGTGCTCAAGGCACCACCAGGACTAACCCCTGAGCAAAGAGCCAAGTATAAGCCTTGAGAACAGGTAGGTGTGGCCCCCAAATAAAATCAATCAATCAATCAATACAAAAATAGATAACTATCACTGTCATCCCGTTGCTTATCGATTTGCTCGAGCAGACACCAGTAACGTCTCCATTGTGAGACTTGTTATTACTGTTTTTGGCATATCGAATATGCCACAGGTAGCTTGCCAGGCTCTGTTGTGCAGGCGGGATACTCTAGGTAGCTTGCCCGGCTCTCAGAGAGGGGTGGAGGAATCGAACCTGGGTCGGCCGCGTGCAAGGCAAACACCTTACCTGCTGTGCTAAATTGTGTTTATATAGTCTCCATATAGGCTGGGCTGGAGTGATAGCACAGCGGTAGGGGGTAGGGTGTTTGCCTTGCAAGCATCCGACCCGGGTTCGATTCCTCCACCCCTCTTAGAGAGCCTGGTAAGCTACTGAGAGTATCTCGCCTGCACGGCAGAGCCTGGCAAGCTACGCGTGGCATATTCGATATTCCAAGAACAGTAACAAGTCTCATAATGGAGACGTTACCGGTGCCCGCTCGAGCAAACTCCTGAGCAACGGGATAGTGATGACAGTAATAGTCTCCATTGTAGAATTGTATTCATTAAGCAGTTAAATAGTATCTTTGTTGAAGAGTATTAAGTGAATTTATTCAACAAAGTACTGACTATGTCCTGTCATGGAGAAGACAGAGAATAGATAATGAAACTCTTAGCACTCAAGAATTTAGTTTTCTGAATATCAAGACCACAGCACCAAACTGTTTAGGGTTTGCCTGCTGCACTGCCAGAAAAGCAGTTTGCACTGATGTGGGCTGAAGGATGTGTTTTGAAATCTACATAGCAGGCTGGTGTTCTTTCTTGAAATTTAAACAAAGTCTGGAATGTTTTAGCAGTGATCCTGATGCTTGTCTGGTCTGAAATGTTCAATAAAACACCTTCTGTGTTTTGCCATTTAGTATGAAGAAAGTATAGCTCCGATTCTAACACTGGCTCTGCCACTTGCTGAGTGATCTTGGGCACTTTAATTGGTCTCACTGTGCTTCATTTATGTATCTTTATAGAGTTGTTGGGAGAATAAAGAAAATCTTACATACAAAATACTTAGAATAGAAACAGGAATATAGGTGCTTAAAGTATTAACTTATTTTCAGGATACCTTTACTTATCTCAGTACATGTTGGAAATTCAGAAATCATCTAACATCTGCCGTCTTCCTACAAATACCATTTGATTATATGAATTTAATTTCTAACTGGGCATAGTTTTCTTTTATTCTTTTCCCATTGGGGGATACTGTTTTTGCAACTGCAGCAATACTTGAGGGCTACTCCTGGCATAGTGCTCAGGGGCCACTCTGGAAATGCAGAAACCACCATGGGATTGAGCCTAGGGCTGAGGTATGTACTCCAATCCTGTGAACTGTCTCCCTGCCTCCATATTTCCTTCTTATCCTAGATCTTTTTGGCATGTATTTGTGTTAAATAATTTTAAAAAACATATTTTGCGTAACATCAAAGAATTCCGTTTCTTTGATGAGAAGGTCACTTGAATTTTTAAAAAATTTCCTCCTAAAATCTTTGCTTTGACAGAAGTGACTGAAGAGATGATGGTTATTTGTGATTTTTAACTTTTTTTCTTCCCTGGGGAATGCCTACATCATTTGCCAGGTTTAGAAAGGCTTTGAAGTACTCTAAGTTTCATTGCTAGTTTTGGTTAACATTTTTCTTGTAACTAAACTGGGAAGTTCTTATGTAGTGTCAAATTACTGATGTTTCATAATGTTTTCAAATCATTTAGCTTTGTATTTTAAGGCTTTTCAAAATTTTTGTAAAACGCCAGATTTTTAGTGGTCAGAGAGATAGTACAGAGGTTAAAGTGCCTGCCTTGCAAGTAAATAACCTTGGTTTAACCTATGGCACCGCATGATACCCTGAGTATGATGCAATAAATGTATGGGGGACCACAAGCACAGCCGGCTGCAGACCTGGAACCTTCTCACCTACCTCCTACAGGAACACTGTCCTACAGGAACATGTCCTTCATATAAAATTATTATTTTTAAAAATTTATATTATTTTAGCCTCCCAAGTGGTTTAGGGATTCCGGAGGCCACTCTTGGCCATTCTCAGATAACTGTCCCAGCAATTCAGTGACGGGTCTGAGGAGGCATTGCTGCTCTGGCCCTGTGGAGTTGAAGTTTAGCCCATCACCCAAGCAGTGTTCCTGTAGGAGCTAGGTGAGAAGGTTCCAGGTCTGCAGCCGGCTGTGCTTGTGGTCCCCCATAGATTTATTGCATCATACTCAGGGTATTATGCGGTGCCATAGGTTATTTATAGCACATTTACTTTGCACATGGCCGACCCGGGTGCGCACCTGGGTCGGCTGTGTGCAAAGTAAATGTGCTATCGCTCCAGCCCATCAGATGGGTACTGTGTAAATATTTTTTTCCCAATGTGTGGGCTCTCTTTGGATCTTGGTCACGGCTTCTTTTGAGGCGCAGAAGCTTTTTAATGTAATGTGGTTCCATTTGTTTATCGTTGCTTGCACTTACTCAATCAGTATTGTTTAATCTTTGAAGAAGCCTTTAGCTTCAAATGCTGGGGAGGATGCAGCTGGGATAGATAAGAGACCACCATGACAAAGGTAGTTGAAAATAGTTGAAAATGATCACTCTGGATAAGAACTGCATGCTGAAAACAAGTAAAGGAACAAACATGAGAACCTCTCATTACTTGTATTGCAAACCACAGTGCCCCATAAGTGAGGGAGAGAGACAGAGAGAGGAGAGACAGACAGACAGACAGAGACAGAATCAGAAGGAAAGTGCCTGCCATAGAGACAGGGTAGGGGAGTGTTGGGGGAGGGAAATTGGGGACATTGGTGGTAGGAAATGTACACTAGTAGAGGGGTGAGTGTTGGAACACTGTATGATTGAAACCCTACCATGATCAGCTTTTTTGTAACTGTGCTTCTCACTGTGATTCAATTTTAAAAATGTAATATGGCATCCTAAATGAGGCCCCATATAAAAAATGGGCATGAAATGAATTAAAGAAACTTTAGTCAGTATGGAAAAAAATTATTCCTGACTGCACTCGGGGACCATATGGGGTACTGGAGATTGAACCCAAGTTGGCCATGTGCAAGGCAAATACTCTACCTGCTGTATTATTTCTCTGGCCCCTGAAATCTATTTCTAAACTGACTTAATCACCCTCTGTCCAGGTTCCAACTCTTTAATTTCAGTGTTAGGTTAAAAAACCAAATTATTCCTTCTTTCTAAATTGCAATGATATTCCTATGTCACCAATATTTGGGGCAATTATTTTTCAAAGCTATTTTGTCATTTGATGTCAACAAACATTTTGAAAATTGTCCCAGAAACACTGGAGATAAAAACCAGTGAAGTGTTTCCAACAACATACACTCATATTGCCCTGTCTAAACATATTTAGGTAATTTTTTGTTTATGGCTGAAAAGTAAGACTGGTTTGACTAAGACTCAAGTTTGTTTTAATAACTTTATGTTTAGCATCAGATACTCAGGTAATTGCACTCACTAAAAATACAGTATCTTATGGAAATGCTAGTGTATATTAGTGAAGTTGTATTTTGTTTTGAATCCTTTTGTCTAAGCATTAGCATGCACAGTGGGTTTGCCTGAATTCACTGATAACAGCTGTTACTATGGTTGCATGCTATTTCGTATTTTATTTGTTGAACCGAGGCTTGATAAGAGGAATGGTATTGAATTATTTGCAATTTTGAGTCCAAATAAAAATGGGGGTTTTTCAATATAGAGGGAAAATTAGAAAACTGGAGTTAAAAGCCAAACCCTGTCTTCCTAAATCATGGTTGTGCAGTGCTCATGAACACTGTGTTGAACATGGGATTTTTTCTTGCCCACAAGGACAACAATAAAAAGCTGGGATTAACTCCAAGAATGAAATATAAAATCAGCCTCTAAAATATTGGGTTTGTTCTTTTAGGAAAGCCAATAGACAGGGAATGAAGCATTGGTTTTTCATAATGGCTTTTGTAGAGGACTCATAGTTTTTGTTACACAGGTTTTATCAAACTAAAAATAAAAGTGAAGTTTCAAAAATACATACATTGATCCAAATTTAATGAAAAATATATTTGGAAAGATGATGTTTTTTTTGGGAAAAAATGAAAGATGTGATCTGTGAAGAGGATAGTTATGAGATCTAGTGGCTACTAATTCAGACAATAGAGCCAAATTGCTAGTCTGCCTACTAATTCCTTATGTTGTGTTGGACACCTTTTTTGCTTCAGTTTTCTTAACCATAAAATGGAACTAGCAATACTACGATCTCATTACGTTGCTTCGAGAGATTTTTGTAATTAATTAAAATACTTAAAATAGTATCAAGTGACATGAGTACTCTTTGCTCATCACTTGAAGGCCAACATTCAAGAGAAAAGTTGTTGGGAGAGAAACAGGTTTATTCTGGTGTTACCACCTTGAGAATATAATGGGCTTGTTGCCCCAAACCATGTTACTCTCAGGCTGGGGCTTGGGGGTTATGAGAAGCTGAAGGAAGGAGGCAGAAGCAGAAAAAAATGTTAGTAGAGGAGATGGGGTCGTCACACAGCATCCTGCTGGCATCAGTGATTTCTGGAAGTCACTTGCTAATACCAACATGTTTTTGTAGAACTTGAGATAACAATATTAGAGTGTCAGAGCGGGCAGGGAGTTTTTCCCCCTGAGCACTGCCAGGAGTGTTCCCTGAGCATAGCCAGAAGTAAGCCTTCAGCACCCCTTAATATGGCTTCAAAGGAAACAACAGCAACAAAAAGATAACACTATTGTGCAACATTGGCTTTCAGGAGACGGGCAGACATCTGTTCATCACATCTGTTCAATCCATTGTTTTCTCTTTTCCTCTCGTTTGTGGCTGGGTCCTAGTTTGACACTAAGCACACAATTTATAGAAATATTTCTCAACAGTAGGAGAAAGACAGAAACTAGCGATAAGAGAAACATCTAAAAAGCCCTGTGGAGAACAAAATGGAGTTTCTTGTGTCTCCTTGTCTATAGCATAAGTTATTTTAAAATATTTTATTTTTTAAATAGGAACTACATCCAGTAGTGCTCAGGGGGCCATGCTGTGCTGGAAATCAAACTCATGCTCTTGTAGAGTCTAAACCTGTGGTCTACCAATTGAGCTATCTGACTGACCAAATAACTTAGCTATCCTTGTAGGAATTTTTTTTGTAGTGAGATCTAAAAGATAGAACAAGATATATGTGGTTCATTTATCTGTAAGTCATAGTGTCTTGGCATTTCCTTGCTTTTTTTTGCTCTCAAAAAGAATGGAGAATTCAGTTCATCTTGGTAAGAACACCAGAGTTCTGTTGTCTGAGACGAAACTAGAAAACCACCATGAAATTGGTTTTAAAGAGGTAGATTAAAGCTCTCTGAAGTGAAAAGCTACCTCTAGGATGCAAATATCCCCCAAACTCTTTATGTAAATTTTAAGCTAAGCATTGAATTTTGTCAAAATTTATTGATTTTAAGTGTAAATGTGTAAATTTTCTCAATAGTGTTTTTTTAAAGCTAAATTTATAATAGGAGTTAGAATAGTAGGCATTTTTGTTTTTTGCTATATTAATAATAATTTAATCATTAAATTAATCATTATTTTAATGAGGATTGGAGTAATTGCACTCTTCAGTGATGGATTGGATGAGGAGTTAAGATAAATAGCACTGTAGCACTGTCATCCCGTTGTTCATCGATTTGTTCGAGCGGGCACCAGTAACATCTCCATTGTGAGACTTGTTGTTACTGTTTTAGGCATATCGAATATGCCACGGGTAGCTTGCCAGGCTCTGCCGTGTCGGCGGGATATTCTTGGTAGCTTGACGGGCTCTCCGAGAGGGACGGAGGAATCAAGCCCAGCTTGGCTGCATGCTAGGCAAACGCCCTACCTGCTGAGCTATCAATCCAGGGCATCTTAATGGTCTTGGTTTTGATGCTTTGTATGCAGTTACAAAGTCTACTCTTAATAGTAAAACCTGGGTCCTTTTGCCTGCTTTGACAATCCATCGTCCTCTCGACTCTTTATTTACCATTTAAAAAAAATTTTCCCTGAGAATGAGTAGGTGATTTTACTTGTTTCTGTTTATGCTGGGGCTTATATATTTCTTTTAATTGTGACTTTATTTTTCATTTCTGTTATCTGACATGTAACCAGGCAATTTCAGTTCATTCTTAAAGATATTTTGACATGGTAAACAAAGATGCTTTAATGATATAAGACATTTATCAAAATGAAGTTCATTTTGTGTCTGGAAACAGAAATAGTTCCCTAACTTCTAATTTCGGTCTCACTTAAGAAAACCATGGGGTCAGAAGATAACACAGCGGGTAGGAAGTTTGCCTGGTATGCAACTGACCTTGTTTCAATCCCCAGCACTACATATAGTCTGTGAGCATTGCCAAAAGTGAGACCTAAACACAGAGCCAGGATTAAACCCTGAGCACTACTGTGTATGGTGCCTAAGCAAAACAAAAAAATAAAATCACCTCCAAGTTGAATGCAATTGTAAGCCACATTTATGTGACTTTCCGAATAGGCTGTTAGGATGAAAAGTTTACCAAAACTTCTTGAACTTCATCTACACATGACCCCTTTGTACCCAAGAAATTCAACATGACACTTTGAGATACACTTTGGATTCATTACAGTTGACTTTGAATTAATTGGTGACAATCACATGCTCAGAAACCTTTCATGGCTGCCATATTTTTCACCATCCTCAGATTCAATTATACCATCTCAGTTGTGACCCAAAGTTTAAGAAGCCAATATCTAGGATCTTATAAAGTGTTTAATTATGATTTCTTATTGTATTTTCTCCCAGGTCTGTCAGCAGCCAAACTTCTCCATGACTCTGGACTGAATGTGATTGTTCTGGAAGCCCGTGACCGTGTAGGAGGCAGGACTTATACCATTAGGGTAAGACACTAAAGACAGGGTGGAGAACCACAGGACTAAAATATAGTTGAATTTGCCCATTTGGAAGTTTTTAATTTCTTTCAAATCTTACTAAGACCATGGGAATTACTGTTAAACATGCTTCACAATCTATCTCTCGGTTTAATTACTTTTCAACCCTTTTCTTATTTCATTATATTAGGTACCAAATAATTATTGAAACAGTAAATATTTGGACTACACATTGATTAAAATAAGATCTCTGCCCTTGTGAAACTTCTTTATTTCTTTGTGTGTTGAGGAGAGTTCATGAGCACTAGACAATAAACTAACAAAAACATAAAAAGAGGACATTCTTTAGTGCCCCTGATTAATAGGTACCTAGCTATGCTTGAACTTGTTCATTCATAGAGAATTTTTCTACTCATATCTCATTCAAAGGTTGATCCTCAATGACTTGTAGTGAAGCTGATTCAAAACTATATATAAAATTTCTACTAAACATAAGAGCAATTAAAAAGTCCAAAATTATAACCAAAATTTCCCTAATGCAATCTTTCAAATGCATGGAATTGCAAAGCATATAAGAACTGATGATTTCTTTCCTTGATTTTCTCATAGCTTTTGATCCATCAAAATTACCTTTATGACAGCTGCATAGTATTATTCCATTGTGTAGACAGCTTTGTAAAAAAATAATAACAAAATTAAATTTAATTAAAAAATTAGCTTTGTGACATTAAAATAAAACCACATTAGAATGAGTTGTGAATGATGAAGTTTAGCATTCTCTTTCCTATTCATAGTTAAATTAATTTTCTTTAAACTAAGCAATAATTTAATAATTTCTAAGTCATATGAGTACTTTTCCGTGGACACACTTTAGGGTATGTCAATAAACTGTGAAATACCAATTTGCTGATTTTGCTCTTATCTTTTTACTTAGGAACATTTTCACAAGTATTTATATTAATTGTTTTCCAAAATAGAACCCAAAAGTTAAATATGTGGACCTTGGAGGATCTTACGTTGGGCCAACTCAGAATCGCATTTTAAGATTAGCCAAAGAGCTAGGATTGGAGACCTATAAAGTTAATGAAGAGCAGCGACTGATACACCATGTGAAGGTAAGCCTGCATCTAAGTATTTGAAGAATGTGAAGGTTAGTCCACTGGTCTTTCCATGTATGAATTCCAGATCATTCTTTTAGATAATCTATGCATAGTGAAATTATGTATATATGTTTCATAAATATATTTCAGTAACTGTGATACATTTTTTTTGTTTGGGGGTCACACCCAACATTACACAGGGCTTACTCCTGGGTCTGTGCTTAGGGATCACTCCTGACAGGCTCAGTGTGTTGAGGACTGAATCCAGGTTGGCCATGTTGAAGCCAAATACCCTACCTGCTGTACTATCGCTCCAACCTCTATGATACGCCTTTATCATGATAAATAAAGTGGAAGTTCTAAACATATCTGAGAAAGTTGGCTGTGTTTTGCCCATATGATAAAATCTTTAGCAAAACTAATAGAGGGAAACTTTTATGATTGATTAAATACATATATTTTAAAACTTATGACTGTCACATGATACAAAACCTGTGTACTACTTAATATGAACTTCCCCTCATACATCATGCTATACAAATGGTTGCAACATCTCTGATATAGAGAAATATTCCTGAACTGTAGAATTCATTCATTTAGGAGACTGAAGATACCAGTAACAGCAGATTTTGATTTACGTATTTTGATTTTGACACCTATATTTGTGAGTGATGATATCAATAAGAACAAATTATGAACTGTGTATAATGGATCATTTCATAAAATTGGAAGTAAACATTCACTTATTTGGTATAAGGCAGGTAAAATATTTCCCTATTGTTATTTTGTTCATAACAAAAGTAAAGTATTGCCGTATAAGTACCGCACACAAACCAATTGGAGCGATAGCACAGCAGGTAGGACGTTTGCCTTGCATGCGGCCAACCCGGGTTCAGTTCCTCCGTCCCTCTTGGAGATCTCAGCAAGCTACTGAGAGTATCCCACCCGCACGGCAGAGCCTGGCAAGCTACCCATGGCATATTCAATATGGCAAAAACAGTAACAATAAGTCTCACAATGGAGACGTTACTGGTGCCTGCTCAAGCAAATTGATGAACAACTGTATGACAGTGCTATGACAGTGCTACAGTGCTATAAAAGTAAATACGCTTATTTTAAAACCATAATGAGAAAATATGGGCAATTTTTAACTACCGTCCATAATCCTATCTAGAGAAATGATCTCTACAATCCTCTCTTCATTTGTAAATTGTTAATATTCCTGTATTGCTATTTTCTTTTTTTATTTATTTTATTTTTTTTCAATTTTATTAGTTTATTTTTAATTAGAGAGTCATCGTGAGGGTACAGTTACAGATCCATACATCTTTATGCTCATGCTTCCCCCATACAAAGTTCAATAACCCATCCCTTCACCAGTGCCCATTCTCCACCACCCGTAAACCCAACATCCCTCCCCCCCTCCCCAGACCCGTGCCCCCCACCCCACCCTGCCACTATGGCAGGGAATTCCCTTTTGTTCTCTCTCTCTGATTAGGTGTTGTGGTTTGCAAAAGAGGTGTTGAGTGGCCATTGTGTTCAGTCTCTAGTCTGTATTCCGCCCGCCTCACCCTTCCCCCACATGACCTCCAACCACATTTTGCTTGGCGGTCCCTTCCCTGAGTTACCCAGAATGAGAGACCAGCCTCCAAGCCATGGAAACAATCTCCTGGTACTTATTTCTACTATTCTTGGGCGTTAGTCTTATAGTCTATTATTCTATATTCCACAGATGAGTGCAATCTTTCTATGTCTGTCTCTCTCTTTCTGACTCATTTCACTTAGCATGATACTTTCCATGTTGATCCACTTATATGCAAACGTCATGACCTCATTTTTTCTAACAGCTGCATAGTATTCCATTGTATAGATGTACCAGAGTTTCTTCAACCAGTCATCTGTTCTAGGGCACTCAGGTTTTTTCCAGATTCTGGCTATTGTAAACAGTGCTGCGGTGAACATATAAGTGCATATGTCACTTCGACTATACTTTTTGGCTTTTCTGGGATATATTCCCAGCAGTGGTATTGCTGGGTCAAATGGGAGCTCAACCTCTAGTTTTTTGAGAATCGTCCATACTGTTTTCCAAAAGGGCTGAACTAGCCGGCATTCCCACCAGCAGTGTAGAAGGGTCCCTTTCTCCCCACATCCTCTCCAACAGCGGTTGCTTTTGTTCTTTTGGATGTGTGCTAGTCTCTGTGGTGTGAGGTGGTATCTCATGGTTGTTTTGATCTGCATCTCTCTGACGACTAGTGATGTAGAGCACTTTTTCATGTGCCTTTTGGCCATTCGTATCTCTTCCTTGGTAAAGTTTCTGTTCATTTCTTCGCCCCATTTTTTGATGGGGTTGGATGTTTTCTTCTTGTAGAGTTCAACCAGTGCTTTATATACCCTTGATATTAACCCCTTATCTGATGGGTATTGTGTAAATATCCTTTCCCATTCTGTAGATAGTCTTTGTATTCTGGTCAGTGTATCTTTTGCGGTGCAGAAGCTTTTTAGTTTAATGTAGTCCCATTTGTTGATCTCTGTTTTTACTAGATTGCTTAGTTCCGTGTCATCTTTGAAGATACCTTTATCTTCAATATCTTGGAGGGTTTTGCCGACCTTGTCTTCAATGTACCTTATGGTTTGTGGTCTGATGTTGAGGTCTTTAATCCATTTTGATCTGACTTTTGTGCATGGTGTCAGGTCGAGTTCTAAGCCCATTTTTTTGCATGTGATTGTCCAGTTGTGCCAGCACCATTTGTTAAAGAGACTTTCCTTGCTCCACTTCACATCTCTTGCTCCTTTATCAAAGATTAGATGATCATACATTTGAGGTTGTGTGTGGGGATATTCCACCCTGTTCCATTGGTCTGCAGCTCTGCCTTTGTTCCAGTACCATGCTGTTTTAATTGTTACCGCTTTGTAGTAGAGTTTAAGATTGGGGAGGGTGATGCCTCCCATCATCTTTTTCCCAAGAATTGTTTTAGCTATCCGTGGGCGTTTATTGTTCCATATAAATTTCCAGGATTGCTTGCTCCGCTTCTTTGAAGAATGCCATGGGTATCCCTATAGGGATCGCGTTAAATCTGTATAATGCTTTTGGGAGTATTGCCATTTTGACAATGTTTATTCTCCCTATCCATGAGCAGGGGATATGTTTCCATTTCCTCATGTCCTCTTTTATTTCATGGAGTAGAGTTATATAGTTTTCTTTGTAGAGGTCCTTTACTTCTTTAGTTAAGCTGATTCCAAGATATTTGATTTTCTGGGGCACAATTTTGAATGGGATTGCTTTTTTCATGTCCCTTTCCTCTGTCTCATTGTTTGCATATAGGAAGGCCATGGACTTTTGGGTATTGATTTTATAGCCTGCGACTTTACTGTATAGGTCAATTGTTTCTAAGAGCTTCTTACTAGAGCTTTTAGGTTTCTCTAGGTATAGCATCATATCGTCTGCGAATAGTGAGAGCTTGATTTCTTCCTTTCCGATCTGAATCCCCTTAATATCTTTTTCTTGCCTGATGGCTATTGCTAATACTTCCAATACTATATTAAAGAGAAGTGGTGAGAGTGGGCATCCTTGTCTTGTCCCCGATCTTAGAGGAAAAGCCCTTAGTTTTTCTCCATTGATGATAATGCTTGCCCTAGGTTCGTGGTAGATGGCTTTGACTATCTTGAGAAAAGTTCCTCCAAAACCCATTTTGGTGAGAGTTTTTATCATGAATGGGTGCTGGATCTTGTCAAATGCTTTCTCTGCATCTATTGATATGATCATATGGTTTTTATCTTTACTTTTGTTGATGTGATGGATTATGTTGATTGATTTCCGAATGTTAAACCATCCTTGCATCCCCGGGATGAATCCCACTTGGTCATGGTGTATGATCTTTTTGATGAGTTGTTGGATTCTATTTGCTAGTATTTTGTTGAGGATCTTCGCATCGGTGTTCATCAAGGATATTGGTCTATAGTTTTCTTTGTTAGTGGTGTCTTTGTTTGCTTTTGGTATTAGGGAGATATGTGCCTCGTAGAAACTGTTTGGAAGGGTTCCTGTCTTTTCAATTTCCTGAAAAAGCTTGTGGAGAACTGTGTATTGCTATTTTCTGACCTCTGCTGGAGGAAATGAGAAGTATCGGTATACTTTAAAATATTGTATACAAAAGCTTATGCATATTTATGTATGTTTAATATAACCAACTCTGATTCTCACTAATGAGACAACTGGAACACTAGCTAGTATGTGGAAAAGGGTTTTTGCAATCTTGATAGAGTTGTTAGTTTGACTAATGATTTTAACTAATTTGGCTGTGGTCATATCTGGTGAAGAACCATATTATAACAATTAATGATGTGACTTTACAGTTAAAATGTTCTCCAAAAGTAAAATCCTTGTTTTCTACAGTAACTACCTCCAGGTCTTTTCTCAAGTCATTTTGTTTCTTTTTTGATATGTAAAAAGAATCTTGAATGGCTTCATGCATTTCTGAAATTATTCATCAGGAGTTTGAAATTTCTCTTATATATGTCAGATAATATAATTTGAAAATTTATCTCTTTTTTCACATTACATAGTACTTAAGCACTTTTTGGATGGTGGGGTTGGGACCACACCCAGCGATGCTCAGGAATAACTCCTGGTTTTGAACTCAGGAATTACTCCTACTGGTACTTTGGGGACCATATGGAACGCTGGGCATTGAACCTGGGTCAGCTATGTGCAAAGTAAATGCCCTACCTGCTGTATTATCATTCAGGCCAGTACTTTAGGCATTTTTCACTAACCTCTTATTACAGTTTTTAGCAGCTACTCTTTCCAATTACAAAGTAATTTTTGTGCAAATATATAATATTTGTCTTAGTTGCTTCAAAGAAGCTGTATTTCTGAAACCAAAGTCTGTATTTCTGAAACCGAAATATCTGGTATGACATTTTACCTTATTGTCAGATCCTGCTATTTCAACCATCCTGCTGAAGTGATCTGCTTTTGAAGTTTCTAATGTATTTTATATTAATATTAAGGTAGGGAAGTTGGACATGCTGGTTGCTATCAAAACCGATGAAACAAACTTACAAAAAGGGTGGGTACAGATAGCCCACTCATGAGAAACCATGGCTCCCAGTATCACCTAGTATCAGAAGAAATGATATACTAATAGATGGCATATGTTCATGCCAATCTCATATCAAACACCCATAGACCCCTGGTGAGTTTTGATATGCAGACCCCATTACTGTTTGCCTCCAATATTCCAGAGATGTTTATATTTACTGAGTGCCATTTATTTTTAGTGCTATTTATCTTATTTTGTTAAAATATTTTTCCAAAACCTTGTTTATAAATAAAAGATGTGATATGAGCAATACTGAGATTTAATAATAAGTTGTAAAACTGATCATTCATCTCAACTCTTTATAATTTTTTTATTTACCTATTTTTTAAATGTTTATTTTTTGAATAACCGTGAGAACAGTTATAAAGCGTTCCACTTTAAGTCTCGGTCATACAATGATCAAACACCCACCCCTTCACCAGTGCACATTTTCCACCACCAAGAACCGCAGTATACCCACCATCCCACTCCTCCCCCTGCCTATGTGGCAGACGATTTCCACTTTACTCTCTCTCCACTTTGATCACATTGAATATTTCAACAAAAGACCCATCATTATTATTTGGAATTTTCCCTAACAATCAATGAAAAGTCATCATTAGATAATTTGTTTTCTATTGCTGATTATGAAGAGCATATGATGTCACGGGGCCGCAAAGCAGCCGTGCAACTTTGGATTTCTGATATTTTAGTAATAAGTCTGGAGGGATTTCTGCCAAAAGCCTCTGGGTTCCTAGATTGGTCAGTGTGCCTCTGGGATCATGGCCGTTCAGGATCCAGGAGCTGTTTGTGGGTGGCAACTCAGGGCCTCGTCGGGGCGGGGAGAGCGGCTGGTTTCACCCCTGTTCCCGTGAGGCCCTTCGTGTCACATCACTGCAGTCTCATACCTGGATGTCCAATAGTCTCTGAAAAGGTTGCGGCCACTGCGCTGCTGAGAGAAAAGGTGGAAGGGAAAAACGCCTTTCTCCACCTGGGGTGGCACGGCACTGTAGATTAATACTCAGTCCAGGTGCATTTCTGCCAAAAGCCTCTGGGTTCCAAGATAAGTCTCTTTGCCTCTGGGGATCATGGCCATTCAGGAGCCAGGAACCATTCGTGGGAAACCCAGGGCCTCATCGGGGCAGGGAGAGAGGCTGGTTTCACCCCCCCTCATCCCGTGAGGCCCCACCTGTTACCGCTCTCTCTCTAGTTTTGGACAGGGGCAGATGCTATATCATTTATTTTCCATTGCTCACTTTGTATATCAGGAAAGGTCGCACGGCTGCATAAGTGGCTACGTGCTTCAGAGGAACAGTCCTGATAGCCACATTTGGAGCCATGCTTATAGAAGTTCATGGTTGCTGGGATTCCATCTGGAGAAGGTGGGGAGACTGCACCTGCTCCATCTGGGGTTTCCCGGAGATATTGGCTCGGTATGGGGCCTGGAGAATTCTCTAGTGTGCTGGTGCCCGCCTGGTTTCTTCACTGCTGAGTGCGGCAAGATGGCACCAGGGGCGTGTTGTGAGCGTGACTTCCAGCATCAGGGGCAGACTGTGACCTGGGATGGAACTGCCCGGATCCAGTGCCACCATACGGTTTCAACTCTTTATAATTTTGAAACATTCTTCCTCACATCTAAAACCAGTGTTAATGGTGATTCATTAAAAAAAAAATTAAAAATAAATTAAAATAACCTTACAGAAAAATAAAAAATAAAAAAAACCTATATACTGGGACTGAAGTAGTAATACAACTGCTAGGGCATTTGCCTTGCATGCAGCTGACCCAGGTTCAATCCCTGGCATCACATATGGTCCCCTGAGCACCACCAAGTGTAAGTTATGAGTGCAGAGTCGTGAGTAACCCCTGAGCATCACTGAATGTGACCCAGAAAACACACCAAAAATAAAATATAAAATCAGTGTTAAGAATCTACTAAAATTTTATCTTTTTTTGCAAATAGTCATGTTAATTTCTGCTACTTTGACTTAAAAGACATCTGATTAGATGCCTTGAAAGTGACTTTCAAATATTGTTCCTTTTAAGGGACTTTATCATAATTAAAACAAAGGCAAAATATTAAAAGTTATTAAGTAAACTTGTTGTCATTTTACTTATGCTTTGTACTCTTTCATCTATTGTATGTTTATGCATGGTTGTAGCTTGTGCATATATCTATATTTGTCTGTTTTTATTGCGTATAGACACACTTTTTTAAAAAAATAAAGCAAGACTGCTTGCTTTTTACTTTATTTTGTTTAAGCAAAAGAAAGGTGGAGAAAAATTATGAAGTTTGTTATAGTTTCTTGACCTCAGATTTTTTTTTCTCAATCTGAAATTTGGAACTAAAGTTTGCATGAAACTGCTTTAGACTTGAAGGCTAACTGTTAAGAATTTGATAAATGTAAAGATATAGAATGAAATAAAATTAAGAGCATGATTTCGTGCTGCTGATAGTTTCAAAACTTGAGCTATCTGGAGAAATTGAGTGTAGGGGCGGGGGAGAGAGATTTTCTGATATTAGTCTGCATCCTAAGTTGGTAGAATCCAAGCTCATTAACTCACTGTCACAGCCCCATTTGTGTAGCATGTATATAGGGGCCAGCCTCTGTGCTTAAAAAGGAAAATGAATGAGAAGGCTTCTCTCGAATATATTGGTTAACTGTTGCTACAACTTCTATTACTCAATCAACCTCATGAAGGATGCACTATTTGAGAACAGTGCCTCCCTTTGTTGAGAGCAATCCATGTGGAAATATGACATATATAGAACACATAGAGGCAGAAAGCAGAAACTGTAAATCTCCATAAGGCCAGTTCAACACATTTTTCCGAAGAGATCATAGGTGATAAACTGTCTCTTTTTGTTTGTGATTACCGGACTGTGCTCAGCGGTCTTGCTTGGGAGACCATGTATATTGCCAGGATTTGAGCCAGTGTCACAGCTAGCCCTTAGCTAGGCAAACTCTTTAAATTTTGTACCATCTCTCTGACCATAAACAGTCTCTTGAAACTGAGGACTAGCAACAGAATTGGAGTGAAAATACTGGAGGAAACATTGAAATTATGGCAGTTGGCAAATTGAAATCATCTTGTGCAGGAACTCAGCATTTTCCAGAATTCAGTAACCTGAAGGCGTCCCATTTTCTCCTGGCTCACTATCCCTTTCTGCAGGTCCCTAACAGGGATCATGTTAATCCAGGAATGCCTGGGTCAAAGTCCATGGCTTATTTGTTTCTTTTATGAGGACAGAAATTTGTCCAACCTGATATTTCACAGAACAGCTGTCCATTTCACATGAGCTTTATATGTGCCAGCAGAGCTTGCTGACTCCATACGTTTGCTCTAGCTGAGAATCTCTTTTGCCCCCATCTGCCCTCTATTTAATTTCATACTTGTTGGAAATAATTATGCCTTATCTTATGGGTGGTTTTGTTTTTTCAAGGAAAAAAATGTGAAGAACAGTAATTTCCTTTTCAAAAAGTGAAACCCATTTGTCCTGGTGATAATTTCTGATGCTTATATAAGTTACTCTGGAAACAAATATGGTCATTTGTCTTCTTTAGTGAGTACCAGAAGATCTTCAACATGTAATAATTTGTTGAAAATTATGTCTTTCTATGAATTTGGAGCAATAATTGGGGATATGAGATTAATTTATTCTAGTCCTTAAATTTTCCCGTTTGAAACTTAAATAGGATAAAATCCATAAAAAATATTCTCTATGTATACACACACACACACATATACACACATGGCTGAGTAAAAGTGGCACATATTGGTAGGGTGAATAAGATGGCCTAAGGCACTTTAGTCTACTTTACTACTCCCTCTGTAGCAGCCTGCAGAGAGATTATGATATGGATTCTTAGTCTGTTACTTATACAGCTAATGCCTTCTTTTAAAGCCTTTTATACGCAGCAATTGATAACAATGGTAATTTTAATTTGGCATAGACAACTGAAAACTGCCGAGTAATTTAACACATGATAGATGTACCTCTCATGTTTGGTTTCAGAGCAATAAAACAAGTCATAAATTTTATGGTTTCCAGGAGTGATAGCAAAGCAGGTAGGGCGTTTGCCTTGCACATGGCTGACCCAGGTTCGATTCCTCCATCCCTCTCGGAGAGCCCAGGAAGCTACTGAGAGTATCCTGCCTGGCAGAGCCTGGAAAGCTACCCGTGGTGTATTTCACATGCCAAAAAAAGTAACAAGTTTCACAATGGAGACACTGTGGGTGCCCGCTCAAGCAAATCGATGAACAATGGGATGACAATGCTACAATGCTATATCTGAAAATATAAAAGTTGCTCATATGCTATACTATTGTCTATAAATTGTGCAATAGTATTATGCCTAAAAATGCTGAATAAAAAACTGTGTAGCAAAATAATATATTCACCATCACCTGAAATCGTGAGTCATAATCTTTTTTGCTAGAAAATAATTTTATAAAATTATTTTCTAAAATATCTGTGCAGCACAATAAAGTCAAGTGAAATAAAATGAGGTATGCCTATAAATTATGCAGGTTTCACAAATATGAGTCCCAAATAATTAGGCTTTATTGAATTGCGAATTAGAAGTTGAACATATAGGCAGTAATGATTAAAGCTTAGCATTTCCTTTAGTGCTCTTCTATTTGTGTTTCTTTCATAAAATTTATTTATTTATTTATTTATTTATTTATTTATTTAGGGTTTGGGGGCCATACCTCGTGGTGCTCAGGGCTTAATTCTGGCTCTGTGCTCAGGGATCACTCTTGGTGGTGCTCAGGGTACTATATACAGTTTGAATGCCTTAATTCCTGAACTATCTCTGGCCCTTCTTCCATTTAATTTAAGTTCATTAATTTCATTAAAAATAGAAAGTAGAACTGGAATGATAGTACAGCAGGTAGGACACTTGGCTTACATGCAGCCCATCTGAATTCAACCTCTGGCACTATATATGATTGCCTGAGCCCACCAGGAGTGATCCCTGAACCTAGACTTAGGAATAACTTGTGAACACAGCTGGGAGTGACCCCAAAACTAAGAGGAAGGGGGAGAGGGGGGTCAGGGTAAGAAACAAAAGATATGGTTAGTTCTCGGATATTTCTTTTATTCCTTTTTCCTTTATTCCATTTCCCCCTCCTTCCATTTTGCTTCTTTCCTTTCTCATTAATCATCCATTTGATTATTTATCTATCTGTGTCAATTTCTATACATATTCCTAATATATATCTACCTTTTTATTGAAATATTCTTTCAAGAATATCTAGAATACTATACTAGACAGTCTAACATATAACAAATGTTATAGCTATTTATCTAACCATAAATGGTGCAATCTAAGTAACTAGTTGCCTTCTTTGTAACATTTTTTTAACTGCTAGAACATTTTATACAGAGCTCCTCTCATTTTTATGTTTTACAATATGATCAGCCAGGCAACTTTTGAGAGTTCATTGTCAATAGCTGCAAACCAGGGCAAGTCTCACCAGCAGATCTCTGTGATTCTCTTCTGCTTAGGCAACAGTCTCCCAGGTTACATATCTATTAAAAATAGTCAAACTGCTTTCAGCTAGGCTTAGTGACTGAACTTCAGTCCTTTGAGTCTAGATTCCAAAGCAGCTATTTGAATACAGAATTTCAAAGGCTGTCCTGGCTAACTTGGTATTAGTGTGGAACAGTTTTTTCCCAGTATCTGAGATTTTCTCCCTCAACCTTTATTGTTAACTTTTCATGTAATCTTGATCATGTTATTTATACTTTAATGTTTTGATTTCTCCATATGTAATAAAAAGAATATATTTGTACCTCCCCTATTAAAAATGTTTTTAGGCACCATAACTTAGAATGCTATCAGTGATATAGTTTCAAGACCATAAAATGTCCCAACACCACACCCCAAAAGATAACAGGAGATACTGATTAACACTCAGCAACAAGGGCACTACAATTCGATGAACATACTAAGAATGTTTTGATAGGAGGATAGCTAGGATAACTTTTCTTAAAAATTATTTTCTTTTGGTTTTGGGACCACACCCATAGTGCTCAGGGCTTATTTTTCTTTTCCTTTTTATTTACCTACTTATTCATTCATTCATTTATTTATTTTTGGTGGTGCCAGGTATCAAAGTTAGGGTCTTACATATACAAGGAGTGTGGTCTACCTCTGAGCTACATCCTTGATCTAGAGCATTTTTTATTGAGTCACCATGAGATTCAATCACAAAGCTTTCACGATTGAGTTTCTGTCATAGGATGATTGAACACCCATCCCTCCACTAGTGTCTCCATTATCCCTCTCACCACCTCCACCCCACCCCTGCCTTTGTGGCAGACACTATTTTGTTTTTAAAGGAAAGCAAGAGGTCGGGGATTTATCTCAGACAGGGAGCACTTGGCATGCATGTGTTAAACTCTGAATTCCTATCCACAGAACTACAAAATGAATAAATAAATACTTTCCTTTTAAAAAAAATTATTTATTGAATCACCGCGAGAGCAGTTACAAAGCTTTTGGGTTTAAGTCTGGGTCATACAATGATAAAACACCTGTCCCTTCATCAGTGCACATTTTCCACCACCAAAAAACCCAGAATACCCCCCATCCAACACCCTCCCCCTGCCTGTGTGGCAGATGATTTCCACAATTGCTCTCTGTTTAACTTGATTGCCTTCAATATTTCAACACAAGACCCACCATTATTATCTGGGATTTTACTCCAATACTCAGATCTGCCAAAAGGGCAACATTAGACAATTTGTTTTCTATTACTGATTATGAATAGCATATGATGCTGTACAGGTGCAATAGCAGCCACACGATTTTGGAATTTTGAAGTTTTAAAAATTAAATCTGGAGGGATTTCTGTCAAAAAGCTGTGGCCCCCTTCCAACATTGTTTCCTTCCTGTTGTGCCCCTCTCTACTTGTTTACCCCCTATTCTCATGCTATCAGCCCCTAGGGACCCACAAGGGGTCATGTGGCCCTGGTTGAGAGATGCTGTCCAAGACAAGCAATTCAAAATTGAATTTAATAACAGTAGTCGCCACCTTTTGAAATGTTTATGTATACAAATAGCATTCTAAACATTTAATATGCATTGTTTTACTTAGTGCTCAGATAATCCAGATAAATGTCATTAGTCCATATTCACAAATTGAAGCACATTGGAGCATAACACATCTAGGTGATTTGCTCAAGATTTCCCAGTTGATAAGTGATTTAGTGAGACTCCAACCCTGTTTGTACTCATGCAATAATTTCTTCACTGAACTCCTAGATGGAGGAGGTAACTTATATGGGTTAAGGTGGGTGGGGAGATGTCAGGAGAGACAAGAAAATGATGATGGTGTTGACTATTGAACTATAGGACACACACTCAACCTTCTTTTTTTCTGCTCAGGTGCATACTCCTTAATGCAAACGATTTCAGTTTTATGCCCCATAATTAATCATTTTGATTAACATTTTGACCCTGAGACTGTGTTTCCCAAATCAGTGAATACAACCCCATTAGGGTGCTATAAGGGCCCAGTGGTTAGTAGTAACCTCAAGTGAAACTGGGAGCTGCTTTCTGTGTTCACTTAAGAGCGTAAATTTTCAGAAACACAGTAATCATTTTGAAAAAAAAAACAGTAATCCAAGTAAGTTTGGAGACTTTTGGATCAGGTTTGGATCAGGCATATCCATTAGATAGATATACCTGATCTAATGAATTAAGAACCCATTGAGGCCATTTACCTGAACTGTATGTCTGGCTAAATCAAGAACTATTAAGAGACACTGAACCAGCTCATTTCATTCTTAATCCAAGTATTTTAACAAGTTTCATGGTTGCCCATTCTGGGGACCAAGGACATGGCTCAAATGGCTAGAGCGCCTGCTTTACATGTGGTAACTCCCTGTTTGATCCCCAGCACTGAACAGTCCTTGGACATCAGCAGGATCAACCCTCAAGCAATGAGCCAAGAGTAGTCATACCCTCAAAATAAGGCTGCTCAATCTGGTGAAACTGTTGGAAATCTATGATTTACAAAATAAATTTAAGAGCATGCAGCCATGTGTATATATATATATACAAGATATATATCTTGTATTCATTTTTCCCATTGTAAAGTGTAAATCTAATAGGGTTTAGAAAAGCATCACACTACATAAAACTTCATACTTAGACATAAAAGAATAGATAAAATTATTTAAGATGATCCTATCTAGAATAGATGTTTTTACAGTTGAAAATGTCATGATACTGAGTAATATTTTTCCTTTGGATTAGAGAGAATGAGAGTTCATTTAAAGACAACCAATTATCTTTTAAGTTGCTACTACTCCTAAGTCAGGATAGCCAGGGTAGCTGAGTTGCTGCTCTTCCAGGAGTTTCTATTTCTCTCTTATTGTTTCTAGACTTTTCTCTGTTTCACTGTTTGCATCTTATTAGTGTGTGCATCCAAGCTAGAGTTAAGGTTTCTTTTTTTAGGAATCATCATGTATTGCAAAGTTACAAAAATATTTATCACTAACATTCAGGCCTATATTGTTGCAACACCAATCCTTTCACCAGTACCCACTGTTCTCCACCAATGTACTCCAGCCTGCCTCTATGGCAGACACTTTTCTTTTAGGCACCGTGTTTCAACTCTGGGAAATTTATGTTTGGTTTTTGTGGTCGCACCCAGTGATGCTTAGGTGTGATTCCTGGCTCTGCACTCAGGATTTGGGATGTCAGGAATCTAAACAGGGTCAGCCATGTGCAAGGCAAATGTCTTACCTAGTGTGCTGTTGCTCCAGCCCCAACTCTCCAGCCCAAAATTCTTTTGGATGATTCCTATAACAATTTTTTCATCACATTTGCCTTCCTGTTGTTCAAGGACTCCAATGATTCTTGTATCATTCCTCTTGAACTCATCCCATAGTTTTCGGCATATAGCTATTATGTTTCAGACTATTTTCCACCTTTTCTGCTGTTTCCTAACAGTTTATTTCTTCTCATCTTGGAGCTCCTGGATCTTTTGCTCAGTTTCAGTTATTCTGTTATTCAAAACTTCTATTGACTTTTTAATATCACCTATCATGTTCTTCATTTCTGTCATTTCTAAAGGTATCAGTTTTTCTATTTAGACTCTTACTTTTCCTGTGCCAACATTCTTTGAGCTAGTTGAACATCCTCATCATGGTGTCACTAATGATATTTTCTTAGAATTTACTGTTATTGTTTATATCTTCAGTGATTTTTTTCTCATTGAGTATGGTGTTCTTCCCATCAGTATTTTAGTGTTGTTGCTGTGCTGAGAGTAAGTCTTTTTTGGTAGACAGCTCCCCACCCCCAAAAGATGTTGAGGAATTAGGCATCTTTATTTTTTATTTTATCTTTATTCTTTGCTCATCTTCACCAAATGACAGGAGAAACATTGTGAGCAGCGTGCTGAGTATATCTGTTGTGTGGCAGCTTATGTCACTGCATGCTTCAGGAGCTGTGGTGTGAACCCATTTATATGGTAAAAGTTGGATGTGGTGTCTGCTAGGACATAGAAGACAGTGGAGAGTTCTTCCACCTCCAGATTAGGTCCAGTAATGTCAGGGATAGGCAAGCCTGACCTGGGATGGCAGATCAACAAAGAAGGTAGGGAGCTGTAGTACAAACTCTTTTATATGATGGCGGACAGGTGTAGAGGCTGCTAGGATCGACCTGGAAATGAGGGGTTCTACCTCCCTTTCATTATTAGGCCCCAGTGATGTTAGTCAGAAGCAAATTTCATCTAGGTTGTCAGAGTAGCAAGCAGAATGTCTATATGCATATTCTTTATATATGTCAGTTTATCCCAGCCATCAGCCTGCTCTTTCTTTTCGGCAGATATAAAAAAAATAATATAAACCTTGTCTGTGAATGGATGATACATTCTTCATCATGGCAATGAACCAAAAACACCCGCCCTTAAATAAAAATGCATAAATATCATCATGTTTTTTTTAAGAATATGCGACTCACTTAGTAGAGGTATTCTCATAAAAGTGAAATACAGATGCATATAAGGCCTTGTCATTATAATTATAGTCCTTCATTTTGCTAGTAGATGATGAAAGTATTCTAAAGATCTTGCTCTTTTCTCTAGCTTTAAAGTTCAAAGCATTCTATTAGAATTGATGTATGCATTTGAGAAACTTAATTATTGTCAATTGACATTTAATAGTTTTGAAGGAAGCAATTTGACACTACAGTCAAACCATCTTGCATTTCTCATTGTCCTGATTATAATTTTAACCTAATTCAGGTCAGCATATCTAGTATCCGAGGCTTTCCTTGGAATTTAAGGCAATCATATGAAATAACATCCCTAAATTAAATTGAATCTATGCGTATAATAATAGTGAAGATAATAATACCATCTTCTCCATAGGGCTTGTGGGAGAAATAAATGACTTTAATTTTGGAATAGGATAGAGTCATTGGTACACAACAAATGTTCAGAAAGTGTCATAATTATGGTGGTAGAGGTGGTAATTATAATACTTGATTTTCACAGTTCTTATTTATCTTACTCACATTTAACTTGCTCATAACTTCTCCTTTGTCATAGTGATAAGGATATGGGGATCCATATCCTTAGTGAATTTGTTTGAAAACTCTTCCTGAAAATAATTGCTTCTATAAGCAAGATGCCTCTGGGTTATTTCTTTCATCTCAGTCCAGTTGGTAAACTTAGACTTCTCTTAATCTTAAAGTGTCTCCTGGGTGTCTTCTATATAAAATTCACACACTGCTTCTTTGCCAAACTTGTCTATTTATATGAATCCCACTCTATAGTTCTCTTGACATATCATTTCTTTACTAGATCTCAGAATATTCCTATCATTGAATCTGCCCCAGCACCCTTCTCAGTGCCTCAAATCAACACAATCTTACCACTAATGGTTAATATTCATAACAATCAATCTCCCTTTGGAGACGAGGAAGCCTTTTTGTTTATGCATAAAATCTCCTTTCATTTATTTCAAAGTGGAGTTCTTATTTCAAAGCATTCAATTGCTTTGGAGGGTTATCTTTAGATGATTCTAAGTGAAATATAATTTGTTTTGTATAGTTAGAGAAATTAAATACATTTCCCAAACATCTTCTGGGTTGAAAAATTGTTATATATGCCAGTATTAATCAGAGACTGACTTTGAAACTGGACAAAGAGAATACATATTGTGCTTTAAGTACAGTCTAGGATATGAATTTCCATTCCATTAGGACCTATATGGCTCTATCTTTACAGAGGGTGTTATACTAAATATGGAGTCACAGACCTCTGTTACAGCCTCGTGCTTTCAGAAAATTCATTATTGATCCTGGACATGTAATTTACAGCTTCTTTGAAGCCACAATACCTGGTCTGAAAAATGCAACTATTAGTTTCTGCCTCTAAGTGCTGCAGGAAAATTAAATGTGATGAGGTATACAATGATTTTTATAAATATCAGGTAAAGTGACATTCTTTTGAACTCAATGTGGTAGAGAAACCATTTATGATGGAATTTTAAAAAATAAATTGCTCTTTCAACACAATTTTTGTCCAGGCTTAAATCATTATATGTTTAGATATTTCAAAACTATAGTTTTTTAAATGAAGGTGATCATTGACATCTGAAGAGAAATCCATTTTGAGAAAAAATAATTGTATAAGCTTTCATTTTTCCAATTCATGCAATTTGCTGCAACCTGGTTGGAATTGAAAGATAACATGTTGAGTGAAGTAAGCCAGAATAAGAAAGACAAATACAGGATGATCTCATTTATCTGTGGTATATAGAATAACTACATGAGGAAATGTAATATAGCAAAGGGTTCAGCCTTCAGATCACCCTTGACCCCAGAGTATATGGCTGAGGGAAGAGAATGAAGGAAATCAAAGGGGGAAAGAAGATGAGAAAGGGAAGTAATGGGGGAATCAGGTATCAGTGACCTGGGTATACCATGATATGGGAGTGTGGTATAGCTATACATCCAAAACACAAAATCAACAACACTGAAAACATGAGATCTACGCTGCAACCACCAAACATTGTAATGTGCCTGTCAAGGAGGCAGATGGAGGTGGGGGCTACAGGAGATAGCATGGATACTGGTGATGATTGCTGTTGAAATATTGTATGCCTAAAAGTCAACTATCAATAGCTTTGTAAATCATGGTTATTTAAATAAAAATAATAAATTATAAAGAGAAGTCTTTATTTCACTTCTGTGTTTGTTCTGAGCTCTCTCTCTTTCTTTCTCTCTTATTTTTTCTTTGTACTGTGGTTAGAAAAGCACTCTTTCATCTTCTATAATTTAGAGACATTAAAAGAATTCAGGTAATATCTTTGAAGTAGTAGGAATGTGTCTGTTGTCTGGCACTTATGACCCTATGAAACCTACAGATGTTGAAACCCAGGTTGGCTTTGTACAAGGCAAGCACCCTACCCACTGTACTATCTCTCCAATCCCCTAAAAATTGTGATTTTAACAAGAATTGTATTGATTTTTGTCTATGAAAATGTACACTAGATTAATTGATTAAACTAGAGTATTAGACCTTAGAATGCTACTTCCTTGTAAAAATTTTATGAAGCCATTTAGTGAGTCTAAAAGTATCTTGTTTCTAATTTCAAATTACACATTACGTGTAAGCTAGTACAGCTAGAGATGATGTTAAAATGCATGAACGATTGTACCTTCTGACCCATTTCAATCATTTCACGCATCATACACCAATCTGTTTTCTGTATTAAGATACATTTTATTTTTAAAGATCATTGGAGACATTTTTAGCATGGCAAATTTACTCTTGCTCATGGCCCAGACCTCTATAGGAACAGTAATGGAATTTTAAAATTATGACCAGTGGTGTAAAAGTGAGCTGTGCTTTGTGGGTCTTAGATTAGACCATAAACTTTTCTCACTCAGTCTTCTCCTTTCAGTCTATTAACTTATCTGGGTATGCTTGAAGGAATCATTGCTGCATTTTCCATACCCTGTGTACCAGAGATCATATACTCTATTGTTCTAGATACCATACCCAGTCTCAGTATGTCTGTCGGTGATACTGAGAATAGAACTTATGGTCTCATGGTTTCAAGGGAGCCACTTAATTTCCACTAACCTGTCCCAATGCCCCTTTTTGTTTTTTAGGAAAAAAATATAAAGAGGAATTCTTCAGTGTCTGCGATAGATGTTTAATTGGATGCTGTGGTATCTAGAACAATAGAGTATATGATCTCTGGTATACAGGGGTGTGTAGGCACTGACTAAAGTTTGTGACACCTACTAAGCACTGTGACTAAAGATGTTAAAGACTGCAGCTACACAACAACCCTTAGAAAGCAGTATTACAAAAATGCATACAAACACAATTTAGAAAGAGGGTGACCCCCAGTGAGCAATTGTACAAGTACCACAATTAAAGGATGTGACCTCCAGTGAGCACCAGAGTGGAGTGTGCAAGCACTGCAACCAGATGTTTAGCCTCTGGCAGCACTATACTCAATTGTGGGGTGTGCCCCACAATTAAGCAGGTATGCAACCCCTGGTCACTGAACCAGTGACAAAGAGAAAGGGGATGGGAAAATAAATAAGCTAACATTTAAAATAACTAAGCCCACCACTCGTTTGTGTATATTTTTTGTAAATTCTTCACCAACCACCTTCTTCCCATTAAATGACCTTAGTTTTAAGTATTGACTAATTTATTTCTATTTTTTCTGTTCACCAACTTTATATCCTTTCATTGCACAAATGGATGAAGTCATTCAATACTTTTCTTTCTCTTTCTAACTCAGTTTGCTTTGTATAGTCCCCTCAATTTCCTTCCCTTGTTCTGCAGATGACATTCATCTTTTTTATTTTTTAGTTTTTGCCTTTTGAATCACACCTGGCAATGCACAGGGGTTACTCCTGGCTCATATATTTCGGAAATCACTCCTGGAGGTGCTCGGGGGGGCATATGGAATGCTGGGAATCGAACTGGGGTTGGCCGAGCGCAAGGCAAATGCCCTACCTGCCGTGCTATCGCTTTAGCCCCGACATTCATCATTTAATTGATAAATAGTTTTCCATTATGCCTATATGCCACATCTTTAACCAGTTTTCCATAAATAGGCAATACAGTTCTTTCTGGGAGTTTATCTTCTTTTTTTTTACTTGGTCCACATCTGGTGGTACTGAGGCCTTACTCCAGACTCTATGCTTAGAAATTCACTCCTGGTGGCACTTCAGAGACAACATGTGGTGCCAGGGATTGAGCCACACTTGGCTATATGCAGGGCAAGTACCTTAACTTTGGCACTATCTGTGTGGCCCAAGTTTATCATTTTATGCTATAAAAACACTAATGTAAAGAGAAAATACAACAATTAATGTTAGAGGCCATGCCATTTATCAATCCATAAAGGTAATTATTTGTCTTCTGTTTTTTAAAACAATAGGTCAGACAACATTTGCCATAACAATGTTGTCAAAGTGACTAGCCATAAAAACTCCCAACACATCATTCATCTGAAGGGCGTTCTGAGCAAAGGCATCCAATTTTTATCATTCTCATCCACCTTGTGGTATTTCAAGACAGCCAGTTTAACCTTCTTTCTCTCATGTTTATTGTTCTTGTGGGTGATATAAGACTTCTTCCTTTTCTTAGCGCTGCCTCAAAATCTCAAAACAAGATGAAGAGTGAGCTCCTTTTGAATGTTGTAGTCAGAAGTTGTTTACCAGCAAAGATCAATCTTTGCTAATAAAAGTGATTCCTTCCTTATCTTGGATCTTGTCCTTTACATTTTCTACAATATCAAAGGGTTCAACTTGAGAGTGATAGTCTTCTCCATGAGGGGATTCACAAAAATCTACAACTTGGTGCAGATGGGTCCACCAAGGTGGCCAATCACAAAGCAACTTTATTTGTTCATTCTTTTATTTATTTATTTATTTATTTGTTTATTTGTTTGTTTGTTTGTTTGTTTTTGTTTGCAGAGTTTACACCTGGTGGTGGTTAAGGCTTACTCCTGGCTCTGTGTCTAGGGATCACTCCTGGGCAATGGTATGCTAGGGATCAAACCCATGTTAGCCAAATGCATGGCAAGCACCCTATCCATTCTACTGTCTCTCCAGCCCAAAGTTATAATTGTTAATTGCAATCACCTATTTTCCTTGTATAGAATTTGTAAATAGTACAATTAATAATAAGTGTGCCTAAGCAGTTGATAAGATAGATTTTTTTATCAAATACAATTTTAAGTAAGCTTATTGTGAGTGCACTGCATCTATTTTACACAACAATTTTTAACAACTTATGGAGAATTATGGCTTCTATTTTGGATGTAGAGTGCTGCAAAGAACATTACTTCCATACTAATAAAAGGAAAAAGTTACAATTTTCCTTGAGTTCATTAGAAAACTATTTGGGGGCAGCTCATTTACCTGAAATCTGGGAAAGAAAGATGCCACTAAGAGGAGTCAAGACAAATCTCTGACTCATCAAGGACAGAGAATAAGAAGACAGCACCATCATATAGGTGTATGAGAAAATTTCTGCTAGCACTTTTAGTGAATTGGTAAAGGCCAAGTATGTAGTGGTATGTGCATAGAAATCTTGAGATCCACAAACACAATAGCATTTTGCACCCACTTATACATGCTTTCCATAAACGTTCACTGAGTGGTCATGAGAAAAATATTGGATGAAATACAACAGAGCTAAGAAAGCTTTGCAGGCCGGGAGAAAAATAATAGTTTTCTGTAAAAGTCATTCATGCCTGTTTGAATCCATCTTTATAGAATAAATGATTTATATCACTGGAGAATGAAGAGCAGATGCTCTAGCCCCAAGGATCCAAATGAAGAACCATACAGTACATGAAATGACATCTTTTATGTTCTAAAAGGAAAAACTGTCAAAATCAAATTCTATACCACTCCTAAAATACCTTTTAAAATAGAAAGAGCCAGAGCATTAATACTGCAGGTAGGGCACTTGCCTTGTATGCAGCTGACCTGGATTCGATCCCTGGCACCCCGTATGGTTCCCTGAGCCTTGTAGGAATGTTTTTTGAGTACAGAGTCTGGAGTAAGCTCTGAGCACCACCAGGTATTGTACAAAGCCCCCCCCCAATAATTACAAAAAAATATTTAAAAAGAAAGAGAAATAAGTACTTCTCCTAACTGAAAAACTCGAGAGAATTTATTATCACCAGAAGTGTATTATAAGAAATGTTAAAACTCGTTTCAAGGCAGAAGAAAGACATAAATGTCAATGGAAATCAGAATCTACACAGAGGAATGAGAAACACTAGAAATGGTGCATGAATCTTATGAACCTCTGATAACTACCTTCAATCACAATTAACCTCTATAGATTTATTTCTTCTCTAACTACATTTAGTGCTACTGAGATCACATCTTACATATTTAAAAATTTCCTTCTGTTAACAATGTGTTATAGATATAGGTAATGTACTACTATTTTCTTAGAGAAAAAAAGTATTTACACACCACTATTACTGCATTAAAGAATTCTGAACCTGAACGTATATGTACCCTCATAGTAAGATTCAGAATTTCAAATATTTTCATAATGTTATTTAAGGACTTTTTGTTCTATATAAAGGACTCCTTTTATTTGACATTTACTATAACACAGGTCTAGTGGTGATAAATTCCCTTAGGTTTTTGGAGTCTGAAAGTTTAACTATCCATTTTTAAGAACGTTTATATTGAGTCTAGTATTATTGATAGCCTGTTTATTTTTCTTTCAGCACTTTGAGAATATCTTCCTATTCACTCTTTTTTTGTTTATTGTTTTAGCCCCTTGGCTGTGTGCAGGGCTTATTCCTGCCTCTGTGCTTAGGGATCACAAAATAAAATGAAAGGAGGCCCCAAAAGCAAGGGAAAAACTTCACAAATGGAGGCTGGAGTGATAGTAGAGCGGGTAGGGCATTTGCCTTACACACAGCCAACCTGGGTTCAATTACCAGCATCCCATATGGTTCCTCGAGCAATGCCAGGAGTAATTCCTGAGTGCAGAGCCAGGAGTAACCACTGAGTATCACCGGGTGTGATCCAAAAAGCCAAAAACAAAACAAAACAAAAACAACAAAAAACTTCCCAAACATCATGAATCCATACAAATCATAGCAATAAACACCTTCACTTCAATAATCTCACTTAATGTTAATGGGCTGAACTCACCAATCGAAAGGTATATTGTGGCTGGACAGATCAGTAAACTGTACATAACGTTCTGCTGCTTACAAAAGACAAACCTGAACTGTCATGATAAACACCTGCTCAAAGCATCAGGCTGGAAAATAACCTTATATGCCAGTAGAAGTCTAACAAAGGCCATGAAAACCATATTTAGAAAAAATAAACTTCAAATTTAGAAATATAAGGGAGAGATAGATACTATACAATCATTAGGGGATCTATACATCAAGAGGATGCAATGCTTATTAACATACATGCATAAAACGAAAGACCATTATAATATGTGACGAACTGCAGACACGTGAGCAAAGACATGACAACCACACAATCACTGTCACTGTCATCCCGTTGCTCATCGATTTGTTCGAACGGGCACCAGTAACGTCTCTCATCAAGAGACTTATTGTTAGTGTTTTTGGCATATCCAATACGCACGGGTAGTTTGCCAGGCTCTGCCGTGCAGGCTGGATACTCTCAGTAGCTTGCCAGGCTCTCCGAGAGGGGCGGAGGAATCAAACACAGGTTGGCCGTGTGAAAGGCAAAAGCCCAACCGCTGTGCTATTGCTCCAACCCAACAACACAATAGTGGTATTATTTTTTAATACTTTCCTATTATAACTTGATAGATCTACTAAACAAAATTCAATAAAGATATGTTAGCCTTAAGGGAAGAAATGGAGGAACTGGGCTAAAAGATATGTACAGGGCTTCCCATCCCTTAAAAGCCAAGAACACATTCTTCTCCAGTCATAAAATTATAGAGCACCCATCCCTCCACCAGTGTACATTTTTCACCACCGATGTCCCTAGTGTTCCTCCCACCAACTCCACCCCTGCAGAGAATTTCCTTCTTACTCTCTCTCTCCCTCCACTTTGGGCATTATGGTTTGAAATACAGATACTGAAAAGCCATCATGTTTGGTCCTTTATCTACTTTCAGCACACATCTCCCATCCCAGCAATACCTCCAACCATCATTGACTTAGTAATCCTTTCTCTATCCCAGGTGCCTTCTCCCCAGCTCATGAGGCAGGCTTCTAACCATGGAGCAATTTTCCTGACCTTTGTCTCTACTGTCCTTGGGTGTTAGTCTCATATTATGATATTTTATATTCCACAAATGAGTGAGAACATTCTATGTCTGTCCTCTCTTTCTGACTCATTTCATTTTGCATGATATTCTCCATGTCCATCTACTTATAGGCAAATTTCATGACTTCATCTTTCCTAACAGCTGCATAGTATTCCATTGTGTAGATGTACCTTAGTTTCTTTAACCAGTTGTTTATTCTTGGGCACTTGGGTTGTTTCCAGACCTTGGCTATTGTGTACAGTGTTGTAATGAACATACATGTGCAGATGTCATTTTTACTGTGCTTTTTTGCACCCCCGGGATATGTTTCCAGAAATGGTATTGCCAAAGCCCAAGATTTTTTAAAAGAATAAACAGGATTGACAAACCCTTATCTAGACTCATCAAGGTAAGAGAGAAAACTCCACTTAATATGATCTGAAACAAATGGGAAAAGTTAGCACAGGAATATAATGAACAACTTCATGCCATGGTATTAGAGAACCTAGAAGAAAAGAATAAATTTTTAGAATATTATTGCCCTCTAAGACAGAATTAAGAAAAGTAGACCAATACTAGCCTGGAAATTGAATTCTCCCTCAAAACAATGGACCAGGTCCAGATGGGTTCATTAGGGAGTTCTTCTAAACCTTCAAATACTTTCCATTTGCATATTAAAATAACCTATTTATTATCCTTCTCATACTCTTCCAAAACATTGAAGCACATGAATTCTGGGCAGTGTTTTTGAAGACCAATAGTATCCTGATAACAAAAGTAGAGATATCACTAGAAAAGAAAAATTACAAACCAATATCCCTGATGAGCATAGTTGCAAATATCTGCAACAAAATTCTAGCAAACATAATTCAAATAATACAGTATAAGGTTTATACACATCATAAAGTGGGATTTATTCGAGGGATGCCAAGACTGGGCATCAAAACTGGGTCTGCTATGGAGGGGGGCAAGCATTTTAACTGCTATACCATCCCTCTGCCCCCTCCTACCCATTACATTTTTATACGCAGTGAGGTAGAAAATAAAGAAACTAATTTTAATTCCCTTTTACAATTGTATGCACACCTCCCAAAAAAGTTTGGAAATCAAGTTAACAAGAGAGGTGAAAGCCTTATGCAAAGAAACCTACAAATCACTCTTAAAAGAAATAGAAGACACAAGGAACTAGAAATAAGGGGATTGGAATAATTAACATTGTAAAATGACCACTCTTCACAAATCACTATTTAGATTCAATCTAACTCCCTTCAGAATTCCCATGACATTCTTTGGGGACATGGAACAAATACTGCTTAAAATTAAATGAAATAATAAAACTTCCCATAGACAAAACTTCCCGAGAAACAGAAACACTATTTTGAAAAGAATTTTGTGTGCCTATGTTCATTACAGCACTATTCACAATAACCAAGATCTGGAAACAAACCAAGTATGCAACGTGGATAAAGAAATTGTTCTATGTATTCAAAGTGGAATACGACTCAGCAATAAGAAAAGTTGAACTTTTGCAGTTCATGACAATTTTTATGGAAATGGAAGGTATATCATACAGAGCAAAGTGAGTCAGAGAGAGGACAAATTCCAAATGATCTCACTTGTAAATAGCACTATAGCACTGTTATCCCATTGTTCATCGTTTGCTCGAGCGGGCACCAGTAACGTCTCCATTGTGAGACTTCTTGTTACTGTTTTTGGCATATCGGATACGCTATGGGTAGCTTGCCAGGCTCTGCCGTGCGGACAGGATACTCTTGGTAGCTAGCTTCCTGGGCTCTCCGAGAGGGACAGAGGACTCAAACCCTTGTGTTGCTCAAAGCTATTATGCTAAGGTCACTGGGGCCTCATTCGGCTGCATGCAAGGCAAACACCCTATCCGCTGTGCTATATAGAGTATAAAAAATATACATATAGTAAGGAAATAAACCACAGCCAATGCTAATAGACCCTGATATTCTGCCTATAGACTCCAGTGTTAAGGGTGGATGGGGTGATGGGAGTACAAGGAGGAACCTTGAGAAAGTAATGGTGGGATGTTGGTTCTCAGATAGCCAGTCTGGTACAATATGTTTGTAATTCCTAATACATTGTTGTTGTTATTATTATTATTATTATTATTATTATTATTATTATTGTAAACTACAGTGCCTAAAAAGAAATTTGCAGATCTGCTAACAGAAAAACAGGCAGAAGTTATCAAAATAAATAATGTGTAATGAAATATCATCTGTTAGAGTAAAGGGCTTGATTATGGAGCATAATAAATGAGGTCTCTGGGAAAAAAGTGTACTACCGTAAGAGGCCAGAATAACCAAGAATAGGTATATTAAAATCTTACAAAAGCACAAGGCAATCCAATATAGCATGTCCAGAGGAGGCAAGCATAGATAGGTAAATAGACTAAAAGTAATTACATGAACATATTGTTCAAGATGTTAAAATGCAGTTGTCTCTTGTAAAATGGAAATACTGAACTAGTCAGGCTTTCATTTTTTGAGTCAGACTTTTATTTTTTGATGAGTAGGGTGATGATGAATAAAGAAATTAAGATGTGTCTATAATGCAGCAGTACCTAGAGCACACGTACACTATCACTTGGGACAAGACACATTTACCACCTGGGTGCAAGGCATTTTACTATGTTCTGAATATTCCATCTCATCTCTGCCATGCCTCTTCTTAAATTTTCTCAACATTATTTTCAGATAGTTTTCGGCTCAAAAGACCTTGAGTTCTTTGACAACTCTTAATCTGAATGAACCATTTCTTTAATCATCAGCGCCTGTCTAGCCCAGAGGGATCAAGGCAAGATCTTTTGTCTGCATTTTATGGTACCTGATACTTAACCATGAATAGCCATGATAATGCAATTTACTGGAAATAATGTATTATATATGAGAGAATATAATAATTCTCTTTTGCCAAACTTCTGTTCTCTTTGAGAGGTGTTTGTGGCCCTTCACCACACATTTATCCAGAAGTATCTAGTACCATTGTAATCACTACCTTTATGTTTCTGTTTAGCTGTTTCTTTTTCTGTTTGTGTGTATCTAGTGTGCTTTCTCATGACAAGCACTGTGCACTTGTCATGCACAAGAAGCTCCCTTTTGCCCCACCTTAAAGAACAAGTATGGGCTCTTAACTGGCAGAGACACCTATGGTGTCTATTACTGAGCACCTCGGACTAAGTGTCAAACTGGGACTAGAACACAGGGAGCTGACAACAAACTGATAATCCTTTTATTGTCTAAGTGTTTAAATCTACTTGCGCTTACCATTGAAATCTTTGGAAGTGCTAAAAAACAACATAAAACTTTAATACTGTTGCCCTATTAGCTCAGTGCTTTTTAGGGACTGCCTAAGCATTTGGAAGAAATTCTTGAGTCTATGGGGAATAGACTTTTCATTCCACAACAGTCAACTTTAGGGTAGACTTTCACAGTCCTTTTATTTTAAACTAACCTTAAGATTGATGCCATGTCTGATAACGTTTATTATAAATTTATGTCTGACTATGTAAGTTTTATTTAATTCAAATCCCTTTCTAAATCCAATTCATTTATAAAGTTAACCTAATATTCCCACTTGAAATTTAAAAGCATTAATCATTGCTAGGCATGTAAAAAATGAAAACAAAACAAATTTAAATAGCATGGAATGTAAAATAACACTTATTTGTACTGTTGTGCCTACTCTGCGTCTTCACTTACTCTTTGTGAAAGGAAGGCTTCCAAGCAGTGCTCTGGGGCCCCGAGATACCTGAAAATTAGGGCAGGTTGGCTCAATGCTCAGACCGAGTGACGCTGTGCTGCTCAAGCTATTATGCTGAGGTCACTAGGGGCCTCTGGGGCTACATTTTGCAGTGCTCTGGGAGCCAATGTAGTGATGGGATTTGAACTCGTGTCCCTGAACATGCAAAGCACATTCCCCTAATCAATGAGCTATCCTCCCAAACTCCAGTTTAGTTATTCTTCATTGCAATAATTATTTTGGAGAGACCTCCCAAGCAGTGCTCAGAAAACCTGGGGCCACTTTAAATGTTACTCAGGTCATTCCATCAGGATCAGATGGTTCAGTATTCAGGCCTGGCAATGTGATGCTGCTGGGTCCAGTGGTTCTTGCTTCCCTAGAGCTACCCAAGTGGTGCTTGAGGGCCACCAGGTTCACCCCAGTGGGCCTCCTGTGGTATACATAGTGCGATTCAGGGTTCATAGACATAATTTATAGTAAAATTCTACTTACTATTTTAGAAACAGGAGGGATCAAATCCAAAGAATTTATATTATTTTGCATGAAACCCTATCAACAATACTGTAATCACAGGGCTTCAAATTTAAAAAGAAAGAAAATTGTCAACTGAAATTATAATTTCTTGTAGATGCTGTTAATCAAGCGGTGAGAGTGCACTTCTGTTTGTTGTTTGCTGAGAGTTATTAGCATTAATTAATGCTGAATTTTGTCTTGATTTGGGGTTTTTGTGTGCATTTGTTTCGAGGCCACTCCTGGCTCTGCACTCAGGGATCACTCCTCGCAGAGCTCCAGGGACCATATGGAGTTCTGGGGATAAAACCCAGTCAGCTGGGTGCACGACAAGCTCTTCACCCACTGTACTATCTCTCTGGCCCTGTCTTGTTTTGTTTTTGGTGCTGAGGATGAAACCGAAAGCCTCTTTGCATACAGATCCTGTGCTCTACTGATAAGACATATCCTTAGCCCCTGAAGACTGAATATTGTCAAGTGCTTCTTGTGTATCAATTGACATGATCATATTTTGTTATTATCATTGTCATTTTATTAATATTTAATATTATTAACAATAATTTAGTATTATTATCACTACTATTGTTACTATTATATAATATATCATTATATGGGCTGGAGTGATAGCACAGCAGGTAGAGCATTCGCCTTGCATGCGGCCGACCCGGGTTCGATTCCTCTGCCCCTCTCGGAGAGCCCAGCAAGCTACCGAGAGTATCTCGCCCGCACAGCAGAGCCTGGCAAGGTAACCGTGGCCTATTCGATATGCCAAAAACAGTAACAACCAGTCTCACAATGAGACGTTACTGGTGCCCGCTCACATCACAAAGCCAGAATTGCATGAGCCCAGAATGAAACCCATGACTATTTCATGTCATGTCCATTAAAAAGACAGTATGGAAAGTCCAAATAATTGTCTCAACAAGTGTACCAGTCATTTCCATTTTCTTCTACTTTAGTCCTAATCACTTGTATCACTTGTCATCCCATTGCTCATCGATTTGCTCGAGTGGGCACCAGTAATGTCTCCATTTGTCCCTGTTGCGTACTAGTGTAGCCCAATGGCATCTGCTTGCTCCAGGAACATGAAGAGCATCAAACCGTTCATTCAGGGTCTTGATGAAGAAGTCTGACCATCTTGAGGTGGGCGGCCGGGCATTCCTTTGACATCCCGTGGAATCCAGTCGGTAATGGCTCTAGTCCAGCGGTCATCTCCAAATCACATTTCGTGTCTGGTCTGGCCCATCTGATTTTTGACACCTTGGCAAACAAGACGGCCTTCCTGATTCTTGATCATCAACAGAGGTCGGAACTCCAGATTCCTTCTCTTACTTGAGTAAAACATGATATTCCAAGTAGAGTTCTTTCGATTCCTCTTTGGAATACCCGAATAGCGTTCTCATCCTGTTTTCATAGAGCCCAGGTCTCTGAGGCGTATGTTAGTGCAGGAAGAAGGGTGGAGTCGAAAAGATGTGCCCAGAGCCGGAGGTTCTTCATCCTCTTAACCACTTCTTAAACGCTCTTGAAGGCATTCCATGCCGCTCTCTTCCTCCTGCGCAGCTCTGGCGCCAAGTCGTTCCTCTTGTTGAGTTCTCAACCCAGGTATACATAGCTGCTGCATTCGTAGATGATCATTTCATTGAGAGCAAATGGAACATCAGGAACTAGTCTGTTTCTCATGAACATTGTCTTCATGAGATTCAGCTGTAGTCCGACCTTTCCACACTCATGGTTGAAGTAGGCCAGCATTCATGCCACTTTGCTAATGTTTGGTATTATTAGAATGATATCATCAGCGAAGCAGAGGTGGTGTAGTTGCCGACCATCTATCTTCACTCCCATTCCTTCCCATTCCAGTCATCACATGATGTTCTGGAGGGTGGCACTGAAGAGTTTTGGTGAAATGGTATCGCCCTGCCAAACCCCTCTCTTTACGTTGATGATCACATTTTTTGTAGAATGGTGAGATCCTGGTGGTGAATCCATAACAAAGCTCATGGAGGATCCTGATGCATTGAGTTTGAACACCCTGTTTGGCTTGGGCTTTCCACTTCAGTCTCAACAGAATCAAAGGCCTTCTTTAAATCAATGAACGTTAAACATAGCAGCATCTTGAACTCTCTCGAAACCTCAATGAGCATGGTCACTGTGTGGATATGGTTGATCATGCTGAATCCTTTTCAGAACCTGGCTTGCTCGCATGGTTGTTCTTCGTCTAGTGTTCTGCCAATCCTATTCAGAATGACCCAAATAAACAACTTGTAGATGACAGACAACAGGTAGATTAGGCGATAGTTGCCGATGTCGTGGATGTCTCCCTTCTTGTACAACAGAAGTGTCTTGCTGGTTTTCCATTGGGACGGAAACTTGCATTCAGACAGGTAGCATGTGAAGAGCCAAGCCAGTGTATTGATGAATACTGGTGGCAGATTCTTCAGGTGTTTGGGTCTGACATTGTCTGGACCGGGTGCTGTACGCCTTTTTTTTATTATTTTTTTTAGTGAATCACTGTGAGGTAGTTACAAACTTATGAACTTTCATGTTTGCATTTTGTTTGCATCCCTCCATCCACCAGTGTCAATTCTCTTCCACCAATGTTCCCAGTGTCCCTCCCACCACCCCCACCCCAACCCCCACCACCCCACCCTGCCTCTGCAGCAGGGTATTCCCTTTTGTTCTCTCTCCTGTTGGATGTTGTAGTTTGCAATAGAGGTATTGAGTGGCCATCATGTTCGGTCTATAGTCTACTTTCGGCACGCAGCTTTCAACCTGAGTGGGTCCTCCCAACATTCTCTAATAGGTGTTCCCTTCTTTTCTTAACCGATGAAATGGCGCATTGGATTTCAGAAGGGGGATACGCTGGGAACGACATATCTATCCTGCAGAATTTGGTATTAGTTGTCCTAATACTTTCAAACAAGTCACTATTTTTTCAATCAAGTAAATATTTACTCAGTGTATTTTGGTTTGATGGCCACACCCAGTAATGCTCAGTACTCACTCCTGGTGGGGCTTAGGGGACCCTATGTTGTCCCTAAATTAAAAAAAAAAAATTAAAAACTAGTTACCATGGCAATCCCTTCACTGGTGTTCACTTCCCTCCACCAATGGCCCCCAGGCATTTGCTTCCCACCCTGGCAAGGCAAGTGCCTTACCTGTTGTACTCTCCAGCCCCAGTAGATATTTTAAAACCTCTGCAAGAAGAGGAAATAATTGTTTGTAATTGGTGACATTCCTTCAGCAGGGTATATACTGAGTAAAGTCTTTTGAGCATCAATGTTTTTATTGGGGTGTGAGGATGCAAATGAGGCCTGAGTGATGTGATATAATTATGAATGTAATTCACTACATTATTTAGTAGAGGAAATCAAGTCCTACCATTTCAATAGAAGCACCATGTGTTATATTAAATTCTAAATTCATACACTTTATGCTTAGCAAACTACAAATAGAATGGACTACCCTTACTCAAATAAAATTTGCTTTCAAAAAGTAAGCATACAGCATACATGCTAAAATGTGGAAAATTCCATGTTGGGAAGGAAAAAAGACCACTAGATGCATTGCCAGTAGCTGTACTCAAATAGTACTGAGTGATCCTGTTCAATGACATAAATGTACAAAAGATAAGGTATGTTTTAAAATGGCAAAATATTTTAAAGGTGTTATTTTGTATTTTCTTTCTAAATTTTTAAAATTTTATTTATTAAAGGCCATGATTTATAGTTATTCATAGTTGAGTTTTAGACATACAATATTGTAGCACTGATCCCACCACCAGTGTCAACTTTTCTTCACCAATGTTCCCAGGTTTCCTCTTTAAAAATCCCCAAATATCTAAACTTAGTGTGTCAAGAAAAATCAATATGCAAACATTTTTTTCTACATATAGCAATTCAAACATTTAAAAGGCAAACTTTCATAAGGGGGAATTTTCCAAAGTGTTAAGTGCCTAAAAATAAATTCACAAAGTATGCTAAAATGCTTTCCAGAAATTTGCAACTTTATTTCAAATAGTGTGACAGAACACTGGACTTCGTTTTTTCTTTGATTACAGTTGGTTCTGTCCCTCGCCTGTAATAAAAGCAGAAATTAGGGCACATTACTTAGCAAGAATTTGAATTAGATGATTTATAAAGCTATACATAAGACACTACAGTTATGATGGATCAAAACCAGAACTACAAAGGCAACCATTTATTATATTCAGTTAACTTATGCATATATACTGAAGCTAAACAATCAGTCAAATTTAGTTATTTTAATAATAATATTTTAATAGAAATAATGCTATAATATTATGTTCAGAATAAATTAAATCAAGCAATTTAAAAATAGGCAAAGGAAAATTTATATATACTTTTAGCAACCATACAAAAAAGAAAAAAATATATTAATGTTTTGATTGAAATAATATTCTGAATATGAAATGTGCTTGGAACTGCTAGGTGAATAAAAGCATATTGTGTTTCTATTGTCTCTACTGTGGGAACATGCAAAAACATTTCTTTGAAATAATCTAGTCCTTATGTATTTGTTTTAGATGGGGTAAATGTGCATTCCCCGCTTCCACCTGCATTTCTGCTTTACACATATAAATGCATTTCATTTTTTGATGTCCATACTAGTTTTAAGCAATTAGCATCACTAGTGACATAAAATTATAAAGTGATGTTTAGTGTATCACATTATGTACTTTCAAAAAAAATATTTATTTTTGCTTTTTGGGTCACACCCAGCGTTGCACAGGGGTTACTTCTGGCCCATGCACTCAGGAATTACTCCTGGCAGTGCTTGGGGGACCATATGGGATGCTGGGAATCAAACCCGGGTTGGCCACGTGCAAGGCAAATGCTCTACCCACTGTGCTATCGCTCCAGCCTCACATTATGTACTTATTAAAAAGTCTTTATAAAATACTTATGGGCTAAATGACTTAAAGTTGAGAAAGTACTGTGTATCTAAATATTGAAACTATAATTTTGACCCAATTATTTTCTATCTCTAATCATAAATTATTAGAGAAAATTTATATAAATTTTAATATAAATATAAAATTTATATATAAATCATATAAATTTGACAGTCATTGTGATATTAACAACCTTTCAAATAACCTTTATATATGAAGTTATTTAAATAGCAGTACTGTTACTTCTATTAGAAATATATTGTTGTGGAAAACAGAAACCCAATAATTTGTATCCAATGGATAGCATACCTGCTTCAGGCAGTGTCACAGGTTCCAGGCTTGGAAAAACCCCCTCCTTAACATCTGGACCATCTCCAGGTTCATCCACAACTCTTACCAGAGTCTCATCCTGTTTATTGTCTTCTATTTCAGGAAAATTAAGAATAAGAGTTGTTAATTTAAGAAGACATAAAATATAAATAAATTATGATATTCATTCTTTTCAGTACTATGAAGTAAAAGCCTAAAGGGTATTGTGCTAATAAAAAGTGATATATGAAAAACCCAAGAGATCATTTCAGGAGTTACCAGATAGAGGGAAACATGTTTTTCAAGTATTACCCTAGCCTTTCTACAAGCTGCTCTCAGAAACTTTTAACTGTTCCCTTCCTACCTATCTGCTATTGTACTTATATTGAATCTGTGATTTGTTTCAATCTATGAGCCTTAGGCAAAAACTGTCTCTTATAGTATTTAGTGTGTGTATATGTATGTATGTGTTTACACGTATGTATGGACTGGAGTGACAGCACATTTGCCTTGCATGCGGCCAACTGGGGTTCAATTCCTCCGTCCCTCTCGGAGAGCCCGGCAAGCTACCGAGAGTATCTTGCCCACGTGGCAGAGCCTGGCAAGCTACCCGTGGCATATTCGATATGCCAAAAACAGTAACAACAAGTCTCACAGTGAAGACATTACTGGTGCCCGGCCAAGCAAATCAATGAACAACAGGATGAAAGTGATACACTGCTACAGTGCTATTACTTGGCATGAGTAGGCACTAATAAAATATGTTGAAAGTATGTCTTAAAATACATGTGGGGGTCAGAGAGATAGCACAGCGGATAGGACATTTGTTGTGCATGTGGCTGACCCGGGTTTGATCCCGTCAGGCATCCCATATGGTCTCCTGAGCAACACCAGGAGTAATTTCTGAGTGCAGAGCCAGGAGTGCTCACCCCTGAGCATAGCCAGGCGTGACCCAAATTAATTAATTAAACATATACATCAATGTTGGTATAATGGCAGAAAATGGAAGACCAGGAATCTCCAAGCTCTACTGATCCCACAGGAAAATAAGCCATGGCCAGAAACTTCTGAACAAATCCTAAAAGAGTTCTGAAACAGAGATTTACATGCAATTTTCACATAAAGAAAAAAAAATTTCACAAAAAAAGATAGAAAAGTTTTGTGACAGTTGTACTGTACTTGCCTCACTCCCTCCCCAGAGCAACTGTCTGAGATGATCTTCTGTTTCTTTATACTTTTTAGTGGATTACCATAATACATTATATGCAAATATATCTCCACCAACCAGACCCATAGGCATTTTTATTCCTTTCTCTTCTCACCTTCATTATCAGAAAATCCTTCAACATCAATTTCCTCAGAAGAGTCAATATCCAGTATTTCAGCTGATGCATCTTGGAGGTTAAATTGTTCATCACTGGGTTGTTGAGTCTAGAAGTATGAATGTTTGGGCAAATAGAAACATAAATATACACAAAACTTGATACATATAAATAGATATATGTACTATAGAGAGATACATAATAGTAAGTTTAAAAGGTTTTCAACAGAAATTTCTATAATTTATTTTATTAATAAAATTGTTAAGAAATCCACAGAGAACCAACTCCAAGTGAAATGTTACCTTTAAGACTTTAGGGTTTTTGTGGAGGGCACACCCTGTGGTGCTCAGAGCTTATTCATGACTGTACATTCAAAGATTATTCCTGGGGAGGGGGCAGCCAAAATTAGTCTACCTGCTGATCTCTCTCTCACACTCTCTCCTCTGTCCCCCCTCCCTACCTCTCTCTCTCTCTCACCTTCCTTTATAGACTTTGGAAACTATTTTACTTCACACTGGATAAAAGCATTTAATAAATTATCAATGCAAATGAAATCATATGGCAAAATATGGGCATATAAGTAGAAATACATCTATGCAACACCATAAGTAAACTTTCTGCATCAGTTTCCTTTATGAGTTCCTACTATCACTTTCTATCACTGTCAATAAGCTATATCAACACTAGTTCAGCAATTTTAGAAAAAATAAACTTTGGGAATATAAAATATCAAATGCTGACCACTCACAGTTTCACGTTCAGTTACTTGGGGCACCTCCAGTATTTCTGTCTCATCAGACATGGGACTGGTTACTGTATGCTCACTCATATTTCCTACTAAAAACAAATCACTATAATTTAATCACTGCATCTATAAAAAAGGGTAACTACACATAAACAGTCTATCCCAAGTGCTGCCCAAAGTACACCCTGGCATGGAAGAGGAAAGGGAAAGGTGAAATGCCAAGGATCAAAATGGGGACTCTCTTGCACCCTACCCTTTAGAATTATCTATTGCCCATCCTCATTTATTTTATTTAGAAAATATTTTCAGTCAGTAAGACTGCCCATGGTTTCAAATAATACCAAGTATCCAAAGGTATCAAACAGACACAAATGTTGTGCGTGCACTGCAAAAGATGGTGTACTGGGGTTAGGGAAGTGGCTAAAAGATGTAGAGTATATGATCCCCACATTCCATTCCCAGTCCTCAGCAACATATGGTCCCCCAAACAGTGCCAAGGGTGTCCTGGCATTAGCAGAGTCACCCACCCCAAACATCAAAGTGCTGTGGGCCTCTAAGCCAAAACAGTGGACTTCCCTGACAATTTCTTTTCATAAATTCGATGCATCATGGAAACAGAGTTAGAACTTTAGTAAATACTGCTTTCATCAAAGTAAGCCCACTGCCTTTCACACCCCTAAAATTTAAAGCAGATGGACCATCTGTAGGGTATCATGCCTATCACGGAGGTCACTTTAGCAAGTTCTGTTACAATGCTACGATCGCTGGAGGCATTTACAACCTGCAGCCATCTCCATCCCGTGTTTCTGGCACCTCCCTTTTACCTTTTGCCTTCCCACAATTTGAGACTGAGATGCCCTTGCAAGTAGCATCAGTCTGCCATAATCCTTCTATCTTCTGACCTCCCCTCTGCTGCCCCCAAACCTTAAATAATAAGCCCCTGACTTGTCCCACTTCAGCCACATCCGCCAATACGTAATGTCGCCCAGACTCCTCCTACTGTCCTCTGCCCCCCAAACCACAAATAATGCCCCCCAGATCCTCCCGCCTCCCCTAGAACTCCCTCCTGTTCTACCCCACCACCCCACCACCATTCCCCACTTTACCATCCCGCTATTGTCCCATTTCCTTTAACCCCATCCCCTCCGGCCACCCCCCAACTTCAAATAAGCATCCTCTAGGGCTCCCCCCATCACTTTAGCTGTCCCCCACCCCTGCCTGCTTCCCGCATCATGGCTTCGTGAGGTCGTGGCGGGCATCAAGCTCTACATGACTAAGGCGACGGCGACCTCGAAGCCTTTTCACACGCCAGACAGCGCTGCTCTACAGATTCCTGGCTGCTCCGCTCTCCCGCCCCTCCTAACCTTCTCCCCACACTCCTCCCCTAGGCAGATCCGTCTGGGGACTTACTTGATGGATTTCAGTCCGTGAGGAGGCAGGAAAGTAGAGAACGGCCCCAAAACGTGACCTCCTGAGCCTGGGACACGGCACCTAGGGACAGGCTAGGCGCATGCGCCGTCAGCAGTGCCTTTATGTCGTCGCCCCTCCCCCCAGAAGGCGCCGCACTGCCCCCGCCTCCCTCAAACCGGAAGTCAGGGTCCTCCACGATTAAAATGGCTTCTGAACACTTTATTGCCCCTCAGAGTCTCCTTTGCCCAGAATGTTTAGGGGCAAAACAGCCGCGGCTTATTTGGAAGGAAGAAAGTGTCTCAGAAAAATTTGCTGTGACAAAAATAAAGTTTAACCTCCCTGAGAGAGAGCCTGGCCTGCGGAAGTCCTGACTTAGCCTTCCCAGCAGCTATGGCGGCCCCCAGCACTGCTGTACTGAGCGACGCCATAAGCCTGGTGCGCGGGTAAGCGTTGGGCCGTCTGACCCACGCGCGGGACAGCCTGGACACCCAGGACAGCACTGGGGAAGCCCCCAGATGCGTTTAAAAGACAAGGGGCCGTGAAGCAACTCAGGAGACTAGAGCCATCACTGCTTACAGGGGAGAGTTGGTTCGATACCTGGCACAGTTCAGTCCCCGTGGACTTCACAAGGCACCAGAGGCACCTTAGCTCCCCCCCTCCAAGAAAAAATTAAGAATAAGATTAGAAAACTTTTTTTTTATTTCTGTGAGGTGGTGGTGTCTGGTGCTACATGTGGCAGTGTGCAGGGTTTTCTCCTCGCTCTAATTCTGGCGCTCATATGTGATCACGGGAATCGAACCCAGGTCAGCTGTGTGAAACTTAGCACTTTACCAGCTGCGCTGTCTCTCCGGCCCAATAGCAAGGGTGTTTATATCTGTTATTGAGGCTAGTAAAATGCCTGTTTTACACATTTTTAAAAATTTTATTTCTCTAGTCATCACCCACCTGAATAAAACTGACACAAAATTTTTTGTAGCATTACTGTACACTCAAATCTGTGTTTCTCGAACAAGAAGCGGTGGTTGAGATTCACCTTTAAGGGTCGAATCCTTGCGTCTTTCACAGATTTGAAATGGCTGTTTTATTATTCATTACTTTTTTTGCATTTAACTCTCCTTTTAATTTAGTCATATTAAGTTGTCTATAATTGTTTTACTACCAATTCAATTGTAATCGCTATAGCTGTACTTTAATTACTTTGAAATATTAACACTTGTTCACATTATAATGTTGCTGACAGATTACAAAAATACTGCTGTTACCGTCTGCCTCTCCCTCCAATTTTGCAATTAGAAGATAAAGTGTTCCCAGTGCTTAGAAATGTGAAAATAGGAAGAGAGGGGGAAAAATTCCTGAGTTTGGAAAATAAAAGCTCAAATGGATGGAGTTCTTTGCTTATGGGGGCGCCTAGTTCGAACCTTATACCGCATAGTTCCCTACCAAGTAAATTAAAAATTCAAAGTTACACTATTGAGTTGATATCAGATATTTACTGTGAATGTACTGTGTCAGTAATTACACCAATAAGCCCTAGCCATGCAAAATTATAATTACAGTGGCAGTAATATTTATTGAGTGCTTTTAATATGCCAGCCATTGACAGTTATCTATAAGAATTTCATCTTGCCAATATACCTATGAGGTAGTTACTGCTAACCTATTTTACTTTATTATTATTATTATTACTATTAGGTTTGGGGTCACACCCAGCAGTACTCAAGACTTATTCTTGGCTTTGTGCTCAGGTATCACTCCTGGTGTGTTCAGGGGACTATATGGAGTGCTGAGGATCAAACCTTGGTTTAATGTGTGCAAGGCAAGTGCCATACCCACTGTACTATTGCTCTGGCCCCTAATATATTTTAAACAAAAGTAAACTGAGGCCCAAGCAATTTAACACAGCCAATGAGTTACAGAGTCACAACTTGACTCTAGAGCTCATTAAAGACTAACAGGTGGGGCTGGAGCAATAGCACAGCGGGTAGGGCGTTTGCCTTGAATGCGGCCGACCCGGGTTCGATTCCCAGCGTCCCATATGGTCCCCTGAGCACCACCAGGAGTGATTCCTGAGTGCAGAGGCAGGAGCAACCCTTGTGCATCGCCAGGTGTGACCCCCCCCCAAAATAAAAGACTAACAGGTGACACAGAAAGGAAATTTCATGAATCACTTACAGTGAAGTCACAGGTTAAAAAATAACAGTGAGTACAGGAGTAACAAGGCCAACTAACCCAGTTAGTTAGAGTAATCTGGACATTCTGGAGGAAACAAAAAGTCAAAGATGTTGACTGGGAATAAATGGGAAAGACCTGGGGCCTAAGGAGACGAAGGATTTGTTTGCTCTGTACCAGTTACTTTGGTTCTGCAGAACTGAAATGGGAGCTACATGTCCTCTATAGAAAATTATCTCAGGAATCAACCCACCAGTTTCTACTTAGTAAATTCCGTGTGCTGATGGAGACATGAGAAAAAGTCTTTTAAATGCCAGTATGAGGGGCTGCAGAGACAGTACAGGGGTTAAGGCCATGCTTTGCAAGCAAATTGCTGTGGTTTATCGCCAGCACTACATGGTTTCTGGATCATCACTGGGGTCGCCCGCCTAATTCCTTACACTGCAGGGCTTGGGCAGCACATCTGCAGGACCTCGTATTGAACTGTTTGTACTGTTTGGCTGAGAATTGTTGCAGGGACCCCTGGGCACTATTTGGGAGGCCTCACCAAAAGAATATCAGCATGAATATTTTATGGTGTGGTAAATAGATTATGTTTAAATAAAGTTGATCTTGTTGTTTTTTTTTAAAGAAACATCATGAACCTACAGCCTGAAATCACTTTCTAAATACAATTCTTTATATAAAAGTAATAAAGGATTATTGTAGACATGATGGATCCTAAGGCTCATGTAGAGATAATAGATGATGATTCTGAAGAATTTTCTAGTGCCGTAGGTGAAGGAATAGCTCAAAAAAACAAGAGGATGAGAGCTGTTCTGGTGGAACGCCCAGTAGCCAAGGTGGAAGCAATTTGAGCAAAAACATTAAAATGTTGTTATAACCAAAAATATAAAATTTAAAGTACATAAAAGTTATATTTCTATAAATAAGTATCAGGTAAATGTGGCAAATCTTCCTTAGAAACTAATTTTTTTTAATTTATTTTTTGTCTTGGTTTTTAGGGCCACACTCACCGGTGCTCAGGCTTACTCCTGGCACTGAGTTCAAGGATCACTCCTGGTGGACTCAGTGGGTCATATAGGGTCCCAGGGATCAAATCCCGGTCAGATGCATGCAAGGTGAACGCCCTATGCAATGTACTATTGCTCTGACCCTGAGACTAATTTCTTTTAATGTGTGAATATTCAGCCTCCAGGAAGCTTAATTTATACCTGCTCCTCTTGAATATGGACTGAATTTAAGGACTCTTCAAAAGAACAGATTATAGGAAGGGAAATAATAACTATAAAAGGGACAAACCTGTTTGACACTATCATAACTAAGGGATAAAGGTTAATATTACCAATGATAAGTCATGTACCCTCTGATATAATGTTATGAGAAAGACACTTTGCCTCTGTTGTATTCTTTCCTCAAACTTACAAACCTTATGTAAAAAAAGAAAACAAAAAACTTTGGGCAGATTCATACTCAGGGACAGATTACAAAATACCTGACCAAGGGGCCAGAGAGATAGTATAGTAAGTACAGCATGTACTTAATGCCTTGCACATAGCTGACCTGTGTTCAATCCCCAGCACGTCATATGGTTCCCTGAGCACCACCTGGAGGCATTTCTGAGTGCAGAGCCAAACAAACAAACAAAATACCTGACCTATATACTTCAAAATTGACTAGGTCATGAAAAATAGGTAGCATTGTAGCACTGTCGTCCTGTTGTTCATTGATTTGCTCGAGTGGGCACTAGTAACGTCTCCATTGTGAGACTTGTTGTTACTGTTTTTGGCATATCAAATACGCCATGGGTAGCTTGCCAGGCTCTGCCATTCGGGCAAGATACTCTTGGTAGCTTGCCGGGCTCTCCAAGAGGGATGGAAGAATCGAACCCAGGTCGGTCGGCTGCGTGCAAGGCAAACGCCCTACCCGCTGTGCTATCTATCGCTCCAGCCCATGAAAAATAGGTAAAGACAGAAATTCTCGTGGACCAGCAGACCAAGGAAATTCGATAGCTAAGTAGATATGCATTAATTAGTGTTTGATCCTGGACATAAAAATTGCATTAGTTGACAAACATGTGAAGTGTAAATAAAGTCTCAAATTTCACAAATAGTCATGGGTTTTTTGGGCTACATTGGGGTGTTCAGTGGCTATTAATGGCTCTTCAGGAATTACCTCTGAAACTACTCTTATACTACCTTTCTGTCTCTTGAAATATCATAAATAGTTATATATATTAGTAGCACTGTAGCACTGTCATCCCATTGTTCATCGATTTGCTCGAGCGGGCACTAGTAACGTCTCCATTGTGAGACTCGTTGTTACTGTTTTTGGAATATTGAATATGCTCTGGGTAGGTTGCCAGGCTCTGCCATGCGGGTGAGATACTCTCGGTAGCTTGCCAGGCTCTCCGAGACGGACGGAGGAATCGAACCCAGGTCAGCTGCATGCAAGGTAAATGCCCTACCCACTGTTTTATCGCTCCAGTATCAATAAACCTTTTTTGGCTTCAGGACTTAAGGGAATCTTTGCTTTGAATGCACAGCACCAGTAAAGTTTTCAAAAGTTGCTTATTGCTAGCTTGTACTATTTATTGCTTTCCCAATACAAGGTGGATAAAGGCTTATTTACTATGTGGGTGGTAATTCATCTACTTCATTACTAGCTAGTTAATTCAGCAATTTAACCAAGAAGTTAATTGACTGTAAAGCATGTTCATAAAACTGGAAAATTTATTCACTATTTGTTAAACAATGAATTAGATTAATAGTAAAAAAGTTTTCAGTGCTTTCTATATGTAATCTTTGCTAATGTATACTGAATACAATATACATTGGTAACTTTTAAAAATTTAATTGAGAGCTATGGAGGTACCTCCTGTATTATTTTAACAACTTATCTGTAAGCCTAATATTTTAAAATAAAAGATTGAAAAATCTGTAAGCATTTGTTGGGATGTGCAGCAAATAGAACTTTAGACATTCATACTATAAGGTAAGAATGTCTAGTAGTCTAACCACTCAGAAACTATTAAACAAAAAAATAAGCATTTACCCACTATACAGTTCAGTCCATTCCTAGGCATTTGCCTGAAAAATAATATGTACACAGAAAGACCTGAACAAAAATGTTCATAGTCGTTTTTATTCACAATAAATCAAAACTAGAAAAAAACATAATCAGGTAAAAGGATAAACAAACCAACATATGTGTGTGTATCCATGTATCCATGCTGCAGTGGAATAATACTCAGTAATTAAAAGGAACTAGACATGGACAAACTACAGCATGGGTTTTTCTCCACAACATCATGCTGAGCAAAAGAGCCAGAGATAAAAATCTTCTCATGTAGACTATATGGACCATTTTTACCTGAGCCACACTCTGCAGTGCTCATGCCAGAAATGTACAATAACCATCAGGGCAACACCAACTAGAGCTCAGGACTCAGTGATAGGGATCAAACTCAAGGTCTCATGCATTCTAGGCATGTCCTCTTATCACCTAAGTGATCTCCCTGGCCCATGCTTCCACATTCTGGTTTTATTTTAAATTTTTTCATTTTTAATTAAAGAACTATGATTTACAAAATTATTGATAGTTTAGTTTTAGGCATTTAATATTTCAACACCAATCTCACCACTAGTGTCAACCAGTGTTCCCATATTCCGTCCCCAACCCAACCCCTAATCTGTCCTTACTTGTCAACTTGACAGACATATTATGAAGCTTAAGTGTTTGCAACTTAGATTTCATGTTTCAGTGTTGTTGAGTCTGTGTTTTGGATATATTGTTATACCACTCACCTATATTACCAGTATAACTGAAGTTCTGATGCCTGTTCATCCATTAATTCTCATTCTCTTGCCCCTGCCCCTTGATTTCTTGCCTTCTTTGGCCTTCTTCTCTCTAAACACTGAGGTCAAGGGTGATCTAGACCTCCCCCTTTTCAGTACAATGCATTTCTTCATCCAGTGTTCTGTATTTCACAGATAAGTGAGATCATCCTATGTTTGCATTTCTTCTTCTGCCTTACTTCACTCAACATGATATCTTCCAGTTCCAATCATGTTTTGGCTAATTGCATGATTTTATTGTTACTTGTAGCTGCACATTCCATTATATATGTCTTCATAATCCTTTCATGTTGTTTGACACCTAGGTTGATTGCATATCTTAGTTATTGTACTTAGTGCAGCAATGAATAATGGTGTGTATATGTCCTTTTGAGAGAGTGTTTTTATGTCCTGGGGGTAGATGCCAAAAATAGAATTGCTGAGTCATATGGCAGTTCAATTCTAAGTTTAATGAGAACTCTCAATGTTGTTTTGTTGAATTGTTTTTAAAATTATATTTTTTCTCTTATATATACCCAAGTTAAAAGTAAATATAATTATTTTTGACCATATTTCCGTTTTTATATAAAACAATTTCTAAAATAAGTCATAGTCAACTGATAGTAAGAAAAAGCTGATCAAAGTTTGTTTGGGACTAATTAGGTGGCAAGAATTGACTGGAAAAGGGTAAAAGGGGATGTTGGGTTATAATGAGGATACTTTATATTTGATTGTGCTATCAAATCAACTGTGTTACAACTGTGCATACATGGATTAAGACAGCCAGCCATTTAAGTTTAAGAATTTGCATCGCTTCAATATTCCCCCACTGCTCTCTTACAGTCTACTCAATAAATCTGTTCCTAAAATGGTCAAAAGCAGCAAAATCTAATAACTGGTATACAGAACAGAGAATACCATGGCAGTGAGACATGAGGGGGTGGGTATGTGGAGGCCAGCAGAGGTAAGGGGAGATGGAGTGTGGACCCTGTCACTCTACCAGTGACAATATTGTATAGTTGTAAATAAGTGTCCAAAATAAAATTTAAATTAAAAAATGTAAAGAGTATATTGTATGTAAATTATACCTTGATAAATGTGGTCAACAAATATTATGTGAAACAAATTAGAAATAAAAATAAATGTGATATGGGCAGGAGAGATAGCTCACGAGGCTAGAGCACATGATTTGCAGGCAGAAGGCCTAGGTTTGATCTCTGGTGCTACATGATCCTCCTCACATTACCAGGAGCAGCTCCCAAACACTGAGCCACAGTAGCCCCTGAGCACTGCTGGATGTGGCCAAAATAAACGAACAAGCAAAGCGATGGTTAATTTTATGTATCAAATTGCCTAAGTCACAGTACCAAGTCATGGTTAAATACTATTCTAGAAGCATGGGAGAGCACTCAAAGGGGGTGGAGTATATATGACTTGCATGTATGAGACCCTGAATTCAATCCCTAGCACCTCTTGTTTCCCCAGCATTGTCAGTGTAGCCTGGTAGCTCCCCAGCACTACTACGCCCAAGAACTATGAGATGTGGCCCCCAGATCCCCTTACTCTTGAGAATCATTAGGGTGGTCTTATTTAAAAGGAAAAACCGCATGATACTCAATGTTTCTGTGAGGATATTTTTAGATAACATTAACATTTAAACCAATAGATGGATGGGGCCTGGGGAAGTACTCAAAGGGTTGGAATGTGTCATCTGCATATGGGAGTACAACATGTTCTTCTGAGCACCTTTGGGTATGCCTCTGAAATTACAGTCAATCAGTAGACTGAATAAAACAGATTGTTCCTCAAAGTGGATGAGCTTCATGCAATATGTTGAAAAATAAAAAAATAAAATAAAATAAAATACTAAGGTCTCCCCAGAAAGAGGAAGATCTGAAAAAAGATTTATAGGCTTAGCCTAAAGATTTTGGAGTTACCAGGCCCGTCATGTCTCCCCATAACTCATGCCTATAAATCTCCCAGACAGTGTGTGTACACACACACACACACACACACACACGTACACACTATCCTTTATCTTAAAAAACTTGACTACTAAAGAGCATTTCTATCTAATCTAAAGTGATTTCTGAGTGTTCCATAACTCAAGCCTCCCAGAGATGAACTATAAACTGGTTTATTGTTATAACTTGAAGAACCATGTGCCCTTTGTATCTTTGTTAAGGTGAGCCTGCCGTGTTTGGAGAATAAGATAGTTATTCACTGTCACTGTCACTGTCATCCCATTGCTCATCAATTTGCTTGAGCGGGTACCAGTAACGTCTCCATTGTGAGACTTGTTACTGTTTTTGGCATATGGAATACGCCACAAGTAGCTTGTCAGGCTCTGACAAGCGGGCGAGATACTCTCAGTAGCTTGCCAGGCTCTCCGAGAGGGGTGGAGGAATTGAATTCGGGTCAGCCGCGTGCAAGGCAAACGCCCTACCACTGTGCTATTGCTCCAGCCCAAGACAGTTATAAACAGGTAGCTAAAAACATAAGGAAAGACTTGAAGTTGTGTCTTCTGCCTTGACATTCCTGATCTCTAATGTTTAATTAGCACACTTGATTCCTTCTGAAAAGCTTGCTGAGCCTTGTTTTTTGGCTTTTCATATGGATCATTTCATTCACATTATTGGTTTTCACCTCCTTATAATTTATATAGTATTTATAGTCAAAATATTTGAACCCATCAGGCTCACAGGATCTCCCACTCTTAAATATTTGCATGCATCATGGATAGATGAGATAATGTCATGGATAAATGAGGTGTTATCACTCCTATACTACCATTTAATTTTTATGTGATGAGGGTTTCAATTTCAGAGAGAAACATTTTACTTCATTGGTTATGTCACAAAACTTGTTAATATAACAGGAATTTTTCTGGAATTACATGTGTTGAAAAGTCAAGTATGCCTTACATGCATCCAATCTGAGTTCAATCCTCAGAACCAAATGAACCCTCACCCCCAAACATCATTAGTTATAGCCCTGAAGATAGCACTGCTAACTGTAGCATTGTTGGTTCCCTAACACTGTTGGGGTGGCCCTGGTGGTCCATGAAATTACAGGGACAAAACAGCACCAGATTTTCAGTTCTTCAGAATGAACAACTGACCAAGTTAGCTGAGAATCACCAGAAGTGGTCTGGGGTCTCCTGAGCACAGCTTGGAAGACAAAAAAATATATAAAAACATTTTAATATATAATATATGTGTATAACTAGTATGATTTTTGCAGACATTTATCTATTCGATAGACTTAACTACTTTTACATGTAGCAAATGTTTTCTTTTAAAAATATAATAATCTTTTAAAAATTCTGTTTGTATGTCACAGGGAAAATCCTACCCTTTCAGGGGCCCGTTCCCACCTATGTGGAATCCAATTACTATTCTGGATTATAACAACCTCTGGAGGACAATGGATGACATGGGAAGAGAGGTAAAACTTCCTAAAGCTTCTTTGACTACATTCGTGTCTTTTTAAAAGTTTAGTCCTTAAAAGAAAGAAGCTATGTGTATGAGAAAATGGCCCAGGGGTCATTTGAAGGGAGCTAGGTTTGAGTTCTGGCAGCACATTCCCCCCTCCATGTCCATCACAACTCGGTAAAGTTTTAAAGGCCCCCAAGAACTACCAGATGTGATCTTTGTGGTTGCCAGTGCCACTGGATCCAAGCAGCTTTAAATCAACATTAAGCCAGCTGCTGAGTATCTCCTGGAGTGGTCCTTATACCCCCACAAGGACCTATTGGGAGGAATCCCTACTCAAAATAAGATGCCATCATAATGACCTAGAATATTTTCTAGTACATAGTCACTAGCAGTGAAAATTTGTGAAATTAATGGATGGGACTTGTTTCTAATCTTTATAAAGAATGATGTATCTATCTAACAGACTGTTATTTGTATATTACTAATGAGTAAAGAAAATCATGTATCACCCAGTCTTCCTGGGATGCAGTTTCTAACTTCAAAATACTTTAGACATAATTCTGGATCTTTGAGTCACCATCCTGTTCAAACCAATACCCCATAAATAAATTCACACAAAGCTTCACCTGGAAGTCAAATTTAGAAATGATTTGGTGCAACTGTCTGATTCTAGTTGAGTCTATCATGTCCTTTCTTAATTAGCAGTATAGTAATTAATGTGTGGAGACACCTCAATTACAACATAGCTTCCATTTATTTATTGTATACAAAGTGTCATAAACATATTGTATGGTGTAGGTGTCTATAATAGGAAAACTATGAAGCCAACATTGGTAGCATTAGTAAGAGTTATTAATGGGGAGTTTATAAAACTCAATCTTTCCTTCTTTAAGTTACAGTTTGTACATACTATTGAAAGAGTTACTTAAATTAAAAAGAACATTTTCCCCTTTAAAAAACCTCCATCTAACTGTAGATTCCAAGTGAAGCCCCATGGAAGGCACCCCATGCAGAAGAGTGGGACCGCATGACAATGAAGCAGTTACTGGACAAGATCTGCTGGACTAAGTAAGACTCACTGCTAGGCATAGGCATTTACTGTGAATGTTTCACGTTTATGTAGTAATGCTATTCAGCAAGTATGGGGTTCCAGTAGCTGCTTTGTTTCTAAGACTGTCACACCAGAACATACAGAATGATAAAAAAAAAAAATTCTGGAACAAAGACTTGCGCAAAGACGTCTACATGTTAAATCTGCTTTTCAAAGAATGATTTTCGGATAACAGAGATGGTCTGATTTTCCATAGCCCTCAGAATAGATAGATTGCACCACATTAGACGTTGGGCATGATCAAGGTAGTGTTAAAGTTGTGCATGTGTATAAGGACTACATTATTACTGATGTGTCCCATGTATCATTAACATGTAATTATTTAGCTAGAGGATATTTCAATTAATTGTATTTTGGACTTAATGCAGAGAAAAGTGAAGATGAATGATCTTACTGAGCATGCTCCAGTAGTTAGCTGGAACTGTTTTTCCAGTATCTTTTCTTTTTAAAAATTGTTGTTGTTTACAATAGCACCAGTATTTTTTTATTTTAATGAATCACCGTGAGACACAGTTGCAGACTTACAAACTTCCATGATTACGTTTCAATCAATATTTGAGTACCCATCCCTCCACCAATGCCCATTCTCCACCACTGTTGTTCCCAGTATCCCTTCCTCCACCCCCACCCCTTCCCACCCCCTGCCTGTGTGGCAGATATATTCCCTCTTACTCCTTGTCTCCTTTTGGGTGTTATGGTTTGCAAAATAGGTACTAAGCGGCCATCATGTTTGGTTCATAGTCTACTTTCAGCAGGTCACTATCACTGTCATCCCATTGTTCATCGATTTGCTCAAGTGGGCGCCAGTAACGTCTCCATTCGTCCCTGTCGCAGGCTAGTGTAGCCGATGGTGTATTGGGCTCGCTTTCAGGGTCAGGGGAATTAGGACTGCCATTGTTACTGTTTTTGGCATATTGAGTACACCACTGGTAGCTTGCCAGGGTCTGCTGTGTAGGCAGCATGCTCTTAGTAGCTTGCCAGGCTCTCTGAGAGGAATGGAGGCTTTTGTGGTGGCCTCTAATCACCTTTACAGGTGTGAATGTAAGCTTTTGGTCTACTGACATATTGTAATGATCTGCACACTGACAAACATGCACCTGTCTGCATCTCTGGGCAGCACCTGGAACATCTGTGGCCTCAGGTCGATCTCCTTGGGGTTGATGGAGCTCTTGCCCAGAGATTGTTGAACAGCTGGCAGAGCAGGACCCTATCGCGGAGGGTCTGTGCCACATTTACAGTAATTTCAAAAGAATACCTACTAATAGATGACTTGTGCAATGGAACTATGCAATGTAGAACCTTATTTCAAAGCATTTCTCATGCAAGGATTTAATAACTAGATTGAAAAAACAATTTGCAGGTCTGGAGAGATAGTACAGTGGGCAGGGGTGCTTGCCTCCCCTGGGGCCAACCTGGGTTTGATCCCCAGTACTCCATAAGGTCCTTGAGCTTGTCAGGAGTAGCTCCTGAGCAGAGTCAGGCATAACCCCTGAGCATCACTGGGTATATCACGTACCAGTATTTTTTTATACTCATGGTACTGCTACTCCATCCCCACCACCAGAGTACTAGGATCCCTCCACCATGATCTCAAGGTCTCCTCTTTCCTCCCTGCTCTAGCACCCTAAGATCACAGCTCTATTGGTCCTGTCTCAGGGTTTGTTTCCCTCTGGAATTGTCAAATCCCTTGCTTTATTTCTTTATATTCCACATATGAGTACAATTATCTTGTGTTTATCTTTTTTTTCTTTTTGACTCACTTCACTTAGCCTAACTTCTTCCAGGCTGCATCAAGCAGCAAAAATTCATCTTTTCCCATTGTGCATATAATCCACAATTTCTTTATCCATTCATTTATTGTTTTGCGCTTGGGCTGTTTCCAGATCTTGGCTATTGCAAATAATGCTTCCAAGAACATAGAGGTGCATTCTATTCCTGGGCATCTACCACACGGACACAAGAACATTAATTCAAAGTATCTGTTAATCAGGAAGTTGTTAATCACAAGGCTGCCTAGGTTGACATCTCAAGTCCACTTTGTTCTTTAGATATATGAGATAGTCCTTTTTTACTTCTTATCGTAGTTTTCCTCCTACTGCCATTCTTTAAACAGGAATACTTTTGCACTTCTCTCTACTGGTTAACTGTAAAGATGATGCATTAACATAGGCATTTGAAACACTTCCGAGATTTGAAGAGGAACTTCCAAAGAAATTCTCTGGATAGTTCCTATCTGTGAAGAAAACATGTAGGACTGAACTTATTGATCTCCTTTAAGGAAAAACTAATCCCGTTTAGTGCGATAAGTCTGTAGTCTTGAGTCAGTCATTAAATTTTGGTTGACAGAGCTGGGAACTATATATGAATTTCAGAGACTACACAGAGAGACAACATGTTTTCAATGCTCTGGAACAAGAGGGAAAAGTTTTTCATTTTTTAAAAATTCCTTAGATTTGTTTACTGTAAATAAATTTCTAATTGAAGAAATTAGGATGTTGAGTAGAGGTGTTGGATCTTTAAGTGGCTCTGGATGAGTTGATCAAGAAGTCCTTCATGTACAAAAGTTGGCAGATGACAACATACATGGAGGAGGGTATAGCCAGAGAGAAATATGTGGCACCCAGTCCCTTGTTATCATGGAAAAGATGAGGCTCAGGAGAAAGGACAAAGATTCATTCAAAATGGATAAAATATATGAACATAGAACACAGAAGTGTAAAACTCTAAAAAGGAAAAGTGGTGGGGATGTCATGACATTCAAATTTTCAAAGACAGCAACATGCCTGACATCAAAAACAACAAAAATAGGAGGAAAAAATAAATCAATTACATCAGAATTGAAAACTGTGCACAAGAGAGCATAACCAACTGAGTGAAAAGGCAACTTGTGAAATGATAGAAAAAAATGAAACATATACATCCTTTCAGGGGACACTATTCAAAATACAAAGAACTTCTCAATTCAACAACTTGATTTAAAAATTGGCAAGGAAAATGAAAAATAGTTTCTTTTTTTTTTGGAAAATAGTTTCTTAACAAAGAATGTGAAAATGGCCATTGTGCAGATGAAAAGATGCTTGATTTTACTAGTCATGAGGGAATGCAAATCAAAACTGCAATGAAACAGGATCTTACATCCTCTTACTTGTGCCAATGGCTGTGGAAATGTAAAACCTGAGCAGTTTCTAGGAAAAAATTCTATTGTGTGTCTTCAAAGGACAAAAAGATAGTTGTATTGCAACATAATTCTGAAATTCTAAAATATTGCATGTCCAAAAATATTTGAAAGCAAAGGTTCAAATAATTATTTGTACTTTAATGTTTACTGTAACCTTATTTACAATAGCCAAAGCTATAAATGTCACCTCTTACTTGTGCCAATGGCTGTGGTCAAAAGATGGCTAAGAAGCTCACACGAACCAAGTTTTTCAGTGTTTGCAACTGAAATAATGCTGAAAGGTATTGGGAACATATGAACACAAAATAACTAATTGTTATACTTTTGGTGTACAAAGTTATTCCACCACCACCAATGTACCAAAAATCACCTGTCACTGTGTCCTATGTCACTTTTTAGGCTATCCATATTTGTTCTTTTGATCTCCTTGTTTCATTTATTTTGCCCTCACTCAACCATTTTTTTTGTGACCACTGACTGACATCTTTTTTATAAATTTATTTTATTCTTTAATTAGTGAGTCACCATGAGGGTACAGATACAGATTCACACATTTTTGAGCTTGTTTTTCCCTCATACAATGTTCATAAGCACATCCCTCCACCAGTGCCCATTTTCCACCACCAATAAACCCAGTATATCCCTCCCACCCCCAATCCCATCTCCCCAGAACCCCACCCTGCCTCTGTGGCAGGGTATTCCCTTTTGATCTCTCTCTCTCTCCAATTGGGTGTTGTGGTTTGCAATAGGGACATTGAGTGGCCATCGTGTTCAGTCTCTAGACTACTTTCAGCATGCATCTCCCTTCCCGCGCAGGATCTCCAACCACATTTTACTTGGTATTCCCTTCTCTATCTGAGCTGCCTTTTTTCCCCAGCATGTGAGACCAGCTTCCAAGCCATGGAGCCAACCTACTGGTACTTATTTCTACTATCCTTGGATATTAGTCTCCTACTCTGTTATTCTATATTCCACAGATGAGTGTGATCTTTCTATGTCTGTCTCTCTCTTTCTGACTCATTTCACTTAGCATGACACTTTCCATGTTGATCCACTTATATGCAAAGTTCATGACTTCATTTTTTCTACCCACTCAACCATTTTTAAAAGATAAAATATGGGCCATGTGCAAGGAAAGTTCCCTACCCACTGTACTATCACTCTGGGCCCTTGTTATCCTGCTTTAAACCATTGCATTTCTTCATCCAGTTACTCTCAATATCACATATAAATTATATCATCCTGTCTTGCATGTGGCTGACCCAGTTTCAATCCCCAGCATCCCATATGGACCCCGAGCACCACCTGGGGTAATTCCTGAGTGCAGAGCCAGGGGCTGACACCTGAGCATTGCCAGATGTGGCTAAAAAAAAATTGATGGCCACCCAATACCTCTATTGCAAACCACAACACCCCAAAGGAGAGACAGAACAAAAGGGACTTCCCTGCCACAGAGGCGGATTGGGGTGGGGGGATTCTGGGGGGTGGGAGGGATACTGGGATCATCGGTGGTGGAGATTGGGCACTGGTAGAGGGATGGAATGGGTACTCGAGCATTGTATGACTGAAACACAAGCACGAAAATATGTAAATCTGTAACTATACCCTCACGGTAATCACTAATAAAAAATAATAAATTTTTAAAAAGAAAAATATTTTTTCAATAGTGTAACATTGCATGGATAAACTAACTGACATATAAAAATGAAAAACACTGAAGTCTTAAAATCATGTTGTAGATGAATATTTAATGACTGGAAAATTCATGATATTAAATGCATAGAACAGTGGTTTGTCATTAATTATGAATGATATAGTATGTGATCTCACTTCTAAGACTTGAATTTTGTATTTGCACTGTAAATAAATTGTATCACTGTATCACTGTCATCCCGTTGTTCATCGATTTGCTCGAACAGACACCAGTAACGTCTCCATTGTGAGACTTGTTGTTACTGTTTTTGACATATCGAATACGCCACGGGGAGACGGGGAGCTTGCAGGCTCTGCCATGCAGGCAAGCTACTCTCAGTAGCTTGCCGGGCTCTCCGAGAGGGATGGAGGAATCGAACCCTGGTCAGTTGTGTGCAAGGCAAATGCCCTACCCACTGTGCTATTGCTCCAGCCCATAAATAAATTGACATCATCAAAACAGTTTTCATCACTTAATGTTATAAAGAAAATATTTACGTCATTAAAATTCTTCACGAGGGCCTGAGTCATAGTACAGTGGGTATGGCACTGACCTTGTATGCAAAAACGCTGGTTTGATCCCCACAACCACATATGGTCACTTGAGCACTACAAGGAGTGATCCCATCCTTGAGCAGAGAGCCAGGAGTAAGCCTTGAGCATAGCTGAGTATGGCCAAAACATCATAAGAAAAAAGCTTCATCAAATATCATTTTTCATGATTGCAGGATATTACATAAAAAATGAACTTATAGCATAGTCTTTACTATCATCCTATTGGAAATTTGGTGATGTCATTATTAACTACTATTATCATTGTATTCTGTATTATTTTATATCTGTACTAAGTATCTTTTTCTTCTTTATGCTTTCAATCTTTGAAAGCAACTAATCGGGGGTGGTAAATTTTTTTTATTGTCATAAAACCAATTACTATTGTCGTTACTAATAAGCCTATTAATTGTATTCTTTCCAATAGTTATCTAATATTACTTATCACTTTTTCAGGTTGCATCTCGAAACACAATCTATGTTAATTATAGTCATAATTTACTTGACTATATCATCTTAAGATATTTATTTTTAAATCTTAAACACTAGGCTTTTAATATATAGTTATATTTAATTATGTGCATTTGATTTATAACCTATATTATGAAAATATTTTTATTTATTTTTTATTGAATCACCATGAGCTACAGTTACAAAACTTTCATGTTTGAGTTTCAGTCATAAAATGATTGAACACCCATCCCTCCACCAGTGTACATTTTTCACCACCAATGTCCCTGGTATCTCTCTCCCCCCACCCTGTCCTATCCCCCTCCTGCCTCAACAGCAGCCAGTCTCCCTCTTACTCTCTTTCTATTTAAGGGTATTATGGTTTGCAGTACAGATAATGAGAGGCCATCATGTTTGGTCCTTTATCTACTTTTAGGACACATCTCCCATCCCAAACGATTCTTCCAACCAACATTGTCTTAGTGATCCCTTCTCTATCCCAGCTGCCTTCTCCCCCAGCTCATAAGGCAGGCTTCCAACCATGGAGCAATCTTCCTGGCCTTTGTCTCTACTGTCCTCAGATGTTAGTCTCATATTATGATATTTCATATTCCACAAATGAGTATAGTCATTCTATGTCTGTCCCTCTCTTTCTGACTTAGTTCACTTTGCATGATACTCTCCATGACCATCCACTTATAAGCAAATTTCATGACTTCATCATTCCTAACAGCTTTTAATGAATTCAGTTACTTTTTCTCTCCATAGAGTTTTGAAGCTCTTTAAAGATAAAACGAATTATATTCTTATGGTATCAAGATTTGACTTTTTTCTACCATTGTCCTTAGCCTAGTCACCTCTTATTGACTATTCTAGGTAATTTGCTGAGAAAATAAAACATTCTGAGATATTAGGAATATATGAATTCAGGGTAGTTTTCGAACCCTTCCTAAGATTCATATATACATGTATATTTATGTATATATTTCCTGGTTTAAAAGAATTGATTCCAAAAATATACAACCTATTATTATTCAAACTAAAGCATAATAATATTTCAGAGATTAATGTTCATCATTTATAAAATAATTTTCAGAAACACAAATTAGGGTGAACATATGGCTCAAGGGCTTGCATGACAGTGTCAGCCCCTGACACTGCAAATAAAAAATAATCACATTCAGAAACAAAAATTAGGAGCCAGATAGTATAGTGGATAAGGCACTTATCTTGCAAACAGCCAGCCTGGATTTAGTCATCAGAACCACTGGGCACTTCCAGAAGTTAACCTTGGGCAAAGATCCAGGGATAAGCTCCGAGCATTGCTCTTGTAGCTCACAAATCAAAAAAATAAAATACGAAGAAACAAATTTACAAAGCCGTCACAGCTATGTAAGTATACTTCTAAAAATAGGGAAAAAAAACCAAATGGAGTAAGTGATTACATTTCTGGGACAAATATGAAGGACACTCATCCCATCGTCTTTTTATTTGATGAATTTTCCAAATTTTATGTAATGTGTATAAATTTTTCATGTAGAAAAATATAATAACATTTATCTTTTGAAAAGTCAGCAGAGCAAAGAACACAAAAATATTATTGCACTGGCTTCTTTGACCTTCCATTTCTCAGATATTGTTCTTCTCATTTTTTCTTTCTCATAAAGCTCCCAGAGTAAATCAAATAAAGGATTAGTAATGGCCTGGCCCTCCAGAGACAATTACTTATATACACATCTCACCATCTCAAACAGGATTATTTCTTTTCTTCTAAATTGCGTATAATGGCAATTAGAATCACAGCTATATACTTATGTTTAGTATTGTCTAACTAGGTCAGTATCAGGTTTTATGTATATTTTACTCCCATTGCCTAATGGCACCAGAATTCATCTACAAAATAAGAGAAAAAAGAAACAGGACATAAGGAAACAGCAAAAGGTGTTTTCATGTTGAAGTAATGTTGTAAATTGATGTCTGACTATTGCTTTCAATTGATGCCACAAATTGCCTCTGCAGGGAAAGCACAGGACAGCAATTTCTACCTCGTGAAAGTTATCTCGGAAAATGAACTCTTAAGCACTCCAACATATACATCACACTACTTACAGGTTAAATGATGGTTGGTAGCACAAAAGTGCTATTAGACTGAAAAAATTGTCATTATAACTGTAAATTTTGTGAAATATTTTCATATGTATTAGACATGATTCTACAATCTTCCAAGTCCAGGTATTCAGAACCTGGTATCTGAAACTTTTAGTTGTGACACAATATAGAGTCATGAAGCTTTTTTAAAAATGTGTCTCAGAATAAATATAATTTTGATATATTATCAGTAAATGTTTTATATACTTAATTTATTTTATTTATTTGATGAGGGTTGGCAATGCCATGTGGCTTCTCCTAGTTCTGTGCTCAGAGGTTGTTCCCAGCAGTGCTTGGGGAACCATGTGATACTCAGAATCAAATGAGGGTAAGCTGCAGGCAAGGCAAGTGTCTTAACTTCTGTATTATTTCTCCAGCACTGAATACTTATTTATCAGTGGTCACGTAAAAATTCCTCAGGCAAAAGGGGGTCATGAGTAGAAAAAGTTCAAGATACCCTACTCAATAGGAGGTGCTCCCATGGTGAGCATGCTGACTAAATATAAAGCTTTTGAAGGTATTAAAAGCATGAAGTTTGAATCAGATATGACCTGGTTTGAGATTGTATCATTTAGTGAACTGCATACTACATGTTACTAAATTCCCTGAGGCTTGGTTTAGGGCCTTGTGAATTGGGAGAAAAGTCTATTTTGTAGAGTTACTATGACAATTCAATAAACTATAGGCTTAAAAAACATGGACATTGAAAAAGTTCAGTAAATGGGTAATATTGTATATACCAGCTTTTGTTAGCACGCCCAGGTGTCAAATTCTGCTTCAGATGTAACCAGACTTACAGATATATAATTTTATGTCAATCAAAATGGACATGAGTTATTACTGAATATACCCCAATGTACACATTATTATTAGTGAATTTTAGTGGTATTCTAAATATATTGGAATTGCATGAGATTATCCACTTTTCTTGTGTAGTTTCAGATACTGTGCAATTAACTACTCTGTATTCCTGCAGACCACAAGCAAAGTACACTTATCTATGCTCTATTCATCATACCCCCTCACACACACATACATCCATTAAGGCAGTAAAATAACAGAATAGATAACTATTACTAACCTGGAACAGCTCTAGGCATATCCATTGTATATTATGGATAATTTAAAACAGGCTACTTACATTTTACAACACTTGGCAGTCTCCTCCAAGGCTCAAGTTGACCTATGAACAGCCTGTGTTCTCACGCTAGGCTTGACAGGCCTTAGTCTCTAACCAAATATTCAGTTGTTCAAACAAAGGCTGAGCCTGGGCACAGCAGGTACAGTTAAGGTTGCTGCCAGTTTTTTTCTTAGTCTCAGAGGAAAATCTGCATTCATTCCTCAATTTGCAATCAGTCAGCTCTGGTTGTGAGGGTCTTCCAATTTGTTTGGAGTCAGGCAGATGTCTAAGTCAGGCTTTTGTCTGTGTAAGGGAGATGTCAGTCAGCCCAGTGCTGCTCCACCCTCAACTTGGACTGGTGCCTCCTTATCTCTCAAGTCCACTCCATTGCTCCTCGTTCTATAATGGAGAATTTTCTTGAGATGATTTCTGGGTTTTCTAATGGACTTCCTCAGCAGAACTCCACACACAGGATTCTGTATTTTATATACATTTTTCCATGGTTTTGTTGGGGACCTCAGGTGCACTATTAAATTGGTCCCTTTCCCAGTATCTTGGTTATTTCAGTGGTATTTTTCATCAACTGGCCATTCAATCATCCAACAAGTAATTATGGAATGCTTGCACTGTATCAGATACTATTTAATTTAAGGGGGTACTACGGTGAACAAAAGATCTGTGTTCTCACTGGTTGGCATTCTTCTGGAAGATTCAATGATTTTTTTCACAGTAAAAAGTTCTGCAGATCTTATGGTGGAATGGGAAAGAATTTCAGTGTGCTGGAGATGTAGAAGTCAGTTCTCACTTGTATGGACATTTAAGATTGTGCCTTTTTGAGGATACAGTAGAAATGTAGGAGGAAGTAAGGATGAGATCAGTGTATCACTGTCATCCCGTTGTTCATCGATTTGTTCGAGCGGGCACCAGTAACGTCTCCATCCCTGTCGCATGCTAGTGTAGCTCAGTGGCATACTGGGGGCTCTTTCAAGATCAGGGGAATGAGGACTGTTGTTGTTACTGTTTTTGGCATATCAAGTATGCCACAGGTAGCTTGCCAGGCTCTGTCGTGTCTCTAATTTACAACTTAGGAAAACTGGACTACATTGAAAAGTTGTGAAAAACAGAAACGTGAATCAGGGAACTGTTACCTTGAATATTCTCCATTAACTTGACTTATGTATAGAGAACCTAGTAAATTGTTGTGGATATTTTCCCATGTCAAGGGTCTCCACTAGGGTCCTCACTTATTATGACTGTGATATCCATGCCTTCCAGGTGGCACAGTGATATGACAGTGATACAGTGATACTCATGTCAAATATTCTAAGGATGAGATAGAAAATGTAAGCATAGGCTAGATCACTTAAGGCTTTGTAGGCTATGGTGGAAGATATAAATCTTACTCTAGTTTTGATAGGTAGCTACCAGATGATTTTAAGTAAGGGAAGTGTGTAACTTGATCCACACTTTAAAAAGAGTACCACTACACTTGAGAAACAGGGAAATGAGAACTTACGGCTTTAAGTATGGTGAATACCTGGTGAGGATGAATGGAAACAGACTAGTGTGGAGGAAGTGTTTTTAACATTCCTGTTAAGAAATGATGCTAAATTGGTGGTTATAAGGTCTAATGATATGGTGAAAGTTTCTGATGTATTAGGATAAATCTGCATTCATTCTTCAATTTGCAGTCTGTCAGCTATGATTGCTCAGCTCTTTCGAATAATCAAAGGAATATAATAGAAATGGAGAAAGTTGATTTCTATAGTGTTGGGCTTGGGAACTGGCTGAATGGCAAAGCCTTTACAAGGGTGGGGAGGGATGGGACATCCTCCCCAGAGGTGTTTGAGAGGTCATGTGGTGTCAGGGATCCTACCCAGGGCTGTGTGCATGCGCTCCAAACCTTTGAGCCATCCTCCTGGTCCTGTTGCCATTCATTAAGTTGGGAGTCACTGGAAGAACAGCAGATCTGTGTAGTAGAAGCCACGACAGCACCAATTATATAATGCATGCTAATTGTGAGTAAAGAATTTAGGTTAAGGGAAAATTAAATCTCATATTCTCAAAATCTTTGATGTCATACATTCCAATATTGGATTCCAGAAACAATTTTCTGTGATTTGTCCAATTGTGCTTAACTAAGTACATGTATTGCTAGAATGACTTCCCAAGAATGAATATTCTTTCCTGAATTTACCAGTTTTTCTCCTTTTTCTGAATAGCGCTTCAAAGAGGTTTGCTACTCTCTTTGTGAACCTGTGTGTCACTGCGGAGACCCATGAGATCTCTGCTCTCTGGTTCCTGTGGTATGTGAAGCTCTGTGGGGGTACAACCAGGATCATCTCCACAACCAATGGAGGACAGGTGCCTATCCATTTCCATCACCTCTTAAGTGACTTATTGACATTACCCTACCCTTCTTCCCACTCTCCCCCTTTCTCTTTTCTCCTGCTCTTTTCCCCTATTTTCAGGCTTATTTGAATTAGTTCTAGAAACATAACCAAAGTGATATTTCATAAGGTAGTCAGTTTTTGTCTGTGCACAACCATTCAGAATATTTGGAAGCTTTAGCATGACTTAGGGTAGGGAATAATGCATTGAAGTGAAATGTGGTCTCCATGGACACAATGCACCTTATTCAAGATAAAGCAAGCAGTTTGCAGTAGGGAGTAAGCTGGTGTGGGTTGGACTGTAGAAGTTCTGAGCCTGATTAATAAATAAGGAAAGGGCAATAACTTAGGCATATGCAAGCAAGTGTGTAGTCAATTGAAAGGATAGCATCACCACACTCAGAACACCAACCAATATATGTAGATATAACGGAGAGCAGGAGAGATGGCAAGGCAGGCAGATCATGGAAATCAGGCTAAGGATTTCCAGCTAAAGTTGGAGCCTGGCAGTCTCCTAAAGCATAACATGGAAGGTGACTGTTTAAAATAAACTGTCATATTATCAAAAGTCAGAAACCACAGTTAGAATGTTCACAATGGTGAACAACATAGCAAATAAGATTTTACAGTTCTCACATAAAGACATATAGAGGAAACTAGCTCCTTAGAAATTTATATCCATTCTATTATCTCCTACTCACCTCTTGAGTGTTTTATCTTTCCAGGAGAGAAAATTTATAGGTGGATCTGGTCAAGTGAGTGAACGGATAATGGAGCTCCTTGGAGATCGCGTGAAACTGGAGAGGCCTGTGATCCGCATTGACCAAACAGGAGAAAGCGTCCTTGTGGAGACTCTAAACCATGAGGTTTATGAGGTAACCATAAGCCTTACTCTAGGAGAAAGAGATCAGAGTCCCATAGGTAATCAAAGGTTAAATTAAGTCTAGAATATTCCATATTTGATAGGCTATCTCTTTGCCAGATAAAATAAAATAAAATAAAAACACTACCTCTATCTGAAAGAACAAAAGGGAATATTTGGAAAGGATGAAGATTTTCTCTTTTTAATGTAGGAATACTGCTATTTATTCAGCCATTGATTAAGCTGATTGAATTGGGCATGAACTCCACATTACTTTTTCTTATTGTTGAGTCACTGTGAGATACAGTTACAAAGCTTTCATGTTTGCGATTCAGCCATACAATGATCGAACACTCATCCCTCCACCAGTGCACACTTTCCATCACCAGTGTCCCCAGTATATCACCCTACCTCCATGACACACAATTTTCCCAATAGTCTCTCTCTACTTTTGGGCATTATGTTTTGCTTTTATTTTCCCTCCACCATTCAAGCATGCTTGCCAGGGGCAGATGCTAGATCATTTATTGTCCCTTGCTCATTTTTAATATCATGGGTGCCATGGCCATGCACTTCTAGAATCCTAGATTGTAAACGGTTGGGTTCCAGAGACATTTCTTTAGGGCACTAATCCATTTGGGGATTCAATTGGGTGTCTCTGGACCAGGACTCTTGGTGCCCCAAGATGGTGCCTGGAGGCACATTGTGGGTGTGACATCCAAGCTGACGAGTGGGCGGGGAGCCAGGGAGGGACAGCCCAATTTAGTCCTGGAACCTTCATACCTGGGCCTTGCTTGTTGGAAGCTCTTGGTCGCTGGGATTCCATCTGGAGTAGGCAGAAAGACTGCACCTGCTCCATCTGGGATGCCCCGATGAAATTGGCTTGGTATGGGGCATAAAGAGATCTCTGGCTCTATGGTGTCTTCAGGGATTCACTGCTATGTCTCTGGCTTTTGACCTCTTTCAAGGTTTATTTATGGGTCTCTGAAGCCAGTAATAGAGTTTATAGGATAGTGCTGAAGTTGATTTGTGGGGGTGACTGCCAGTGCTTCCATTTGTATTGGGAAGTGGGGGAAGGTAGCCCACCCCAACTCCATGAAAACCTGGAGATGTCAGTCACAAAACCTGCATACCTGAATTTTCAGCAGATTATATCTTGGTTAGGTCTGTCCTGAAATGGTGGAGACAGGCCGGGGATATGGCAGTGATTTTGGATTGTGGAAGCAAGCAGCTGCTGGGGGCTTTGCTTGGGCAGGCACAGGGCAACCTGCTCCCCTCCAATTTACCCCAGTTTGTTCAGCCATGCACAGGTATGAGATTTACTGTGGCTTTTGATCTCTTTCGAGATTTATCTATGGATCTCTGAAATGAGGCCAATCCAATAAATGAGCCCGTATAGCTGAGCCGGTGGTGATTTATGGGCATGGCTCCCACAAACCTAACTTCTTGGTAAACTTGCTCTCAAGTTGTTGGGATGTGGCCAAAGGCACAGCAGCAATTTTGTGGTGTGGGGAAGCCTGAAGGCACCATCAGGCTGCTGATGTACTCACCCTGCAGGTACAGGTTGACCTGTTGGCAGCATCATACCCCCGGATGGAGATTTTCAAAAATGTCAACCCTGTGCTGGTCTCCAACTCAAAATGTCAAACCTATGTCACTGTCACTGTCATCCCATTGCTCATCGATTTGTTCAAGCGGGCACCAGTAATGTCTCTCATTGAGAGACTTATTGTTACTGTTTTTGGCATATCCAATATGCATGGGTAGCTTGCCAGGCTCTGCCGCGCGGGCTCAATACTCTCGGTAGCTTGCCGGGCTTTCCGAGAGGGGCAGAGGAATCAAACTGGGGTCGGCCGCATGAAAGACGAATGCCCAACCGCTGTGCTATCGCTTCAGCCCCCGTCAAACCTATGAAATTACAAGATTTTAAAAAATATTTAATAAAGTGGCTTTTATGTGCTTAAGATTATTCTATGAATTGGCAACATAGCAGTGAACAAAATTGACAGTGAATTATTATATGAATTGGCAACATAGCAGTAAACAAAATTGACAGTGGATTATTATATGAATTGGCAACATAGCAGTAAACAAAAGTATCTTACATTAACTATCTTATATTGAAGTATTTTCCCTTATCATCATTCTATTGTTGGAGAACTGCTGTAATCAAATATACAGTTAAAAAATAAAGCATGCCACGTAAGGGTACTATGGAAAACAAGCAGGGGAGAAGGGGAAGGTGTACTAGAAGGTGGAGTTGGATCATTATCATACAATTTTAAATGAGGTCATCAAGAAAGGCCTCACTTCAAAGGTGATATTTGAGCACAAATCCAAAAGAGATGAGGGAATGAGTCAGGAAACTCTCTGGGGATGGAGTATATTGGGTAAAGAGATCTGCCAGTGCAAAGATCCTGAGATAAAAACAAACCTGGCATATAGAAAAGAAAAAAGATGGTTGAAATGGCTCATGGAAGAAGAGTGATGGAAAGAATAACAGGAGCTGAGATCAGAGATGGGGTCTACTCATGTGTGGATGCCTATTTTTGAAAATTCTGTAAGGAATATGATTTTGACTCCAAATGATGGGAATTCTTTGGAGATTTTAAACTAGAGAACAATAAAGACTCATTGTGATTTTAGAAAAATCCTTTTTTTAAATTGAATCAGTGTGAGAAACAGTTACAAAGCTTTCATGCTTGAGTTTCAGTCATAAAATGACCAAACACCCATCCCTCCACCAGGGCACATTTTCCACCACCAATGTCTCTTGTACACCCCCCTTTCTAACCCTCCCCCTGCCCCTATGGCAGAACATTTCTCCCATACATTCTCTCTACTTTGAGGCATTATACTTTGCAATATAGATACTTGAAGGTGGTGAGAGACTATCACATTTTGTCCTTTATCTACTTTTAGCACACATCTCCCATCCCAAATGATTTTGACACCCAGGTACAGTAGACACAAAGACCAGAAATATTGCTCCATAGTTGGAAGCCTGCCTCATGAGCCAGGGGAGAAGACTGCTGGAATAGAGAAGGGATCACTAAGGCAAAATCCTTCTTGAGTTTATGTTAGAAAGAGATTAAAGGGGAAAGGAGCAAGGGTTAAAGAGAGGGAGAAATATTGGGGGGAAAACCTACCAACAATGCTTAACCATGTTGTTCTTTCAGGCTAAGTATGTTATTAGTGCTGTTCCTCCTACTCTGGGCATGAAGATTCATTTCAGCCCACCTCTGCCTATGATGAGAAACCAGCTGATTTCCCGTATTCCTTTGGGTACAGTCATCAAATGCATGGTTTATTACAAGGAGGCCTTCTGGAGGAAAAAGGGTGAGTACTTCACTTAGATAAATACCTTCAAGAGGTGTTTCAGGAAACTCGGTACAAAGTTATTAATTTACATGTAATAGAGTTTTTAAATTAGAATTACAGTATTGATTAAATATCAACCCAGATTATAAGTACAATTCCATAAATAAAATAAAATGACAGAAACTCACAAAATTAACTTCCTTTGAAAAATTGCTCCTTCCTTATAATTCAAAAATTTTAATATTCCCATAAAATCTTATGAAAGTAGATTAGCTTTTTTTAATGTAATCTTTTAAAAGTATGGATTCATTGGCCAGAGAGATAGTACAGCAGATAGGGCACTTGCCTTGAAACTGGATTGGCTGACCACAGTTTGATCCCTGGGACCACCACATATGGTCCCTGAACCCCAATAAGAGGGATTACCGAGCACAGAACCAGGAGTAAGCTTTGAGCACTGTTGGATGAAGCCCCCAAACAAAAAATGTATGGGCTTATTGAAAATCCACAACCATGAAGATCCTGGAAATTTTTAGGTAATCTCTAATTATGGTTAAGTTTCTACCAAATTAATTTAAATTCATTTAGTTGTGCATACATATATATATATATTCAGTATGTGTGCTGTTGTGCCAGGTAGAAAATCATGGGTATGCCCACTAGATTACTTGGATTCTGCACTGATGGAAATGTTCTGGAGCTGCTGTGTTCCCTGTGGCAGTCACTGGTCACAAGTGGATGTTAACACTTGGATGAGACAAGGAACTAATATCTAATAAGACTAAGGAACCAAAATTTCTCTTTCTTTATCATTGTGTTTGATTTCAATTCAAATTTGATTTAAATTTCAAATGTGGAAATCTAAAAGGGAATTGTGTCCACCATACAAAACAGCACAGTGCTAGAACCTCATCATAATTGTTTTGTTTGTTGGTTTGTTTGTTTTAATTTATTTTATTGAATCACCATGTGGAATGTTGCAAAGTTCTCAGGCTTATGTCTCAGTTATACAATGCTCAAACACTCATCCTTTCACCAGTGCCCATATTCCACCACCAAAAAACCCCAGTATACCTCCCACCCCTCCCCAACCCCCACCTGCATAACTGATAATTTCACTTAATTTTCTCTTTACCTTGATTACATTCCATATTTCAACACAAAACTCACTATTGTTGGAGTTTCAACACACAACTCACTATTGTTGTTGGAGTTTACCCCCCAAAAATATGGCCCTACTGACAAGGATGCATTTGATAATTAGTTTTTCATTGATGAGAATGAAGAGATATGAAGTCTACAGCCACGCAGTTTAGGATTTCTGTATTTTAGTAGTTAAGCCCAGGAAGATTTATGTTGGAAATTGCAAAATTTCCCTTCCTGGGGCAGCATGGGGCAAAGGCTTAGTTCAGTCTGGAGACACGGCTGCAAGCACTTGCTGGGACCAGAAGTCGTGTAGCTGGCTCTGGATCTTGTTCATTGCAAAGCGGCGTTGCAAAACGGCCGTGCAAAAGCATGGCCACCTGGGTCAAATCTCGGCAGAGCGCGAGCCAGTGTCGGCCCCAGCCCGAGACTGCCCAAGCGTCCCACTGTTTCATCATAATTGTTATTGTCCCATTTACTTTTTTTCCCAATAAAAGGCCATACAAGAAGAGTCAGTACTGTAGCCAGAGAGACAGTACAGGGATTAAGATGCTTGACTTGCATGCAGCTGAGCCTGATTTTATCCAGCACCACATATGGTTTCCCAAGACTGCCAGGAATGATCCCTGAGCACAGAGCCATGAGTAAGCCTTGAATACTGCTGCAACTGTCACATATAAAAGAACAGTCGGTACATGGGCCTCAGTCACTGAAATGAAAAACAAGACTGTAGAAAGGATAAGGTCATGGTTGAGGTAAAAGAGTGAACTTGTACTTTAGGGCCACTCTTCCTGTAGCTACCCTTTTTTTTCACCACATGACAACCTCCTAATTCTCCATCTTTGCCGAAAATCCTATCGAGGACTGTCATTTTATTGATATATCAGTTGAGCAAAGAATTTTCCATCAACATTTACAAAATGCAGTGAGCCACCATAAAGAGTTTGCTGTGCTGAGCTGCATGCTGTGGTGGTCAAGCTCACCCACTCTAGAGGCTGGGGGCAAGTGGATAGAACTTAGTCCATGGAGTCAAGATTTTTCTCTTAATGACTGAGAATGCCTTCGTGAGCAGAATATGTTCTTTTCCAAACATCTATATAAACTTTTTATTTTGCTTTTTGGGTCACACCCGGCGATGCACAGGGGTTACTCCTGGGTCTGTACTCAGGAATCACTCCTGGCGGTGCTCAGGGGACCATATGGGATGCTGGGAATCGAACCCGGGTCGGCCGCATGCAAAGCAAATGCCCTGCCTTGCACTCATCTATCCTTGCACTCATCTATATAAACTTTTATCCCTGTGGTGTGCTAGGACATTTAATTATTAGGTACTAGTTCAAACAAAGTTCAAAGTTCAAACCAAAGAGATATCTCAATGGAAGGAGGGAGGCTGGGTTTGATCCCTGGCACCATATATGATGCCCCAAAAACCACATATGGTACCCCAAGCACCTCTCAGAGCACCACCATGTGTAGCCCAATAAAAATGAGCAAATAAAAAGGAAAAGACACATTTCATTTTCCACTCTCAAGAAGAGGCTGAGTCTGATTCAGTTCTTGTTGATAATGAACTTTGAACAACACTTTTAAAAATTGTTATAAATATGATAGCTTCACCAAAGGATTTTCAATTTTCTTTTGTTACTGCATTAATGTGTTTATTCCATCAGCCACTAGTGTGCATGACTAGTATGACAGGCAATATACTAGACATTGGAAATTAAAAGGCACACTTCTTAACCTAAAAATTGAGGATGATAATCATGTGAACGGATAATTGCATGACAATATATTGAATTCACTGTTGTCATTATCTAGGTTACTATAGAAACATAGAAAGGCTCCTGAACTCATATCCAATATAATTTTTGTTATACTGATAAGCGGTTCAGTAATAACCTTTTAGAGGATTCTATTATGGAATGAAATCTGAAAAAGTCGACTCTTCATAATTGGGTCTTTGCTTTGTGTCAGACACTCAATACCACCAAAGACCTGTATTTAATGAGTAAGAAAAACTCAGAGAATATGAGTTAAGAAGAAAAGAGGTGATTTTGCACCCCCAACAGCCTTGCACAGTGACTAGCACATATTAAAGATTTTTGTTTGTGTGCTTATTTTGTTGAAAAGTGTTGTATGGTTTGGATTATAAGGAAAAAGTAACATTGTTGGTTTTCTTCCCCTTGGGGTTACTTCTGACTCAGGGGTTACCTTGTGCTCAGGAAATACTCCTGGTGGTGTTTGGGGAACCACATAGGAAGCTGGGGATTGAACCCCAGTTGGCCCCGTGCAAGGCAAACACCCTACCTGCTGTACAATGTTCTGGCCTGCATTGTGTGTTTTGATGATAGTTAACCCTAGCCAATTTTTTATTGCTTCCTTCCAGTCTTTTGATAAGTAATACCTTTGTGGACTTGTCGGTTTCCCCACCAATTTGTTGGTTTTACATCCTAAAACTAGCTACCCTCATCATTAGTGCTTTGCCCTCCCCAATACCCCTTGGGGCCCATGACCAACACTTCTTTCATTTCCACTTGGAAAAAGGAGGCTGTTACCAACACCTTGTCTCGTTTCAGCTTTTTCACTTTTGGTCATTGATATCATTTATACTTTATCTTAATTCCAATTTATATCAATTTAAGTTGATAGAAACAGCAGCTACTTTCAAAAAGGTTACAGAAGTAAACTTGTTTGCTATAAAACTATCAGAGAGTGAAAATAAATGAAGTCCTTCCCTGTTGTCCTGCAGCCCTGTCTCATTGGAAACCTGTCCTTAAAATTCAGTTGGTTCTTCTTAAATATATTGTATTAGGTAAAACTTTAAATAGATTTATGTGTCACTGTCACCCCATTGCTCATCGATTTGTTCAAGCGGGCACCAGTAACATCTTCTCATTGAGAGACTTATTGTCACTGTTTTTGGCTCTGCCTCGCGGGCTCGATACTGTCAGTAGCTTGCCAGGCTCTCCGAGAGGGGCGGAGGAATCGAACTCGGGTCAGCCGCATGAAAGGTGAACGCCCAATCGTTGTGCTGTCGCTGCAGCCCAGATTTATGTGTACTAATATGTATATATGTATATACAAAAGGAAATTAACAGTGTGTATATAACATACTTTTAAATAAGTCATAACATTTTAAGAGCATTTTAGGAACTATGGTACATATTATACTGAAAATTGATTTTCTGATAGCAGTGTGTCATTTTAAATTGATTATTCAACTTAAATCTAAGATTTAAATTGACCATTTAAATTGACCGCCTCTCAATATGATCATTGCTATATTGTATTTAAATCTACCTCATAAGGGACCACCAGGCAAAAGATGTTTGGAGGGCCCACACAGGATGGGAGATGTGTGCTGAAAATAAACTATAGACCAAACATGATGGCCACTTAATACCTGTATTGCAAACTACAACACCTGAAAGGAGAGAGTAAAAGGGAATATACCTGCCACAGAGGCTGGGGCAGGGAGGGGGGTGATATGGGGTGGTGGTGGGAGAGATACTGGGAATATTAGTGGTGGAGAATGGGCACTGGTGGAGGGATGGATGCTTGATCATTGTATGACTGAAACATAAGCACGAAAGTTTGTAAGTCTGTAACTGTACCTCATGGTGATTCATTAATAAAAATAAATAAATCTACCTCATTTCAGGTCAGAAATTGTATACTCCTAAAACATAAAGTGTCTTTTAAATTAATACTATCTCAGGAAGACAATTGATGCTATGCTTTTGTAACATGGGAGTAAATTGGCTCTGAAATAATATTTATTCCTGGCATCCATCATATTTACCTGACTTAAACCTCAGTTGCCCTTACTTCATGACACCCCTAAAAGGAGTATCCCGACAAAGGGACTGGCTGGACCCAGGGCAAGCTGTAAGCTACCCTGGCATCAAAAGGGTTCAAGCTAAGCACTCTAAGTATAATAAGTTAAGAGCATGGTCATGGGCCAGACTCTGTCATGACAAGTAACTGAATAATGACCCTGCTGGGGTTAGGAAAGACTAACCCTGCCCTGAGGACTATGGTCTGGAATATATAGTGATATATCCCCAGGAAGAACCAGCCTTTAAGCTTAATATATCTCTTACCATGTTCATACAAACTGATTAGAAATACTATAAGAAGAAAACTTACTGTTATAGTTTAACTGGATGACTAGCTGGGGAAAGGAGAAAGGATATTGCTAAATAAATCATGCAAATGACTTAAAGGAAAGAGGAAGGCAATATAGGATTATTAGTACTTGGTGGAATCGGGTGTGCCTCAGGGGCACTGCTGTTGGAGTAACTCAATAAACGTAAGCTCCCTGCGGGAGGAGCAAGGACAACCCAATGTTATCCAACATACCCTGTTAACTATTTGGCAAGTAAACCTCAGCTTCAATTACAGTCTTACCTTCTGGTCTCAGAACACACAACAGCTTTGTACTTCTTATTAAGTGAAAATGATTCAAAATTCAAATGTGCATTATAATAATATGTGCAAGCTGGAGATTCCCAAAAAGTAATTATAGGATATCATATTATCAAGCATAAGTGATATATTGGTGTCAAATAGCGTAACAATTTTATATCAATTTATCTAGGTATTTATAAAGTATGATCAGTCACAGTACATGTCAAATGACTAAAGTTTATGGTAAATTTTAAATTGTAAAAATCTTAAATTCAGCCAAATCACAAAGAATATGTCTAATACAGATTTACATTTTGACCAATGGCCATTTTCAAAGAATATTTTCTTTTTCTACAATTTTAATATGACATTATTCTCTTACCGAATAATTCTTTTAATTTTTTTTAATTTTTATTTTTTATTGAATCACCATGTGGAAAATTACAATGCTTTCAGGCTTAAGTCTCAGTTATACAATGCTGAAACAACCATCCCTTCACCAGTGCCCATATCCCACCACCAAAGGAAAAAAAAAAAGATAAAGCACACAGTACACCTCCCATCCCGCCCCCCCTGCACCCCCTCCGCCTTGTAACTGATAAATTTCACTTTACTTTCTATTTACTTTGGTTACATTCAATATTTCAACAAAAACCTCACTATTATTGTTAGGAGTACCACACTAGAGTCAGACCTGTTGTGAAGGGATATAAGGTTTTGGATTTCTGTACTTTAGCAACTAAGTCCAGGGAGATTTCTTCCAGGTATTGGATCATTGCAAGCTTGTAAACCCCATCTGTGGTCCTCATAATATGGCGGCTACCATGCCCTTCACCCCCAGCAAGGAAGAGGCAAGAGAGAGAAATACCTTTCCCCTCCTGGGCGGGCATGGGGCCGCGGCTTAGTTCTCAGTCTGGAGACATTCTGCGAGGAGCTGCCCATGCCAAAAAATTTAGCTGGCGTCTGGAGTCATGCTCGTGCAGCTGCAGAGAGGCAGCAAACACGTGCGGCCCCTGGGATCACATCTTGGTGGCAACAATTCTTTTAATTTTTGAAGATGAATCAATGAGTAAATTACCCCATCTCCTGGATGAACTGTCATGGTATTAGCAATAAAATAATGCTCTGACTCATTGACATTAAAAAATAAATTAATGCTATCTGAATTAAAAATAAATTAATGAATAAGACACATGAAAATGTTATCAAGTTAAAATACACACACATGCACAAATCTACATCATATCACAACCAAAGAAACCATACCTTCATCACAATTTGCTCAATAGGTTTGCTATTGCTATGCATTCCATTTGTTTCCAAGTTTTTGCTGTTATGTGCTATGCTGCAATAAATGCTTCCTTTATGTAGCAATGCAAATTTGGATAGATGTGTTTCTTTTTGATAGATTTATAAAAGTAAAATTATGAAGCCAGTTAATAAGAGTATTGACAGCTTACACATATTTTGACATTTTGTCATTCAACCTATTTAACGTCTGTAGGGTTTATTATTATAAAGCTTAAATGTTATTTTAAATCCTTTGATAAATGATATTTTATCTGTTTATGTCGCAAATATTTTCTTTTTATATATTAATTTTTAACTGCAGTGATAGCACAGTGGGTAGGGCATTGGCCTTGCATGAGGCCGACCTGGGTTTGATTCCTCCGTCCCTCTCGAAGAGCCTGGCAAGCTATCGGGAGTATCCCGCCCGCACGCAGAGCCTGGCTAGCTACCCGTGGCATATGTGATATGCCAAAAATAGTAACAAGTCTCACAATGGAGATGTTACTGGTGCCCGCTCAAGCAAATCAATGAACAATGAGACAACAGTGCTATATCAATTTTGAGTTTTTTTGAGTTTGTGGGTGAGGTCAGTTGTATAATACCCAGCCATGCTCAAGGCCATTCCTGGCTATATACTCAGGGATCACTCCTAGCTATGCTCCAGAGACTATATGCAGTGTCAGGATCTAACCCAGGTCAGCCTCTTGCATAGAAAGTGACTTAACTGATGAACTGTCTCTCCAGCCCCCTAGCTTATTAGTTTTTGTTTGTTTGTTTGTTTGTTTTGGGGTCACACCCAGCAATGCACAGGGCTTACTCCGGGCTCTGCACTCAGGAATAACTCCTGGCAGTGCTCAGGGTACCATATGGGATGCTGGGATTCGAACCTGGATTGGCCACGTGCAAAGCAAATGCCCTACCCACTGTGCTATCGCTCCAGCCTCAAGTTTTTAAAAACTTATTTATGATTATTTCATCCTACTTAATTTTCATATATACACAAGACTTTTCTAGACTAGTAAATTTATTACGTTAGTCTTTGTCAATGAGATAAAATATTTCTGTAACTTTGCACATTAAAAAGTTTAACATTAACTGTTGAATGTTTATCTTAAATTATGCACATTGACCCCTCAAAATGTAATTTTATAATTATAAAGTAGACAAAAGTTGACTTTTTGTTTGGAGGCCACACCTGCTGGTGCTCAGGGCTTACTCCTGGCTTTGTTCTCAGGGATCTCTTCTGGTGGTGCTCAGGGACCATATGGAGTCCTTGGGGATCTAACTAGGGTCAGCCAATTGCAAGGCAAATACTCTACCTGATATACTATCTCCTGGCCCCTTATAGACTTTTGAAAAGGCAAAGTTAAAGAACAGGTTGTATTTTTTTCATCTGTTATCTAACTGTGCAATCTAGGTGTGCACAAGCTACTTCGGAGAGCAGTAATGGACTAGTATTTCCTCTACACACCTTTAGTTTTATATGGATCTTTATTAATGAGGAGATATATAAGATATATAGGGCACAAATATTAATGGCAATGAAAATAAGGTTACATTAAAAGGGGTCTGGATTAATTCGTGTCATATTGCTTTTCCCTTTGCAGAGAAGGACTTGCCATTAGAATTTCTTTTGCAGAGAGGACTTGCTATTCTCATTTATTTAAATGATATGATATTTGAACTTCTGGCTTATCAAGTAAAAATATAAATTCTTCATTGTAACTGCTATGGGTAAATTGCTAGGGTAATAACCATCTTGTATCTTGCTCTCCCACCAAGATTTCTGTGGAACCATGATTGTTGAAGATGAGGATGCTCCAATTCCCTACACTTTGGATGATACAAAACCCGATGGTACCTATCCTGCCATAATGGGGTAAGGCACAGTTAGAGTTTGTCAGGATTGACAGGCTATTTCCACATTATGAATCAATGTGCCCTAAACTTTGTTAAATAATTTATTACACAATGGCTGTATTTTTCAAATCTAGCAGTGGACAAATTCTTACTGCTTTTAAAAAAGATCTTCCAATGGGTGTTTAAAAAGGAAAAGTAATACCAGTAAAGCTTTCTTTTATTATATTAAATTTCTGCTTCATATATAGTGCGCGAGTATATATAATTTGGTAATCATCTTTTATGGAAGCATGATATAAAGGTCTCTTTTGGTGTTTCCCTGAGACCTATTTGTGGACACCAGTAGTACTTTTGTGGAACACTAAGGTTTTTCAAGCCCCTCTACAGAAGAACTTGTCCCAGGCTCATTGGGGAATACCAGCACAGTTGGGGATGTCAGAGAGCAATGGTTACTTGGGATAGCCAACCTTAATATGGGCCCTAGGATATGACTCTCTCATATCCTAGAGACACACCAACTATAACAGGGAGCTCAAAGCTAGTTGTTAGTTGAAAGAAAACAGCATTAGAACTTAAGGTGGTTCCTGGAAAAATTAGACACTGGGAAGACACCATAGTAGATATAGAAGGAAAGATCAAGGACTGGATGCTAATGGAAGGCATTAACCTTAGGTGAGCATGGGAGACAGAGGGCTTAAATCTATTGAATCAGTCATCTGGGAATTTTGTCCCTTAGATCCTTGAAGCTTGTCACTTATGTTTTCTGTAAATAGTAAACATTGAACATGAAATGTGCTAGCGTATACTTTATTTCTCCTGCTTTAATTTTAAGTTGTTTGTTGAACAATGTTGTAGTTAAAGGGACAAAGCCGGAATAAAAGCAGCCATTGATATTCTCCCCTTCTCTTATTTGTATGTTTTAGATTTATCCTTGTCAACAAAGCCAGAAAACTGGCACGTCTTACAAAAGAAGAAAGGTAAAGGAAAAATGTCTTTCTTTCCTTCCTTTATTCTGCTCTGTTGTTTCCTTCAGTTTACCGCCCTTCCCTGTGCAGCTTTCATTTTCTTCCTCCTTTCTTTCTGCATACTCACCTGCCTATTCAATTTTGCATATCTTTAATGTAAAACTATGTGTATTCTAAATGTTGTGAGTCTGTCACATCAATTATAAGGATTTTGTATGAAGGCACAGTGCTGATAATGTAAGAAGGAAGAATTCAAATTAATACCCATTGATTCTGTGAGCATAAGATACCATGCTTGTGATTATGTTAAATGTACAAATAGAAAACAACCCAAGGGATAAAAACTGACGGGGTGAGATAACCAGATAGACAAATGACTACATGGTAGGAGCATCTGCAGTATATCCTGCACCCGTGAAATAAAACAATTACAAGATTATAGGTACAGAGGGACTACTAATTTCTGTGAAAGTGGCCATTAGAATTCACCACTGCCAATTCTTTATTCTTATACCACCATCATAGCATATTCTAAACTAAGAGCACATATCTACCCGTCCATTACTGTGCAGCTCTCTAACTGTTGTTTTGTCTGTATGGCTCACTGCTGGATGTCTTGTGCCTGGAAGAAAGCCTACAATAAATATTTCCCAGTTTTTCTTTAAATCATGTTTATGACCTGTTTATGACCTATGATAAAATTTTAACTTTTTACAAAGTTCAACTTGTCCATTTAAAAAAAGCATGACTTTTGAATGGTATACCATACTACAAATAACTTTCCTATTTCAGGACTATTTTAAATATTATCTATTTCCCATTACTTCTATGTTTCTGGCTGTTACATGTAAATCTTTTTGGTGGGAGGACACACACAGCTATTCTCATGGGTTGCTCCTGGCTCTGTGCTCAGGAATTACTCCTGGCAGTGCTCAGGGGACCATATGGGATGTTGAGGATTGAGTCCGGGTCAGCTGCATGCAAATCTTACACATCATATTATCACTATGGCCCTAATTCTTTTAAAATATTTTGGTCAGAAATACAACTTCTTTCATGACTAGATATTTGCCCCAGTGCCATTTTATTGAATAATCTGTCTTTTACTCAGTCATTTAAAGTTCCCAGTTTTTGGATTCTAAGTTTCCTATGCTTTGGATTCTATTTATGAATTTATTTGCATTTATTTTCTCTGTTTGACTCTTCTACTGATTTGCTAAATGATGTCATTTTTGGAAAACAAAGAAAAATAGAAATAAAACAAGAAAATGTTGAGAGGTGGAGGAAAAATTAAGCATTTTCATATGTCTTTGTTTACAGAAAGTGTTCCTGGAATTAAAATAAATTATGAGGGTCCAGAGAGATCATATGGGGTTTGGGTATACATGCAACCAACCTATGTTCTATCTCTGATATCGCATGGTTCTCTGAGAATCACCAGTGTGGCTATGGGGACCCCTGAGCACAACTGAGGTGGCCCCGATAGCCCTGGGCACCACAGCACCCAAACAGCACTGCATCCTTGAACCTAGCTAGCCAGATAGAGTATGGTTAGGAGGAGCCCCCAGGCTATCTAAGCACTACTTGAGAAACCCCTCAAAATATATAACATAATGATGTTTTTGAAAAGCATTGACCGAACTCTGAGTCATCTTTAAGATCCCTGTAGAATTACTATTCTAAGAAAGTCAAATTGGAATGATAATCTCATGCTTCAGTTGACTAAGCTAACTATTGATTTATACCCAGTTCCCCCCAGGAGACTACATTTCTGAAGAGCTACAATTTATTAGGCATTTATTATGTACTAGCTATTTATCTAGGTGTTTTATCTGATTTGTATCAGTGGTTTTCAAATTGAAAATTTCCTGGAAGGGTTTTGTGGAAACACAAGTGCAGATCTGGGGTAGATCCTGAGAGTTTGCATTTGTCACAGGTGCACGATGCATCCTGGTTCATTTTACATCATGAATGGCAGAAATCTTGATACAACTGAAACTTTGAGAACTTTAGTAAACTGTTGAAGCCCTCATACTACATATGAGGCAGAAGCGTATTTCCAAACTTTTCTGATTCCTTCTTGTATTCTGCCTCTTACTGTGAAGGGGAGTGGAGGAAGCAAGGATCATATGTCCATCCTCTTAGAATCTCTAGTGTTTTAGGGACTGACACTTTTGAGATATACACCATCTTCTTAAATTAAAGAACAAATTGCCCCCAGTTATTCAGAAAGTGCATTACTTTATTTTTCTTTAATACTACTTGTGACATCATAGATTTCAGACTTTTTTGTGCTACACCTGGTGATGCTCAAGGATTATTCCTGACTCTGCACTCAGGAATCACTCCTGTTGGCTCTTAGGGGACCAAATTGAATGCCAAGGATTGAACTCAGGTCAGCAGAGTGCAAGGCAAACACATGACCTGCTGTACTATCTCTCTGACCCCCAGATTTCAAATATTTTAAATTGAACAAAATTCCTTGGTTTTTAACATGTTTCATTTAATTAAAAATGGTGACTTACAAAGCTATTGAGAGTTGAGTTTTAGGCATACAATATTCTAGCACCCAGTCCATCCACCAGTGTTTTAGGAATTTGAATGGGGACAGAGCAATAATAGAAAGGGCACTTGCCTTTCACATGGCTGACTGAGATTTGATCCCCAGCATCACGTATGGTCCCCAGAGCACAGAACCAGGAGTAAGTCCTGAGCACTGTTTTGTGTGGTCCAAAAATTTTAAAGAAAATTAGAATAATGGGGGGAGGGGGGTGGGATTGGGAGATGGGAGGGATACTGGGTTCACTGGTGGTGGAGAATGGACACTGGTAGAGGAAGGGGTGCTCGAACATTGTATGAGGGAAACACACAAGTATGAAAATGTGTAAATCTGTTACTGTACCCTCATGGTGATTCGCTAATAAATAAATAAATAAATAATAAAAGAAAATTAGAATAAAGCATCAAAGGAAGCAATGACGCAGTCTTTTTGGATGAAGGATTAGATACTTCTTTCAGAAACTTGTAAAAATCTGTACTGCTGCTGTTGTGAGGCCCCCACTGGTTAGGCTGGGGTAGACAGAGCTACTCACAGAGGTGCTCATGGAGCCATATGATGCTGGGATCAAATCCAGGGCCTCATACATCACTTTGAGCCACATCCCCGACGCTCCGAAACCTCGACTGTCATATCCTCATTTTCACTTTTGCCTTCTCCCTCCCCATAGACTGAAGAAACTGTGTGAGCTGTATGCAAAAGTTCTGCGCTCTCCAGAAGCCTTGCAGGTAAGGCTGCTTCCCCACCCTGCCATAAGCCACAGTGATCACACTTATTCTCAGAGGGGTTAGCAGGAATCATTTCATGCCAGTAAAGCCTCAGAGCTCTTATTTTCCCTGATATATTCTCAAAAGGGCCTGCGCAGGACTCTGATCCACTTATAAACTCTCCCAGAAAACATGGATTCTGAATATGCTGGTGGTAGCTTAGGAACCCAGAGGTGTTGCAATATTTGTCCCTGAGCTCCAGGCTTTTTCTGGAGCAGGACATGGTAAGATTATGCTTGCAGATTTGCTACAAGATAGAAGAAGAAAACTGCTACCCATTCCAACAGCAGCCTAGGATGGGGATTTTAAAAAGTACTTTGCCTTTCATTGTTCATAGGACCAGAGTATCATTTGTTTACATAAACTAGAATATAAGCATTTCCTAACACCCAACCTAGACCAGATTGTCTCAAGGGTAAAATTATGGTGGGCTGAACTGGTGACATAATAGAGCATGTAGGGTATTTCTTTTGCATGTGCTGACCTTTGTTTGATCCCCACATCCCATATGGTACCCTAAGCACCATTAGGATTGATCCCTGAATATAGAACCAGAAATAAGCCCTAAGCATCACCAGGTGTCCCCTCCCCGCAAAAAAACACAAATCGAAAACCCGTGTTCGATTCCTCTGCCTCTCTCGGAGAGCCCAGCAAGCTACCGAGAGAATCGCCCACATGGCAAAATCTGGCAAGCTACCTGTGGCGTATTCGATATGTGAAAAACAGTAACAATAAATCTCACAAGTGCTGCCAACTCGAACAAATCAATGAGCAACGGGGTGACAGTGACAGTAACAGTGACTCTAATACTTATATTATTCACTGTGTATTATTCTTCCTAGTCAATTAATTTATTGTAGCTTTTTGTCATTTTTTTTAAATTCCTTTAAAGCCAGATTTCTACCTAAACCACATGCTGTAGTTTTTGGAGCTCTTTTTCCACAAATGAATAAGAATTATTCTTTGACTATTTTGGAGAGAAACATAATAATGATAACTTTGGTTTTAGTTTTGGCTTTTGTATGCATTTTGCAAATTTAAACATAAGTATAGCCTTTAGACATGCACACATGCACACGCACACGCATGCATGCACACAAACACCACAGACACAAAGAGTCATTTCACATCTGTTAAAAATTACTGGGAATTTTTTGTTTGTTTTAAAATTGCTGCTCAGCAACAAAACTAACTCCTAGGCTCGATGAAAACTATGCCAGAAAGAAAAAGAGAATGGTAGGAAACATTAGAGAGGGCTTTGATGGTAAGATGGCACTGGAATTAGCGGGGGTGGGGGGAAGTGTGGTAAATCCTAAACACATATAAAGATATTGGGAAGTTGTACCTTGAAATTCTATAGTATTCTTAGCCAATGATAAATCAGTAGAAGTGGGGATAGTTTATCCTGGTAGATACTCAAGCTTATTGGAAGTTAAGTTCTGAGACCTTCTTAGACTGAGCAGTGTGTAACTGAGATACTTCTAAGAACTTGTGAGTATGGTGTTTGTTGATTCCCAGGTAGAATAGAAAATAACTCATCAAATTTCCCCCCAACTGTTGCTAATTATTAACTATCAGTCTCTTTCGTTTTTTGGTTTTTGGTCACATCCAGCATTGCTCAGGAATTACTCCTGGCTCTGTGCTCAGATATCACTCCCGACTGGGCTCAGGAAATGATATGGGATTCTGGGGATCAAACCCAGCTCAGCCTTGGGCAAGGCAATTGTCCTACCCTCTATACTATTGTTCCTACACCATGTGAGTCACTTTTTCTAAAAATAATGTGGAGGATTGATGGCTGATGATCAAAATGAGATTGTATTGTCCTTGTTTGTTCTTGGTACTCTTATTTAACATAATTTTATTGAGATAATATTGGCTTATAACCAAATTCTACCCAGAACTGCAAAGTCTATAAGTCTTCATCAGAACCACTCAAATGACCTTCCTTTGCTCACTCTCCCACCTCCCGTCTCCTTTTCTTATAAACACCAGTCTGTTTCTATATCAAAAGGTTTGTTAATTTTCTTTTTTTCATTTGCTTTGTTCCTTTTTATTTCACATAGAAGTGAAATTGTACAGTGTTTATTTATTCTTGTTTTGGTGTTGATTGTGTGGAAGGAAAGAATTCCTGGGAACAAGAAAAGGTGAAAGATTAATTCAAATCTTTCTTTTAACTAGAAATATCCAGCTGAAGTTGAATGCCACTTTTATTTTCTATTTTGTTTTTTCTTGTTTTTTCTTGGTTTCTGGGCCACACTCGGCTGTGTTCAGAGCTTAACTCCTGGCTCTGCATTCAGAGATTACTTCTGTGGAAGGTTTGGGAAACCATGTAGAGTGCCAATGATTGAACCCAGGTCAGCCATGTGCAAGGCAAATGCCCTACCCACTGTACTATCTCACTTGTCACTTTTAGATGTTAGATATCAGGAGCTGTTTCCCACCTTAAGCATGGCCTTGGGCTTTAAGTAGGAACAAAACAAATGACTATCCCCTGTGAAATATATGAGTGCAATGTTTCAAAATTACTCTTTGGAAATTTAAAACTTTAGCACTCTTTATTTCATTCAGTAAACAAATAATCTAAATATTAAATAAACTTTCTACCATATAGCTATATTATGACTATAGTTTTTTAACACCTTTTCTAAATGTATTTTTAAACCAACCATTTTTCTCATTAAATTTACCATGTTGAATTCATCTTTTCAAAATCTTTGTTTTTAATACAAAATTAACCAAATATTTTTAAACACTTTACAAACATATACTAAAATATTTCAGGGAAATGGCAGAATGTCTTATATCTTGTTTTTGAAATGTTATTTAAACACCATGGTTTATAATACTGCTAATAGTTGATTTAAGGTATACAATGTTCTGAGTCCACACCCATCACCAGTGTCAGTGTCCCTCCACCAATGTCTCAAGATTCCCTGCCACCTACCCCCATCCCTTAGAAAGCTCACATACCTGTGGTAGAGAGAGATAAGACAAGAGAATGGAAGGTATCCAATGACGACAAACCCTTGGTTCTGGATTACAGAACTGAGGATATCAAGTCAAGGGGGGGACTGGGTGGAGGGACAAAAAATGAGATGGACTGAGGGCATTCATGGAGGGTCTTGGGCATTTTGATGATGGTAAGGTGAGATAACTGTACATCAAAATCATAGGGTTAACACTATTGTAATCTCATGACCCAAACTGTAATAATTTAACACGAAATAATCCTAATTATTAATTCTTAAGCTTAGTTATTTTAGGAGACCATGTAGATAGCTTATTTGGTAGAATGCCTTTCTAACAGACATGACCCCATGAATTTGACCCGTAGTACCACTCCAAAATGTCAAGTGCAATCCCAACAGCATTGCCATTTGGAGTTTCTGACAGCACAATGAAACATGTGATCCCCAGGGATCAGTATTACCAAGTATTCATTCAAGTGCTGAAACGAAGTGTATGTAACCTCCTTATTATTGCAACAATGACCAAAAGAAGGGATTTTTTTTGTTTTTGTATTGTATTTATGTTTAGCTTTTACATTTATTTATTATTGAATCGCCATGAATTACAAGGTTGCAAAGACATTTGTGGTTGAGTTTTAGGCATACAATGTTCCAACACCAGTCCCTTCACCAGTGTCCATTAATGTCCCCAGTTCTCTTCCAGCCCCCACAACCCCCAAGCCCCAGCATGCCTCTGTGGCAGCACATTTCTCCTCCCAATTGTCCTAGTGTTCTGGGAAGGGCATTAGTTTTAACATTAAAACTAATAATAGTTTAAAATGTATTTGAGAAAGTCTAGTTTTCTTTCCTTAGAGGTTGAACTAGACAACATTACCACAAAAAGTGGATGAAGGTCAAAAAATATGAATAGAATTTCCATGTGATCCAGCAATAACATTTCTTGGAACCTATCCAAAACACAGAAACATTAAATCAAAAGGTTATATACACACTTATGTTCATCACTGCATTTTGTACAGTAGCTGAAATATAGAAGCAAACCAAATGCCTAACTACAGATGAATGGGTCAGCAATACATATACATAGCAGCTCTAAGAGAGAGCCAAATCATGCAGTTTGCAGCAACATGAACAGAACTAGAGGATATTATGCTGAGTGAAGTCAGTCATAAGGAAAGGGACAGATTCAGAACGATCTCTCTTATATTTGGAACTTAAAGCTACACAACAAGGTAGTAACAAAGATCCAAAGAAATATAACAGGGGAGCTGACACACACAATTGAGTTGGGTGGTGGGTGAGAGGGAGAATGGGTATGAGGAAGGAAAAGGGAGACAGGTACACTGGTAATGGGTGTGGTAACGGAATTATGTCCATGAAAAATATTTATAGTACTGTAAGCCAAAAACATAACTGAAAAGTATTTAAAAGTTATCTTACTAAATAGTTTAACCTTTGCAAGTTTATGACTAGTGCTTTGCTTGTACATGATAAAAACATATTTTTCAAGTTGATACTTGTTTATATGAACTGCCACCAACAGAGATGACTACATTCCACAAAATATTTGTCTCTGTAGCTTCCCTGAACTAAGTTCATGTCCACAAAAAAGAATCTGATAATCCTTTAACCCTGAAGTTTCTCCTTTCCAAGTAACTTTTCTCCCATTTCATATAAATACTAAAAAGCAAATCAGAAAGGAGGAAAGCAAAACAATTTTTGTATCCATGAATATTACGAATGAAGACACAATTCAACACTAAGCTTTTCACTTTTATGAATTCCTCTGAAGCAGCAGTCCCAGTAAAATACTATAACATGTATTTTTTATTACTTTCTTTCCTGTTCCAACTGCTACAGTAAGCATACATTCTTTAAAAAATTGTTTTGAAATCATTAAGCACTAAACATGTCTTAATAGATTAGACCAATTTTGAAATAGTATTAATATCATTGCAGTTTATGAACAATTCCTGAGACTTGAATGAACAAAATGAAAAAAAAAATCCTGAGTCAGAATTTCTTAGTTTATTACTGTGGACACTTACTTGCCTAAAACATGTCTCTGTCTTTGGGGATAAGGGGGCTGTGTGTCAGAACAGATTGATTCTCTGATATGAATTCTACTAGAATTCTACTAGACTGTGTTTGATGTATTATAGATTACATAACATATTTTGTGTGTCCTCTGAGCTTTTTTTCACCCTGCCTTGCAGCCAGTGCACTATGAAGAGAAGAATTGGTGTGAGGAACAGTACTCAGGAGGCTGCTACACGACCTACTTCCCACCAGGGATCATGACTGAGTATGGAAGGTAGAGTAAAAGCATACTAAGTTCTATCTGAAACTCTTTGAGCCTGAATCCACACTCTGTATCACTGTATCACTGTCATCCCATGTGGGCAGGGACCTCTCGGTAGCTTGTCAGATTCTCCAAAGGGGAGAATTAGGCTATAAGATGTCGCACAGCCACTTTGTGTGACATCTTATAGCCTAATTCTCTACTTATAGTCTCTGGATGTTGGCCGTTGGTGGGATTACATGGCGCTGGGGACAGTTTGTGGGTGTGACTGCCAAGCTACTGGAAAATAGGGGGTCTGGGTGGAGAAGGCCCAGTCCCAATCCAAGCAGACTTGGAGATCTCAGCCCTGGGTCCCGCACACCTGGGTTCCTCTGCCAGTCCCTTCATGCATGAGGCTCGTACGAAATACTATATTACTTATAAATACTAAAAAGCAAAAAAGAAAGGAAGAAAGAAAAACAATTTGTGTATTCATGAATCCTATGAATGAAGACACTATTCAACACCATGATGCCTTTCACTTTTATAAATTCCTCTGAAGCAGCAGCCCCAATCAATATAAACAGAGGCTTGCAGCACAAGAATAGGATTTTGTTGGGGGAAAATTCCCTTATTGTTCCCTGAACCTGCCAGGAGTGATTCCTGACTACAGAGACAGGAGTAACCTCTGAATACCACTGAGTGTGGCCCTAAAACCAAAAAAAAGTGAGAGAGGGGGCCAAAGAGATACAATGGGCAGTGTACTTGCTTCGAACACAGGCACCTACCTGCTCCCCACCCGTTCACCACCAGGAGTGATTACTGAGTGCAGAATCAGAATTTTGGCTGCTTGTAGATCTAGTTCCAAATCCTAGCTGTCTAGACTATATTTTTTGCTTGTTTTAGAAGCTTGCGGGCCATACCAGGCAGTGCTCAGGGCTTCTACTGGCTCTGTGCTCAGGGATCACTCATGATGTGGCTCAGTGGATCATAGGGAGTGCCAGGGATTGAATCTGGGTCAACTGTTTGCAAGGCAAGTGCCCTACCTATTGACTATACTACCCACTCCAGGTCCCATAGATAGACTATTCTGTAGCAGTGTGGCTCTTAAAGTCACTGCATATTTCTCTAACCATCAGTTTCTTCATGAAATAGAAGCTATATCATAAAGTTATTTAAAAATTAAAGAGATATGAGGCCATAGGGATAGTTCAGTGAGTAGGGTGTTTGACTTGCATGTGGCTAACTCAGGTTCGATCTCTGATATCCCGTATGCATCCCCCAAGCACAACCAGAAGTTATTCCTGAGTGTAGAACTGGGAGCAACCCCTGAGTATTAGTGGTGTGACCATCACTCCCCCAAAATAAACTTTAAGAGATATTTCAGGGAGTGGAGACAAAGGGTAAAGTGCTTAGGTCAGCATGCATCAGGCCCTGGTTTTAATCCTTGGCATCATATAAGATCCAAGCACTGCCAGGAGTGATCCCTGATCAATGAGTTAGGAGTAAGCCCTGAGTACCGCCAGTGTGGCAGAAACACCACCACCATCACCACTTTGACACGAACCAAAAGAGATATTTCAATAAAAGAAGACAGTATAACTAATTGGTTAAAAATCAGATGGCCTAATCAGATACATGTTCTGCTATTACTATCTGTAATAGTCTCCAGGGAGTAGACTGAAACAAAGATTAGTTTAGAGGATATAGACTAAGGAGACACCTCTGTATCAACACTGTGGAAAGAAGGAGGATGCAGAAGGAGGAAGATGGAAATTTTGTACTTCAACTCACTCCACAGGGATTGACAGAACTAGGATAGCCCTTAAAAACTGCTCTAATAGAAAAGGGACCATTATGACAAAGATAGTTAGAAATTATCATTCTGGATAGAAACTGCACACTAAAAAAGTAGGTAAAGGAACAAATATGATAACCTCTCAGTATCTGTGTTGCAGACCATAATGCCCAGAAGGAGAGAGGGGTAGAGAGAGTGAGAGATAAGGAAAGTGCCTGCCATCGGACCAGAGAGGCAGGCTGAGGGATGATGGTAGTGGAGGGAGGGAAACTGGTGACATTGGTAGTGGGAAATGTACACTGGTGGAGGGATGGGTGTTGGATCATCATGGGACTGAAACCCGATCATGAATAGCTTTATAACTGTGTATCTCACAGTGACTCAATTAAATAAATAAATAAATAATTTTTCTTTAAAAAACTAAATTAGAAAAAAAAGCAAAAGCGAAATCTTCAGGGCTGGAGCAATAGCACAGACGGTAGGGTGTTTGCCTTGCACACGGCCGACCTGGGTTCGATTCCCAGCATCCCATATGGTCCCCTGAGCACCGCCAGGGGTAACCCCTGAGTGCAAAGCCAGGAGCAACCCCTGTGCATTGCCGGGTATGACCCCCCAAAAAACAAAAAGAAAGCGAAATCTTCTCTAAAGTGGGGTAAGATCAGTTTTTCTACCCTTCTGAGGCAATTGCTTCTGAAAGGAATCATACACTTGGGCAAGGCAATTTTCTAAAGTGAAAATAAAATCCAAAGAAGGTTGTCACCAGAAACGTCATTTTCTTGCAGCACTCTCAGAAGCTGTGAAGTTTTTAGTTATTGAAGAGAGCTTTTGGAAGTCTGCACAGTCTCCACCACAGTCTCTGTACCTCCACATCCTCATTTGCAAATGGGACTAATAATACTAACATCATAGAGTTGTGGTTAGAATTAAAGCACATGGAAGTATGCTTGGTACTCAACAAGTGTTATTTGTTATGATTTGACTGATTAGAGTTCTTAACACTGGTATAGATAGATACTCAATAATTTGGAGCAATAGTCAGATCACCAATTTGTTACAAGTTACTTACAGAAAGAGCATTAGAAGTCATTGGTCATTTTGGAGAAGAGGAAAGCAGAGCTTAACAAGAAGTAATTTGGGAGGGGGATGAAGACCACCTGGTAGGGTTTATACCTGGATCTGTGCTCAGGGGTCACTCGTGATAGTGCTCGGGGGAACATGATGGAACCAGGATTCATTTTATGCAAGGGAAGAGCCTTAACCCTGTACTATCTCTGCAGCACAAGGGGAAGTAACTTTTAAAATTTGTAGGTATAATTGCCAAGTGGGGAGCTGGGGGCATGTGTCAACTTGCTTGAGCTAATGAGCCTAAGAGGAGCATATGATCACTTAATTTACACAGGTCTTTTATTTATATTGATATTAGTCCTTTTACCTGTAATATCTTGATGCGAAAGTAGACTTCGACTTTCATTCCATTTTGCTTATGACAAAGAGCATGCAAGAACTCAAGGAACCTATAGCCATTATTCTAAAATTGTTGAAATACAGTGCCTGGTGTTTAGAATCTGTGGAAATGATCAGCTTTGGGCTTTGTCGGAAGGATCATCTCTCACTTTCTGAGACTGACCACTTTTATTCTTTGCTTTTGTTTCAAGAGTCCTGCGCCAGCCAGTGGGAAGGATTTATTTTGCAGGCACCGAGACTGCGACGCATTGGAGTGGATACATGGAGGGAGCCGTGCAGGCTGGGGAGAGAGCAGCCCGAGAGGTAGGACCTGGGGTTATGGACAGTTATAAAAGAAGCAAACCATGGGCCTGACAAACAGGTCAAAAATACCTAAAGAGCTTTATATTTGTGAACATGATAGAGGGGCTGGCTACATGAAGTAGAGCAAGGAAAATCTCTTCAATAAATGGTGTTAGAAAAACTGGAGAGCCGCCTGCAAAAAAAATTGGACCAATATCTCACATTGTACACAAAAGTTAATTCAAAATGGATTAAGAAAATCAATATTAGACTACATAAAATAAACTGAGGACAATGTATGCATAACTTTCCAAGCTATGGGAGCTCAGAGGTGTTTTCAATTAATTGATTCTATTAGCAAAGACACCAAAAGCCAAAATAAGCAAATGAAACTCCATCTAATTGGAAAGTTTTTATATAGCCATAGAAACTCAAGCTAAAATAAAAAGATGCAGTAGTGAATAGGAGAAAATATTTGCACATGGTACATCAAATAAAGGGCTCACTTCCCAAATGCACAAAGCAATCAGAAATCTCAGCAACAACATTTATATCTTCATCAGAAAATGAGACAAGGAGTTGGACAGACAATTTCATAAACAAGACAAAAAGAAGGCCAATAAGAATATGGAAAAAGGTGTTCAGTGTCACTTATTATTAGGGAAATGAAAAATCAAAATGTAATTAAATATCTCATTCCAGTGATATTTGTGTATGTCAATAAGACTGTAAACAGTGGTGGGGATATGGTGAAAAAACACTGTCTGTTCATCTCCTTTGAAGATTTCTCAAAAAGCAAGAATAGTTTCTATACAACCTAGTAATTCCATGTCTTGCCATCTGCCCAATGGATATGATATAATTAATTCAAAAAATAGGCATACCAATATTCATTTCAGAGCTTGGTATAATAGTCACATATAGAAACAACAAAAATATGAATTTACAATAGCAGATGAATGGATAATGACCTTATGTTACAGCCAATCCACCTCATTGTTCCCTGCCACCTACTTCCTGCCTTGACATTCTCAATTATATTTTTTGTGAGGATGGGATTGGTGTCACACCCAGAAGTGCTCAGGGCATATTCTTATATATATGTATATATATGTATATATATATATATACACACACACACACATACCATTACTTCTTATTCATACACACAGTGTAATACTATGCAGCCAAGTAACAAGAAAGAACAAAATCACGCATCTTTGTATGGATAGAACTGAAGGGTGGCATGTTAAACAAAGTAAATCAAAGAAAAACAAATACTGCATGATCTCACTTATCTTTGGTACTTAGAGAAACTAAACAAGGGAATGGAAGGTCTCAAACAATGACAAACCCTTGATTCTGAATTACAACTGAGGCTATCTAGGCCGGAAATTGTATAGCATGTAGGGCTCTTGTCTCATACTTGACCAACTCAAATTTAATTCCCAGCACCTCATGTAGTCCCTGAGCACTGCCAGGAGTAAGACCTGAGCACCACCAATTGTGGACCCCAACCCCACTGCCCCCAAAGTACAGCTGAGAATCTCAAGTAAGGCAGGGAATGGGTGGCAGCGAACAATGAGATAGATTGGCTTTAACATAACGTCATTAGGGGTGAATCTAGGGCACTTCTCTGGGGGGTGGGGAAGGTAATTTTGCACATCAAATGCATTTAACACTACCGTAATTATGTGATTTATACTATAGTAAGTACATTTTTCAAAATTTACCAAGGAGTTACTGGTGCCCACTCGAGCAAATCAGTGAGCAACGGGATGACAGTGACAGTGACAGTGACCAAGGAATTGAGGGAGTATGTGAGAGGGCCTTGAGATGTTAGTGGATGCTGACTTGATGTTGGGTGTAGAGTTGGAACACTGATTGCCCGAAATTCTATTATGTGCAGTATTGCAAATCAGAGTGTCAATTTTTTTAAGTTAACCCTTTCAGCAGCCCACCCCTTCAAATTACCATGAAGAGGAAGATACATTTTTATAGATTACATTTTAATTGTATTTTCAAATAGCAAGAAGTAGTAGGAAATAGGTGGGGGTGTCAATCTTGGTGAATCATTGTTTTATCCAAAAATAAATAAATTATATTCTGTTTAGAGTTTAAAACCCCAGTCACTTATATCTGAAGACTTCTGGAACACCATTTAAAAAGTAGTGTCAGATAGGGCCAGAGAGAAAATACAGAGGATAAAGCCCTTGCTATGCACAGGACTGAACAAAGTTCGATCCTTGGCACACTGTAGGGTTCTCCAGCCTTCTAGGTGTGATCTCTGAGCACAGAGTCAGGAGTGTTTCTTGAGCACATCTGGGTGTGATTCCAAAACAACATAAATAATGAATAATGAATTAAATAATCTTGAATAAAGTGAATATCTTTATCCAAACTATGAATAAAGATATCTAGCGCCATTCAAGATGGAAAGAAACCATAGAATCAAAGATTACCGTGACTATGCGTGAGAGATATTCTGTGTCTAATATTATAAAACTAAGCCTGTGTCTATTAATATTCAGAGTTCATTTATCTATTTGCCAAAACTTCCTCTGATTTCACCTCTTCTAATGCATGTTCACAACTACTAATATTTCTGAGCTGAATGGTTAGAGCTTCTTTATGGCATAGGAAAAATAAAAGACCTTTTAAAACCTTTAAATGTTAAATGGACTGCACTGACTTTTACCCTGGTGTTTTTGATAGATATCTCAAGAGACCTTCAGTTTGCCCTTTATCTAAAGGGCAAATTAAGAGAATGACTGTAATTTTATTCACCAAGATGTTTTTTCTTTTAAGATTCTGCATGCCGTTGGGAAGATCCCAGAAGATGAAATCTGGCAGTCAGAACCAGAGTTTGTGGTAGGTGACATTTTATTTTGTGAATTTAAATCTCTCTAGAAATGTTTTTCTGCAATGTCTTGTATCTTCACATACCTTTCTCTAAATGAGTCAACCCATGAATATTTAAAGAGAGAACTTGGAGTGGGGCAGAGGTGAACAATTTAGAAGAATTTTGATAAAAAATCAATCATTCCTCTATAAACTATTTTAAAAAATGTGTAACTCTGCTACTTTGAAGTCATTTCTTAGCGCTTCTCTTGGCAATGAGATCAAGAGAGCTAAGTGAACCTTAGATATATTCACACTCAATAGGCATGGTGTACCCACTCTGCATCAGCAATAGAATTAGGGTGCAGCAGTGCTTTCATGGAGCTCAGCGCATGGTGAGGAATACAGTTACCAGGTAACTGAAAAGTACACGTGTAATGAATAGGAATATAATAAGAAGGGTCAGTGTTATTCTGGAGATACAAGAATGTCTCTCTTAAGAAGTGAGGTATATCTTGTGACTTGAGGGCTTGGAGTGAGTAGAGGGACCATATTATGAACAGAGGGACCATGATGCTTCTCGGGCCAGAGACTGGCAAGAGGAATCGTGATGCTCAGGAAATAGCAGACTTTCTGGGGTGAAGGGAATAAGCCCTGTACTGATCCCAACTGTTATCTGAACCTAGGATGTTCCTGCGAGACCAATTACCATGACCTTCCTGGAGAGACATTTGCCCTCTGTGCCAGGCCTGCTGAGGCTGATTGGATTCACCACCATCGTTTCAGCAACTGCTCTGGGATACCTGGCCCACAAAAGGGGGCTACTTGTGAGGGTCTAAAGAAAGAACATCTGTAAAATTCTACGAAAAGATAAAGAACGTAGAGTGATGTTGGGGCACTAAGATAAGTCAGACAGTGATAACAAAAAAATTCTTTCTTTCGACTCCTGTTTTTAGTTCCTTACTGGACTTAGCGCAGTTTCCCCCACTTGCAAATTTACTATCCCCAGAATCTTTAAAGTAGTTCGATAAAGATCCTTGCTGTCCCACAATTTTTCCACACACAACAAACTTCTTCCCACCTCTGTGACTTTGTGTCTTGCTTCTTACCTGAAATATCCTCATCTTCTATGTTCTCTGAATTCCTATTTAGAGCTCAATATTGTAATTGATTGGCTACTTAGCAGACTTTCTTTGTTCCTTACTTTCTATTTTAGGGTTGAGCATATTGCAGCCAAGAAACAGATCTAAATTCTCAATGTCTACAAAAAACACTGAAAGCTAGGAGAGTAGAACACAAGTCATTGATTTTTCCCACCTCCCAGGAAGTCTGTGTCCTAATCACCCTCCTTCACATCCTGCTATGGTCACTGTTGGTATCCCTTTATATGACTTCGCTCTGAACTAACTTGTTATGTATTTCTCGGATGCTATCCAATATGTATTCTTAAGGCTTGCTCAGTATGTTTCCTTAAATCTTTGTACCTTTAAGACACTAAATATTGGGGGGGGGTAGTTATCATTTTTCCCTTTTGTATCCTATGATATGCCTGAATTTAAAAGTTAGTATGCATTTTAGAACATTTAAATAAAGTTGATTGAGCTGATGTCTGTTGTCTTTTCTTTGGAGATAATGACTTTCCATGTTTTAGCAGATCAAGTCAAAATTTAATATGAGGCATAAATCGTGACTTTATAAAATTTAGTTAAATTTTCTGTAAATCCCAGATGATATGATACGTGTATTCATTTGTGAACTTTAATAACTGGTTTATAATTATGTGATAAGGATGCTAAAAGATAGTGTTCCTTGCTTTTATCCCTCTCAAATGTGTCAAAATAGTTGGCATATTTAAAAAGATGCTTAAACTATTAAGACGATCACAATATTTCAGCTAACCTTTCATACTTATCAGTACAAAGTATTTTATTATATAAACTCATTTATTTAAAACTACTTTTTTCACAGTTCATTGAATCTTTTTTGAAGTAATTGTTAAATGAAATAATATTTTAAGAGTACTAATACCCCTGAACTTCCAAGGTCAGTTTTTATTAAGATATATTTCAAATCCATACATGACAATTTTCATACTGTCCTTTGTAAAATAAAGCTTATTACTGGCGCATAGGAAATATAAGGAATCCACCAGAATTAATAAATAATATATGGTTCTGATTTTACAGTGATATTTGCATGTGTAAGTTAACTGGAACTTGAGAGACTAAATGGAAATTAATTACTAAGGTTTTCTTTGTAGGCATTGTTTCTGAGTATATCTAAAATGTAATGTACTTGGTATAGTGATGTCTTTTTGAACATGCTGTCCTTCCAAACTATCCTCCTACCACAAAATCATCACATTACTTACTTCAACATGTCCATTCAGAAAAAGTCAAATTCTTGGTGAAAACTATGGTGGCTCTCAGAGGGAAAGTGAATGGGGTAGAAGGAATAAGCAGAGGGGTCTTTTTAATGGAGGGATGGCACTACAGTTTGTGTAGAGGGAGGGTTACAATTGCACACAGATAAAAATAGCAGACAAACCCCTGAAGATCTACAACATTGTCAACCAATGATAAGTCAAATTTTAAGTGTGGAAGTAAAAAAGGAATGATCTAATCAGGGAATGTCCTGGACCACTCATTTTCCAGCTGGATAATACCTTATCCCTTTCTTTGTTTTCACAATGCTACATGTATAGATATCTTGTCCTACATTTACATATATTGCCATTGTGCCATCTTATTGAATGGTATTAGTTGACAAATATACCAAGTTTATTATATATCAGTTACAAAGCTAAATCCAGAGATAGGCAAATTTGGGGGAAAATTCAGAAGAAGTTCCTAAAAATCAGTTTCTTCTCTCTTGAAATTCCTTAACAGTTTTGGGGGTATGATGATGATTTTTTAAAAGGTAGATTTATGAGATTTCTTGAGAGAGAGAGAGAGAGAGAGAGAGAGAGAGAGAGAGAAAGCGATGCCATAATTTGAATCCAGCCTACACCAGAAAGGAGGGCTAGGAGGCTAACATCACCTCAAATCTGGTGAGAAGGGCTTCAAGGAGACCCCCCCTTTGAGACTTATGATATCCCTTGGGAATCTAAAGTCCTGTATCCTGCTCAAGATGCTTTTGTTCAGAAGGGGAGGGAATGCCACAGAAAGCAGGAGCTGAATTGAGACAGAAAGTGATGACTAAGCATAGGAGAAATACTGCCTATACTAGGGTAGTCAAAGCCAGGGACTGAGGCAAATTTCTCTGGGGGGGGGTAATAAAAGTTTCCCCATGACAATCAGTTTAATTACTATTTATGAGTGAGATCATGTGGTATTTGTAAGTGAAATACTGAATTATTTCACTTAATGTGGCACTATACAGAAACAAGCAAGGGAAGGATGTCCAATAAAAACAAACCCATAGACAGTGGCAACAGAACGAAGGCTGTCTTAAAATATGTATGTAGGAGGGAGTGTAAAGAAAAGATTCTATCAATTGTGGTGGGAGAGGGGCCGGATCGATAGTACAGTGGGTATGGCGTTTCCTTGCACACTGCCCATTCAGGTTCAATCCTCAGCATCCCATAACCTCCTGAACACTGCAGGAGTAATTCTTGAATGCAGAGCCAAGAGTAATCCCTGAGCATCACTGGGTGTGGCTCCCAAACAAAAACAAACATAGTGGTGGGAGAATATTGACATGTTGATGGTGGGTGTGGTGCGCTTGTGTTGTACACCTAAAATGTAAACATTCATAGTCTCCTAGACTAATGTCTCCTCAAAATTAGCAAAGAAATAAGTTCAATTATCATAACAGCTAGTCCCAGAGCAAATTAAACAGTATTATAACAGGACTGGTCAAGTATAAGTGTTCAGTAAGATACTTTCTTTTGGCAAAGTAATCAAGGAGTAGAAAGAAGGCAAAAATTAACCTAACCTAGATTCCTTTAAGATGGAACTAGAGAACCTGGAGCTGGTCTTAACTAAAATAGGGGAGAAAATCAGACTCTGAATATAGTTAGAGGTTCTATTGTTCCATAGTAATGGACATTCAAATCATTGGATTGAAAATATGATTTGTGACTCAAAGAAATCTCATAGCCACTTTAAAAAATAAGAAATAATTTTTATTTAACTGTGATTTGCAAAGTTACTGGCAATTGAATTTTAGGCATATAATATTTCAACACCAAACCAACTATCAGTGTCAGTTTCCCTCTACCAGTGTTCCTGTACTCCATCCCCTTCTCCATCCCATCTCTCTCCTGCCACCTTGACAGGCACGTTGCAAAGTTTAAACCAGAGTCACTCTTAAGAGTGTTCAATGGGGTCTTCTCTTCAAGCCATTGTTCTCCCTTGAACACATATCATGTTACGTTATCTCTATGTATCATTGTTTGCTTTTTCCACTCTGGATAATCTGTATTCTCTCTTGAACATGTTCCTCTTCTCTTTCTTTCTTCTCACATCTTTCTGTGTGTTTAAGTCAACAAAACTATCTTGCTTATTAAAAAGTTCTTGGTGGAAGCGTACACTGGTCAGTGTTTCCAACCACGAAAAGGAGAGAAATTTCCCCATCTACCAAATTTAAACAGTAAAAATTTATGATGATAATAATAAAGTTGTAATTTTCATAAAATGCTCATTTTAGTTCTGGATTGACAATTCTACCTTGTCTTTATAATGAGACTGTGTCTTTTTACACAGAGATCTAACTTTCAAATGAAAGTTAGATTTCAAATGAAATGCCTCGTGTTCATTTTGATACTTTTGATTGCTTCTTGACATATTTTAGTGGAGTTATAACTAATAATTGGCTGTATCCCATTTCCTTTTTGGGTAGAATGGTGAGATAACCACCACAGAAAAAAGGAAAGGAGAACTGTGGTTTTAAAGCAAAGATTCTAACAGTTTATTTGGTTGGAGGTGATTTAGGAAGACTAAATCTTTCTAAGTATTATCTGGAAAGTTTTATTTAGCAGGTTTGGTCGTGAGTTAGATTCATCTTGACTTGCTCTGACTCTAAGCCAAAGGCTACGCATCATTCGTTCCCCGGTAGTGTGACTTGGCAATATTTAGCCACCTAAGCAGTATAGTTCCTGAGGTTCTGGTGATTCTAGATTCGTGAAATGCCGAAGACCACCAGGACCACGCTGGCAAGGCTCAGGAGGAAATGCTATCGTAATTTCAGAACCTGGTTGTCTTAGGTTGGCTCCTTCCCAGAAGCCTCAAACTAGGGCGTTCATGTAAGTCGTTTTCTTTGGGAAGTTGTATTAGGGGGCATAAGTGGAGCTGGAAAGAATAAAACCAAGAAGGAAGAAGGGAAAGACAATCCAAGGAATCATTATTAAACTGGTCACTTCTAGGGGCTTCTGCGCGTCAAAAGAGAACCCTCTGAGGATCCATGGGGAACACACCTCTCTGAATTTATCACTTGAGAGAAGCCAAAAGAGACTTAAGGCTGAGAAAATCTTAGATTCTGGCGATAATATGGTAGGAGTGAAGGTAGGGCATTTGCCTTGCTCAGGGCTGACCCAGGCTTTATCCCTGGCATCCTACTTGGTCCCCTGAGCACTACCAGGGCCGGGAGTAACCTCAAACATAAACAAGAAAATTTTAGGCCCTAATAAAAGTATTCACCTGTATTCTAAGTGTGAAGACAAGACTCAAACTTTCTAATAAGGGAGAAGAAAGTCTGGTAAATATTTTACAAGAATCAAAAAGTCCATTGTAGAAATTGGTGCAACTTCCCAGATCCCTCTGAGATTGGTGCATTGATTCTTCCAGATGATAGGTCAGAAGCTGAAAGTTCATTGGTGAACACCTATTGTGGCTTCCTGGCCCCTTGTCAGAGCATTGAAATCTCTCCCAAACTCCAGAGCACCCAAGGGATCTGCTAAAATCTCAACTCCAATTCCATCAGACTTTAACTTCAGCCTTTGCCCAAGTTTGTTGCCATCATTACCTCATGGGTGTTGATTCAATGTCATATTCCAATAAACTTCCCTTATGCAAATCTCAACCTCAGATTGACTTGCTGGGTAATATAGTCTATGATGCATTTTGCAGTACAGACAATCAGCTATTTTAGAATGGATGTGGAAGAATAGTTGGAAAGCAAGACAAACCAGAGATTCTGGTGGCTCTATCCAGTGTATGTACAGGTGATATCTACTAGATAGATATCCCAGGCCATCCAAGTGGAGCTGTTGTGTATCTTGCTGATTATACTTACACACATTTAGGGGAGAGTTTGGAAGAGTTATTGAATTGAGTATAGAGAAATGCCTGAGCATGAACCCTGAGATACCCGAACATAATATGTCAAATGTGTGAGATAAATACATATGTGCTCTATTGCAAACAACTGTGATCCCCTTATTTAAGAAACACATCTGGGGGCTGGAGAGATAGCACAGCGGGTAGAGTGTTTGCCTTGCACACGGCCAACCCGGGTTCAGATTCCAGCATCCCAAATGGTCCCCTGAGCACCGCCAGGAGTGATTCCTGAGTGCAGAGCTAGGAGTGGCCCCTGTACATTGCCAGGTGTGACCCAAAGGGAAAAAAAAGAAACACATCTGAACCAGACCCATGATGGCAGCATACAGCAAACTTCTTGGCATCCTTTGATGTACAAAATCCCTGCAAAATTGACACCAAAATTTGGATCAATCACAGAAATGTCCTTAGAGCTCCAGTGAATGAAAGACAGAGGGAGATTTTTCCAGGAAACTCAGGAAATCAGGAGAAGACCCACACTGAGGCAAAGGCCTCATCATGGACACTAGGGTGCAGTAGGAAGATGATTTTTGAGAGCTGCTGAATCACACGAAATCTGACTAGGCCACAGCTGCAAGCACAGGCTGCTTTCCTGCCAAAGTCATGGACCAGGGTTTCATCCCTGAACCCCTCATGAGTAAGAGACAGAAGGAGAGTTCCAGATAGAGTGAGGAAAGAGGGACTTCTCATCCTTCCCATCAAAGGAAGTTTCCTTCGCAGAACACTAGCCTACAGCAGGATGATTTCTGTGGAAATCTCTTCTTCTGGATCAGGTAAAGGAAGCCAATTGTTGGTGAAGGGTAACTGGACATTTGGTGGTGGGTATGGTGTGGTATACAAAGCTGCTGAGGTGAGAAATGTATGCCTTTACATCAAAATCACCTTATGTCTTGACCTTACCCAGAAATTTCTATCATGGAAAGATCCATGTGTGGAGCTGGGAATTGGAGTGCAAGGGATGAAGAAGAGGTTGAGCCAATGTTAAGAAGTCTTTCCAGGTGTGCCCAGTGTCAGTCCGAGCTCTTGAACTCAGCTGGGGGCAAGACAGAATGTGTCCCTTCTGTGCTTGTTAATTTAAATTTGTTAATTTTATATTTCAGCCAGCTACCCATTTTCCCCTCAGGACTAGACATGTCATAAATGATTGAATGAAATAAATAATGAATAAATGCTTCTCGCTTGGATTCCAATTTAAATCCAAGTAGCCCTGGTGAGATCTGAGAAGGGCTCTTGTCAATTATTTCTTCCAGACTGACCTCCAGTTACTAATTGTCTCATTTAAATTTTTTTCTTTTGAGGGCATGTTACGATAGAAGTAAAATAATTAAATTGCAACAAACCTGAATATGTTTTTAGATATATTTGAAGCTATGTAATCACCATTATGCTGCTGGACACCAGTGAAATTGTGGTCTAGAAAAACAAGAGTAGTTTTTAATTATTCTCATGCAAGTGATATTTCACAGTAAAATATTGGTGATTTTATCTCAGAAATACTAAAAATACTAGCTTAACATAGTGCTCCCCAACACTTACCACACAGTAGCATAGAGGGAAAAGTATTCCAATTTGTATGGCATATCAGCTAAGTAACAAGATTACTCTATGCCTAGAAGTAAGGAGTTTGGGGATCCCAGACATCAAAGACCCCATCTTATGGCTTGAAGCCTGATGACCTTCATGTCGACACATGCATGCAGACACCCACCCATACATGCACACAATCCATTTCTTGTAGGGCCTGTCATTTGTGGATATATTAAAATCATTTAAATCAATATTATTTCAAATATTGATGCAGAGAAAGTAAAGACTACTATAAAATATTATATGATGGAGGATTAGTTGTTGGCATAGTTAGGAAAAAAGCATCTGTGAGCAAGTAATATTTCATCAGTGACCCAACGGCTTTAGCCAAATAATGATTGGAGAAAAGAACCTTCAAGGAAGAGGAAAGCGAGACAGAAAGGAACTGGATGTGTCTGAGGATACAAAAGCAGAACCAGATGTCTGAAAAGATTTGAGGCTGAAGAAGGTGGCTTGAGGCAAGGATATAGAAGGGGATGGGACATGCAAGATTTGGGAGCATGATCTCTCATTTCCAAAGTACAACAACCAGCTAGTTGAGAGATCTGAACTCCAACAGATAGAATCATATTGGCACTACTTAAAATATCACCAAGGCACTTTACATAGGGTGGTCAAAGAGAAACCAGGGCATTTTGGGACAAGAGATTAATAACTAGAAAGAGAAAAAGTAACAGAAGAGAGACGTATTTCAGTATGTATGTTAGGAATAGGAGTGGTTGATTATAAACTGATCTTGAATTTTCTTTTATAATGCTAACATTAAAGTTTAGAGTACCTCTATTATATATTAAATGCTCAGAACAACTGAAGAACTCCACATAACAGATGAGAACATTCATGCTCAGACCGAAGACTCAGGTGCCAGCCTTTTAGCTCCAGAAACTTGATCTCTTAACATTTATGTTCTCCTACATATGAGAGCAACTTAAGCAAGACTCTATTTCTAAAGAAAATTCTTAAACTAAGAAATGTTAGTATGCCTGTAGCAATAATAAGTATTCTCAGTTCTGTTTTAAATCTAAGAACTGAATCCAACATATTTTCATGTCTCAGAGTTAAAACAATACAAGAACCAGTCAAAAATAACTTGGCTACTTGTCCCAGGAAACACTTGCTCCTGGAACACAAACATTTTAATCAACAAAAAGATACGTGTGTGTATATATATATATATATATATGTACTTAATAAGTAGACACAATACTTAAATAGTATATATTATCTATACTTATATGTATAAAAGTACTTATACTTATATGTATATAAGTATAGATAATTATATATATGCAAAGATATATGAATGTATATATACATATATATATATATGCTATCCCTTGGGTAAAGCGATAGCACAGCGGGTAGGGCGTTTGCCTAGCATGCGACTGACCCAGGTTTGATTCCTCCATCCCTCTAGGAGAGCCTGGCAAGCTACCGAGAGTATCCTGCCTACACGGCAGAGCCTGGCTGGCAAGCTACCCGTGGCATATTCGATATGACAAAAACAATAACAACAAGTCTCACAATGGAGACGTTACTGGTGCCTGCTCAAGCAAATCGATGAACAATGGGATGACAGTGCTACTTAAATATATGTATTAAGCACATATACTTATTTTTTAGGTAACATGATTTATAATAGCATTAACATTTATATTTGAAACACACAGTGTTACTGTATCATGTCTACCACCCAAATGTCAGTACTCCTTCACTACTGGTGCTGCCAATCTCAACCAGCTTTCTGCCTTAGATGACTGTTGTGAAAACTCACCCAGCCCAAGCTGAAAATCCATAAAAAATGTACTAATTTCTCCTCTTTGAGACACTATTAGAACTCTGCTCAGGTAGTGTTCTTCCTTACAGCAGTGAATCTAATAAACTAGCTCTGATTGCTATGTTTTCTGGTGGGCTCTTGTGAGGTCAATGTTTGACAAGTATCTGATACAGTATTTTTACTTCGAGGGTATACTGCTTGAGGTTTGTGAAGATTTATAGAAGAGTACAGTATTCAGTTGCATGCAGAACCTCTAAAAATTTAGATTAGAGGGAAGGATTTCTCTTCTCTTATTTAGTGAAGGCACTGAATTGAAATCTAGCTTTGTGTTTATGTAAGATAAATATATTTGCTTGTCAGGATCGGGATGCCAATATTTTTCCTGTTTTATCATTTATTTTATTTTATCATAGTACCATGATTTACAAAGTTATTCATAGTTGAGTTTTAGACATAAAGTGTTCCAGCGCTGATCCTACCACCAGTGTCAACTTCCCTCCACCAATGTTCATTCCCAGTTCTCTAGCCTATGCCCCCGACTCCAGCCTACCATCTTGACAAAACTGAGAAACATTTACTTGTGTGTAGCAGGATGGGGACAGGATGAGGGGGTGTTTATAGAAGTAGTAGAGAGTCTATGAGGTTTGCAATTATCAAAAGTTCTATTTGCTATTCCAAAATCAGGTACAAGCCAATGTTGACATTGTCTTGATTTTCTTTATTTTTTTTTTCAATTTTGAGCCACATGCAGCAGTACTCGGGGCTTACTTGTGACTCTGTGCTCAGAGATCACTCCTGCTAGGGCTTGGGGAACCATATGTGGTGCCAGGGATCAAACTCGGGTTGGCTGCGTGCAAGGCAGGTGCCTACGTACTGTACTATCTCTCTGGCCCTAATTATTGTTTTTTAAGAACATCAACACTCACTTGGCAAGCTGAATAATTGTTCTGACAATGATCTTCACACTCTCATTAAAAATCTAGCTATATGTTTCCTTACATAGAAAAGGAGATGTTGTGGAAGTGATTAATATAGAATAAGGAGAACATCCTAGATTATCCTTGTGGGTCCAATGCTTCTCTTTTGAGAGAACCAGAAGGTTCCCAGCTGCAGAGGTGATGGTAGTAAGAGACTGAAGTGAGACTGAAGTGATGTGGCCATACACATCATACACAGAGCATGCTGGCAACCTCTAAAAGTTGGAAGAAGCAAGGGATGGAGCAAGGGATGGAGTTGACATCCTATAATATTATTCTCAAATTTCTGACTTCCAGAAATTTATTTCTATTGTTTTGGCGTAGATAACACAATTATAACTTTCTTGGTTTTGTTGTCCAAAGTTATTACACCTTAATCAATACCAAAGTGTCCAAGACCCTCGAATTTGTCTTTATGTCTAATTACTTCTAGTCCTCCTCCTCTCCCTATTGCTTGGTAATCTCAGTTCTGAAACCCACAGCCAGAACTTTAAGAGAATAACTTTGTGTTATTTTAAGTCACTCAGTTTGAAAAAACAACTTGTTCCAGGAGCAATAGAAAGTGAACTCAGCCCATAAATTTAAAACCGCTGACATAGCAAAGGCGATAGGGTTGGTTGTGGGAAAAATTAATCTGCCATCGCTCCCTTTGGCTTGTCTGATTTGACCCCACCTTTCAGCCATTTCGCCATCTGATGCACACTCTTGTTTGCTCTGCATCACTCTCACTGCCACTGTCATCCCGTTGCTCATCGATTTTCTCTAGCGGGTACCAGTAACATCTCCATTGTGAGACTTCTTGTAACTGTTTTTAGCATATGGTATACACCACGAGTAGCTTGCCAGGCTCTGCTATGCGGGCAAGATACTCTCAGTAGCTTGCCGGGCTCTCCGAGAAGGGCAGAGGAACCGAACCCAGGTCGGCTGCGTGCAAGGCAAACGCCCTACCACTGTGCTATAGTCTGAGTATAAGACTCCTCTAATACTAGCATTTTGTCAGGTCCATGTAAGGGCTCCAAATCTTTAACTCTCATGCTTGCTAGTTGACTCAGCTACAATAGACCACAGTACATATTCTTGGTAAGGCAATCTACCCTGCTCATTTTCTTAATTAAAAAAATATCCCTGCTAGATATAGTGTCTCCAGCCTGGGGAGCATAATAAACTAGCTTAGATGTTGATATTCTCAGGGAAAAGTTGCTGTGGTTATTGCTGCTGAGTCTCATAAACTGAGCCAAACTCTTAGACAGCATTCAAGATGCCAGCCACTATCAGCCAAATATATTCTTGGATGTCCCGAATAATATGCCTCAGGAGATTTTGAAGGTAGTCTCGGAATGATACTGTGTCTAAAAACAAAACAAAGCTTTAGTGTAATAATAATCACTCAATTATCACACAATTACACAATTACTCCAAAGGGTGTTGTGGATCTTTACTGAGCCAAACACCTTCTTGCCATAGTCCTTAAAAGAATATTTTTTTTAATTCTCTCTGCCTCCTTTGGCTGGCACAGTTTTGAAATTACTCCCTTTCCAGTGATACAGCATAGATTTAAGCTGACTTTTTGAACCTTCCTCTTTCTTCTCCCCATCTCTTCTCCAATTTTTGGATTGTTTCTACCTTATCTAATCAATTTCACCTCTCTCAGTCCCCACCAATGTTCTTTCTCCTCCATTACCCAAATGGATACAACAGAAGTTGAGAAAACAAGCAGCTCTAATCTAAAAACTTCCTGGAAGATTAAGTTTTTAATACTTTTTAATTTATCTTACGACTGAAAAGCAAGAACTGGCAAATATGTTGGAAGGAATTCTGGGTGGAGGTGGTACCTCTTAGCTTCCCTCCTGATGAAACATTTTTGTTTGGTTTTAATTCTTTGCCATTTCCTTTAGAAGGAAATGGCAGTATTTGGCCAGAAGATGGCACTCTTTTAAAACAAATCTAGGTGTCCCTTAATACAGAGAATTGGAATAGAGTTCTAGTTGATAAAGATCTAGAAACCGACAGAAAAGACTGATGGAGCGAACTGATGGGGTCAATGGATTTAAAACTCAGCACTTATTTATTGATGCTTGTGATTTCTTTGCTATTTATCTATGCTATCTGCTATGGTCTCAATGTTTTTGTTCCCATAACCTCAACTGAAATAGGAGATGTGGTCTTTAGGAAGTGATGAAACTATAGGGCATAGCCCTCATAAAAAGGATTATGGCTTTTATAAAAGAGACCTCGGGAATCTCTCTCACCCATTCCAACAGTGACAACTCAGGAAGACGATGGCTGTTTCTGAATGCGGAAGCAGGCCCTCACCATACATAGAATCTGCTAACACCTTGATTTTGGACTTCCCAGTGTCCAAAACTATGATCAGTTTGTTTGTAAGCCACTTGGTCTATGGTAGTTCGTTACAGCAGCCCCAAAAGACACTCAACTTTTTAACTTGCATCCTCTTCTCTATGCAGTACACTTACTGACATGCAAAAGATAAAACTTAGAGAAGCTTGAGGACAAACACTATTTCCTCTCTTAAATCTAATGTTCTCCTGGAAACTTCCCCTACATTCACCAGAGTCACAACAAATGTGCTGTTGCTTGGTATCTACAGTAAACAATCTACTCCATGGACTGGGCTCTATCTTGTCACTGTTGAATGGCAGCACATGTGCACGTTCAATACATATGTGTTGGAAGATTCCAAAAATTCAAGGTGATGGGACCAGAGCGATAGTAGAAGGTAGGATTGCTTGCCTTGCACATGGCCAACCCGGATTCAATTCCTGGCACCCCATATGGTTCCCTAAGCACTGCCATGAGTGATCCCTGAGCCTAGAGCCAGGAGTAAACCCTGAGCGCAGTCAGGCGTGGCCCAATCCCACAACCCCAAATTATTAACAGTAACTGCTCATTAATACTTTTTAAAGGCCTCCTTTTGGGGGTCAGAATGATAATGCAGCCAGTAAGGTGCTTGCCTTGCACATGAAGGACCCAGATTTGATCCCTGGAACCCCAGGAATGACCCCTGAGTGCAGACAGCATCACCAAGACCCCCAAACCAAAAACAACAAAAGAACAATGTGCCTCCTTTTATTCTGAATATTTGAGTAGTTGTTATTCTATGCACTCACTTGTGTCTCTTTTCCCAAGAACCCTATAGGCAAGTGTTCTGTTACAAAGTGATTGTCTAAAGACTGTCAATGACACAAAATTCTGGGGTGCACTGCCATTTTGGTAGTATCAACCAAACAAGATTCTCAGTCTTGCTCTTTATATACATTTCCTTCCCGTTCCTTTTCTTGCTCCTTTCCCGCCTCTAGCATTCACTCACACCACTATACTCCACTACAGTTCAATTTTATCCATTAATCTCAGTAGTTCCTAAAATATATCTGAGGCTAATTAGGTTCCCGGTGAGGTGTGACTGTAAAGGAATGTAAATGAATAACAGTCTTGTATGGGTCATATAAGCATTAAAGAGAACCTAGACTGAGTGGCCCATGATCTACCTTAAGGAAACTAGTTTTTCATCAAATCAATTTTTTCATGAGGTCAGAACACTGTTTAGAAATGTGGCCACAAGCTCAAACAACTAGTTCTCATTGTCATTTCAAAACCTACCTATGAACTCTGAAGAGAATAGTGTAAGCCAAGATATGAAACCAAACTTTGAGTTCTGATTGAGGAAAATGAATTGGTATTGTCATTTTTCTTTGTTGCTATCCTATTCCCTATTTCAGCCAGCCCACCAATTTACACTGTATAGTTCTGTTTATGCAACATGTTTACCAAGTACTGTAAAATTTTATAGTATTGATAACTTGGTTATTACTGTACGTTATCACCACCCAAATGCCCAAGATGGTGTCATTTCTAAAATTTAAACCATTCAGGCTAGGGAGCTAGCTCAAGTAGTAGAGTACATGCGTAGTATGTGCAAAAGCCCCAAGTTCAGACCTTAGCACCGTCCAATGTAGCCTGGTGAGTCCTGAGCAGAACACATGGGGCCCACATTCTTGGAGTGGCTACATTGGCTGTGGCCTTATAAATATTAATCCATTCAATGATATTATTTTCCCTGAAATTATACTGCAGTCAGCAGATTAAATGCTAGGCAGAAGAGCTGATTTCTTACTGTAAGAATGCTTTTTCCCCAATAAATTTTGGTAGTACTCTCATCAATCATGTCACTGACAAGGTAGGAGATAAGCACTCCCTTGGGATGGGATGGGAGAAATAATTATTTCTTAAGGGAGACATTTGTACAAGAGGGATTTCTGGGATCACTATCATCCTGGTTTTTTACTTTCCTAGAGGCCTTTTTCAACTGTTCCAGATAGTTTTACAAAAATGATTGCAGGGGCTGGAGTGATAGCATAGCAGGGAGGGCGTTTGCCTTGCACGCAGCTGACCCGGGTTCGATTCCCGGCATCCCATATGGTCCCCTGAGCACCGCCAGGGGTAATTCCTGAGTGCAGAGCCAGGAGTAACCCCTGTGCATCGCCGGGTGTGACCCAAAAAGCAAAAAAAAAAAAAAATGATTGCAGGTCTTGGTACTTTTTTTTCTCAGAAAAGCGAAGGTCTCCAAAAGTAATTTGTCATCTATATGATGTAAAGCTTAATCTTGCAGATACCAATATGTATATGCAATTTGTACTTCACATGCTTAGATTAGCAAGCTTTTATTGCAGGGGGCGCGATATGGGCACACCTGCCTGTGATCAGGGTTTACTCCTGTCTCAGCGTTCAGGGTTCCAGGGATCGTTTGTGATACCAAGAGGAGAACTAGTGACGGTCACATGGAAGGCAAACAAGAGCCTTACCCAAGCACTAGCTCTCTGGCTGTAGATTAATAATCTTTTAAAGCAGTTAGGATACAGATACTCTTAAAGGATTATCGGACACATTCTCCACTACTCTATGATCCCTTATACCTGCTGTTTATTTTTGGTTGTCTGATTCCTAAAAACACTGAACTTTGGACTCCTGATTGTAAATACGCATTTTTCCTTTCTAATTTTTCTCTTAGTAAACTGTAGAGGGTTTCAATGAAACAGATTGGTACATTTCCAGAATTCCTTCCAATTCTTTTCTTCCATATACTGGTTCAGAAATGTACTATTCACTATAGCCAAGGCATGGGAAACAACAACTATGTGTGCTCATAAACTGATGAATGTATATGTGTATGTACATACAGGGAAAAACTACACAGCTATACAAAAGATAAGATCTTGTTACCTGACACAACATGGATGAATCTTGAGGTGCTAAAGAAATAGAACAAGGACAAAAATTGTTAGATTTTACTCATGTGCAGAATATAAAGAAACTAAATGAACAAAAAAAAATTCTTACTCTTAGAACAAAATGGTCACTACCAGAGGAAAAGAATATAAAAATGAAAGATGAATAGAGGAAGCCAATTAGTGATAAATGACAACTAAACCTTTGATGGTTGGTATTATAAACTAAGGATGCCTAATTTTTTTAGAACAATATAGAAATATAATCCTCTAAATGCATTCCCCTTACCTAACAGAGATAGGTTCACAAAAAATAGCTCCACCCTACTTGTAAAACCAGTCTTAGTCCACATATTTTCCATGACAAAGGACTATTCCATGTTTTTGCAGATGGGAGTAATAAGGTGTATACTTTGGGTACCCTTCCATGAATTCCCAAAATGTTGATCTCATTGTTTACCTCTCAATAAGGTTCCTCACTAGGCACTGTACTTGAATCTATTTTATTCAAGGGATCATCCGAGTTTTCCTCCCAGAGATAACTGATGAAGAAAGAGGCCTGACGCCCCCCAACCCACTGCCTCAATGATGAACTCTGAAGGGCCTTCCCTAGTCCACCAGATAATTTTCTGAAGGCCCCTCAGTTGCTACCTCTTTGTAGATTAACTCTTTTTTTTTTTGCTTTTTGGGTCACACCTGGCAATGCACAGGTGTTACTCCTGGCTCTGTGCTGAAGAATTACTCCTGGCGGTGCTCGGGGTACCATATGGGAAGCTGGAAATCAAACCCAGGTCGGCCATGTGCAAGGCAAATGCCCTACCCGCTGTGCTATTGCTCCAGCCCCTGTAGATTAACTCCTAACCACTCCAGCTTTTACTTCATTTCACTTCCTAAGAGACATCCCAATAGATCTTTTTTGTTTGTTTCTGGACCACACCCAGCAGTGCTCACTATTGAACCGCTCAGATAAGGGATGCTGGGGATCAAACCCGAGTCAGTTGCTGCAAGGCAAGTGCCTTACCTTGCTGTACTATCTCTCTGCCCCCTCTAGCCTTGTTTCTTAGAGTCTGTTTCCAGTGAACTCAACCTAAGACAAAGAATGAACCAAGTATAGAAAGGCTGAGTAACTTTCTCACCATACTGACAGGCAAACAATGTACTGGCTTTAAATGCACAGATAATGCAATGCTTCCATGAAATGAATTCTTAGAATCTAGAATCCATCAAGTGCAACCAACCTACCCTTTTCCAGTTGAGTCTGAAGCAGAGAACCAAAGTAATTTTCTCAGGGTATAACAAAGTGAATCAGGCTAAAAAAAATTATCAGACTCCACATTTTCTGTGGCCCAGTCAGCCAGATAACAACATTCTAGTGTTTAATCAGTTCTCTTGAAATTTCAAATAAACAGTTAAATTTTAAAAAAAGATTTGAGAAACTGGAGGAAAAAATGAAGCGATCTTTTAAGCCCATCCCCCATACACAACACTGCACAGTGACCTTCAGCTTAAGAAGCCACTGAACTTTCAGATGATTAAACAAAGGACTCAGATCTGAATCATAAACAGTAGTGTACTTTATTAAACAAAACAGTACCATACAGGCAAAACCGTATTTCAGTGGCAAAACACACATGTATGCGTACTCCCACATGTAGTACTGGTGCACATTTCAGACAGGAACATTAGATTCCAAGTTCACGATCAAACTAAACAGAACTCACAATACAATACACAATCTAAATTTTCTTTAATGTTGTGTAAGACTTAACAGTTGTGACAATATAACTTTTAAAATCTAATTCTCAATCCTTACTATGGAGTGAAGCCAAATAGCCTTCTAATCTGTGAAGTGGATGCCTTAATGGGGTCATTTATCAGTTGCTGAAACTGATGTTATTTGGTCTGGGTTGGACCAAAGACCTTGGTACCACCTAATATATGGTGGGAATTCTGAACTCAAATTTCATTTCTAGGTGCACCTGGATTGGTATGCATTTTGAACATCTGTAGCTTAACAGGGCTAATTAAATTGATATCACTCATTATTTGGAGGATAGGCCAAATGTTAGAATACTTTAAATCTTCACACCAGTACCCAATGACTTAATTTTGAATTTATGATAAGGTTAATTTTGTAATAGCATTCCTTTGGTAATCTTTAACTCCCATTCAATAAAAAAATAGACAGGAGATTATGTTAAAAGGCATTGAGGAAATGAAGATAACAAGAATAAGATTAAAATTTTAAGAATAGAAAAAGATAGGAAAAGCAGTATACTAGCTATAAAATAATTGTGCAACATTTACTATAGGGGCAACACAATGATTTCTCTCTCATAAAAGTAGAAAATAACTGATGCACAATGTCATGCAATAAAAAGATGAATTTGAATCTAGCTTATATATGTGCTGCACTATGTTCATCAAAATATCTTTTTAAAAAATTTGGCACACAAGAGTAAGGTTCAGCTATCCAGAAACTTGAGTTGAAATGTCTCGTTTATTATGTGGTTTATCAGTTAATACTGCATACCTTCACTGCATGCACAAGCCCCTTGAATCTTCTCAACTGCTTTTTTTGCTCACATTTGTGATTTTCCATATGTTTATATTTTAAAAAGCATTTTATGGTTGAGATCTTTGGAAGGAGTTTTTAAAAATCTGTTTTGAAAATGGTAAGGCCAAAAGTGGGCAATGTTCTCAGCCCAATTATTTCTAAAAGAGAGAACTTAGTCTTCATATATAAAATCATTCAATTTGATGTCTTCTATAAAATTTGGTAACTAAAACAAGTATTCTTATACTATAATGCTCTCATTTCCTTTAATATTTGGCCATCTTAACAAATAGCTATCAGAAATAAACTGGTTTTTTTAAGTACATATTTGAGAGAAACTGGCATGTTGCTATTTGCCCAGAGGTTGCCCTGTTGAAGATATATTTATGCTAACAAAATTTACCTAATTCTACTATAGTTATAGGGAAAAGAATAAAAAACATAAGTGCCACAATGGGGATTTCAAACAGCTAGAGGGTCTAAAAAAAGGGAAAAAAGGCAAAAATGCCCTGAAGTTGGCAGAAATGCCATCATTGATGCAAAATGATGTCTTGTCACCTTCCAAGAAAACAAGAAGGTGCCCACTGCAATTGGTCTCATTGTGGAGCTAGTCAGGCATTCAGGGAGACAGTCTTGCCACTACTTTACTTTGCTCACCTGGGGAACTACACAAGTCAATTTTTAAAAGAACATGAGCATTATCCTCTTCAGGAAGAGAAAAACACGGCACAAATTTTAGGATTGTGTAGAAACATTATATGAATTAGAAATGGTGAAAAAATATTTGAGGCAGGAGCCTGAAAGATGCACCCCTGCTCATCTACTACTTCTCATTCTCTTATTCAGTGCACACCAGCTTACTCCAGGAAGCTGACTCTCTAAAGCTCTGGACCATGACCTCACCATTTCACCACTTGTGGTTAAAGTAAGGAAAAAATATGAGATATTTCTGAAGAATACTTCAAATGTAACACCTTGAAATTAAGCGATTGAGAACATGGTTGGTTTCATTCTACCATGTAATGCTAGCTAGCCACACAGACTGCACAATGAAAATTGATACCACTGAAGCTGACAAAGTGATTCTTTGTGTTGTTTTTACGATCAGCACTACCAAACTAAACTGAAGGGTTACACTCTGTGACTTCGAAATTAGCCAATGTGACAATCATCAACATTTTGATTTTGATATAAAGAAAGAACAAGTAGAGAGCTGGACACTGTGAGCTCAGGATCGTGTTAGCAGCTTGGATTTGCTTAACACAATAAACAGGACCGTTACTGATGCAGAAAAGCCCATGATCTTCAAAAGGCCTGGAACTGATGGTAGATTTCTTTCCCAGAAGGTTCGAGTGATTTCAACAGATGGAACATCCTAGAGGAATGAACACAGACCATTAGCAGAAAACTTCAGCACTGACAAAAGACAATTAAAACTTCTCTGGACAATCAATGCATAAATAGACCCCAGAGAGTGCATCTTCACACGGACACATCAAAGGGTAGATGGAATGACACAAAGAAGAAGTTATACTTTCAGTTACTGGTCAATGGGGATGATTTTCCAACTTTACCTTTGATTCAGGTTCTTTGGCCCATATGTCTTTCATTGCCACCTTTCCAAAAGCATGTAAGACCTGAAAGAAGTGGTTATAGTATTATATTAGCAAGGAAGCTTTGTAATTGTGAGATTCAAGCCCATCTCTACAGCAAAGATGAACCGCATGAGAAGATTAAGGGGATAAGTAAATGTACAGATTAGTTAGTATGAAGATCTGGTTCCAGAATTGCTGTCAAGACTAAGTGAGAACGTAGAACTTCCTCCCTTACTTCTCGAGCTGCCCGTTCTCCAGCCTGTACCGCTCCTTCCATATAACCACTCCAGTGAGTTGCAGTCTCAGTGCCAGCAAAATAAATCTTGCCGACAGGTTGGCGAATCACCCTTCAAGGAAACATGAAGAACACATACAGTTACCTAGGAAGGTATTGATGGTAAATGAACTGGTAATTGCCTTTATTTGGTCAACAAAAGGGAAACTTAAGTGGCTTCAAAAATATCTAGTCAAGGGGCCTCAAAGATAGTACAGGAGTTAAGGTGCTTGCCTTGCCCAGATCAACTTGGGTTCAATCCCTAGCTCTGTATATCGTCCCGAGTACCATCAAGGGGGATCTCTGAGCACGAGCCAAGAAAAAGCCCCAATGGCCCCAGGTGCTTGTCTTGCATGGGTTGGACCTGGGTTCTATCCTGGGCATCCCACATGGTCCCCTGAGCACTACCGAGGGTAAATTCTTGTAGATCCAGGTATAAGGCCTGTGTACCACTGGGTGAAGCCCAAAAACTAAAAAGGAAAGAAAAAGCCCTGAACACAGACAGGAAGTGTGGTCGAAACCTCATCCTCCCAAATACCCAGTCAATGGAGAAAATCCCCTCATTTTCCCCCCAGGTCTACACTCAAGAATCTGAACTTTCAAGATGAAGACAATTAAACGTCAGATCCTCACTAATGGTGAAGCTGACCTTTTCCAAGACAGCCAAAATTAGAATGCAAGAACATGCTTAAATCTATACTCAGGTTTATTTACTCATATATTTTGTTTTTTTTGGGTCACATCTGGTGATGCTCAGGGGTTACTCCTGGCTCTGCACTCAGGGTGGTGCTTGGGGGACCATATGGGATGCTGGGGATTGAACCAAGGTTGCCTGCATACAAAGCAAATGCCCTACCCACTGTACTATCGCTCCACCCCCATACTCAGATTTACCATGTATTTTCTATTCGTGGTTCACTCTGCTCCCTACACTGTCTTTCCCAATGAGAGCATTCTTAATGAGACTGCATATGACTGCAGACTCTAGACTTGCAAGCACTGTGAAAAATATCAAGAGAAATCATAGTGGTGAGTGGCAAGACAGAGAGATCTATTGATTTCTGGTATGGGAAAAGGCTGAGGATTTTATGTCTGTCTCCTTAAAAATAACTTCTATAGGAGCCAAAGAGATAATCCAGCAGGCAGGGGGCTTGCCTTGTACACCCAAGAATGATCCCTGAGCTTAGAGCCAGGAGTAAGCCCTGAATACCACTGGGTGTGTGCTCCCCATCCCAATAACCTCTATATAATGAACTTCTGTGTATTGACCAGGAGAGTGTCTGAGGGCACGTGACATGGTCCTCCCCTTACAAAGAGGTTTTAAAAAGAAACCTGCATGGCTTGGGCTATAGATGCCTGTCCTATCTGTCCTACCATGTTGGCTTTGACTTTTACCTAGACTTTCATGGCATCTCCTGAGCATCCATTCCAAAGGCTTTTTACCTCAACCCACATCACTTTTTTTACCCATTCAGGAATCTCTGACTTCATCTACTCCTGTTCCCATCACTATCCTTTGGGCTTCCACTTTTACTCCAGAATTACTCAAGCTAATCAATCCTGATATCACAGAGTGTATTTGATTCAATTAAAGAAAATCAAACAGGGGTGGAGGGATAATACAGTGGGTCAGAGTTCTGGAGAACCAGAGTTATGGAGTGAACCTTATATTCTGGTCAGTTCACTTCCTAAGAGATATCCCCAATAAATCTCCTACCCTAGCCTTGTGTCTTTTCTTTATTGAAACAACCCTGGTTATTGACCAGGGTTTAACCCCCTGTCACCCTACATGGTCCCGAGTCTACCAGATCTGATCCCTAAGTGCAGAGCCAGGTGTAGCTCAAATACAAAAAGAGAATCAAACGGATGAACATGAAGCTTATGTAAAGAAAGGGTTAACAAACTTTTATTTCTTCTCTATGACAACCATGACCTTTAATTTTCTCTTCTCTAGAAATCTGATGAAGGTACAATGTCACTGTTGCCATAAAGCAATGCTTATGCTAAAAATGCCTCTTATTATCCCACATTGGTAAACCGGGTAGGACTATTCATGAATTATAGTTACCTGGCCAGAGGCTGTAACTTTGGACTTTCTTAAGTATGGTGCTGGCCCATACTTTCCATACAGACTGGTGCCTAGGAGTTCAAAGTTGTCCTGTGAGACTAAATGTCTAGCTGAATTCAAAAAGGTCCCCTTGTGGAATTCTTACATGTATCTTGACACCTGAACATCAGTGTTTGCTACTGTTCAGCAGGATGGCAGCTATTGTTCTATATACTGATATATACGCACCTATATAATAGAGAACCAGAAATACACAATCTAGAACATTAGAAATAAGAATATTAACTACTGGTTCTAAAATTCTAATCTCTTTTTAAAGTCTGACACTCATGTGCTTTAATAGCTGGTATTGTTGGTGTTGTATCTGAATAGTACCTTCCATATTGAGTCATAATGCCAGGTGGAAAGTAGGCAGTGTAGCAGCCTCCAGAGTACTGCTCCTCACACCAATTCATTTCTTCATAGTGTATTGGCTGCAGTTCAGTGCGGAGAAAATTACAAAGGAAATACAAAGCTTAAATGTTACCAGTCAACAATGAAGACTTATGTTTTACTTTAACAATAAAATGTAAATTAAAAAATGGTGACCTGATTTTTCTAACGCATTGCAAGAGAAAAATGACAACTGCAAGTTACGGATCACCTTATATGAAGTACCAAATGACAAAATATGATGACTACTGTTAGTAAGCAGAAACATAATGCATCCCAGTATCTGGAAGAGAGGATATCTCTACCTAGATCATGAAATCTTTATATCTAAGCCTACCAAATAAACCCATCAATAATCTGGTTCTGGAAAGGTCTACTTAAGTCTCTGGATTCTCTTAATCAGTGGTCTTCAACCACCAGTTCATCAGTTGATGTTGGTCTCCAGGCATAGAAAGTCTGAAAAATGCATGCAGCCAACCCAAGCCTGACCCCTGTTACCTCATATGTTTTCCCCAGGCTGCCAGGAGTAATCCCTAAGCATAGAGCCAGGAGTAAGCTCTGAGCACTGCTGGGAGTAGCCCCAAAGCAAAAACAAGCAAAAAGAAAAACGAAAAAAAGAAAGCCTAAAAATCACAGGCTTGGTAATAATTTCCAGTCTGCATATGCTGGGTTATGTGGGACAGGTACCAGTCAGCAGGTGTAAAAAAGGCTTCTAAAGAACACTGCTCTAAATAACAGATGTTCTTCCCTATCTATGGAAGCATTACCAGGGAGAAAAGAAAGTAGAAGACAAACAAGGTGTATGAAAAAGTTCTTTTCCCCCACAGAACAATTTCTCCTAGCTCAAGAATTAAATGACAGAAATCCTGCTAAAAGGGGAACAATTAAGATGAAAATTTTCTTAGGCCCGAGTAATAGTACAATGGGAAGGGTGCTTGCCTCACACATGGCCAACCCTGGATCGATCCTGGGCCCCCATAGAGTCCCCAGAGCTCCCCCAAGAATGACCCCTGAGCGCAGAGTCATGAGTAAGTCCTGAATACCTCTGGGTGTTACTCCAAAATAAAAAGATGAAAATGTATTCCCAAAGGATATGACAGAGGCTTCACTGATTTGCCCTAAAGTTATGCAACCTTATTATTTGAATAGTCCAGAGATAAGTCCCCAGCTGGGATATTTTTCAAAAAGAACTTTCATTCTCATAATCACTTTCAATGACTAAGAGCACTGAAATTCCTGAACAGCTGTACTTACCCTACAGATGGAATAATAAATCTGTATGGCTTTGGCCTTAGCAGAGAGACTAGATTGATTCTATTTTATTATGTAGGTGCGTTCATCAATAAATAATAACATATTTAGGAGGTCAGAACTTCTGTTCGAGAAACTGAGCTCAACCATCCAGAATTAATGACAGCAGTTCCAGGCTCTAATTACAACTGGTTACCAGTTATTTAGTGAACACTTATAACAAGGAACACAGATTAGAAATTGCAATGACCTGATAGCAGCTTTTAATGGCTTTTTGTGACTGCAAAAGTTAATCCTTCAATAAGCATATCCCTTTATACTCTCTCATAAGACTATTAGGAAACTATAATCTGCTTTGCTTTATACTTAGAGCAAATGACAGAACTTGTTAGGGATTAAGAGCTGGGTGTTTCTTACGTGTAAAGCTTCCTCGGATCCCAGTACTTTGGCGTAGAGTTCACAGATTTTCCTCTTTCTATAAGGAAGTAATAACTAGTTAGTGCAGAATAAATCCAATGAGTTTCAGAGCTCTTGCCGATTAACAAGATTAAAGAAAAATTTAAATCAATGGCCAATGGCCTTCTGTAAATACACAAAACAGTTCCATAAATCTTTATACTACAATTCTCTATGCCATGATACAATAAACTGATTTGATGATTCCACAGAATTTTTCTTCATTTTTTATATTTTATTTTTATGATTGCACCTAATATTTGAGAGCAAAATCAGAAAAAAAGAAATTAAATTCAGTTTTAAGAACTGATTCTATCTAGGCAGTCACTTAACCAGAATATAAAAAATTCCAGGAAAATCCCTTTGATAATTCTACAGTACATATGATGGTATCTTTTAACTATTTGATATTTGTTTTTTAAATCTACAAACATAGGAAGTTTATTTAATCTTTTAAGCACAACATAAAATATACTGTATCGGGGAGGCTTATGGTCATCCTGTCACTTGACAGAATAATTTAGGAATACAATTTTCAAAGAGTATCTGGGCATGATATGCAATTTGATATTACCTAAAGCACAACCTTTAATTACCATCTTAATCTGATATGTAAATAAGTGGTTTTCAACCTTTCTCACCTGTGAGCCTGCAACAGTCTGGATCAGTGGCTGAAAACTACTAACATATACTACTAGTCCAGAACATGGAACACATTATATCTTAACAATAAATAGCTTGGAGTCGGGGAGATAGCATGCACTCAAACATGTGAAATTACATTCAAGCTGGTATTTAGTCTACTATTAATAAGTAGGGAAAGCAGAAAATTCAAGAGAATTTCAATCTTAGTGAGGCATAGTAAAAATGCATGTTACTCTTGGAATTTTCATAATTTTTTCCTGTAAGTTGTGGGACATTGGACTAATCATTCCTCAACAGCTGCACACCCAAAGTTGTCTTTACAGATTGCAAAGTCATCTTTACAAACTAAGTGGGTAGATATTAAAAGAATTCCCTTTCATAAATCAAGCTGCACAGTGATTCAAATACACAATTCTGTGTGCAAACATATGTCATTCTGTAGCTTTTCCCTGAAATCCAGTCATCAGTGCAACTCTCAAGTAAGGGTTTCTAGTGGATTTACTGCTTTATTTTAAAATTAAATTTGGAGAGAAATATTTGTGTGAATAATGGTCCTCTTTGAAAGCTAATAAAGAAAAGGAAACCTAGAACTTCTTAGCTCTGGAACAGACAGGTGATTATTTCTGGTATGATTTTACCAAACAAAAGATTCTAAGGTAAAACCAAACAAATACAACTAAGCAGAAAGATAAAAAGGAAGATAAAATAAGACTGTCCTAAAATAACTCATTTTATAATCGCAAGCCACTGGAAAAGGAGTATCAACTATAGAGGGAATACTTTTATGTATGTAAGATTTCCATACTTGTCAGAAAACCTTGTAAAAATGCTACCAACATTGTAAGGTGACCAGAACTCATTCTCTAAGTCTTTTTCTGATGATTTTTCATCATCTATCTTGTGTGGAAACTATTTTTTAACCATTGTAAAATGTACACAAACGTACCAAATTAAATTAGTATGCTACTGGCAACAACTGTGTCAAAGGATTGCAGCAAAAAGTTAAAGGTTAATTCACTAGGATTTAGGGTTTTCCTAAAGCTGCTAATGCTACCACAATATAAAGTTAACCTTTAATATGTTTTATATGTAAATCCCTACCTTATTTCCTTATGAAGTTTACCAAGCTGTCAGCATTGCGATACAGCACAACACAAAGTTAACCTTTTATATGTTTTAGATGTAAATTCCTACCTTATTTCCTTATGAAGTTTAGCAAGCTTATCAGCTTTGCGAGAAAGGATGAAGCTGGAAAAAGAGGATACATATGAACAATTAACTTCAGGGGTTAAGAACTGTTTCTTTTTGAAGTGTTCTTGGCTCTGCCTAGAGCATTTAAGGAGCTTTCCCACATCCTCTCATCATTTTCCACTACCAGAGCAAACCCCATGCTCTTTTTAATCTGCCTCTGCGTCCCATACCCCTACAACGCTGTTAACTCTTAAATAATACATTATCTCCTGTTCAGTATTTTACCCCACAAATTTAGCACAGTTTCTTGGCATATAGTAGGAAATCAATTACTAGATGAATTGATGTTGTATTAAGTTATTATACTGCTAATCATGGTTGCCTTGTACCAATACTTGATAAAAGCTGGAATAACAAATATAAATAAGTGCCTGTAGTGACTATCATAGTGAGTTATCGAGATCCTCCTTCAAGACTAAGCTGTGCCCTCTGTTCACAGCTAAGAACTTTCTTAGAAATTGCACATTACAGCAGAGAACTGCATGGTTCAAGTCTTCCCTACCTTCAGAATGACTGGTTCTGGGGTGCAGTGGAAATCTAGGAGAGTCCCCTCAGTTCAGTGTGGGATACTTCTGAAGCGTAGCTAGATCCAGACCTTCCTATGGAGTGACTAAGGCCAACATGGGACAACCTCTCTCTATGCCCGATCTTGATTTCTTTCCCTTCCCACAGGTAGTTATCTCCAGAGAACATCTGAAAAATCTCCTGTGCCCAAATTTCCATCTCTGAGGTGTCTTCATGGGAAACTGGTCTTATGGAATCCCAATATTTAGTAGCACTGTAGTCCCATTGTTCATCAATTTGCTCCAGTAACATCTCCATTGTGAGATTTGTTGCTACTGTTGTTGGCATATTGAATAAGCCAAGGGTAGCTTGCCAGGCTCTGCCGTGAGGGCAGGATACTCTCGGTAGCTTGGCCGGGCTCTCCGGGTCGGCTGCATGCAAGGCAAACACCCAACCCACTGTACAATCGCTCCAGCCCAGTATTCAGTAACTCAGTGAAACTTTACTGTAATCAAGCTGCTTCCTATTAATCAAGTGGATCCTATTTAGTGTGCCAATTACTAATCACATATATTTTAAAGAACAAAGTTGTGAAAAAATAAGATAGAAAGGAAGAAAAGTGTGATAAGGAGTCCTTAATCACACTATTTGAAAGACTTTTTAAAATCCAAATTAGTTAAATAACAATGGAAGTAATTTCTCTACTAAAAAGCATATTTTAAAAATCACTTCTTGGCTTCCATACCAGACAGACAGGTAGATCAGGACTGAAACTCGAGGGTTGAAATCAGACTTCATCCTCTCCCTCGTGCCCAAATTAAACTGTTTTATAGGCAATTCCTTTAGGGTTCTTATTGAAGATCATCTGGAGAAGCAACACTTTAGTGTTTATCCAGAGAATAGCAGCACTTCAAAAGAAGTTGTAGACTGCTAAAAGCAAGTAAAACTACTAAACTTTATGGATATGTTCATAATTTTGTTTGGTTTAATAATGAAGTTTTTGGTTTATGTTAAGAATTATTTGGAGCGGAGTGATAGCACAGTGGGTAGGGCATTTGCCTTGCATGCAGCGGACCTGGGTTCGATTCCCAGCATCCTATATGGTCCCCTGAGCACTGCCAGGGGTAATTAAAGCAGGAGTAACCCCTGTGCATCGCCAGGTGTGACCCAAAAACCAAAAAAAAGAACAAATTATTTTAAATATATGTCAGTGAAAATTATAAATTATAAAAAATATTTTAAACGAAAAGTAAAATAATTTAATTGGCAATCATTTTAGATTTGGGGGTACTTCCCACAATTCCACAACATTAATTTCAAAGGGATATTAGTGTTGGCTATTTCTATCCAATCTCAAGTTGTGAATGAAATAACCTCTTTGATCTAATTATCATTACAGGCAAATTATTCTTTAACTTTGCTTTCTTGAGGAAAAAACAAGCAAGCAAGCTTTGGGTCAATGACTTTACACTGCTCTATCTAAAGTACAATTCCTTTTGGTTCCAAAGGGCACTAGTTATGGCAGAGTGCTGAGATTACTACTCCTATCTTCAAGGATGCCCTTGCCCAGAACAAAGAGCAGGGTGGAGACAATCTATCTTGAAGGCAAGAACAGGGTGGGAACAATTATCCATATAAAACAGATCAAAATATCCATTTTAAGGAACTTTCTAAGTAACCCATTAACTTCTGGAAGGCACTTGCCATGTATGTTATAATAAATCTGCATAAAGTTCTGAAGAATGAGTAAATGCCACAGTACCTAACCCACGACATGGAGAACCAACTCTAGTCACCTGCCAAGTTATTTCTTCCATTCTCTCTTCAACATGTAAGTTTTATGGGAAAAATAAATAAATAATAATAAATTCAAATGATATCAATTTTGGGAAATAATTTCCCAGTAATTTTGTAGCACATACAAAACATTATAGAATCATTTTAATACAGGGAAACATGATTCATTTCCGTAATGTTATTTGTTACTGCGTGAACTCTGTTCTAAAACTACATGCTCAGGCAGCATCCACACAATTTAGTAAAAGCAGGGCTTACCCCATGATGGCAGGTATCGATCCATCTGGCTTTGTGTCATCAAGAGTTATTGCAATTGGAGCTTCTTCATCCTCAATAATCATGCACCCACAGAAATCTTAATAAGAATATCAATATAATAATAGACATTAGAAATTTAGGGAATGGGGAGAATTTGATGTATAATATTAAGAAGAAATCAAATCTTAAACTATCAGTCTTTGTGCCTCAACCTTAGAGGAATTAATTCATTTTAAATACAAACTGACTATTCAGGGATATCTGTTCACCCAGAGATACAAAAAAGGACCCATAATTGATGACCTTCATATAAAGGTCACATATGGCTAAAAGGGTAAAAAGGTCCTGGGGGTGAATGGGGGGCATTTTGGAGGCAGTTACTCCAATGGACACATGGAAGAAGTGACAGGAAAAAATTATTTGAGTGGAGAAGGCTGACCATCAGAAGTTACCATATTCATTTAGACCCTGACTAATTTAATCTGGATCAAACACTGATAATAGATCTTATATAAACATTTTACAGGGAGAAATTAATGTTGGCTAGTAAGCCTTATCTACTGAACAAGCCCAGAGACATGTGACTTCAAAGCAAGGTTCTTTTTATGGTGATAATGGTGGCCCCGCAACTAGTATAATTCTCTTCTTTCTCTCCCACTACCAGCACATGCTTTTGGTTAATTTTGTGTTCTTCAGGGGCTATTAAGGATAGAAAGATTGTGATTTTGATCCAGAACTCTTTTCAGTGCCTAGTATAAAGCTATAAAACAGTACAGCTTTTTCATTTTATGTAATTTAAACTGGAGTAACAGTACTCTACCTTTTCTTCTCCAAAAGGCATCCTTGTAGTACATCATGCACTTGATGATAGACCCCATTGGAAGACGCTGAATTAGCTGGTTTCTCTCTGGTGGAAGTGAGGGTTTGAAATGGATCTTGGCAGTCAAAGCTGGAGGGACTGCACTGATTACGTACTTGCACTAAAACACAAACATAAAAATAACAATTTAATTGTGAACTATAATCTTAAAGATGTGAAATATCTTTATTATTTTCAGTGATAGGAAAGTATAAGGTACAAAATGAGGCCTATATGAGGCAACACAATAGAACAAGGCAGATCAACCAAAGTGATAAGTTCAAAGGCTGGATAGGGAATAAATTCCAGTATTAACTATGCAATTGCTGGAGTAGATGATACAAAGCCAAATATTTACTATGTGCTTCATTTTGGGAGGGGAGAGCCTCTCAACTGGTGCTCAGTATCACTCTCTCTGATACTCAACTAAGCAGTCTACCAGTTAAAGAGAGGACCTGAAGATGCAGTGCTACTCAGGCCCTGTAGAAGCTGGGGTGTGTGAACCATGTGGCTCTGGGGATCAACCAGGTTTCGCCATATGCAAGTCATGTACCTTAACCCCCGCACTCTCTCTAGCACATGTGTGCTTCTTCTAACTGAATTGAATTACCTGGTACTGTTCATGATTCAGTGTCTCTACAACGATGATGTCACCCGACTGGTCAACATATGTGACAGGACTGTTCAATTTCACACTGTCCCCAAGCAGGGCCATTATTCGTTCACTCACTTGACCAGATCCTCCTACAAACTTCCGTTCCTATGAAAAAAACAGAAAGAAAAAGTCACTAAAGCCCAAGGAAGGAAAATCATATTGCTATTGACTAGAAAGACTCTCAGAATGTCTTGGGCCATAGCTCTGCTCTCTGTATACTTAATTGTTGGAGGAACTCATTAGGACAGAGACATAGTATACACCAAGGTACCTCAAACATCATGCTCTGCACAGCAGTGAAAAAGCAATTTTAGTCTACAAAAGCACAGATTCAGAAGAAATGAGTTCAAATTTGACAGTAATACAAATATATGCAAGTCTTTCAGCTAAAAATGCTCATAAGTACAATGCTTAGAGGGAGTTCTGGGAAAGGGAGGATCCTGTACTTCTCTTAACAGGTGCAGTTTCTCTTAATCAGTGAATTCATTCCCTTGAGCAGTCCCCAAAAGACCATGTTCATTCTGTTCCAAGGAAGTCTGCTACTCTCATCATAGAAACCTAAGAAAGTAAGTTTTCAATACAATGCATTTTGTAATTCTCAGGGAAACAGTTTTAGCCTATTGTAGAAAATTCTTTTAATTATTAGAAAGGAAAACATGTAAGGAAACTGAAGCACAGTCCAATATGGGACAATTAGGTATGTGAATCATGCTCTTCCAAGAAACCTTAAATAAAAACAGTGTCAGTGATTTTTGTGATTTAAAAAAAAAAACTGGACATGGGGGCTGGAGCCATAGCACAACAGGTAGGGCATTTGCCTTGCATGCGGCCAACCTGGGTTCGATTCCCAGCATCCCATATGGTCCCCAGAGCACTGCCAGGGGTGATTCCTGAGTGCAGAGCCATGAGTAACCCTGTGCACCAATGGGTGTGACCCAAAAAGCAAAAAAAAAACCAACAAAACTGGACATTATTCTAAGAAGACACCTAAATTCTTTGTAAAAGTATTCCCACAGTATGGGGCTCAAGAGATAGTAGAGTGGGTAGGGTGCTTGCCTTGCATGTGGCCAACCTGAACTTAATCCCTGGCACTCCATATGGTCCTCTGAGCCCTGCCAAGAGTGACCCCCAAGAGCATAGCCAGGAGTAAGCCCTGAGTGCCACCAGTTGTGACCCCCAAAAGAAGCCCCAAAAAAGTAATCACATGGTAGTTTAGACCTAAATTCATGAATCTGACTTTCCTTAAGAAACAGAACCCTTTTGGTTTATGAATGTGTTTCTCAAAGGTTTCTTAGACTCCTAGCATAGAGGAAAGACCACAAACATATTTCCATTAGGTGTCTAGTGTTTAGCCCTCAGTGTTTAGTACAGTTGAAATTTTTTTGGGGGGCACTTCTAGGTCAAAACCAGTTATGCTCATGATGTACACCTAGCTCAGTGCTTAGAGGCCATGTGGCACCAGAGATCAAACCTGTGGCTCCTGCTTGCAAAGCATGATCTTCACCACACTGAGTTATTTCCCTGGCTTAGTATTTGTTTCTTCATCATCATCATCATCATCATCATCATCATCATCATCATCATCATCATCATCATCCCGTTGATCATCAAATTTCTCAAGCGGTCTCAGTAGTGTCTCCATTCGTCCTAGCCCTGAGATTTTAGAAGCCTCTCTCTACTCGTTCTTCTCAACGATGCCGCACTGGAGGCTCTTTCAGAGTCAGGGGAATGAGTCCCAGCATTGTTACTGGTTTTGGCATATGAATACACCATGGGGAGTTTGCGAGGCTCTCCCATGTGGGCAGTATTTTATTATTATTATTATTATTATTATTATTATTATTATTATTATTATTATTTTATTTATTTATTTTTAATTTTGGGTCACACCCAGTGATGCACAGGGGTTACTCTTGGCTCTGCACTCAGGAATTACCCCTGGAGGTGTTCAGAAGACCATATGGGATGCTGGAAATCGAACCCAGGTCGGCCATGTGCAAGGCAAACACTCTCCCCACTGCGCTATCCACTTCACATATGGACCCTGTAAAAAGGGACTGGAAAATTAGGGAATTAGGATCTGTCTTTTCATTGGTTTTTGTGAGTTCAATCAATCAGAGTTTACTCACTATTAACCAAGCAATGCAAAATTTATTACTGAAAGAATAAAGAATAGTCACTACACTTTGTAATAATTAGCATAAAGAATACCAGAGACAGAATAAGCCCATAAATGCCTTATGGAGGCTTAGTATAGGGGGATATCATGGGGTTAGGATGCGTGTGCCCAACCCTGGTTCTATTCCTGGCACATCCAACACATCACTGGGTACAGCCCTAAAGGAAACCAAGTACTGCAGGATGTGGGCCTTGAGGCCCTGGAGCACTGCCAAGGTGATTCTGATAGTTCCAACTACCAAAGAGCCCAAGCACAACTGCTTCCTCGGGCCCTTAAATTGAATTACTGGCCCAGTTATCTTCATACAGCCAAGAAAGGTCCTCAGATACCCTGCGCACTACTTGGCAGAACCAGACATAAGTTTAAGTAAGGCTATTTTACAAGCACTAGAACTTTTATTATTATTATTTTTTAATTTTAAAGAACTGTGATTGACAAAGTTATTGACAGTTGAGTTACAGGCATATAATATTTTAAGACCAATCTCACCACCACTATCAACAATGACAGGCACATTACAAAGTTCAGTGTTTGCAGCTTAGATCTCATGTTTTCAGTGTTGCTGAACCTCAAGCACTAGAACTTCCTGAATAATAACTTATTTTAGAAACTCGGTTCCTCTATATAAATAGCCTAAAATTTTACCTTTCTCCAAAAGGGAAAAAATAGAATTCCCAAAAGCTAGTTAATTCAAAACAAAGCATTCTTTAGCTGTGAACTTATTTTTAGGCTGAAAGGGAAACAAGAATTTTTATCTTCAGAAATGTTTGTTGAGATCATTTCAAGCTGCTAATTATTCATGTTTCAGAATACAAAACAATTACTAAGACTTTGCTCTGAATAAGGGAGAAACACAAATACACTATGGTGTGAGCATGGGCCCTCCATACCTGGCCTCCGTTGGTAACTGAGAATATCCGAGTGGTGCCTCCGCACTGTTTCACATACCACAAGAACCACAAGGCAGAGACTTCGTGGGGCTCAGAAGTCACATTGATATTCACGAAGAGTGATGCAAACTGTCTAGCAGTCCTGGTCACAGAACAAGAGCAGAAGTCAGACTTAAATGCATCAGACATCAGGTTTTTAAAACACAATTTATTATGGTTAAAAGCATTCTTATTGGTTTTGAAAAAACACTGGTGGACTCAACAGCTTAAGAAAAGTGTTTAACTATTGGGTTGGGGGGAATAAGGGTTTCTCCTGCTTCTAAGGAACTGTGGGGTAACTCTAAATAATTTGGGGATAACTTCAATTATTATTATCCTGTCCCAACCACCAAATCACTGTGGATCATTCTTGGAAAATACCATATTACCATTTTAAAACTTATCCTGTCCAATCCTTCACTCACTGTGGCTTACTCCTAAATACTTCTAACCCACAGTACTCACTTTTTCTGTCTCCCGTAGTTTAGTCCTGGCACATAAATTATTTCACACTACGCATCCCTTCTTTATCTTCCATATTCACTACAGCTCATTTCTGGAAGATACCATCTGCCTATCCAGTCTACTTTAATATACTGTGGTCAATTCTTAGAACACAACATCGTATCCCCCCCCCCCCAGCTTTCCTGTCACTCAATCCACCATCTATGTGGTTCCTTCCTGGAAGACACTATTACTCCAGCCCCCCTACTTCTGCACATATACCATAGCTCCTGTGTATAATTCCTGGAAGATACTACCATTTCACCCACTGTATTGTCTCCTTCCTCCCAGTTCCCGTTATCCATCACCTAACTCCACCCTCAGTACCTAACTTCAGGAAAGTATAACCCTAAACACTATATACCTTTACTGTTTCCCACCCACCTCCCAACTACTGTAGAGAATTCCTGCAAGGTCCCATTCTCTATACCAATTTACCATTTTCTCTCATATTAGCCATGGTTATTTCCTGAAAGATAGCACACCTTTCTACTAGTCTCTCCCAATACACACATTGTGGCTTGTTCCTGGAAGATAAAACACTTCCTGTTTCCCACTATCATTTGCTGCATATAATACCCCCGCCACACATACACACACGCACACACACAAACACATGCAAATACACACATGTATACCACATACCAATTTTGTTTCTCACCACTTCTACTCACTGTGGTTTATTACTGGAAGATACACTATCTCTTACCTCCATAAAACCATTCTATTTTTTTCTCATTTATCTGTCACTTATTCCTAAAAGACAGTATCTCCTCACATAGCCATCCATCCTGACTACCCAGTTCACTGTGGCTCATTCCTGAACACAGCGACTCCACAAAAATCAACCCCTATTTTCTACCCACTTCTCCATTGAACTGGCTACTTTTTGGAAGAAAATACTGCCCCTACACCATCACAGACTCCTGTCTACCTCACCCTACCCACTGTGGTTCATTCTAGAACATTCCATCAACAATAATTCCTTTTTCCCTATCATCTGTTGCTCATTTCCAGACGGTACCATCCTGCAACACTTCCTATCTTACTTTTCTGTACACAATTTCTGGAAGATACCAACCTCCGCCTTCCAACTTTGAATTTTCCCATGCCCCAAACTCCCAACAATCCTGCCTTCTATCTGTTCCCCATCCACTGTAACTCCTTCCTGGGAGAAATCAAACCTCCCCTAAAGTATCTAAAATAACCTCAAAGTTGATAGGACAGAAAGTGTCAGAGGGAGAATAAAATGAAATTTCATATAGTTAAGTATACTTTGTCCAGCAGATTTTATCAATGAGATCCTTCATGGTCATCTTGTCCCATTCTTCTGCATTGGGGGCATCCCAAGGCGCATCAGCTGGAATCTGTAGTGAAAGAGTTGACATTCAGGTGTACTGATTACTGTTAACTGTCCTACCAAGAGGCTCTCAGGAGAAACTCTATAAACGAGTCTACATCCTCCTTTAGAATGTGTGTTTAGCACAGGATTTTATGTTTAAATATTGGTGGGAGTACGATGTTTAGTTCCTTAGATCCCATGCCTTAAGCTGTTGTAAAAACAATTTTAATAATAACATATAAATGTATGAATTAATATCCAATTGAAATGATGATAATTCAAAGCTAACACCCATTTTAAGTTCCTAGTTTTAAGTTTTATAATACTGATGTTATGGAGCCTCAGAACAAGTGAAAAAAGGAAAAAGTCAGAAGAGGCAAGCTCTCCTTTACTATCTAACGTAACAAATTATAAGACGAGGGCAACTCTAAATAAGGCATGTGAAAAAAATGTCCTATAAATGCTCAATGGCATGAAACTGTGAGCACACAGGCATTAACATCAGAGATATGTGTCTGAATCCTGATTCTTATGCTATGTGGTCTTGGGGAAAATTATCTAACTTTAAGGTAGTCATTTTCCTCATTTCTAAGTAGGAAGCACTACCAAATCAGCAGAGTTGTTGGCTACATTTGAAATTATAGACATCAATATCCAGAATTATGCTTCCTGTGTTGTGGAAGGATATCAAACAGTTGCTACCATTATTTCCATAATAGTTCATGTGCAAGATGAACACACTTTACCTTCTTCCCCATGTCATCCATTGTTCTCCACAGATTGTTATAATCCAGATACGCAAGAGGATTCCATACTGGAGGAAAGGCACCCCGAAATGGATAACTTTTTCCCTATAACATAAAAGTAAAGCATGATACCTTAAGTTAGGATGGTATTCTTAAAACCCCAAACAAGTCAACCTGAGAGCCATCTTCAAAGTATCTTCTACAATGTCAAAAGCATCTTCTATAATGTAGACAAATATATCTTATCTACAGAAATGCCAAATTATCAACAACATTAGCAAAATTTCCCTGGTATATTAGCACTTTAATGTATAATAAATAATAACTTTAAATTTATTTCTGCTTACACAGAAAAATAAATGAATAAAGGTATCTCATCCTAGTACCTATAGCTGATGCTACCATGAACTATGGTAGAGAGTTATTAGGTGAGGTAAGATATAGCAATGAACATTTCAAGATATACTCCCCAAACATTACAGTTTGTAAACCAATGCTATATCATGATAAGATTTTTATATTAGTCAAATTGTAAATAATAATGGTCAGGCTACATTATTCTTAGCTTCTAATTTTTACAGAATCTGTTTCAAAGGGTGTTCCCACTCAGATGTGAGTACTATGACAAAGAGTGTTCTTGAATTACATAAAGAACTGGAATAACAAAGCAAATATCCCAGTGTGTTTTAAGGTTCACATGTGCTAAATTAAGACAGGCTAGACTATAGACTATGCCCCAAGTCATAAAAACTTTTTTATTAATAGGGAATAATGGCTGTTTCCATTTTTGGTGACCTCAATCCTTTTCTGTTTTCTTAGTAATAGTAATACCCTACTTTCTTCCTGAGAAAATACCTTTTCTCCTTTGGGGATAGTTCCATACAGATAACTATCTTGTGTACCATTTTTTGTTTCAGAAGTCTATGTGTTTCTCTTCCCCAAGCACTACTTTCCCCCTAGCTCCTAGTGGAGTCGGCCATTAGCCTTCAGTCTTAACATACTATCAGACAACTGTGGGTCTGGAGTGGGTCACTCAAAGAGAGAAGAAAGTTAACTGGTTTCTCCATCCCTGTAGCAGCATGCTAAGCAGATGTTTCCTACTACAAAGATTTATGAGTGTGGCTACAAAGACTATAGCTGTCCGTCCTAGTCCTAACTTACCAGAACTTTCCCAATCTGTCCATTTTCTAGCTTCCAAATTTGTGGAATTTGGAAAAATTAGTGTTTTTTCACTAATACCTGCCTTTCAGTAAACCCTTTTCTCTTTAGCCTGGTTTAGTAACCACTCCTTGATATCAAGACTTCTATCATGAAAATGACTAATTTATGAGCCATTTTTTTGTACAATTCCATGACAGATTTTGTGCTGTGCAAATGCAGGGGAGGTGCTAGCTAAGGCGAAGACGTGAATTATGATAAAAAGAAAGCAAGTCCAGGTAGTCTAAAGTCAAACATACTTCCTTTTTTTCTTTAAAGAATAAAATATCTTACTTTCCATGCTAGAGACCCAAGTTTGATTCCTAGCATCTTCTACAGTCCCCGAGAATCCACTGAGCAAGGCCAGATGTATCTCTCAAACAAAATTTTGTTTGGGGAGGTCAAAAGATTATCAGCTAGTACACATTTTGCACTAGAGTATGATTCACTATTTTATGGCTCTTGCGCCACATTCTGGGGTTACTCCTGACTCACATTTCAGGGATCACTAATGGAAGTTCTCAAGGGGCAGTATGTGGTGCTGGGCATTGATCCAGGATGGGTCACATACAAAGCAAATGCCTTAACCCCTAAACTATTTCTCTGACCCAGAATCTGACCTTTTCAATCAAATAAAAATATATTTAATATTTACAGAAAGGTCATTGTGTGCAATGCACAGTATTAATAGGTATGTTTGCTTTTTGTATAGGATTAACAATCAACAATGTAGGGACACATAACAGATAAACATCTACATTCATGTGTGCACATGGAATGCATGCATACACACTTCAACTGAGTGAGAATATATGGTAGCCATTAAGAGAAAAAAGAGTAACATTTCCTTCATAGCAGTAGAAAATTTAACTATCTTTGGCCTATTATGTAATCAGCCTTCTTACTTGAAAAAGCTATGTTGTAATTCTGCAATATAACTTTCAAGACTCTTAATGCTTTATCACTACCACTTTCATGACATTTTTTTGATATTTCATGAATGAAAAAAATATGAAGGCTAGATATATTAGCAAGGAAACAGTAGACTGAAATTTCCTGCTCTCAAAGATTTGCTCACAAACATTGAGCTTCCTCACCTCCTACCTGGCAGATGGAATGTAAATAGGTTTGTTTCAAAGATATCTTAAACGCATCTAAATGAACATTAACTTTAAAATACATAAAATACAAATCTTGGGTCAGAGTGATAATACTGAGGTTAGGGGGCCTTGTCATGTACCCAGTTTGATTCCTAGCATCCCTTAGAGTCCCCGAGCACTGTCAGGACTGATTCCAAAGTGCAGAGTCAGGAATAACCACTGAGGTTGGAGGAGATGTGAGAGTTCAGGGGAGAGAAAAATCTAGTCTGGAAATCTTTTAAGAAAAGAGTTACGGATTATTATAAAAGATTATAAAGGTCCACCATGATGTTAGTTTTTATCCTTCTGCAGAGATGCCAAATTGATAAAGGAATTTCATTAATTTCATTTTCAGCAGTTTCTAGTCTTCAGTGCTTTCATTCCACCGACAAACAACATCTGGTAAGGAAATACATATATGTGGAATGGGAATCTCTTTCTCTCAAACCCCTGAAAGGTCTGCTTCTTAACAGGACAACTTAAGAAAACTTTTTGCAGATATGAAACACTACAGTAATAAAGTGAAAGGATCTGGAAATGATCTGGCAGAGAGAACTTCGTGTGAACCAGAACTTTTCTGTCTTAGACGTAATACTACGGTTTTCTCACAAAAGTCTGAGCAGTTTCTAAACCCTAAACTACTTCTTAACAAGAATGCCTTTATGACCCAAGAGTGAGACAGGAACTCAGAAAATCTTAAGTAAAGGACAAGTGCATTTTTTGTGCCTATAGCCTGAAACTTACTGCCCTTTCCGAATGGTCTTTAATCTCTAAAACAGTGTCTTTGACAGAATAGAAATTGTTTATATTCTACTTAGAACACAAGGTCCCTGGAATTGTGCCCAAAATATTTTAAGTTTCTCTGAGTAACTTTATCTATTTGACTGACCAATGTTCATAATAATGTTAGGAAAACAGTTTGTGATTCTCACATCATTTTTTTGTTATTGGTCCTATAAGATAAGCCAAGTTGATAGTGAGTAACTAGCATTTACTGCTGGCACACTGTAATGTTTCGTCCCTATGTACTTTAATAGTTTAGTTAAAAAGGAAGTTAGTGTTATTGAAGAGTATCATAGGTCACTGAGAAAGGCTGCCAAATACTTTTCTTTAATCATTTAAAAAATAAACAGACATCTTTTGTTCTGATTTTGGAACATGTCTGTCCAACTCTTATGAGTTCTTTGGTACATTTTTAATTCCACTAGAAGTCTGTAAGGAAACTATTTTGGTGATTTCTTTTCAAATAACTCAGTTCATAATAATGCATTAAATGGGCCAGGAAAATAGTTTAGAGGGCTGGTGAGCATGGTTTTCATGTGAGAACCCCAATTTCAATGCTAGTACTACATGATCCCCTAAGCATTGCTGGGAGCAACCTCTAAGCACTGAACAAAGTGTAGAACCTGAGCACCACCTAGTATGGCCCTCCTCACAGAATAATGCATTAAATTATAAATAATCTAGAGACGCCCATGAAATTAGATGACGGTATTGTGTTATATTAGTAGTTTAAAAATCACACCCCTTTACAAGGACACATATTCAAAGTCTCTTAAAATATATATATATGTATATATATGTATATATATATATATATATATTTCTACTTGACCTAAATAAAGCCTTCATAGTTGATGTGGGAACATCTTTCACATCCTATTATGTTTCCCTCAATTCTCAATCCAGTTTTCCTTTTTTTGCAAGTCCTCTCTCTCTCTCTCTCTCTCTCTCTCTCTCTCTCTCTCTCTCTCTCTCTCTCTCTCTCTCTCTCTCTCACACACACACACACACACACATATCTATCTTCTAGTTCCCTTGGGATTCAATCTTTCTCAGTTTCCTCTCCCCACTTTCTTCCTGGCAAACTCACCAGCATGCCGAGTTACTATTTATTTGCACAATGTTATGTTTGCATGTTTCATGTCTCTTTTCACTCTATTTTTGAGTACCAAATTATTATTTACAACCTCTCATAGAACTTCAGGGGCTGGCAGTACATTCCTAGGTGCTTGTTCATAACAATGTTTTGAACAGAGTTCTGAGAAATAGACAGTGAGGTGCCCTACAATGGTTATGGGTTCAGCCAAACAAATATTTGAGGTCCAGCAGGACCCTATTTTTTTCTAAGTCATATACCAGGATCATTAAGAATATGCTTTCAGTGAATACTGTTACTAGTTTTACAGTCTTGTCAAGCCATTTTACCAACTGAATGTCAGGTCTCCCCTCTGAAAAGGGGTGGGGTGCGTGGGTACGCTAAGCATGCCTGCCTACCAGAGTGTAAGGATGTAATGAGTGTATGCCTAAAAAGCACTTTATTTGTTCATTATGAGCCACTTCAAGAGAAATGAAAATTTCACAGCACTGAAATGTTAGGGATGAACAATTTTAAGCATGTATTTTCAGATTCAAAAATAGTCAACACATTTCTTTCATATCCCATTGGACTAGAGTGAATTTATAGGACTGCTTCATTAGTAGTTGAGTCCAAAGTATTTGGTCTCTCACCCTGCATTAAATGTGTTAACATACATAAAAATACTCCATAGGCTGGCCTCACGTTCCGGGGAAAGGTCAACTCAGAGAAGCGATCACCAACTACATTGTAGTCGAAGGCCATGTGGGGGAAGGGAGTTGCGGGCTGAATGAGGGCTAGAGACTGAGCACAGCGGCCACTCAACACCTTTATTGCAAACCACAACAGCTAATTAGAGAGAGAAAACAGAAGGGAATGCCTTGCCACAGTGGCAGGGTGGGGTGGGGGGGAGATGGGATTGGGGAGGGTGGGAGGGACACTGGGTTTACGGGTGGTGGAGAATGGGCACTGGTGAAGGGATGGGTTCCAAACTTTGTATGAGGGAAGTATAAGCACAAAAGTGTATAAATCTGTAACTGTACCCTCACGGTGATTCTCTAATTAAAAATAAATAAATTAAAAAAAAAAATAAAAAAAAAAAAAATAAAAATACTCCATAAATGCTAGCTGTTATTATTCTTACCATTATCATCACTACTTGTCCAGGAAAACACTGCATGCAGAAAAAAGGAAGTGAGGAAATCAAAGATTTTCCTTGTTAGCAGATAGTATGTGGTCTGCTGAAGCCAGAATTAATTACTCAACATTCTATAAATTTTACACATTTTCTACAATTCCTCCCTGGACCTCTGAACCTACAGTTACTAGATATTCTAAAGATTACGTTTTTTAAAATCATGTATTATCTCAAGACTTTCCCAAGTATTCCAAACCCCCTGGCTATCAACTTTCTCAATATTCCCTGATCTCCTTTATTGGGCTGTAGATACATTCCAAGTAGCTCTTAACTCCCAGCTCCAAAACGTCCCAAAGATGCCACAACCACATGACTGCCTGGGGTGTGTAGATGTGTTAAAAAATAAAGTGGTTACCGGTATGGAAATTCTGATATTAGAATGAATGAATGATGCCTTCCTTTGATTTTTCTTTCTTTCTTTTTGCTTTTTTGGGTTACACCGGCGATGCACAGGGGTTACTCCTGGCTCTGCACTCAGGAATTGCCCCTGGTGGTGCTCGGGGAGACCATATGGGATGCTGAGATTTGAACCCGGGTCAGCCACGTGTAAGGCAAACACCCTACCCACTGTGCTATCACTCCAGCCCCTCCTTTGATTTTTCAAGGCTCATTTCCAATTCCAGCCGCTCCAAGTTTGGCTTTAGTAAAAAAATAACACATGCAACAGCTGCTATTTGAGTGGATATTAGTGTTTAGAGTTTAAACATTATCTTATTTAAACAGTAGGAAACAGCACAACTAAGCTAGCCTTCCCAAGAATAAAGGCTAGAATCAGAGGTAAATACCAAAGCATGCAAAAATGTCTAGCTGTGAATTAAGATGAATTCCCCAATCAAAGTCTTAAGAAGGGGCCTAAAGTTTTCATATATGTGCCTTCATATATGGAGTTGCTAGCGCTGTTTGTATGTGTATGTTTGGTGCAGTCACCCTATCCATATTTCAGTAAATGCACCAGAGGGAAAAAGGGGAAGAGGGAAGGAAGTTGAGTCTCCCACCCCTACTCTGGCTGAAGTAGGAGTGGGGATGCAGTCTCAGTGGAGGATATGGAGGAGGGCAAATTTGTGACCCTGCCATGATTCCAGGAGGCCATATGGATTATTAAAAAGAGAGAGAGAAGAAAAAAGGAGAATCCTACTTCTTTGAGGCTGAGAGACTTACAATGGTTGCTTTAAGAAGAAGTGAATAAAAAATGTTTTCCCCAATGCAGTGTCCCTCCCACATTGGTTACTGAGAAAAACATCAGTCTTACCTTGACATACTGAATCAGTCGTTCATTCACATTCACTTTGTAAGTCTCCAAACCCAGCTCCTTAGATAACCGTAAAATCCTGTTCTGAGTAGGTCCCACATAAGCTCCACCAACATCAACATAATCAACATGTTCATTCTGTGGGAAAAGTAGTAAGATGATTTTAGCTAAAATTTGGAAAAAAAATTGTACTCATAAAAGAATAACCCTATTTATTTTTCTAAAACAGAAAATGCATTATGTATTTCTTATTAAGTGCAACTGAAAATAACAATCTTTTCTCATCCTCTCAAGAACTGGGTAATCCCTATATCTAACTTTTCATTAGGCAACATCATTTGTAGTCATCGGTGACTGATTTAGTAAGAACGTGTACAGAACAATGAGTAGTGTAGTACACGCTGCTGCTCTAGACATGCTGCCTTCTCAAGCCATTGAGATTAGTACTTCGGTTCTGGGGGATGGGGAGTTGAAGTTACCAGAAACACTCTGCGAATTATTAGGCCTAAATCTAGTTTCTATCAGATGACCTCTTGAATCCATCACACAGATTGGCTTTTGATTCTATTATAAAACACTTACACTGAGGTCAGAGATATGCATAGGGGTAAAGGTGCTTTTCTTGCATGTGGTCAATCCTAATTTAATCCCTTGCATCCTGGCACCTCAGGGCCCAAGAGGCAATGCATCCTTAGGCCCTTAGCATTAAACTGCAGGCCTAGCTGGCTGAGTATCATCAGGAGTCTACTCCAGACGCCCTGAATACAATTTAGGTTTTATTATATGAAGATATTATTTTTCTTTTTCTTGAACAATCTTATCAAACATTTGACCATTTTTAATCAGTCTCTTCAAATAAAAGTTAATCTTTCTTTTACTGGTTCTCTGTCGAGAACTTAGGCTTCATGCTTCTAGTTTTGCTTTTCAGATTTTATGCTTACTCAAAAAATATCTTATATTTAAAATACCTTACATATACATAAATATATAAGCTATCAGATACTTTCAGGGGACCTCTCTCTGTTACATCAGTGAGCAAAACAAAGATAAATATTTTCATGGAATATACTTTCAGCTTGGAGACAGAGGGGGAAATACAGGTATGTAAGCCTCCTTGTAACAGTCTGTATTAATAGGAAGACTTAAGGATATGAGAAAATTATTCAAAATAGATGTCAGATAAGAGTATTCCTGGCAGAGGAAGAGTCAGTGAATAGCAGAAACCATATCTGATATGGTTAAGAGACAGGAAGCCATTGTGGCTAGAACAGTGTGAGGGGGGAAAAAGAAGTAAAAGGTTGCTAGGTGGGAGAGTGGAGAAGGAAAATCATGTAAAACCTTATAAGGATATTATAAGGACACTGGCTTTATTCTGAGTGAGAAGGTGTACTTCTGGAGGACTGTGAGCAGAGAAATGACAAGATCTGATTTTGACTTGAAAAGTTCATTCTGGCTACTACTCTAAGATTAGATTATAAGGGGCAAGGGTGGAAGGAGGCTACTGCAGTAAGAGTTACTATCATTACATGGAAGTGGTGGGAAGTGAATTCTGGATATCTTATTGAAGATAAAGTCAAAAGTATTTCCTGACAGAGTATGTTCTGAAGGTATTGAGCACGATTCCAAAATTTTTTGTAGTAGCTGATATGGGGGAGGTTGCAGGAGTCTTGTGCCTTGTTGAAAATTAGAAGTTCAATTTGAGGAGCCAGAAATAAGGCAGGAAGTTAAGGTGCTTGTCTTGCACTCCAACCAACTCTAGTTCAGTCCCTGGCACCGCATATGGAACACCGAACACTACCAGGAATGATGCCCGCGATCACTCCTGATCAGAGCCAGGAATAATCCCTGAGCACTTTCCGATACAGCCCCCAAATCCAAAATAAATAAATATAAATAGAAGTTCGATTAAATATTTTTAGTTTGAGATATCTCTTCAAGTTTATCTGAAAAATTCTAACTTCCATGTCAGGGCAAGACAGTACATTTTAATTGTTTTACTTTTTCAGTTGGGAGAGTTAATCAAAGTTTCATTGTTATAATGCTATTAATGAAATTTTCTTCTTTTAAATCTGCCCCTCATGTAATCCATATATTATCTTTTTTGATGTTTGGATCATACCCAATAGTGCTCAATGCTTACTCTTGGCTATGTGGTCAGGAGTCACTTCTGGTGGGGCTCAGGGGACCATATGGGGTGCAATGCAAGTGCTTTACATGCTGTACGATCTCTTCAGTCCTCTTTATCTTATACTAACTACTGGTGCAATTTTCCAAACCTCGAGTTTCTAACATAACATCCCTTATCACACAATTAAAAAAAATTGGAGTACCCCAATAGACTTGTTGGCTCTAAGACAGAAAGGACTCCTTGAAACAAGATATCTTAGAACAGTGACACTATCTTTAAAATCAATTATCCTGAAGGAAGTAGTAAAAAGTGTGAGGAACTTTACAGAATGCTTCTTTATAAAGTCTAAAGGAGGTGCCTCCAGTTGAGCAAAGATGCTAGAAGCTAATACTCCATTCAACTAGTTGCTTTACAGTGACTTGATTTATGATGTCATCTCTTTTCTTTTTTAGGGGTGACTTCTGTCCAAGTGTACAAACAAACACACCGTTTCTGTAGTAGCCATTCAACTTTATGAATTTGATCCTGAAAAATTTAGGGAGAGAATCATACAAAGAAAAAGGGGAAAACCTGTAATAACAGAAAACCTATCTGAACATCTATCTGCTAAATGACAATGCCAAATTGACATTTCATTTCAGGGCTTAAAAATCTAGAGTACAGCAGGTAGGGCATCTGCCTTGCACACAGCTGACCCAGGCTCAATCCCTGGCATCGCATATGGTACCCCCAAACACCGTCAGGAGGAATTCCTGAGTGCTGAGCCAAAAGTAACCCGTAAGCATAGCCAGGCGTGATCCAAAAAGCCAAAAAACAAATCTAGAGTCATTTTTGTGACATCTCCCAAAATTATTCTGATTATGCTATTAGAAGAAATTCTAATAATATTCAATTCAAGTTCATATTAACATCTTCCTGTCCCTACTTTTTAAAATCAGTGTTTCTTTTTCAATTGACAATCTTACAGACATCAGTCTTTATTTCAAAGCATTTCAGTTCCTCTCTCACATAACTATGCTCAATACACAATAGGCCCTGTACAGTGCTGACATATATAAATGATACATCAGGAGAAAGCAACCTGAGGTAATAACATAGATAGGAACAAGCATGTTGGAATTCTCATTTCCCTTATACAATGAAACACATTCTTAACTGAAGATCTGCAACATGACTGATGCTCGTATTTAATAATCAAAAGGTTTTAGAGATAAGAAAAGTAGGAATAAGGGACAACTTCATAACCATCTTCAAAATGAAGGATTATTTTGCAGAAACTGACAGAATAGTATCTAGTAAGATTATTCAAGCAGAATATGTAACCCTGTTTTTTCACACTACAACACACTATCTTCAATTAGAATTTAAAGTCAGAAGGGAGTTTCAAGTACATTTAGATGTTTATCTCACTATCTAGGTGGGAAAACTGAGATGCGGAATATTAACAGGACTTACCTAAGGTAAGACAATCAGACCAGAAGAGGGGCTAGAATCCTAGTCACCTCACTTTCCCATCAATAGCTTCCTAGAGGACTAAATCAAGTATCTGGAAATTCTTGAACACAATTAAGCTGAACTTACCTTAATTTAAAGCAAGAAAGAAAACAGACAGCATAGAGCAGCATCTCTGTGGTAAACCCTAGAGATCTTTCAAAATGCAGATTTGGATTCAGCAGGTCTGGCACAGGGCCTGAGTATTAATAATTTTATCAAAATTTTAAGGAAATCCCAATGCTGCTGGTCTACAAATCACATTCTGTTTAGCAAAACTATAGAAAACTTGGAGCTGAACAAAGTGAAAATAGGCTGATAAGTCATGCATATCTCAAAAGATAAGAAGTGAATGACCAAAGGTCATGGCCTAGTGACTTAGAAAAGCTGGTACAATATCACTAGGTTCAGATGTTGGTGGTTAGCTATTCCATGCACTCTGAAAATGTTAAATATTTGCTTTCCCAGGCTTCCAAGTGCCACTATGTGTCCTAATTCTGGGTGACAAGACTAAAGCAAGTATCTGATGGAGTCTTCTTGTAAGGGAAAAGTTTTATTACTGATAAAACTTGAATGATTCTAGCCGTCACGTTCTTTGCTGTTTGAATAGGATCTGATGTTTGAAGTTATAGTAGATTTGTGGCTACCATATAAGCAATAAAACAATGTACAAAAAAGCACCAAGCTAAGGGGGCAGACTGGGATGAAGGTCACACTGGTAATAGGATTGGTGCCGAAACATTGTATACTTGAAACAACTGTATTAGGAAAGGCTTTGTAAATCATGGTGCTTTAATATAAAAAAATCACCAAGCAATACAGGAAGAACCTAGACTTGATAGCAAAGCTGAACTCCTACACCAGCCTGAAAAACTACCTTCCTTCTTAGTATTGTATATTTATGTCATGAATATTGTTATTAAATGAAAATAAAATTATTATTTTATATAAGAAGTTTTATTAATTTACATAGACTAAGACCTACTATTTAATACAACACTTCTTATTATTAAATAATTGCATGTCTGTTAAGGTATAAACCATTGTGGTAAGTCTAATACATCTAATTAGATACTTCTGGGCTTTTCAGTCCTTTCAAAAGTTTCGTTGTGTCTTTGCTGCCAATCAATATGCTATTTGTGTGCTCTAGCAAAGGGTCTTGTTAATGACCTCCTAAATGACAAACTCAAAAGTCTCTTTTCAGCCCTCGCCGTATGTCAAAGCCAAAAGCATTTGACTCTGTTGACCCCTTACTCCTTACTGACTTGCATGGCATATTGTCTGGTTCTCCTCCTCTGCTTCAACTTTTTTCTGATTCCTCTTCCTCTACTTTCCCTTTTACATATGCATGTTCCCCAAACTTCTACCTTCGACCCTATTTCCTTTCTACCTGTATAAGTTCATAAGGTCCCACAGATTCAACCAAACGTAGCTTTTTCTTTATGTAGCAGTAAACATGTGCATGGGAAACCATCATATACGGTATTGTAAATTACAGAACCTCAATCAAAAGATAGGAAAATTAAGAAAGAAAAGTAAACAATAGTGTGGATTTTCCCACAATGGTGACATAAACCTAAGTAGGAAAAGGCAGTGCTATAGTGCTCTAGTCCTTCTCATATCTGTCAACCCTACCTGGACAAAGAGTGATTCTAGCTGCAGTATATATATCAGGGAACATGCCCAAGGGACAAATTACACAAAAATATGCTGCATAGGCTATGTCTGCTTCTGTTTACTTTAGTCATTGTATTTCCTGTTAGTTGTGTATGCTTGGATTAAAAAAGGACCCTAAACTGTGTTTGTGTGTTTTGTAGGTATATAGTCCAGCTGAAGTGGAATATCACCTGGGACACTAGAGATTCTATTTAGACCTCTTATATGGAATTTGTGAAACTGTATTAATTTGTTCACATGAAGTTATTTGCCTTCAGTAGATCTGAGTGACTATACTCTTCTGAGACATTTATTTGATAGACTATCTTAAAGACTTTGGAAGACTAATTAAACGAAATTTACCTAAATCTTTAAATTGAAACAAATAATTTAATTTCATGAATTTAAAAGATCTCCTTTAGTCTTGTGACTTTACATGGCTCCACTTACAGTTTGTGTGAGGTATTTGTATTATAACCACTTACCCGTACAGTGAATGTTCTTCCTCCAACTCTGTCCCGGGCTTCTAAAACCACAACTTTAAAACCATATTCTGATAAGAGTTTTGCAGCAGCCAATCCTAAAGAAAAAAAACATGAATACATATAACCATTTAAAAGATCCAGGATTTAAATAGGCCTGCACATAAAATAATGTAGAACATCATATTCAACAGATTGATTTTTGTGATCTCTCCAGTAAATTCTAACCACACTGTGATTAACTGAACGACCACCTTTATCACGATTTTATTTTCTGCTGTAAAACTACTGATTGACAGAAACAATACATCAATTTCTTATACTTTTTCAGAGATCAGATCAGATCAAATGTAAGACACTTTGTTGACTGAACCCATTAATCAATTTCTAGTTTCTTTTATTTCAAAAACCCAAATTATATAAACAAAAAGAATATTTTCCTAGTTACTTGCCTTCATTATACCAAGCTACAGTATAAGTGCTTTTTCAATTTTAAAATGCTCTTTAATCTTCACCTATGATTTATATCTAGGTTATATACTTACTAGATCTTATTTCTCCATTAGATCCTAAATTACTTGAGTAAGTACCTATGTTCAAAACTAGGATATCTATCACTGGCATCCAATAATGTCTATACCTACTTTTTATTCTTCTGTACACTTTTTTCTTTAATAAAAATGTCAATTTCCTTTGTTACTTTTTCCAATGAACTTAACTATTTGATTTAAAAATACTTCAAAATCAGATACAAACGACACATGTTCTATGTAGAGTCAAAGTATAATTTATTCACCATTGATTATATATATATATATCTTTAGCATAATTTAGGTGATAAGGTTACAACAGTGTTTGAGTTCCTGTTACTGATGCACAAAGATACTGCCCATCCCTGTCAAGGAAGTGTCCATGACCTTCTCCCATGACAATCTATCACAGTTTAATGTTTCTTCCCTCCCACCTTTGTCCTTTGCCCTATTTCTTAATTGACAGTATTGCTTTTGATGCATAATATTACCTCCCTTAGCACTACCCATGTGCTTGAGATATTCCACTTAAATGTTTCTGTCTTCAAATTCACTAAGCTCTTATACTACTAACATCCATTAAAAATATTTAGGTATATGAGCAATCTTTGGAGTCTGCTCACAAAGAAAGACTGTGAGTTTAAATAAATTCATGCAATGTGTTGCAATATGTTTCCTTGGACAGAGCTGCAGGATTCTTACACTGATCATTATTTTTTAAAAAGTGAGGAGGTATGTAAGGGCCAAGAATTGCCTCAGTAATACAGCAGTTGCCTTCCACATGTAAGGCCTTGGGTCTGATTCCTAGCACCACAAAAAAGTGGGAGGGGGATGAAGATGTGTTATAAACATGTTTAGGCATAGGTGTTTTTTAAAATTTGTTTTAAATGAATTACCGTGAGGTACAGTTATTACTTACAAACTTTCGTGCTTATGTTTCAGTTGTACTATGATCGAGTACCCATCCCTCCACCAGTGCCAATTCTCCACCACCAATGATCCCAGTATCCCTCCCACCACCCCCACACCATCCTCCCACCCCACCCTGCCTCTGTGGCAGGGCATTCCTTTTTGCTCTCTCTCTCCTTTTGGGTGTTGTGGTTTGCAATATAGAAATTGAGTAATTGAGTGGCCATCATGTTCGGTTTATAGTTTACTTTCAGCTCACATCTCCCACCCTGAGCAGGCCCTCTAAGAACCCTTTACTTGGTGGTCCCTTCTCTATCTGAGCTGCCTTTGGAGTACCAGAAGGAGAGGGAGGCAACCCCAATGAAAGAGGCATAAGGTCTTGTTCTTACCTCTATTTCTTTTGGCTTATGTCCTAGAGTGGAGATTACTGAGTCAAAAGATAGGAACATTCCTTAGGCTCAAAGTACCACTGCATTAGGCTCAAAATACCACTTTACTTAATGAAAATGAGGCCATTAGAATTAGAATTAGAATTGCAGAGGGTAAATGACCACCCTGAATAGATATCCTGGACCAGGGTCTCTCAACTTTTTCTACTTGCAGACCCATTTCACCTGAAAAATGCAATATGGGAGTGCTGCTGGAAACACCTCAATCTAATTACGTGGTTGATTTTGAATTGATTTTTGGTCCCTACGCATTCAGAAACCTTTAAGAAAATTGTCAAAACTTCCAAACTCTCCCCCAAATTTAAGAAGTTAGGTTTTAGAAATTCAGGTGTCCTTATGTCCAAAAGTCTGTAATTCCCCAACTAGTGTGTTTGAAAAAAGAGGTCTAAGTAGGTTTTGGCAAAATCTACCACTACTCTGCACATGTACCAAGAGGTCTTCCTCTCCTGGATCATGAAAAACAGAGGTAATTAGAAGAAAGAAGGCCCAGAATTCCCTCCCAAATGTCTTGTGGTTTTTATGAGAACAGAGATCCAGAGACATTATATTCAGGAAGAATTTGTCAAGGCTTTACTGTGTAAATAAGAATCTGATCACTTTCACAATGCAAAAACTGAAAACAGAAATCTCAGCAAGGCTGTTAATCACTTCACAATTTGAATAGGGATTATTATATTAAAAAAGGAAATCCCATTTTCTCATTTCTCTTTTCAATTATTTGGGCTTTGTAGACATTTTTAAAACAAGTTAATGGATTTGAGAGATTAGGGGAAGGAAAAACTCTCGTCTCAAAACAAAACACCTCACTGTTAGTTCTAGTTATTAGGTCAGCCCAACCAAGGGAGAATGATGAATGCAGCCAGCTCCAGCTTCTTAAAGACACTGCCCCTAGAAACTACCCAGAGTTTCTGCAGTACTTCCAATGTCCTGAGATGGCAATCTTTCTCATAGAAATAGTAAGGAAATGATTTAACCCACAAAACACAGGTGCAGCGCTTAATATTTGTCATAAAGCTTTCAAGGAAGTGGTTGGCATATGAATCTCAGGTCATCTTGTCACTGGGAACCTAGCTTATCTCTACTTTCTCTTCCTTACCATGAGCCCTTCCTTTTACATTTCTTCTTCAAGCACCATTGCATTGCTCTATTTTATGGAAAAAAACATCCAATTTACTCATGCAACTTATCCAGTTCAATTTCTTATTTTCCTTTTGCAACAAATGATCTGGTGTCGCCCCCCCTCTCTCAGTAGAACAGATCTTGAAATGTAGCATGAAAAATATCCAGTGACCCCACTGCCAGTACAAATAATCAAGTTACTTGTCACATGCTGTCCCTCTTACGCTACTGAATATTTAAAAAAATTATTTCACATAAGTAATTTTGTTTTAGAAAATGACAAATCCTTTATCCTTTGGAGAAGCTAAAAAGACAGCACTCTCTCTGTCTCTCAAATGATAAATAGCTGAATACTAACAATTAACTTCAATTTGTCCTGAATTGGAGAGACTGGCTGTCTAGACAGTCCTAATTTATTTGATTATTGTTCAGCATTCATTTTCACTTTAGATAAGTGGATTTCATCTAAGTTAAGGAATGCAATTATCCCTTAATTCATTATTCACCCCGTTCTTTTATTGAAACTTAAAATACAACAAAGGCACTTCACACTGCTGTCCACAATACTAGAATGTGCTGTGGTTTAAAGAGGAAGTTTCCAAAATATTTTTACGAAACACTAGTTCTTAAAACGCTCCAGGGAAAATTATCAATATTCATAGAACTTGGGAGATCTCATACTATTTTCCTTCTAGAAAATGCATGGCATGCAACAGTGAATTAAAGATCTGAATAAGCCCCATAGTGAAGAAATCTATTTAATTCAATATTTTTCTACTCTTTGCCTGAAAAGAGACAAAAAATTACACTCAACCTTTTGGGAAAGCTGATTTTATCTTTTAAATTACTCAAATAATGCTTTTATTTCTATTTGGGGGGAGGGGTCATACACAAAAGTGCTCAGGGCTTACTCCTGGCTCTTTGCTCAGGGGCTACTCCTGGAGGGCCTCAGAGGACATATTCAGTGTCAGGGACAAACCAGGGTCAGGTCTCTGCATGGCAAGCACCCTATTCTCTCTGGCTCATAGAATACTGAAATAATGGAGTTGAAAAGATACATTACCAGGCGAGTGCACATTTTGCATGTGAGAGGCCAAGGTTTGGTCCTCAGTATGGTCCCCAAGCATGCCAGGAGCATCCCCTGAGTACTGATCTGGGAGTGGCCTCCACGTACCACGAGGTGTGGGCCAAAACATACAAAAGATATGTTGTCCAAATATTTATAGTCATAAACTCCTAGGAGAACAATGCCAAAAGCACAAATAAGAGCATGGAAGCAAAGCTTTAAAATAACTTATGCTTTGCTGGCTCTCCTGGTCCTTTATCCCAAATTATATTGTTTCAATTTTTGTGTTCACTAATACTTAGAAATATGAATAGTGTAGCATCAAATAATAAAATTTTAAATTAATTTTCTATTGTTCAGTGGTTCTGATCAATGGAATTCTTGCATAAACTACATGTTAAGATTCTTGAACTGAATATTCAGAGAACAACAAAAAAGTATAATCAATTAGGAGTTGGCTATGGGTCAGTGCAAAGCCTTGCAGAGAGCACATGCCTATTAGGTGAGAGGCCCAGAGCTCAATTTACAGCACAGCCTCACACTGCATGCATCCCTGGATACACACCTGGAAGCCTCACTAGAGCTGGCCTTGGTAACCCCAGTAATAATATTAACAAAATAAATACCCCATTATTCAGGAGTTGGAGAGATAGTATAGTGGGAAGGCACATAGCCTTGCACATGGCAGGCCTGGGTTGGATCCGTGGCATCCCATCTGGTCCCTCCAGCCCGCCAATAGCGATGCCTGAGTGTACAGCCAGCAGTAAGCCCTGAGCGACACTGGATGTGACCCAAGACCAAACAAAAGGGCATAATCAAACACATCAATACAGCAGAATTCATACTGAAGTTTTAGATGCAATGTACCTGAAGAAGAAAACAGCAAAAATTGCCTCGAGGCACACAGTGAGTACTCAATCAGCAAATTTTTTTGTTGAAATCAAGAATATATACATGCAAAAGGTGTCTTTAACCTAAGTCATAGTTGCACTGAATCTGGAAAGTCACCTTAAAGGTCATCGATCTTGGCATTTTCAGAAAGGAAAAAAAAATTCTTCATATCTAAGATATTTGGCCCACTAGAATACCCCATACTTTAAATATTTTTTGTTGTTTGTTTTGGGTCACATCCAGTGGTGCTCAGGACTTATTACTGGCTCTGCTCTCAGGGATCACTCCTGATCGAGATGATATGTAGTGCTGAGAATCGAACTGAACTGGCCCCCTTTAAATATTTTTAAATTTAAATGCTTACAAAGCAGTAACACTCCATGTTGACTACTTCATGTAGAATATTCTAATACCAAGCCACTATGAAACTGCAGTCACTAAATTTTAGACTATCAAATTTTAAAATAAAACAATAATGTACTTTAATGCAGATTAGATTTATGAAAGAGCTAATAAAGTGACCCCGTGATAAGACATATATGAGTGCTGTCCTAAGTGTTTAAAGTCACGTTATGCACTAAGAATGGCTGGTAATAAAATACAGTGGGTAGGGTCCTTGCCTTGCATGCAGCAGACCTTGGTTTGAGCCCCAGCTTCCCATACGGCCCTGAGCTCCACAAGGAGAGATACCTGAGCTCAAAGTCAGGAGTAAGGGATGGTTGTGGCCCCCCAAAAAAAGAATGTCTCGTCATTCAGCCGATGCCTTCAGAGTTTCTGTTTTACGCCCTTTGAGTTCTTTCTGGCTGCAATTCTGACACTTGAATGTGGTTAATAAGTAATTATCTAAACTCTTAAAGCTTAAAATTTGGATAGTATGTTCTTACTGGCACTCTTATCTAATGAATCAATTAAATATTGCTAGGAAGTGGGGCTTTATTTATTTTGTCTACCAACTACCACGAAAGGGCCTTTAGACTAAGGATCAGAGGAATTGTGAGAAGAATTAAATTAGCACATGTAAGGAAAACCTAGACCTGTGGTGTGATAACAAATATTCTGAAGAGGTGAGAAATTGTACCTCTAAAATATACAGTCTGTGAGCCAGAGAGATTGTGTAGTAGGTAGGGCACTTGCCTTGCACATTGCCAACCTGGGTTTGATCCCTGGCACTCTAGACAGTCCCCTGAGCTCACCAGAAATGATCCCTGAGCACAAAGTCAGAAGTAAGCCCTGAGCACAGCCAGGTGTGGCCCCAAACACAAAAATAAATAAATAAGAATAAAAACGAAAAATATAGCCTGGTATAGCAATATCATTTCAATTAAAAATATTGATTCAACAAAATTAAAACATAATAATAAAAAAATAAAAATAAATATTGAGAAGACACATATAAAATGTTACTTCTCTTTTAAGGAACAATTTATATTTTTAGTCTAGTGAACTATATAACATAGGACATGTTTGAAATATATTTGAGAAGCTGAAATTTAAACAAGGAAAAATAAGACAGTACAGATACTAAAGCACTGGTCTCGCATATTGCTGACCCAGGTTTGTTCCCCAGCACTGCATATGGTCCTCCAAGCACTGGCCGGAGTGATGCCTAAGCACATAGCCAGTCGTTAGCTCTAAGCATACCAAAACCAAAATAAAGGAGAGATTGAGTTGGATCATGTTAGTGAAGGATTTATGTCAAAATAAGTAATGAAACAAATCACCTCCAGAATACAACATCCAAACAGAAATAGTGTTGAGGAGGGAGTCCAAAAGAGAAAATCAAAGAGAAATATCTTTATCAAGCCAGTTAACTGCAAAAAGAAAGATACTGGAATATCATATTTAACTTGGCTCAGCCTCCAATCTTACAAATTACAAAACCATGGTTCAAAGATTTTAAATTACTCTAATTCATAATACCAGACCACAACACAATAGGGAATAGATTGTCCAAAGGAAAATACAAATTGTTAATAAAACTATAAAATGTTTTTCACAATAAAAGCCCTAACTTGTCTCAATATCTTAAAATTGCAAGTTAGGAGCCTGAGAGATAGTACAGGGATTAAGGGCCATGACTTGCATTGGTCTGATTTAATCTTGGCCATTCCAGGGGCCTCAGAGCATGGCCAGGTGCAACCTGGGAGCACCCTAAGCAGAGCTAAGCAGGCCTGGGTAATGCCCAGCACTGCAGGAGCGAGCAGCACTGCACCCGCATGCCTTTGTATTGAACTGCTGGACAAAATTCTCCAGGAGGCTCTTGACCTACAAGGAGCACCCCCACCAAATAAACAAACCCAGAAAAATGTAAATCCAATTACTTTGTTTTCCATTTCTAATCAAACTAAAACAGTCACTATGGTAATCATCTCATACAAGCAAGCATATTCTTCAAACAAGTGTCCACTGTGTATCTATACTTTCTATGTAATTGGATTAGACATTCTTGTAAACCACTGTATTTAAAAACCTATAACACAACCTCAGTCTTTCTAGGTATACCTGAATTCAAATGCTGGCATAAACCAACATATGCCAATAATAATAAACATATTTCTATTCTTCAACAGAGGCCACTGTGATCCAATTTTACTACATTTAAGCAATACTAACATAGTATACTACACATAGATCTATAACCTATTTATCACATTACCTGAGGATTGCAGATTTGAACTGATAAATACTGATTAAATACAACTATACACTAAATGTCAGACAAAGCAGAAAGCTCATTCAACCATGATGGCAACAAAAATTCAAAACCTAAATAAATTTAACATTTATATTCTTTGTTTAACTTAAGAAAGCTTATAAATACTTAAAAAATATAAATACTTTTATATTACAAATAAAAGTATCAGTTTGGAAAAAAATAAGGGAAAAGAAGCACCCTAAAATGCAGAAAATAATGCTTAGATATGTAAACGTGAGTATCTAAGCAAAAAAGACATCAAAATAAACATTGTTCAAAATGTAAGATTTTCATAATCATTACAAAACCACATAGTATGTGCTCGCTCCCAAGTTCTGGGTTAAAACAATCTTAGTAGAAAAGATTTTTTTCAGGGTGATGTATTTCAGCAAAAAGGGGAAGTTGTGGTATGTTGTGGACTGAGCTATCGGAATTCTGAACACTAGTTAATCTTGCAAAACAATTTTTGTTTCAGTTATTGAGAAAGATTCAATCCCTGCTGATTTTATATAGCATATTAATATGCTTAATTCTTTTAGTGGAGATCAGTTCAAAGACAAAGTTATAGGGAAGTTCTATGACTTAGACACTACTTGGAAATATCTCTTTCTATGTGACTTTTGGAAATCAATTTTAAAATATGGAAAAACTCTAATCACAGATGACCAAAACCATGGGAAGATATGGCATACTTGAGTGATCTTAATAGTTACCAGGATCATAGCGGGCAACTATTTTTCTCTCCTCGAATGCTTGCATGGGCTTAAGCCAAACACCAGTCATGCATCATTTATAGACTCATGACACCTTTTCTGTATGTCTACAGTCTCTCATTTTTGCTACTTTGGGTATTTTGTGTGTTTCTCGAAAAAAATTATGATTGTTTCTGTAACATTGTTGTAATAAGGTTAAAGTTTATGGCTTTGATGTACAAAGTTAGTGCACTCCATCACCACCAAAGTGGTGTCCTTAAGTCATCGCTATTTTAATCTTTACCCCCCACTATCTATCCGTTTTGCAATCCAAGATCAAGGGGTTATCACTGTTGGATACTGTCCATTCCCTTTAGCAATACCCAGCAGTGTTCAGGGCAGCATATGTGGTGCAGGGGATCAAACTTGGGTCACCAGTGCAAGGCAAGCAATCTACACACTGTACTATCTCTCCAGTCCCTATTTTGGTTTTTTTTCTATCATCTTATTTTATATATAAAGGTGCTCATTTCACCATGTAAGCTTTTCTCTCATATTAATGTCAATTATTTTCCCACTTGATTAATTCTTACAATTAAAGGGGGACCTTACTTGCAGGGACACTATTTACTAATTTGTTGTTAGTAGGAACCACATCCTTCAATCCTTGGCCCAGTTGTGCAGGCCTGATGGTTGTCTGGGAGCCCAGCCTTGACGGGCAGCACCAGGGATATTCCCAGCAGTGCTCAGGGGACCTACTGTGCTGGGGAATCAAACTCAGGACCTCTCATGTGCTACGCATATGCTCTACCACTTGAGCTATCTTCCCTGCTCTGATCTCATTTTTATGTACTTCCTTCCTCATGATCTAGCCAGTGATAGTTAAATAATCACTGGGGATAGTTAAAATCGTAAGTATTTGGACTAGACTCTTTTTAAAATATATACTTTTATTTTTAAGAAATTTTTGTATTAAAGTAACACAGCACTACAACATTAAAAAGTTGCAGGTGTGCTTCATAATTCAACTAGAAAGTCCAGTTCTATCCTTCACCATTGAAGACCCCTTTTACCTGATTTGCCCACCTCATTCCCCCATCCTTCTAGCAACCACTAATTTGAGCTGATAATCTAAAAGTTTGTTATGGTTTTACTCTGTTTGGCTTCTATATTTCTAAAATATACTAATATATATATTGAAATATATATTACAATTTCCATTTACAACAATACAAATACAAAAAGAGGGTATCAAGCTTAGTGAAACAAGTTAGAGATAGCCTGTCTTTTCACTCTAAGAGACTGAAATTTAATTACGCCCTGGAGATGGGCATTTCTCTTCTTTCTTTCTCTCCCTCCCCCTCCCCCTCCCCCTCCCCCTCCCCCTCCCCCTCCCCCGCCCTCTCTCTCTCTCTCTCTCTCTCTCTCTCTCTCTCTCTCTCTCTCTCTCTCTCTCTCTCTCTCTCTCTTTTGGTTTCCAATTCAGAAATTCTCTGTTAAGGGCAGATTTTTAAGTCTACTGCTACTTAGCTTCTGTCACTGTCCCATCTACATTAGCTCATAAATGAGAGGACTTGCATGTAGAGTCAGCAACTAAACTGCTATATTTAAAATGGCATCACAAAATAGAGACAAAAATAAATATGAACTTCCAGATAAATACTTCCCAAGAGATGAAAAACTAAGGGGAACCAAGAATGAAATAAAAATGAATAGGATATAAATGGCCAGAAATAAAGCACTTGTATGTAAAAAAAAACAAGAACAAGGAAGGAATGAAGGAACAAAATAAACATGGTATTCCACTGAGGATAAAAAACCAGTATGAATAAAACTCAAATCCATGACAGAGATAGCAGGAAATGCTACTTGTCCCATGGTGAAGTCAGGTAACTTGAAAGGCTGGTGAAAAACCATTAAATATCCAAGGAAAAGCAAAGGATTGAAAGAAATGTTTAAAAGATCAAGTCTCAGAGAACACTACAGGGTGAACACAAACAAGGAGCCCAAAGCAAAGGGGACCACTGGGAAGATGAGTCATAAACAGTTGAGTTGAAAGAACCAAAGGTCTATCCCAGGTCAAGGAGAATGGAAAAGAGGAGTAGCAACAAAGATAAGAAATGTCTGTTGACAAGATATAGCAGGGCTTCTTAACCTTTTTCCACTAGCAACTCCTTTTCACCAAAAAAATGCAAGAGAGGCAAGAGCACTACACCTCATATTTATCACGTAGTTAATTTTGAATTAACTTTTGTTAGTTATGTATTCAGAAACCTTTTACTGTTGTCAAACTTTCAGGACCCCCACATTCAGCTATGTAAGCCCATAGGGTGTCAGAAGTCACAGTTTAAGAAGCTAAGGTAAAGCTTTTAAAAGAAGGGATAATGGTGACAGAGTCAAAGGAGTGAGGAAAAATTGCGAGGTTTGGAGAATATAGTTATTGGGACATGTGGACTATGAAGCAGGAACAAGACATTCAAGTGTGAAAAAAAATTACCCTGGAGTAGACAAGCAATGGGACAATAGGTAGTTCAGACAAAGAAAATAATCCAAATTAGAGACTTAAGAACTTTATACAAGTAAGGGAAAGAAGTCGTAAAATGAGAGGATAGATCCAGGGCCCCTAACTGATGAACAGCAGATTCTCAGGGGCATTTTGCAGCTGGAAGTTTGCAAAAGTACAGGCACAATTAAAGGAACGGAAAAGGAGAGGTCAAGGTAGGATTAAAATCCAGGATCCAGCAGTGGCACAAAAAACATGAGAGGAGTTTCATAAAGGAATGGCTGAACAGTAATGGATGAATAAAGGTGAAAGCACTTTAAAGAAGGTATTCTACTGAAATAAGCAGGGTTTATCCCCCTCTCAACTACTCACTATGCAAAATAATTTAAGTGGCAAGTGGACAGAAAAAAGGGATTTTTGTGACTTAAAGATGGTTTATAAGGCGCCAGAACAAGAGGGGAGGCTACCTAGCTGTTTATACATTTTACTTTGACAAAAAAGAGATATTAAAATGCTGCAATTATTTATGCAGTTGAAGATAATTATTAAAATGAAAGCTAATTTCCTTGACATAGATTGATTTTGACAGTGCCATTTATAATTTGTAATTTTAATTAGAAAGAAAATCAGAAGGGTACTGCAGTTTAAAGGCCCTAATGTATAAGCACCAACATGGTAAAAATACCTCTGCTCATAACCAAGAACTGGGAATAAAGTGTGGAAAAGGAAAAGAGTACAGAGAGAGAGAGAAAGAGAGAGAGAGAGAGAGAGAGAGAAGGGGGGGGAGAGGGAGGGAGGGAGGGAGCAAAAGACCAAAATGTTCTTTTAGGTATAGTGGAGCACCAAACAATACAATCCCAGAAAAAAAAAACCTTAATTGTTAAATGTATGTGTTATAGAGATGAGACAGAACTCCAAAATCAATTTACACAACTAAGTATCATTATATTCATTTTTGCACTTAACGAAAATATCAATTGCTTCTAGGAGGCTTGACTAGGACCAGATTCTCAGACCCACTATCCCACTTCATTGCAAGCACTCAGTAAGTGTTCAAAGGACGAATAAAGGCAAAAAAGGGAAATATTTCTTTTTCTTACTCTTCACCCGTATCTGCTTTCTTCCAATGCTCCAGGATACAAAAATGTTTTTGCTGAAACTGGCTATAGTTGTCAAAGCAACAACTCAAACCAGTGTCCTCTCTGGTGATTAAGACTAACTTCAACAGGTTACATCAAAAGCTAATTACCCAGAAGCAATTAGCATGCTGTCAGTTTCCTCAAAAAAGGTTATACATAGAAAAGGCTACAGGGAGTAAAAATCCTTATATACTCCCTCCCACTTTCCCCCCCTCTTTCTAAAACAGGTCCCATAAATGTATTTCAGAAATACATTTCTGGGAGTGGACAGATAAGTGTAGGTTTCTAGATCTGGCTAAAACAAGTATTTTTTTAAAAAACAAGTATTTTTTTTTTACCCAGTCAAGAATGACACACTTAATGTGTGTCCTTCTGAGTTTCTGTATGTACAGCAAAAGGCATAACACACGCAACTGAGGATATAAAGCATATCGTATTAAAACAGAATTTAGAAATTTCAAACATTTTCCCAAGTTATGACACCATACGCTGACAATGCAATGTGTTCACTACAATAAGGTTTCCTAAAAAGTCTCACGCACCACACAACTGGTCAGCTACAACAAACCCAAGCCAGGACCACGAAAACGTTGACTGCCAGGCGGTTTCCTAAAGACAAGATTCAGGCAGTGGAATTATTTTTACCATAGGACCAAGGGAATTCCCTGCCCGATCCCTCAGCCGACAACACAAAGGAATTCCCTTTGGTCAGTAAATGCCTTAAGCCTTCCTGCATGCAAGTTCTAAAAACGACAGGACTAAATTACAACTAGGTGTTCAGCCTCTCAATCTTTTCCTAAAAGATCCATTCCACCTTCACTCAGCGAATTTTCAAGGATACGGTGACTAGAAGAGAGCAAGACTGAAAGACGACAGGACAGATTTGGTTTCGAGCAAAGGCACAGAAAATCAACAAGGTAAAGCAGCCACCATCTCAGAAATCACGAGGGTCTTAAACAGGAACAACAAAAAAAATCACTGTCACTTCTCGGTTAGGCAATATGACCTCGAACGATCGATCCCTCCAACCTTAGCCCCAGCCTCGTTTTCTGGTTTTGTTTTTAAATATTGTTTGAACGGGAGCGAATGGAGTAGTCACACCACAGGAGTAAGGGGCTGAATACCAAGCTCCACGGAAAGGGCAAACGCATCACGGCCCACGATGAGCTAATCCCATGTCAGCGTTTCACGGGAGTAGTAATAGTAAAATGATTGTCCCCACCGCCTTCCCAGTTCACCCCAGCAACGCTGGCCCAGGCCCCACTCGCGCCAGGATCCGGGCCTGGACACTGACCACAGTCCTGCACCCGCAAGCCCCCAAGTGCCCCCCGTCCTCCGTCCCCATCCAACGCCAGGGAGGCTGGACTGCAAATTTCCCGACCCTGGGGTTCCGAGCCCCGCACCCCGGCTCCGCGGCCAGCCAGAAGCTCGTTAAGGTCCATACTCACCTGAGATGCCTCCTCCTAGCACCACGACATCGGACTTGTGGATCTTGCTCTTCTCCGGACTCGCCATGGCCGGCCTCAGAGAGCCCCGCTGCTTGTAAAAGGGAGTGGACAGGTCCAGGGCTGCGGCGGACTCTTGTAGTCTGTGGGTGTGGGGGCGCGACTGCACTGACGATTCATCACTCCCGAACTGGGAGGAGCTCGGCTGGCTGGGCGGCGCGAAGCCGCGGCAGGGCGGCACCGCGGCTCGCGAGTAGTTCAGGGACGAGGACGCGTCTTGGCTCGAGACGAGGGGACTGAGTCCCGTGATCGAGCTGAAGTCGATGGCCGAGCCCAGGGAGTTCATGGGACTGTGAGATTGGAGCATCATCTCCCGGACGGTGCTGGGCAAGGAAGACGCGCTGGAGCCAAACTCCGTGGAGTAGCGGGAGGATTCCGAGAAGGAAGGGTCCAGGATCGAGAGCCGGGACGACACGGGCAACGAAGAGGGCGCGGACCCTTGGATGGACTCCCGGGAGGAGTCTGAGAACGGGACTTTTGCATCTGGGTCCGGGAGGCCGCACACTAACGGGGGCTCGTTGGCTGAGGCGCGACAGGCACGGGAGGGCTCATAGCCTTCTAGCATATCCCACGGGAAGCCTAGGGTGGACGGCAGGCAGAAGCCATGTGCCTGGGGCCTGTAACCGGGGCAAGGGACTCCGGGCTCACACTCTCTCACTAAACTCGGGAGCATGGGGGACTCGCTCTCGATTGACGACACTCGCGGGGAGATATTAGATGACGGAGTCATCACGCTGGAAAGCCCTGGGTAGGTGGAGATAGTGGGCGTGGTGGAGTCGGCGATGGACACCGCCGAGGTGACAACAGGGAAACGAGGACCTGCAACTTCTGCACGTGCGTTGTCAATGTCTGAAGCGGCGGAGACGGCGGCGGGGCTGGTCCCGGAGGCGGCGGCTGGGACATCTGCGGACACGGCGGTTGAGTCGTCGGCGGGTACGGCGGTTGGGACCTCATCCGAGACGGCGCTGGGGACCTCAGCCGAGACGGCGCTGGGGACGGCGGCGGGGACGGCCGCAGCGACGGCTGGGACGTCCCCCTCGGGGGTACTTGGGCGAGTGGTCGACATCTGGCCCGAGTCTTGAGTCTCTGGCGTCCTTATCAGTCCTCCGCGATCTGCATCTGGTCACCGAGAGTAGAGAGCGGCGTGGCGCCGAGAATGGCTGCGAGCACGTTGAGCGCTTCGCGCCAGCCGCCGCGCGACCACTTCCGCTGTGGGCGGGGCGGAGCTGTGGGACCCCGGAGTGGTCCAGAGCGGGGAGGGGCGGGGCCAAGGCTAACGGTCTTCCTTCGCCACGCCCCCACGAGCTCGCGACTCCGGGCCCGAGAGTTCGTAATCCCGCCCTCTCCCAAAATCCCGCCCAGAGGGGCCGTCCGGCCCGGGCCACGAGCCCCTGCGGCGCCGCTGTCTGGCTCCGCCCCCTTAGCGGGCGGTTGAGCGCGCGCAGCTCTAAAACCCGATCTGCCACGAGGATTGGGCGGTGCCGCGGAAAGTGGGCGGGGCAAACGGCGATGTGTGCGTTGGTGGGCAGAGCCTAAGAACCGCAACTGGCGTGTCTCAGCCCCGTGCCTTTTGACCCCTCTTGAGAAAAGACGTTGGGACCCGGTGGACTTAGGGGAGCGGATAACTGAAACTAACGAACTTAACGGCCTCTCCAAACGGCCGCCCCACTTGGGCTGGTTCCTTTGTGACGTCAAAAGGGGCGGGGTAAGGTCTGGGCAGCCTCGCGCTCCCCCTCGAGAGGGCTGGGGCCGGGCTGGGGGTGTGGGCATCCTCTTGCTGGGAAAACTTTCCAATAAGTGATTCTCCGGGGTATTTCAGGCCCAGGTTTTTAACCAAGCCTAGATGAGTAGGGTAGAAAACTCATCAATTTTTAAGTGGTAGCTGAAGTTCGAAAGCCAAGGTCACACGCTATCTAAAGTTTGAGAGAAACAAAGTTTATCCCATGGAAAAGTGGAATTTTTTTTTTACGGTGCAGCAAGCTTCTTGTCCATTTGATCCCTTCTTTCTATGAAACACTAAATCACTGTACCTTAATAAACAATAAAATAAAATGAATAAAAGTTTGAAAAACTGTCAAGGAGCCAGCGAGATAGTACAGTGGCTGGGGCGATTGCCTTGCATGCATTTGACCCGATTCCAAACCTGGCACCCATATGGACCCCGGAGCCCCGCCAGAAGTGATCCCTGACTGCAGAGCCAGGGGTAAGCTCAGAGCACCACTGGCTGTGACCCCCTCCAAGAAATAAACTGTCAAGGTTGAAAAACCAGAGGCCAAAAAAAGTCTATTTCATATCTGGGTTTTCTTTATCAATAGAACCCTCGAAAATGGATGTGATTATCTAAGTCCAATTAAGTGAGGAGTCTAGGAGGTAAACATGTCTGTTAACACCTGTAAGATTTGTTTTACACGTCCTTTTCCCCCCTTCACCCTCCATTGTATCAATGGCTTGTTAAATAAACTTAGGAAATTGAATTTAGAATATGCTTAAGACCCTACTGTGGACACATTTGTAAGTCACAGTGCCTAAATTAAAATTTTTTAAAAAAAGAATTTCGTGGGCTGGAGCAATAGTACAATGGATCGGGACCTAATTGCCTTGTGTGTGGTTGACCTCAGTTCCATGCCTGCCAACCCATATGGTCCTAGGAGCCCGATAGGAGTATCCGTAAGCACTGCTAGGTTTGCTTCTCCCCCAAATATTTTCTTTTTTCAAGTTAGAATGGCTTTTGCTTCCTAGAATAGGAGTTCAGATTTAAGATGAAGTTGGAGCCAGTTTTTCTTGTGAGACATTCAAAGAGAGGAAATAATAGACTTAAAGAACACTTTATTTTTTTTTGCTTTTTTTTTGGGTCACACCCAGCGGTGCACAGGGGTTACTCCTGGCTCTGCACTCAGGAATTAGCCCTGGCCATGCTCAGGGGACCATATGGGATGCTGGGACTCGAACCCGGGTCGGCCACGTGCAAGGCAAACGCCCTACCCGCTGAAGAACACTTTAATAGTAAATATATTATATCACTTGTAGTCCCGTTGATCTTCGATTTGCTCGAGCGGGTGCCAGTAACATCTCCATTTGTCCCTGTCGCGTGCTAGTGCAGCCCAATGATATCTGCTTGCTCCAGGAACAGAAATAGCCTTAAATCGTTCATTCAGGGATTTGACGAAGAAATCTGACCATCTAGTTGGTGGGTGGCCACGAGGTCTTCTGACGTCCCGTGGAATCCAAAATATAATGTATAATCAATATAAATAATTCTTTTTCTAATATGATTCTGTCTAGCTTTCTGCTTTTTTCCATATTGTTTCAAAGATTTGATTTCATAACTGTGTACAAGTATAGGGTAAGATACCAGGTCGTATATATATGCAATACAACCACATAGTTGCAGAGCTTCTTGGAACAGACTCTTCTAGAAGCTCTAATACAGGAGATAACCTGCTATACAAACGTTGATAAATGTTGTCAGAGAGATAATGATAAAGCATTAAGCGGTTTTAATTATTCTGGATGGTACCTTTGAATACTGTAGACAAATCCCCAGAAGAGAATACAATGGGTTGAATGGCTTATAGTAAAATAACTGTGGCTGATTGGAAAGCCAGCGAGAGGACAATAGGAAGGAAAGTGCAGGAGACCAAGCCATTGAGGCCAGCTGGGCCAATTCTGTATTTTAAGGCAGTGTAGGTCACTGCAAGATTTTAAACTAGATTTTAAACTAGAGGCCATGCAATTAAATTCCATTTTGAAAAATCTCCTTGCCTGCTATGTGAATAATGGGTTGAAAGGCACAAGAATTGATAGATACAGGGAGATCAAAGTTTAGAATTCTTAGAGGAAAGAGGTGATTTTGTCCTGTCCAGAGGTTGGTGTGGCAGTGTACCTGGGAAGTTGTGGATATATTAGAGACATAAACATGTAAAAGTGATATGATTTGAAGATCATGAGCATAGTTTTATTTTTTATTTTTATTTTTATTTTTTTTTTGCTTTCTGGGTCACACCCGGCGATGCACAGGGGTCACTCCTGGATCTGCACTCAGGAATTACCCCTGGCGGTGCTCAGGGGACCATATGGGATGCTGGGAATCGAACCCGGGTTGGCCACGTGCAAGGCAAACGCCCTACCCGCTATGCTATCACTCCAGCCCCATGAGCATAGTTTTAGATATGTTGAATTTCACATGCCTTTAGGACATCCAGATGAAAGTTATAGTGGAGCAAACAAAACCCCTGAGTGTCACAGCAGGAATTTGACTGGAGATAAAAATGTGGTTGTTTATTATATAAATAATAAATGGAATAAAGAGGTGTAAATATGTGTTTTTACTTGAGGGCTGGAGCGATAGCACAGAGGGTAGGGCATTTGCCTTGCACGTGGCCAACCCAGGTTCGATTCCTCCGCCCCTCTCGGAGAGCCCGGCAAGCTACCGAGAGTATCGCGCCCGCACGGCAGAGCCTGGCAGCTACCTGTGGCATATTGGATATGCCAAAAACAGTAAAAACAAGTCTCATAATGAGAGATGTTACTGATGCCCACTCGAACAAATTTATGAGCAATGGGATGACAGTGACAGTGACTCTTTGACTTGTTTCTCTTGTACATTTTTATATCTTTAGTAATAAAGACAAATTTTATTTTAGTCTAGGTCTGGGATTATGGTGATAATAATATATACATGTATTATTTCCTCCCCTATGCGACCTTGAGCAAATTAATTGCTCTGTTCTTGTCTCCCTGTAGAATTTCATAAGTTATTGAATCAGGGTCCCAACAGGAAAAAAGCAAACTTTAATTAGATCATTTGGAGAGCATGTCTTAAAGAAACTATTTTAAAAGGTATTGTCAAGGGGGCTGGTGCAATAGTACAGCAGGTAGGGTAGGGTGTTTGCCTTGCACGTAGCCGACCCGGGTTTGATTCCCAGCATCCCATATGGTTCCCCCGACTCCGCCAGGAGTAATTCCTGAGTGCATGAGCCAGGAGTAACCCCTGTGCATTGCTGGGTGTGGCCCAAAAAGCCCCCCCCCCCAAAAGGTATAGTCAAGACAGAAGGAAACTCCAAACAATTGTATGCAGAACCCCTAGGGTGGTTTCAGCAGGAAGACATCCCTGAAGGAGAAATGGGGGAATGGAAGAAGAAATCAGAAGAGAGCTGTTTGGAAAGTACTCCCTGACCTAAGTTGTGTTCTGTAGTTCAGGGAGTCATCTGGCCCATAAAGAAGTAGAAAACTGGAGCTGGAGACAAATAATCTGGGGGCAGAGAGATGGTACAGCAGACAAGGCACTTTCTTTGCATGCAGAGGATCTGGGTTTCATCCCCAGCACCCAAAGTAGTCCTTGGAACTCCTCCAGAAGTGATTCCTGATTGCAGAATCAGGTGTAAGCCTTGAACACTGCAGGGTCTGGTTCAAAAATCATAATAAATTCTCAATTTTCTCTTCTCTCTCCCTCCAGTCTGCTGCTTGACTCTCTCAATTGACCTAAGCCAGGAAGAGAAGGGAGTGCATTGATACAGTCCACATAAGTCAACCTTCAGAGGACCAAATATCCCAGGAAAATGTGGCAGGGGCATATGGAAGGACCAAGGTAAGATATCCAGTACTTTGCAGTGAGGGTTCAGCCAGTGAGTGAATAATACTTAGATAACTGACATGCATTTATATTTTAATATTCAAGAGCTGCATGTGTTGTGAACTGTAATTTACTTAATCATTATCAGCAGTAAGCATTTACTCATTTTCACCGTGCTATTGCTCTGGCCCCTGTTTTCCAATTTTTAAGTACAGTACATTGTATGGAGATAAATGTTTTGCACGTAAAATATTATACATATTTCTTAGAATTTTCTTGAGATAGAATCCTTAAAATTAGATGTATGAGATAAGAGAGAAGTAGCAGTTTTTTGTTTTGTTTTGTTTTTTTTTTTTTGCTTTTTGGGTCACACCCAGCAATGCACAGGGGTCACTCCTGGCTCATGCACTCAGGAATCACCCCTGGCGGTGCTCAGGGGACCATATGGGATGCTGGGATTTGAACCCAGGTCGGCTGCGTGCAAGGCAAATGCCCTACCCGCTGTGCTATCACTCCAGCCCCGAGAAGTAGCAGTTTTAAAACTCTTTGATTGTAATTACCAAGTTACTTGCCCAGGAGAGCATATAAATTTATAGGTCATCTAACTATGGCTGTTCTCCTTTTTGGGTGTGTAAGTATCCCAGGGGATTCTCGGGAGGTCCTAGGATCCCTCTTGGCAGTTCTCAATCAATGAGCAGGTGGTTCAGTACAAGGACCTGTAGTTATGCTGATTCTTTTGTCCACATAATGTGCATTTCCCTTATCCACTCTGCTATACTTCTGTACACCTCCAGCGTGTCAGGCTTCTTACACCCCACACCCCGCTGCAGTATTAAGCAAGTAAAGGTTTTCACTTGAAAGGTGAAAAGTAAGCATTGTGTTACTATTGTAACTACCATTTCTTTGATTATTGATGAAGCTTACTTTTCATATATTCCTTAACCATTTCTATTCTCAGGAATTAACAGTCATGTCTTTCTGTAGTTGATTTCTAAGTACCTTAAAACATTAAAACTGGGGCTGGAGCGATAGCACAGCGGGTAGGGCGTTTGCCTTGCACGCGGCCGACCCAGGTTCAAATCCCAGCATCCCATATGGTCCCCTGAGCACCGCCAGGAGTAATTCCTGAGTGCAGAGCCAGGAGTGACCCCTGTGCATTGCCGGGTGTGACCCAAAAGGCAAACAAAAAAAAAACAAAACATTAAAACTGTTTGGTATTTTCACTGCAGAGATTTTATTTTATTTTATTTTTTTCTTATTCAGTGTCCTTACACCTGGTGTGGTTTATGACATTTTCAATTTGCAGAAAATTTAAATTTACATGCTTGTATCTTTTCTTAGCAATTTCTTTCATTGTTTTTGTTTAGAGACCCAACACATAAAGCTATTTTCTTTTGGTGGTTTATTATTTTTGATGATTTATTATTTTTTCTTTTTTTATTGAATCACCGTGAGATAGTTATAAGCTTTCATATGGGTTACAATCACACAATGATCAAACACCCATCCCTCTACCAGTGCACATTCCCCACCACCAATATCCCCAGTATATACCCTTTCCCACCCTACCCCTCCCTCCATGGCAGACATTATTCCCCATACTCTCTCTCTAGTTTTGGGCATAATGGCTTGCAACACAGACACAGAGAGGTCTGTGTTTGGTCCATTATCTACTTTCGGCACACATCTCCCATCCCGACTGATTCCTCCAGCCATCTTTATTTTTTTAATGTTTGTTTTTCTCCATAGGTCTTTTTAAAAATTTTTTATTAGTGAATCACCATGAGGTACAGTTACAAACTTATGAACTTTCATGTTTGCATTTCAGTCATACAGTGATCCTTTGTCCATCCCTCCACCAGTGCCCATTCTCCTCCACCAGTTTTCTCAGTATCCCTCCCACCACCCCCACCCTGCCTCTGTGGCTGGGCGTTCCCTTTTTGTTCTCTCTCCTTTTGGGTGTTGTAGCTTGCAATGTTTTTTTAATATGATCGCCTAATCCTAATTTTCTGGTATGTATTTTACTCGATACTACAGGGCAAGGCTCTAAATCGACCTTACACCCTCCCTGAATAGTTAACCAATGGTAACTGAATTGACTGCTGAAAATTCCTTCCATTTACACAGATTTGTTTTAGCTCATCTAACAAATACTGAGCTCTGGGTTAGGTCTGTTGTTTCTGTTATATTGACCTGCTTATTGCCACATTGCCATCAATGACACATCGATTTACTTGTTTATGTTGCTTGAATAAGTCGTTTTACTGGATGGAAGAATGAGTCCCTTTTTATACTCGTCTTTATAAATTATTTGTAATAGCCTTACATATTCTTTATTGTATATGTTAAGGAGATGTTAAGCTCATCTCATAAATGAAAAACTTTCCTTTCATTAATTTCATTGGGTTTATGTTATTTGCAATCTGAAAAATATTATATTTGGCAGTTCTATATAATATATTTTTAAAAGATATTTTTCTTTTAACAATAGTCCTAGGAAACAATGATTTTTCCTTTAAATTAAACAATTTTGTGAGAATATGTGTGTTTTATAAATTATTTTAACCTATGGTGTTTGAATTTTGGGTTTTTATTAATCCCCTTCTCAAATTAAAGGACATTTTTTTCTACTCTAACTTCAAATATTGCATCTGTTTTAAGTGATTTCTTCCTGAGAAATACCTATAATTGTGTTACTGGGTTATCTTGTTCAGTGTCCTCTATAATTGTTTTCATATATCTGGCCATTTTCTCTGAATTCTAAAAAAGTAATCAAATTTCGATTTCATATTACTGACTTGATTTTCTGTAGTTCTAGTTCTATTCTTTACTGCTGTACTTCAGATTTTGATTATGTCATTTCAGCTTAGTGCTTTTATTAATTTTTTAAAAAATTATTGAATTTATTTTAGGAACTTTGATTTACAGTACTGCTAGTGTTAAGGTTTTACACATAAAATATTCTAGCACCAGAGTATCTACTTCCCTCTACCATTATCCCAGTGTTGTTTCCCCCCTTCTCCATCCAATTCCCTCTTCCTCTGCCCTATCCTCCATCCTCCCTGCCATGGTAACCTTCTTACTGAAGAGCAGTTCTCAATTTATATTGCCTATGGACATTAGTTATTTCCTCACTATGTTTCTTTATGCCCCACATTTAGTGTTTTTGTTTTCGGGCTATACCCAGCAATACTCAGGGCTTATTTCTGGCTCTGCACTCAGGATTCACTACTGGCTGTGCTCAGGGGACCATCTAGGATGCCAGAGCAGCTTGCTAATGCAAATGCCTTACACACTATATTGTCTCTCTGGCCCATTTTGTGTTTTTGATGTTAAGTTATTTATTTCCTCTTTATTTGAACACCATGGTTTACAAAGTTGTCCATAACAGTTGAGATGGCTGGGCATTCAATGTTCCAACAATAATCCCACCACCAGAGGAATCTTCCCTCTCTATGTCATCAATATCCCAACCACCTTCCATACCTGCCCCCTTAGTAAGCACAAATAATTTGTTCTATATTGCTTGTTATAACCAAATGGCTAATGGAATTATCAAAAATACTACAAAAAAGAAAATTGTAGTATACTAAAAATAGTAACCCATATTATAGAACAATATATATAAATAGGCAATTTTAATATAGGAGTTTATAATATGTGCACTAGGAGGTATAATACCTATAGTGGAATCATGGGATAAACATTTATTCAGAGTGGATCCTGGTCAGGGACAGATTAAAAATTACCATGATCAGTGCAAAATAAAAATGCAAATTTCTGGGGCTGGAGCGATAGCACAGCGGGTAGGGCGTTTGCCTTGCACGCGGCCGACCCGGGTTCAAATCCCAGCATCCCATATGGTCCCCTGAGCACCGCCAGGGGTGATTCCTGAGTGCTTGAGCCAGGAGTGACCCCTGTGCATCGCCGGGTGTGACCCAAAAAGCAAAAAAAAAAAAAAAAAAAATGCAAATTCCTTTGCTCAAAAAAGAGCATCGCTAAATTTATATGCAAACAGAGCACCAGTTAGGCAGATTATTTAACAAATCTGCTCAGATGATTCCTGATTTACTAGTTTAAGATTCCATTTGTGGGATAACTGAAATTGTGAAGTTATAATTAACTCATCTGTTTAGTCATATGACACTTAACAGTGCAACCCCATTGTGGACCTGTTATATTTAATAAAATAAAAGATCACTCTTACTTTATGGAAAAGATAGTTATCACTTAGTATCTGTTTTCTCTTAGAAATGAAGCTAAAAACTCTTGCTGTTCAGAATAAGGACTGATTTCTCAGTCTTTTTATTGTTGTTTTGGGGCCACAACCAGCAGTACTCAAGGGTTGTTCCTGGCTCTGCACTCGGGAATCACTACTGGCAGTCCTGAAGGGACCATATGGGATGCCAGGGACAAAAACTGGGTGGGATGTGTGCAAGAGAAGCGCCCTACCTGCTGTACTATTGCTCTGGTCCCTAATTTCTCAGTCTTTCTTGCTCAGTGTGACTAAGTTCTCATAAATAGATATCATTGGAAATGTGTCAGAGTACCCAAGAGTTGTATTAGAAAGTTGGGTGTATCCTCGTTGAGCTATTCTACATACATTCTAAGAACTACACAGAAGGAATAAGTTCAGATGCTCATAACTGATAATTCTAAGCAGTAGTGGTTTAAGCAAAAAGAAGTGTGTGTGTGTGTGTGTGTGCGGGTCACATATAAGAACAGATCAATGAGGATATTCTTAACCATTGTTGTTCAATTCAGGGGGTTAACTTCTTTCATATTTCCCATCCCCACCTTTTAGTCAGGGGTGAATTGGGGAGAATTTAAAGATGTCTATTATTATTAAAACGTGCACATTGCATAGATTATGAGTTGATTAAGGATAATGAAAGGGTTTGCTCTTTTATTCAGATATCTAGTTGTTATGAGAGAAATTATTCCTCCCGTTCTTCCATTTGGTTTCAATTTTGCTATCCCTTTCCAGGTTGCCTTAGTTCTCATCTGTTTCTGGGAGAATCTAATCTCAGGAAAAAATTGGTATACATTTCTGATACTTTTTATTTGACACATTCTAGTTTTCTTTTAATTTTTTTTATGTACCTTTATGTTATCTTTAATGCAGACTGAAGAAGTAGAATGGACCTTTTTAGCACCAGTGAGAGTGAAGAGTGGCTGGGGAAAGCATAGAACACAATCAGAATAGTACTTTGAATTATAGTGTCTCTGTGGGAAAGAGCGACACTGATGGTCATGATGATAGCTGGTAATGCTATCACTGAGATATAACAGATGTGTACTAAATTGATTTCTCAAAAGTGTCCCAGATTCAAGAAGAAATATAAATATATGTCCTTAAATTTTGTAACAAATAACAGGTGACTTAAGTTCAATTAAGATATTGCATGTAGAGTAGTGATGTGGGATAGTCATGACATCTCAGCTGCTCAGTGGTTGAAATTGAAGTTTTTATAGTGATACTCGGGCCACTTTAAAGATTTCTTGTGTGCAGAGACAGAATTAGGGAAATGTAAGGCTTTCCAAGCACATCAGTGTCAGTTTTTTTCAGACTCCTGGTCAGTAATTATATTGAGTCAAGCCCTTTAGATAATTTTTAAGTTATGGCTCTGTCTGCAACAATAGCCCCTACAGGGGCCATGTCTGACATTTATAAACGTGTTTACTCCTCTCTTCACCTAAATAGACAAGAGTCAGAGAACCCTCTGAATCATGTGGCTCTAGGCAACTTAAAGTTCAGGCTCTTCTCTAAATCATCCCTTTAACTTTCAATGTTTCAAGACAGAATTTGAACAACAAGAATGATTAAAAAGGAAAAAAAACAGGCAGTACTCTCCTTTGACCGAATAAACAATTAACTTCGAATCAGTTTCACTTAGGAGTTGCCGCTCCAGGCATTCCCACTGGTTCAAAACAGGAAGGAAAAGTAAAATGGTAAGGTAAATAAACAATTATCTACACAATTTGATCAGTATGGACCGGGAACACCAGGCAAACAAAACCTTCCTTAAAAGAATCATCTTAAAAGGGACTTGAATTGTAAACCAGATAACTGCCTTCAATTTTCTCAGCTTGTTTTTGTATAAACAGTGCTTAAAAGGACTGAGGGCATGTGCTGGTTCTTCTCCATTTTTCCTTCCTCCACAGTGATTTTTCATCCTTCTCTATCCTGCTCTGACCCCTTGAAATGCAGAGCCTGAGCACTTTTGCCTCTTAGTTTCTGTTTTTTTGCGGCTATGGGAGTGAGGGTTGGTTGAGTGGGCCTGGGTGTTTATTCAGTCAACCTCAATATTGCCCCTGTCACCCCTTCTCAGATCAAGACATGGTCTTGGTTGCCTCCTTTAATGCTACCTTCTGTCCTTCCACCTTACATAACTCCAGTTTTCAGCTGTGATTCTTTAGTACTATTTCCTCCCATGTTTTGTCAGGCTAAGTAATGGCTTTCACCATTGCTCCTCCCTGGGTGCTTCAGCACACCATATTGGTTCTCTTAACCCTGCCCATACCTTTGCAGATATTTTCTTCTTAAGAAGTATATTTTTAAAAACCTTAGTCAATTTTTCAATATTTTTTTTTCGCTTTTTGGGTCACACCTGGAGATGCACAGGGGTTACTCCTGACTCTGCACTCAGGAATCACCCCTGGCGGTGCTCAGGGAACCAAATGGGATGCTGGGAATAGAACCCAGGTGTGCCGCGTGCAAGGCAAACGCCCTACCCGCTGTGCTATTGCTCCAGCCCCAATTTTTCAATTTCTTATCAGAACCCTAATTAATGGTCAATTCCTTCAGTATTACCTATGGATAAACAGGACTTTGAAACTATGTTTACTTCCAATGGAATGTGCCCCCTTAAAATATTTCAAAAATGAGATTGTAATGTATACACATGGTGAATATTCCATTTTAATTTGTGAGCAGAAAAAGAATATTTAGAAAGAGAAGGTAAAATCTAGCATTCATTATCAGTCACCACAATCTTTTGCATGAGGATAAACATTTTTTGAATAGTTTGTATTAGTGTGAGCCTAAGTCAACCTCATTAGTTTCGATTGCTTCATGTTCTGAATGAAAAATTCAAAGCCAATAGCTCTTGGTGCAAGTACAGAGCACCTGTGTTCTGTGGAAATTCCTCTAATTTACAACCATGTTAAAGATAGATTTTAGAAAGATTCCCTGGAGGGAAATAAAGTCTGAAGTTATGATTACTGTAATATATTTTTTAAAGTGAAAGTGATGTAGAGATTTCAGCAACTGGGGAAAGCAGAAATTTATGAATAAAAATTCATAATAGATATGCAAGTTCCAGGCCTGCCAGCCACTGACAGTCTCTTGACTGTTTTCTATGATTTGAAGAGGGAACCTGTCTGGAAAGACTTTGTTAATATCTCTGAGCATATACTTTGATATATAATGTTATTTTTCTCAGGATACAATAGGAGACTCAGTGTGTGAGGTATACAATAAAACTACTGATATTTTTTTAGACTGGGAGTTATCTTTGAAAATTTATTTTTATTTTTTATTGAATATCCATAAGATAGACCATTACAAAGTTGTTCATGATTGGGATTCAGTCATATAGTGATCCTTCCACCTGTGTACATTTCCCACCACCAATACCCCCTGTTTCCTTCCCACCATCCTCCAAGACCCCATCCTGCCTCTATGGCAGGCACTTTTCTTCTTTCTTTCCATTTGTGCATTATGGTTTGCAATACAGGTTTTAAGAGGTCATAGTGTTTGTTGAGGGTGATCAGTATTTTTATCAGGAAGGTAAGGCTAGAGTAACTTTTTTTAATGGGTGGCACTTTGGGATGTGGATGTGACTGCTTGGGCTTCTGGATGTACAGGTAGGTAAGGAAAGGCAGCCTATCCTGACCCCAAGAAAGCTTTGATATTTTAGTCACAAAACCCACAGAGGCAGGGGGAGGGTGGGAAAGGGGGGGTATACCTGGGATATTGGTGGTGGTGAATGTGCACTGGTAGAGGGATGGGTGTTTAATCATTGTGAGGTTGTAACCCAAACATGATAGCTTGTAACTATCTCATGGTGACTCAATAAAATTTAAAAATAAAAAAATTAAAAAAATTTAAAAAACCCCACATACCCAAATTTTCAGCAGGTTAGTATCTCATTGAGGTTCATCTCAATACAGTGGAGTCTAGCCAGGTACATGGTGGCAATTTTGGATTGTAGAAGCAAGCTGCTGCTGGGGGCTCTGCTTGGTGGGCACCAGGCTGACTTGCTCCCCTCCAATTTACCCTGGTCTGTTCAGCCTTGTGTGGGTCCAAGAATAACTGTGGCTTTTGCTCTCTTTCGAGATTTATTATGGGTTTCTGAATCAAGGCCAGTAGAAGAACTGCATGGTGGCACTGGAGTTGGTTTGTGGGGGTGACTGCTAGTGCTTTCAGGATTGTAGGGTAGTGTGGGAAGGTAGCCCATCCCAACTCTCAGAAATCCTGAAGTTTTCAGTCAAAATACTCGCATATCTGAATTTTCAACAGTTTAATATCCTGATGAGGTCAGTCCTGAAATGGTAAAGTCTGGCCAGGGTCATGGCAGTGATTTTCTATTATGGGAACAAGTGGCTGCCAGGGGCTCTGCTTGGGCAGGTATCAGGCTGACCTGCCACTCTCTGGTTTACCCTGGTGTGTTCAGCCTTGCACAGATCCGATATTAACTGTGACTTTTGATTTCTTTTGAGATTTATTTATGTGTCTCTGAAACAAGGCTGATAAATGAGCTTGTATAGTTGAGCCAGAGGTGGTTTGTGGGTGTGGCTCTTACATACCCAACTTTTGGCCATATAGCTTCTTGGGAAACTTGGTCCTGAGTTGTTGGGATCTGACCAAGCGCACAGCAGCAATTTGGGGGTATCAGGGAGCCTGAAGGCACTATCGGACTGCTGATGCACTTGCCCCACGGGCACAGGTTGACCTGCTTGCAGCACCACACCCCCTAGACTGTGAGTTCTTGACTAAGGTTCAACTAATAGAATTCAGGAGGACTTGTGATCTTAAAAAGAAAAAAAATACCTCTTAATTTTCAACAGTCTGTAACTAAAACTATAATTTATGTCCATTATAAATGTAAGTAACAAACCACATTACTCTTAGTAGTACCTATGACTGTCATCAACAAGAATCATAGACATTGTCATATCATATAGAAATTATTGAAAATATTACATACGTATCACAATATTTTAATATTAGTCATGTAGCCCACTTTTTAGATCTTCCTATTTAATGCACTAATAAAAGCCACACATTTATTTCTATAAGTGTAAATGCTTTATTAACTGTGTCTTGATGTAACTTGTTTCTAATCTAAAATATTTTGGTTTCTTAATATTTATTTATATGTGTTTTGGTGTTACACTAGCAGTGTTTAGGAAACCATGCCATGCCAGGGATCAAAACAGTCTCCCGCATGGAGAGCATGAGTTCACCCTGTTGTGCTATCTTTTTGGCCCCTACTTTATTCATTTAGAAAAATTGTTATATAGACTTTCAAATGACAAAATCTTTAAGGTAGTCTGCCTTAAACAACTAGCTCTAACTTGGAAATCAATGACATTTCTCAAGTCTCTATTGACTTTCAGTTGCAAATGATCACTTTTCCATTGCTCTTTGATAAAATAGATATTTGATTTAGGTGGAATAACTTTCAAGGAGAAGTTACTTAAGAACACTGTCACCTGGGTACAGAGAAACTCATTCTCCTTTACTTCTGTTCCCAGTGAAAGGTAGCAGAGTATGTCACATCAAAACATGTCACTTTGCACATAAGCTTATTATCAAATGATTTTCATTAGAAAATCAGCAGATGAAAATTATGCCTTCGTGGAGCTGGAGCTTTTCTTATCTTACTGAGAGCATAAACAGAGAAATTCAGACTTCCATCAATTCCTGGCAAATTTTATGGCAAGTAAAATCAACAATAACATCAATCTGCTCAGATAACCCTTATCTTCTATTAGTTCTTATCATATATTTACCTCCTCACAGTTTGTTGCCCTTGGAAATTTAAAACTTTTTCTCTTTGCCTCCCTTCATATTATCACAGCTCTGCAAATTTATTATTCATTGTAAAGGTACTCTATAAGCCCAAATTCTAACCACTTACTTAGTTACTGAACACTGAGTGCTCTCCTCTGTTTGCATAGTGCATATGTTAATAAATTTCTACTCCTCACCGTGCGTTTTAGTTTGGGTTTTAATTTTTAGTTCTTGGGCCACACCCAGTGGCAATCAGGGATTACTCTTGGCTCTGTGCTCAGAGATCATTCCTGATGATGCTTGGGGGACCATATGGGATACTGGGGATTGAACAAAGATCAGCAGAATGCAAGGCAAGCACCCTGTCTGCTGAACTATCTCTCCTGTCTCCTTAATCTGGTTTTTAATTAATTTATAAGGTGCTCAGCTTGAATTTCAGAAATGGATAGAGGAAAAAGAATCTTATTCTTCTCGACATCATTTTGGAAACCAAGTTTTCAAAATGTGAAGCAAAAGACAAAGAGCCAAGTTTTATAGATCAGAGTCATAATTTGCTTATTCCAAACTATGGTTGCTATCCCAGCAGAAAGAGCAAATGACTACATTAACATTTACACCTATTAAATAAGGTGTATTTAACCAATTTAATTTCAAAGATCTAATTTATTTTATGAAGATTCATGAGTCAGGCCTGAGAGAAAATACACTGGGTAAGGTCCTTCCCTTACATGTCGTTCACTGAGGTTCAACCTGGCACCACTTGGTCCGCCACACACCACTAGTAGAGATCCCTGAGCAGACAGTCACAAGTAAGCCCAGAGAATTGTTGAGTGTGGCCCAAAAATATGTATATGTGTACATATATATGCATATAAGTATATATGTATAAGTATGTGTCTGTGTTGGGTGGTAACCAATATAAAAAGTACAAAGTTTTCTGAAAAGCTGTAGAAATTAGAAGGCAGAAAGGGTGAGATAAAGGAACACATAGTTTTTTTCTGTTTAAGGAATTTCCCTGTGAGGAGGTGATAAAAGTCTTGTGGCAGGTTAACACCACTGTTTTACTTCATTGGTACTGACCAGAAAATGTCATACTGACCAGTTGAGATTACATTTCTTGGGGAGTTTGAAACCAAAGAAGTGTTGGAACTGAAGTTAGGTTAGACATTATGTCTTGTTGGGCGTAGCACAAGTGCTTTTATATTGGGTCCTTTTCTTTTTTCTATATTGTTTTGTTTTGGGGCCACACCTGGCAATGCTCGAGTGTTATTCCTGGCTCTACACTCAGAAATGATTTCTGTTGGTACTCCGGGGGACCATATCGGATGCCGTGGATCAAACCTGGGTTGGCCACAGGAATGGCAAGTGCCTTACCCACTGTACCATCACTCTGGCCCTGTTTTCATTTTAAGAGACTGAAAGATTTCTTCCTCTGTTACCTTTGGATCACATAGAGTCACCACTGCAGACCAGCAAGTAGTTGTTCTGGAAGGACTGTTTCCACCTTGAACTTTTATTAAAAACTTGGATCATGTTTTTTCCTTTATTTGCTTTCCTCAGCAACCTAAGTGGTTTGCACACTTCTATAAGACTAAGGCTGGCTGTGTCTCACACTAGAAAGTATACTTAAATAAGCTCGTGAATGTTGAATAGAACCACCAAAGTGATTTCTTTGTTTGTTGTTTGTTTGTTTGTTTGTGGGCCATAGTGGTTGTGTTCAGGACTTTTTCCTGGCTCTGTGCTCAGGGATGATCAATCCTGGCCTTGGAGAGGCTTGGGGGATCATACATGGTGCCAAGGATTGAACCTGGGTTCACTACAAGGCAAGTTCGCCATCTATTTATTGCTCCAACCCATCACTAAAGTTATTTCTGAATGAGTATACGTAAGCTTGAGTAATAAATTATACCTGATTTATATACACATTACTATTTTAACATGAATACTTCAACTTTAAAATAATTGTTACTTGGTAAAATATGAGAGTTATAGTTTAGTTATTTCATTATTTTGCCACTATCAGTTTCCTGATTTGATCTTCCACTGTCCTTTCCACCTACGTGTTCCCTACTACCTCATATGGTGCACCAGTAAGAGCAAGTCCATATTTTATCATTAGATGCTTTTACTTGTGCTGCATCCTGGGCTCTACTGTCCCTCTATATGAAATTATTCCTGGATGAGGTCCACCTGTTCTTTTTGACTAAATTAATCACTGGTACTTAGAAAGTTGTGTATTTTAACAAATTCTGTGGAATGGGATCTGAGTGGCTTCAAGGGTCTGTTTTTCTTGGCCATCCAGTTTCCTTTCTACCCCCAATCATATTTAAGGGCATTTCTTACATCCTTTAATTCCTTTTTGTATCCTTTGTCTTTTCTCCTTATCTTTCTCCTCATTTTCCTACTGTTTGACATTCGCATTGCTTCCAACACTTGCCATTGCCCTCATCGGAACTTTTAGACATTAACATTATTTCCTTTTACACAATGACCATTTTTTTAAAAGACCCAAAAGCTCAAAGCTTTGGATCCAGAGATGATTTAGAATGAAACAGCAGTTCAAAACAGCCTTAGAAGAAGCTGGATCGATAGCACAGCAGGTAGGGCATTTGCCTTGCACACGGATGACCCGGGTTCAATTTCCAGCATCCCGTATGGTCCCCCAAGAACCACCAGGCATAATTCATGAGTGCAAAGCCAGGAGTAGCCCCTGTGCATTGCCGGGTGTGACCCCCTCCCCCAAAAAATAACCTTAGAGAGACGATATATTAAATCGGATTAATTCCCTTGCTCGAGGTAAAAGGCAGATTCAATATTCCTAACTTGTTTAGGATATCAGCTTCTGTGGCTGGCAAAGCAAATCAAGGACTGCAGAACCCTAAGGCCTCTGCCCTTTCTTTGCTTTCATAGTCTCTCTTTCTATCTATTTGGCTGTACCTAAGGTAAATGTTAGTTTTTTTTCTATTAGGTTAAAGTTTTAATAATAATGGATGGTTGTGTATACTGGAGGAAATTGGCCAACAGGTGGAGTTTGATTAAGAGAAGAAATTCTGCAGGGTGATGTGTCCTCACATGCACTGTATAGCAGTCTTCCCCACAAACACACACATGATCATAATAGCAATAATTGGTAAGGTCCTTTGTGCATTTGAGGAGATTTTTAATTTTGGATGGAGGAACTTCAGATGATAGTTGACCTGAATAGGTCAATCAAAACCAAGAATTCTCACAGTATTTCATTTTGTCTCCCCAAATCTCTACCATGTTGATATTTCAATTGAGCATCTCTGTCTCAGTGGTGTTATTACCTAGCAGATTACCTAGTAAACCCCTTAGTGACTATTCATTTTATATGATTGTTCTAGCTTTATCCTGTGTCCTAAATAAAACTTCCCAAACAGGGGCTGGAGTGATAGCACAATAGGTAAGGCATTTGCCTTGCACTCAGCCAACCCGGGTTCAATTCCCAGCATCCTATATGGTCCCCTGAGCACGCCAGGGGTAGTTCCTGACTGCAGAGCCAGGAATGACCTCTGTGCACTGCCGGGTATGACCCTCCCTCCCTTCCTTCCTTCCTTCCTTCCTTCCTTCCTTCCTTCCTTCCTTCCTTCCTTCCTTCCTTCCTTCCTTCCTTCCTTCCTTCCTTCCTTCCTTCCTTCCTTCCTTCCTTCTTTTTTTTTTTTTGCTTTTTGGGTCACACCCAGCGATGCTCAGGGGTTACTCCTGGCTCTGCACTCAGGAATTACTCCTGGCGGTGCTTGGGGGACCATATGGGATGCCGGGGATCGAACCCGGGTCGGCTGCGTGCAAGGCAAACGCCCTACCCGCTGTGCTATCGCTCCGGCCCCTCCTTCCTTCCTTCTAAAGGTCACACCAGGTGATTCTTGATCAACTGTGGAGGTGAAGGATGCTGCAATGATGCTCAGAAGCATCCTTTGGTGCTCAGGGGCTTCCAGACTACACTCAATGATACTTGAGGGAGGGGACCATGCAATGTTGTGTATCAAATGGGAGCTGGATGAATGTAAGGCATTTACCTTAATCCTTGAACTTTCTGGTTACTGATATTTTTTCTTTAAATATTACTGAATGGAAATGAAGACACATACAATACAAGTATTTTATTTTTCTAGTGCTTCACTCTGGCATTTGTTCTGAACCATTTTTACAAGATAAAGTCATGAGCTGTATTTCTGGTTTAATACTGCTCATATTATGTGGCAATAACTAGTAAATGAAGAAGTACAGCCTTTTACCGTGAAGTCTTTGAGCCTTACTCATCCAGTGACCTTGAGGCAAAATTCCTGTGGTTGTTTACTAAGTAAAGTATTTTTACCGCTTTTGCTAGAGCAGATAGAGTTTAGGTGAGCACCTAGGACTTTAGATTGTCTAAAAGACCTAACATTCTTGGAAATCATTCCAAAGTGGGACAATTTTTTAATCTACTACTGTATTGTATTTCAGTAAAAGTTTCAATGAGCCATTCTAATTCCTTTATAAAAACATATGAAGAGTCATGTTCAAGATTATAACAGTTACCTTAAAATGAGCAAAACATATGGATAATGTCTTTTCGATATTTTATTGTTGAAAGAAAAATATTTTAGAAGGAAATAATCCGTCGAAAGTGTTGTCAGTTGGAAAAAAAATTTCTACTCAACAAGGGATAAATACAGAATGTGTGTATCTTTTTTCATTCACATAGCTTCAAGTTAAGAGCATTTCCCAAGTTTTTACAAACTTTTAAAATTACAAATGTCAACTTCTCTCCACTAATGTCCCTGGGCACCATCCCAGCTACTACCCCAGCCTGCCTCTTTGACAGGCATATTCTTAAGTTTGTTTATTATGCTTACTCATGCTTACAGTGCTCTTGACTATACATACATACATATACCTCACTTCTACACCACCAATGTTCCAGAGGGTCCTGACTCCTGCCCCATTACCTCCTGGTCAGGTCTTATCCTCCAATACTTTTCTTCCTTCCCTGTCCTTATTATTTCTATAAACTATAATAAACAAAAATGTGTCTGTCAAAGAGGCAGGCTTGTGTAGGAGCTGGGATGGAGCCCAGGGACATTGGTGGAGAGAAGTTGACATTTGTAGTCAGATTGGTATTGAAATATTATATGCCTGATATTCTCTTATGAATGACTCTGTAAATCACTATGCCTTAAGATATTTTTTTAAAAATCTGATTGCTTTTGAGTCATCTACTTATCCCATTAAGCACATAGTTAAAGTATCAATATTTTATTTGTTTATTTGAGTTATTTTAGGCATTCAAACTCAAAATTGGTTTTTTCTTGCAAAATTTACCACATATTAAAACTCAGTGTATCTGCCTTGGTCTGCAGTTCTAAAATAACCACATACTGATACATGCTTACAACTAAAAGTAAATCTAAGTTAACTCTTTTATAGCTCGATCTCATATTAAATGGTTTTCAAAGTTTCTCAATTTATTACTCCTAAAACAATATTCCAGGGAGTGGAGGAGGTAGAGGGGGAGGGGGGAGGGGTATTTAGGATCATTGTCAGGAAAATATGTAAGAAAAGTGAAATAAACAGGAACTACCAGATCTGAACTATGTTGCAATCACAGCAAAGGTTTTAACTAATCTCCAAGTGAGCTATGTAGATCAGATAACCCTTCACAATTATTTTATCTCCTTAATTTAGGAGACCAGGCTTTCGACTTCAACCTTAACTAATCTTTAGGTAAAGGCCATTCTCAGAGAGTGACCATGATCTTACAGCAGTTGGTTGGCTCATTTAATCTTTTGGCAACTCCTGAGCAAGGACTCAGCAGATATCTACCAGTCAACAACATTCCTGGAAACTGGGAGTGAAGTTCTCAGTTTTCTGGGTAAAAAGGCAAGACAGATTAATCTAAAGCATATAAAGTTACTGTAAGTAATCTTAAATATTATGAGAATCATTAAGATGCTATGATTTTCTGAGAAGTTGGAAACCATTGGAAGAGTTGCATAAAAGAATATAATAATATGTTCTAGTCGCTCTGCATAAATGGATGGAAAGAGATGAGTAGTTAATGTGACAGATTAGAAGGTGATAACGACAAAATAGCCAACTGTAACTGTCATAGTGGTCCCTTATCTATCTTAACTGCGTCCTCTCCCCACCACTTATAACAAGCTACCAGCTGTGGGCCAGTCTTCCTGGCTCTTGTTTCTACTGTTCTTGGGAATTAGTCTCATAATATGTTTTCTTATATCCCACAAATGAGTCAAATCATTCTGTGTTTGTCTCTCTCCTTCTGATGTATTTCACTCAGCATGCTATTTTACATGTCCATCCATTTATAAGTGAATTCCATGACTTCATTTTTTCCTGGTGGCTGTATAGTATTCCACTGTGTTGATGTACCAGAGTTTCTTTATCCAGTTGTCTATTCTCAGGCACTCATGCTGTTTCCAGATTCTGGCTATTGTGAATAATGCTGCAATGAACATAGAAGTGCAGAAGGGTTTTCTGCAGTGTGTTTTTGGGCTCCAAATTATGATTGTAAATGTGTATCTCATGGTGATTCAATTAAAAAAATACAGGACAGCCAGACAACCCCATATCACTAACCCTAAACAAGAATTTTAGTTTCTGATTTCTCAGAAGTGGAATCTTAAACCCATCAATCATGAATATCCAGATTGTCACTAGTTTGGTAATTGTCCTGATAATACCATGCTCCATCTCTAAGGAAAATAACCTTGTAATAACCAACCCAGTTTTGCATAATACAACTTCTGGGTTCTTGCTCACTTCTGCCTATATAACATGCGTTTCCTTGTATAATTTTTTTCGAGCTCCTGTACACCTGCCATATTGCATGTAACCTGATTCTAATTTATGTATTACTTAATAGAACTTGACAGGATATTTAAATTTGACTCAGTTGAATTTTAAACCTTTAACAGATGCTACTTTGGTAGTAAAGGTGAAAGTGCTAGTGTCTTGAATCAATATAGTGATTAAACTGATTAAATAAGTGAAGGCAGTGGAGATGAAAAAGCTCTGATATTCCAGATATCTTTTTTATTTTATTTTATTTTTGCTTTTTGGGTCACACCTGGCGATGCACAGGGGTTATTCCTGGCTCTGCACTCAGGAATTACTCCTGGTGGTGCTCAGGGGACCGTATGGGATGCTGGGAATCGAACCTGGGGTCGGTTGGGTTGGCTGTGTGCAAGGCAAACACCCTACTCGCTCTGCTATCACTCTAGCCCCCAGATATCTTTTTGAAAGAGAGTTGATAGGGAACCCCAGTGAAATGGATATAGGGTGTGTTTGTATCTGTTTGTGAGTATATGTGTAAAAGTGCGTTCCTTCTCCCCCTGTGAATAGTGTGTATGAACCACACAGTAACCCTGACAAGTACTACATCCATAATATGCTGTGGTACAACTAAATGAGTATAACCCTGAATGAGCACATGTGCAAATACCACAAATAAAGTGCGTGATCCCTGATGAGCATTTCTATTGAATATATGAGCACCAAAGTTAGATATGCAATACCTGGCAAGCAACACAACCAATTATATAAACACCAAAACCTAGTATGTGTGGCCCCCACTCATCCCAACAAAAGCAACAAAAGGAATAAAGGGAAAAAATAAAAAATAGCTTGTTTAAAAAAAGATAATAGCTGCCAGAAACAATAGTAAGTGGTTACTGTACTTATTTCTAAGGAAAAATATGGAATGATTGATCTCTCTCCTTGATGTCTTGAAGTCCTGTCAAAATCTGGTCCTGTCAATTCAGGTCTTCTTAAAATTGTGAAGATTATTTGAACCTGAGCACATTAGCATAGTTTTAAAGTAGTACTCATCATTGTTATACCCTGACAATTTTCAAGGTTCATAGGTAAGTTTAGGCAGTAATTTCTAGATACTAATGTGTCTCAAAAAGTGTAATTTAGAATTATATTAGCAGACACCATTGCACTGCCATCCCTCTTCAAAGCTAGCTGTCTATTTACAGATCCTATTTAATTTTCCACTATATAGATACATAGACCCCAAGTTCCATTACATTGAATTTGCAACAATATGGCTGAATTCCGGTGTGGAAATGGATGGAGGGCTGGTCTGTTTTCAAAATGGTATAACTTCTATGTCTCCAGTGACTGAAAGTATAGCATCACTGAATATTGGGAGTATAATTGAGAAGTAATCTTACTGTGTTAAGCCATTTATATTTTTTAGGTTTATTTACTAGTTTCCTGATCAACTTCCCCACCACTATTAATACCCTGTGACAGAACTAAAACATTCAGAAGTTAAGTTAAAGTACATTCTGGTTCCTAGGCAAATATTTCAGGAAAATCTGCTTTACTCCACAAGGTAGAATGTTTGTGGGTAAATCAGGAGTGTCCTAGGATCATGCTCTTCTTTTTTAATAGGTATCATTTGCTAATCTATAAACATAATTAAAAAGTTTGATCTTATTTCCTGCATATGTTCTCTCTAGAACATTTCTCTTAGAGTCTTGGTTCTTCCTGTTCCCTTTGTAGGAAACTTTCCACCACCGGAAATAATCACTGCGTTCTCCCAGGGATATGACTGAAAGTTTGTGTCAAGAGGTGGGGGATAGGGATAGTATACAACATCGGATGGGGATAGTGTATAACAGACTCCTATCCCTAAAGAGATAAAGCCCTTTTAGAAAAAGTATGACAGACAGTGGACATAGAAATTAGAATTCCAAATTCATTTGACTGTTCTTCCCAGTTTTCCAGAGACATAGGTTTTCCATTGGAAGAGGCCACTCTACCGGCTTTCTTTAACTGAGGTTTGGCCTCTGCTTCCCAAGAACCCTTCTTTCAAATCTCTTAGTCTGAATAACTCTCTTCCCAGAAAAAAAACATCCTCTTCCAGAGAGAAAATGTATCTGGTTCTATGCTCAATATAGAAATGTGTTACCCAGTTATGACCCAGCTATGAGGTGTGCAGTCAGCAGGCAGAGTCCTAAAGGACCTTCAGGACCTTCAGGAGCTGTCTCATCTGCAGAGAACAGCCTTGTTGAATGACATTCCCTTTAAGGATAACCTACATTTAATGTCCAAATCCCCTATTTTAGTCTAATGGGGAACACTCCAATGGATAAACCTTTCTTCAGAGTCCTCATTGATTGAATTGTATTAGACTACAGTGTAGCTCAATTTCTTCCTCTCTACCTCTTTCAATCATGTCTCTAATAAGCATCTAGCAACCCAAACTCTATCACAGTATCTGCTTCAAGAGAACCAAAGATTCAAGTTCTCTAGATACTCTTTGGATCCTGAAGTTATATTAAGTTTTCTACATTTTGCTAGATGCAGATGTTTGTCATTGAAATTAGCAGGCAGTGTACTGATTGGGAATGTATGTGGGTGGAGATCAAGAGAGCTTCCGGCTATGTAGCTCCATTACTCAGTGACCTTTTAAATACTGACATTTGTTTGTTTTTTTTAGAGATCATGTAATCAAAACATATTGAAAAAAATTGAAAAGTAATTTCCCCAATTAGTAAAGGATCATGTCTGCTTTTAGATATACTCTGAATTATTTCATGTTATTTGTAAATAAGACAAAATCCATTATGTTTCATAGTTATGCTATGATTCAATAATATAATTCTGTTATAGAAAATAAAATTAAATAGATGAATCTCTTTAAAAAGTGTTTAGCAGGACCAGAGAGATTCTAAAGCAACTTAGGTGCTAGCCTTGGATGTATCTGACCCGAGGTTTGGTCTCTGGCACCATATATAATCCCCCAATTCTGCCAGTAGTGATCCGTGAGTGCAGAGCTTGGAGTAAGCCCTGAGTTCAGCCAGGTATGAAACCCCTCCCCATGAAAACGAAAGTGATAAGTATAAATAGTAGGCTAGGGGCTCATAGTATATTGCTAAAGTTCATAGGTTGTGTTAAGTATAACCTTTTTACATGAGTAAGCATGTAACTTTTGGGACAGGTAAACACAGGTGAGGTTTTAAGTGCAGATACATAGTTTGAAAACTGTACTATATGTTAAAATAAATAGATTTTTTAATAGGATTAATATGATCATTCCTTAGTAGTTAAGAAAACTTGTATTGAAGAATAGAAATTATGCTTCAGAATTACAACCAAAGGGCGTTCCTGGGGCATGTTTCAACTGAGAGAGTTTTAAAGGATTAAATTAAACAAAGGCGTGTACTCACTAAACTTAAGTGTTTTGTTAGAAAATTTTGCATTGCTGAACAGGAATCTTCAACGCAGTTGTTGCAATGTGGTATCTTATAACAATCAGCAGAGATGACCTTCCTGTGTCCTTGTTAATCATTCGGAAGAGAGAACAGGGTGTGGATGTTCTTCTTCTGAGGTCATGGATAAGAAGAAATTAATGAGTGGATTTGTTTTTGTAATCCCATGAGGGAACTGAACTAAATTGCTGAATCAGTATTAATTTCTTTGGGTAGGAACTCCTAATATGTGCTCAGGAAGAAATCTGGGGGCCCCACCAACAATTCTTGGCCAACTTGGGCAGTGGTTCATGTAACCTGAGGATATAATGCCACTTGTATTGCTGAGGTCACCGCAATGATGTTGAGGGCATCCAATGCCTCTTCCAGTAGTTCTTAGGAGATAGCCTGCTAACCTTTTTTTGTAGGCTTACTGTTGGCTCTGTATTCAGAGGTCACCGATAGTGATGCTGTGACCATATTCATTACTGGGATCAAATTGAACAAAATTGTTGATTTTTAAAGGGAATGCCCTGTCACAGGGACAGGGTAGGGCGGGGGAGGGACAGGATAGGGGGGTGGGAGGGATCCTGGGGCCATCGGTGGAGGAGAATGGACACTGGTGGAGGGATGGGTACTCGACTATTGTATGACTGTAACACAAGCATGAAACTCTGTAACTGTAGCCTCACGATGACTCATTAATAAATAAATAAAATAAAAGATATGCTACCTTCATGGTATTAAAAATGCTTGTTTAATCATTCAGATTTGAAGGAACAATACAGAGCCTCTTAGAAAGGCAGTAGTTTAGGGAATTTATAGCCTAGAAACCAATTTTGCCAAAAAAAGTTAAAAGAACTTCTCTAAAAGACCTGACAATGTTCCCAACATGTGGCATTGAGTATGGCAATCACTAATGGTTTCGTCCAGTAGGTTAAGAAAGGTGTATTTACTTCTAGCTTGCTAAAGGATTTTACACATTTTAATATGAAAATGTCTTATTTATAATGATTAAAATCACTTCACAATCATCACAGATTGACTTTTATTGAGTGATTTTCAGACATTACTAATTGACATTCCCTTATGTAATGTTAGAACAAGTAATAAGAAATAGATATATGCTTGTCAAGGGGGTAGGCTGGGGATAGAAGGGAACCTGTGCACAGTGGTGGAGGGAGCTGGATACTGGTGGTGGGCTTGGTGTTAAACGATGAATGGTATCTCAGAGGTTGTCAATTCCTTATCAGAGGCAACGACCTCATATGGATATAATGCTTCATTTTGCTCCTTAAATTTGTATTTAACCTGTAATTGTGTACAATATATTAAAACACAAACTTTACCTTTTTTACCCTGGAAAAATATGTTTAATTAATTTAATATTAGACATATGTTTCAGAGACCTTCAAAGATTCTATGCTTGGAGAAACTGAGCCGCAGTCCTGTAGCAACTTCTCATCACAACACAATTGAGTATAGGTATTCCCCACTCTTCGAAAGTGCATGAAGAGTAACAAAACACTAAGGTGTCCACAAAAAAGCTCCTAGAAACAATAAACTAATATAGCAGTGTGGCTGGCTACAAAGTCAATACACAAAAATATGTACCATTCTTATGTACAAAGAAAAAATCAGAGGAGAATGACATCAAGTGGACTATCCCATTTAAAATTGTATCTGAAAATACTAAGTATCTTGGAATCAACTTAACAAAAGATGTGGGAGATCTATACTAAAATAGCTTCAAATAGAAGAAGACCTTAGAAAATGGGAAAATGGGAAAAATATTCCATGCTCATGGATGAAAGAATAAATATTGTCAAAATGACTGTTTTACCAAAACTATTATATAGATTCAGTGCAATCTCAATGCAAATTCAGACAACATTCTTCAAGGTCCTAGAAAAGTCAAATAAATTTGTATGGAATAGGAATAAATGGTTTTTTTTTCCCTTGGAGCTAAGCATGACCCTGTGGGCCCTGTAAACTCTCTTAAGGTATGGCCTTCTCCCATTGTTTGGAATAGGGAATCATGGTAGTATACTCAGGCTAACCCGTATTTGTTTTGGGGCATCTCTCTGCCTCTCTTTTATTTATTGCTCTCCAGCCTTTTCACTGGCTGGATCTCTTGAGTCTCCTGTCATGGTGAGAATCCCTTAGCAATTGACAGATATATTAGTGAGTCAACTGGGCTCAGCACTTGTGGTACCCAATGAGTAGGCCAGCACTCCTGACCCAGACCTGGGCAATCCAGCCATGATTTCTTATGGGACACGTAAGAGATTTCCATGAAAGTTGGAGCAGATGAGATAGAACAGTTAAATATTAGAGACTAGAAGGAAACATTGAATTACAAAGTTTTATGTTGCATAGTCTGGAAGAGCATGAGAGATCATAGGAGATTCTCCAACTCATAGTAAAGGAGGGAGTGGGTCGATACAAACGGAGGGATTTATGCATTAGTTAATACAGAACAACGAGTTTAATATTCAAAAGAATTCAGATTCTTGTAGCAAGTTTTCTTCTTGTGGAAACCTGGCACAATTTCTGCTAGTCTCCAAGGTCTTTTTAGCAGCTGTGAATACTAAGTGAGGGTTATCTATAATGGGACAGTCAGTCACAGAATGTTCTGTTTCTAATGTTTCTGTAAGAGACCATGAGAATCTAACAAAGTCTCTTTTGAAATATTTTATGAATTTGGCCCTGCTCTTGTCAAAATAAAAGTGATAGAGAGTTTGCACAAGAGTGGAGTAAGGCAAGTAATGGCTAAAAGAATATGGAGTCAGAGTATAATATAGTATGGAGGAGTTTATTTAGTGGCACTCTTTACTGTGGTAACTGTAATTATCTTGTCAAGATAGGAAAAGGTGAGAAAAAGTGATAAATTTCTCAGGTGTGTGAAAAAGAGATTTGGTGCTATGACAGGAGTGAGCTTGTCATGGATAATGAGAGGAGGATAGTGGATTTTAAAGCGGGACCCATGATCTGGAGGAGGGAAGATAAATGGCTCAATAATTAATAAGAAAAATATTCTTACCTGCTTGTCAAGAATTACTCTAGGTTCAGCCTCTGTGACATTGTCAGAGGAGCTTTTAACTTACAAAATGATAATCAGAGGAGAATGTTACAATTTCAAGTTTAGTGTTCCACCTAAAAGTCAGTCCTGTGCACAATCAAGTGGATATTGAGTTCAGGCTATAGAAAAATGGTGTTTAGGTGGTATGCACTGTTTTTTTTTTTTTTTGAGGAGGAGGAGGAGGAGGAAAAAAGCAGGAAATCAGTTTGGACTCAGTTCAGACACAAAGGCCCAGAACCCCTGAAAAGCATAAATATATACTTAGCCATAAATGATAAATCCTGGAAGAATAAACCCTAAGGCAGGTAAAACTTGGAATGATGAGGCTTAAGAGTGCCTGCCGTAGTGGATTTCAGAAGGGCTAATTTGAGGCAGAACTTTCAGGTTATTCTGGCTCTGAGTAAAGCTCTGGGTAGTAGGGAGATCTATGCTTGTTAAGTGTCACACATTAGTTTTGTCAGGTGCCTTTAATTTCTTGGCAAACTCTTTTTATGTTACCTAGGAACTGGAGTACCAGGAAGTATATAGATGATCCTGGATTTGTGGCATTTTACTACTGTTTGTGTGATGTTGGAGAAAAAGACTAGTCCACTACCTGATTGCTAGGATTGTGGCAGAACATATCTAGGAATTTAGTAATTTGTAAGGGCTACGACTACTTCGAGTATTTTTTTCTTTTCTTTTCTTTTCTTTTCTTTTCTTTTCTTTTCTTTTCTTTTCTTTTCTTTTCTTTTCTTTTCTTTTCTTTTTTTTTCTTTTCTTTTCTTTCTGTACTTATTTTAATTAAGAAACCATCATTTACAATGTTGTTCAACATTCCCACCATTGGTGTTTTCCATAAAAACACCAATCCCACTGTCATTGTCAACTTCCCTCTACCAATATCCCTAGGTTCTGTCCCACCCCTACACCAACAATCTGTCTCCTTGACAGACATATTTGTAAAAAAATTTTTTTTGTTGAGCGATAGCATAGTGGGTAGGGCGTTTGCCTTATACGTGGCCAACCCAGGTTTGATTCCTTCGTCCCTCTCAGAGAGCCCGGCAAGCTACCCAGAGTATCCTGCCTGCACGGCAGAGCCTGGCAAGCTACCCGTTGGCATATTCAATATGCCAAAAACAGTAACAAGTCTCACAATGGAGACATTACTGGTGCCCGTTTGAGGAAATCAATGAATAATGGGATGATAGTGCTACAGTGCTTTGTTAAATCACCATGATTTTCAAAGACATTCATAGATGAGTTTTATATTTAGTGTATTGCAGCGTCGATCTCACTACCAGTGTCAGCTTCCCTCCACCAATTTTCCCAGGTTTCCTGCCAGATTACTCTACCCCTGCAGTCTGCACTCTTGACAGACACCTTTCTAAATTTGGTTGTTAAAGTTTGGATTTCTTGATTCCAGTGTTGTTGACTCTGTGATTTTGATATTTGGCTATATCATTCCTTAACACCACCACCTTTGTACGTTTATCCCCTGATCTGATCCCAGTTGCTTCTCATCTGTCTCTTCACTTCCTCCCTGCCACTCTTTCTTTGCTTTATTATTGTAGCTTAGGTCTCCAGCTTACAGTGCTGTTGGATCACTCTCTCTCTATCTCTCTGTCTCTCTGTCTCTGTCTCTTTCTGTCCCTGTCTCTCTCTCTCTCTCTGTGTGTGTGTGTGTGTGTGTAACATGGCAATGAGCACTGGAGCAGATAGACCCAACCTTGCAAAGTGACCCAGAAGCAAAACGTCATAAGAGGGAGTATCGGGGCAAAGTTGGCAAGAACAGGGTGTCAGCACGGGATGTTCGGCCTTGAGCCTCACTCAGCCTCCTAGTCACATCGCCAAAGACACAGAAACTTTTATGTATGCTTAGTAGGTCATCCTAACTGCAGCATCTAGCCTTGATTGGGATTGGACTGGGGCAAAGCAGAGAGAAAAGATGATAGGTCAGTAATGCTGAAATTATGTGATTGGGCCTTCTTGTAAGCTAAGACCCTCTATAAAACATGTGTGTTATTCACAATAAAGTGAACAGCCATCGCCTGATCCTGGAGCATGTTTCTCCGCGTGCCCATCATCCTTTGCCCCACATCTGCCCAGACCCGATGCACGTGTCTGGGTACTTTGGGGAATAATTATTCCCTAACATATGTGCATGTTGAGGACATACACACACATATATGTGGTCAGGATTGGGTAGTGGAGTGTCTTGTGGGTCAGGTCATGACTTTGGTGCAAGCATGTGTAGTGACTAAATTGGGGTTGGAAACTGGAAGCATGGTTGCAGGATTAATTCTGTATCATGATTTTACTATCAGATCAGAGGTTTGGGCTTTGACGGTATTATCAGATCCAGTAATTGGATATTTTGTTTGGACATTTGGGTTTTGGAAGGTAATACTGTATCCACATTCAGACAATTTTTGGAGGACCCTGATTGCAATTAGGTTTAAGTTCTGTTTGGTGGGACAGCAAAAGAGAAGGTGATCTACATATGAAACAAGAGGATTATCTGGAGGGAAATTGTGTGGAGGACAAATCCTGAGCCAATACCTGACCAAATAGGTGGAGACGTTCCTGGAACCATTGGGACAAGTTTTCCCAAGTCAGTTGGGTACTGGAGGTGGTTGGTTCTTGTCATTCAAAAGGGAAACCATCAATCAATGTTTATAATAATGTATAGTATCTCAATCAATAAAAAATATAAAAAACCCAAACAAAAGCTAAAAGAAATGGAGAATCAGGGCATAAGAACATACAGATAAAAGCGTCCTTTAGATCCAGTACTGTGAACACTTGCTTTGTAATGCATGTGACTAGAGAGGGTGTATGGGTTGGGATTATAGGGTGAATGGGAGTAACCTTGGTGATGGCTCTTAAATCTTGTACCACCTTGGTTGAATTTTATGGCCAAAATGAGAGCATTGCATGATACGTTGCAGGGTTTAAAGAAACCATTTTGGAGGAATTTTTATATGAGGGGGAGTAAACCCTATACAGCCGCAGATTTTTAAAGGCTAGTAACGGTTATTTTTTTAGGAAATGTGGATTTATTTTGGGTGTACCTGTACTGTGATGACAAAAAGGTCACAGCCTGGGATTGAGGCATTCCAGATTTTAAGTGGAACTGCAGTGAGAATAGTTGGGATGTCAGGTCATTTGTAATGATTTTTGTGGCAGTACATATTTTGGAGATAAAGACCATTAGAGTAGTTTGTAATTTGGTTGCGATGATGCATCCCACAGGGAAATCAAAGAGGAAAGGAGAACTATAAATTAGTTGATAAAAATGAGTCCATCTAGTAAGCAGGCTAATGGTGCTATGAAGCAACCAGGCTTAGGTTGGCCACAACACCATAAGAATAACGGGTCAAGTATAAATTGGCCAAGTGAACTGGAGTATGGCAGAATACATGGCTTCAGTATGTTTCAAAAAATGTCATTTTTTTGCCTTCCACATCTAGGTTCACCTTAGATTTGCCCGTAGTGATGGAGAATGTAGGGGCATGGATGGGCTCTGGGTTCCATAAAAAAGGAGATTCCCTATGGCTCCTTGTGGCTTATTGTCAGGATCATGAGCTCTTGTTCCAGGATCTGGAAGTGGAGAAGAATCCTTCCTGTTTGGGTAGTAGGAAAATTTCACTTTTTTTGTTCGGTTTCGTTAAGATTGTCAGGTGGTGGGCATTGGTGATTGAACTGACAAGTTCTAGTAACAGAAGAAGCAGACACATAATCCTGTTGTTGAAACTCCTGGACACCCATTTGACATTAGTGCTAGAGGCCTCAGGGGGACGTCAGGGTCAGCGAGGCACTGGCTGTATGTGGCTGTAGCCATGAAATGAACCAGCATCTCATCTCTGTCTAGCTCTCTCCAGCTCTTTTTCGCTTAACTAATTTCCTCCTTATTGTTCAAGTCACAACAACTCTTATGTTTAAGAGAATGGGTAGAGAGGTTTGTGGACACTAATTCAGTTTTTGTAAATTTCACCTGACTTCAGAAGGATACTCGCCAATAAAATATCTTGTCAATATACTGTGGCCCTCAGCGTTCAGAATTTAGGGTGATATGTTTCTAAGCTTCGCCTAACCACTCTAGATAGGAAAAGAGTTTGTTTTTATTGAGACCCTGAGTGATCACTTTTAATTTACCATACTACCCATGATATGATATTTTAAAAATTATCATGGATGCTTGCTTCATACCTGCAATGAGGGTGGTGATTACGTGATCTCAGTGGTGGAGGTCTGGACAACTGATATGCACATTCCAATTGTATTCATGGGCAGAGGCAGTCTCTTTTGCCACCTTGTAGTTATTTCGTTGGTGGCTGCCAGTTCCTCAGCATGGTAACAGCTTGTTCTGTAATGCAATTTTTCTCCTCTAAGGATCAGTAAGTAATGAAGACAATGTGTATGCACTGCCAAAGAGATCAGAGGCCATGGCAAGATTCTAGAGCTCTTTGACAAATCCAGAGGAATCCTCTGAGAAGAGCTCATATTTTGATTTGATTGTGCAAGTTAGACTTAGAGAAAGGGACAGGAACAAAGATAGCTCTGCTGCCCGCATGAGAAACCTCATATAGAGTGGATACTGCTTCTAATGTTAAGAGGTAGTTTAGTCTTTTTGTGTGGGGAGGAAAACATTCATGTTGAAACTTAATACCAAAACTATTGGATTGAAGTTTGACCATTATTTTGTCCCAGGTCTCAGTAGGCACAAGAGAAATGATTTCCGCCTCTGAGTGCCATTTTAATGACACACTAACAGCCTTGATACAGAGACTTAGCAGTGAATCTCGGAAAAACAGCAGCTTGCCGGAGATTTCTCTGGACCCTGTGCCAAGCCAGTTTCACCAGAGCAGCTCAGACTTAGCAGGTGTTTTCTCTCCACCTACTCCAAATGAACCTCCAGTGGCCATAAACTTCCAGAAGGGAAACCCAGATGCACCGGACCAGGGACTGAAGACTCCAGGCCACATGATGTAGGGACAGGCCAGTCCTTCCTGTCTTCCCTCCCCTTCAGGATCCTGACTGTCATGCCCACAAACTGCCTCTGGGTGTCATTTAAGCACATTAACCAGCCTTGATACAGAGTCTCACAAATGAAACTCAGAATGGATTAACTCACTGCGGAGATGTCTTTGGACCCAAATCATTTACCCCAGTCAATTTTAGAATTCCAGGAACGCATGGCCACAAAAGCGGCCATGTGAAATCTCATGATATTCATAATAAGCAATAGAAAATGAACTATGTAGCATCTGCCTGTGGCAGGCAGGCTTGAGTGGTCGTGGGAAGATGTAATGGTGATGGGATTGATGTTGAAATACTGAATGTTATCAATTAATGTGAATAACCTTATAAAAATCTGTCACTGTCACTGTCATCCCGTTGCTCATCGATTTGCTCGAGCGGGAACCAGTAACATCTCCATCGTGAGACTTGTTGTTACTGTTTTTGGCATATCGAATACGCCACAGGTAGCTTGCCAGGCTCTGCCATGTGAGCTAGATACTCTCAGTAGCTTGCCGGGCTCTCTGGGAGGGATGGAGGAATAGAACCTGGGTCGGCCACGTGCAAGGCAAGCACACTACCCACTGTGCTATTGCTCCAGCCCCAACCTTATACAAATAAATTTTAAAAATTAAATAAAAAGAGATATGGTTCCTGTTAGCAAGGGATCTTTCCACATGGCTCCAGGATGCTGAGTGACAACCCAGTTCTCAGTTTTCTCCATGAGGAGTTTGCTAGCACACAGCTGGCCCTATTAGAGTAGTCACACAAAGCATTGAGTGTGGCAGGAGCCTGTTTTGGGGGGTGATGATATTTCCCTTTTCTAAAAACATAAGACATTAAAACTCTTGTTAAGAACATAGTTAACAAAAAAAAAGAATGTAGTTAACATTCTTTATTCTGATGGTAGCATCCTCCTGTGTTTTAGGTTTAATACCCAGTTTTGGTATTCCCCCTTTTCTCACTTCCTCTCTTATTCTCTGTTTTTTTAAACCTATTTTACTTTATGAATATGTTCATGACATTTGTAATAAATGTCTTGGGTAGTATGAAAAGAAACCTCATGGTTGGAAATGGACTGGGGGAAGGAAGTTTATACAAAGAGACACTTTTGAAGTATGGGGAAGCATATGGAGTCCGGTCATAAGATGGTGGAGAGGGACCTGGAGAGGCATCCTTGGATTGGGAAAGAGACCCTGTTGGGTCTGCAGATGGAAGAGGGCAGTTTTGCAGGACACAGGAGACTAATAGACTATCAAGAAAATCTTCAGGGCAACCAGGACATTTTCCCCAGGCACAAGTTACAAGATTTACAGAGGTCTGGTTTCTGGCTAAAAGCCATAAAAGCTTTAATGCACAGGACCTCAGACCACTTTTACATATGCCAGTAATAAAAATCAAATTTGAGAATGGAGTTAGTGGCCAGAGTGTCATTAATTGGCCATGTGATCTGATCTTATCACCACGTTTATACTGGGGCCATACAACACTGCAGTGACAGATTAGATACTTTTGTGAAGTGTTTGGGGCGTACATCGTCTCATTGTTAAAGAAGAAAACCCAAAAAAGAATCTTAGGGAATTGGAAACAGAGTTAGTTGGTTTGTGTCTTGGTGTTTAAAACAGCAGAATGGGAATAACTATATGTGACACCACCTAATGGTCAGGATCAGGATCAGCCCACATGGTCAGCCTTGTCCATGTCATCCCTAGAGTACCAGAGTCATCCCTACCAAAAGGATGTTTAGGGAAGTTGTTAGGCTGGAGTCCTTGGGGTTAAAATCTATTTTGGAAAAAGATTTGTGGAGTAGAGTCTCATGGTCTCTTGCAGAAACCCTGGAAACAGCACATCTTGTGAAACTCATGACAGATAACTCTTGTTCAGTGTTCATAATGTTCCTTGCAGACCAGCAGAAATTCTGCCGAGAGGGGCAGACAGAATGATCTCACTCATACATGCAATATAAAGAAACATACTAGAGAGATAACTAATGCTAAAAGGCAATAGAAATGAAGAGAAGAAGAATTTGTAGGAAGTTTGCCACTGGGGAAGGGTAGAGAGTAAGTCAAGGGTGGTGTCCCTAAGACAATGATAGAGTGAAGTGATCATTCTGGATGAGGACTAGGTACTGAAAGCAGGTAAAGTGATATGTATAATACCTTATCAGTAAAATTATTGTAAACCACAATGCCAAAAAGGGTTGGGAAAAAGAAGAAGAAAAAAGTGCCTGCTGCAGAGGAGAGGCAGGCTGCTGGGGTGGTAGGGAAATCGGGGACATTGGTGGAGGAAAGTGGACACTGCTGATGGGATTGGTGTTGGAACATTGTACTCCTGAAACCCAATAATGAATTACATTGTAGCTTTGTAATTCATAATGATTCAATAAATGCCTTAAAGAAATTCTGTCCAGAAATATCTTGCTACAAGAATCTGTGTTTCTCTTTAACATTCCTAAGATTGTCTTTGTTCAATGTGAGCTACTGTGTCAATCATTGTTTATATAAACGTACTGCCCTCTTTCCTACGATCCAGAGAATCTTCTGTGATCTCTCATGCCTTTCATGACTATGTGACATAAAACTATTTTATAGCTTTCTACGTTATGTTATTCCTTAATATTTACCCATTCAATCTCATACATTATGACTGTATATCAGTCTTATCAGTCATAGTCATCTCTTATTAGTTGCTCATCATCTGGTTTTTGTTTCGTTTTTCCTTTTTATTTTGAAGTTATTATTAAGGCACCATGATTTACAAAGTTGGTCATAATAGGATTTTAGGCATGCAATATTCTAAAACCAATCCCCCAACCAGTGTCGACTTCTCCCCACCAAAGTCCTCAGGTTCTTACCTACCTGCCTCTTTAACAGGTGTTTTATCTTTTTTTAATATCAATATTTCACTGTATAATCATTTCATATTTTCTTAGTTTTTTAAAACAAGTAGGATGTAAACCATTATGTTAATGATGTGAATCTTTTAAATTAAACATTATTTTTACAGTTGCATCAATATTAGTTTTTTGTACTCACTGGAGCAATAGTACAGCGAATAGTGTGTTTGCCTTGCACGCGGCCGACCTGGGTGCGACTGACCCAGGTTCGATTCCTCCGTCCCTCTTGGAGAGCCCGGCAAGCTACCAAGAGTATCCCGCCCGCATGGCAGAGCCTGGCACGCTACCTGTGGCATATTCAATATGCCAAAAACAGTAACAACAAGTTTCACAGTGGAGACACTATTGGTGCCCACTTGGGCAAATTGATGAACAAAGGGACGACAGTGCTACAGTGCTACACATTACTACTACACCATGCCCACCACCAGAGTGTTAGATCCTTCCACCATTAGCACAACATTGCTTCCCTCAACCCAGCATCCTCAGATCTGGTTCTATTGACTGTATCTCAGGGATCTTTCCACTGGAGACTGTCTAATCCCTTGCTTTCTTTCTTTATACTTCACATATGAGATCATTTAGTGTTTTTTTTTCATTTTTTTTCCTGACTTCACTTCGCATGACTTCAATTCCATACAAGTTGTGGCAAACCAGAAGGTTGCATCTTTTCTCATAGCTGACTTGTGTATACCACATTTTCTTTTGGGGGGGTATGATTTTACAGCAGAGGACATTTAGAGCAACAGTTGAAAGAAAAATCTTCTTTTTTCTTTTTTCTCTTCTAAGATAAAGTTAACTTTATCTGCATTACTCTGAAAAATCTATTCTTGTTGATTAGAAATGCATGTCTTGCACAGATCTTGAAGGATAGCCACTTTATGACAGTGGAATTAAAATATCATCTCACACCACAAAGACTGGCACACATTCAAAAGAACAAAAGCAACCAGTGCTGGTGTAGATATGGGGAAATAGGGGTGCTCTTTCACTGTTGGTGGGAATGCCGACTGGTCCAGCCTTTCTGGAAAATAATATGGACAGTACTTCAACAACTAGAAATTGAGCTTTTATATGACCCCGCAATACCACTTCTGGGAATATATCCCAAGGATGCAAAAAAGCACAGTCTAAATTACATCTGTACCTATATGTTCATTGCAGCATTGTTCACAATAGCCAAAATCTGGAAACAACCCAGTGCCCTAGAACAGATGACTGGTTAAAGAAACTTTGGTACATCTACACAATGGGACACTATGAAGCTGTTAGGAGAGATGAAGTCATGAAATTTGCTTATAAATGGATAGACATGGAGAGTATCATGCTAAGTGAAATGAATCAGAAAGAGAGGGACAGACATAGAAGGACTGCACTCATTTGTGGAGTATAGAATAACATCTCATGAGGCTGACACCCAAGGACAGTAGACACAAGGGCCAGGGGGATTGCCCCATAGCTAGAAGACTGTTTCATGAGTGGAGGGGAGAAGGCAGATGGAACAGAGAAGGGATCACTAAGAAAATGATGGCTGGAGGAATCAGTTGGGGTGGGAGATATGTGCCGAAAAATGGACCAAACATGATGACCTCTCACTGTCTGTGTTGCAAGCCATAATGCCCAAAATTAGAGAGTATGGGGAATATTGTCTTCCATGGAGTCAGGAAGAGGGTGGGAAAGGGGGAATATACCCGGGATATTGGTGGTGGGGAATATGCACTGGTGGAGGGATGGGTGTTTGATCATTGTGTGGTTGTAATCCAAACATGAAAGCTTGTAACTATCTCACAGTGATTCTATAAAAAAAATTTTAAAAAGAAAAAATGTTAATGTCAGGCGAAAGTAAGTGTAACAAAATGGCAAATTTTTCCCTAAAAGGGCATGAATGAGGGTTTTAATGTTCTGTACAATTCTGGAATTCTGTAGGTATTCAATAATAAACAGGTAATTTTCATTTGAGGCATAAAATAGAAATTAAGGTCCAGGACTGTGACTCAGCACATGATTTGCATGTGTGTCCCTTGGATTCTCTTCCTAGTACCATACACAGAAAGAGAATGAAAGACAGAATTTAGCATTGACCTACTACTTGATTTATTTTCACTTGAAAGTTTATTTGTGAATTTTCTACTTACAAAATCCAGTGAACGCAATCAATTATTTTCTAAGTAAATTGTTTTTACAAGTTTAGACTTCAAGAAATATTATAGTAATTGAACAGAATGTTCCCATACAAACACTTCGCCCAACTTATAGCTATAATGTTACATTGTTATCATTAGCTAACATTAATGCATAATCATTAACTATAGAACATACTTTATTTCATTTTAATACCATTTTATTGAGGTACCTGGATTTACAGTAGTGTTAGTTACATTTTCCATGGATACATAATTCCAACACTACACCAATTACCAGAGAGCCCACTTCCCTCCACCAGTGTCCCAATGACTCCTCTCCCTCCCAAATACCTAAGCTCAGTTCTGTCACTGTCACTGTCACTGTCATCCCGTTGATTATCGATTTGTTCGAGTGGGCACCAGTAATGTCTCTCATTGAGAGACTGATTGTTACTGTTTTTGGCATATCGAATACGCCATGGGTAGCTTGCCAGGCTCTGCCTTGCGGGCGCAGTACTCTCGGTAGCTTGCCGGGCTCTCCGAGAGGGATGAAGGAATCGAACACAGGTTGGCTACGTGAAAGGTGAATGCTCTACTGCTGTGCTATCGCTCCAGCCCAGTTCTGTAGACAAAATATTCAGTTCTTATGACTTTGGCTGTTTGTTCATTTATTATGTCTCTTCTTTGACTTATATTTTGAACAACTTTCCCTTTTATATTTTTAATTGTTGAGGTGGTGACACATATAAAGGTGAATAGTGTTGATCTGGAATTCCACAAAATTGTAAATTAATGGTAGCACTGTAGCACTGTTGTCCCATTGTTCATCGATTTGCTCGAGCAGGCACCAGTAATGTCTCCATTGTGAGACTTGTTGTTACTGTTTTTGGCATATCGAATATGCCACTGGTAGCTTGCCAGGCTCTGCCGTGTGGGCGGGATATTCTCAGTAGCTTGCCAGGCTCTCCAAGTGGGTTGGAGAAATCGAATTTGGGTTTGCTGTGTGCATGGCAAACAACCTACCTGTTGTGCTATCGCTCCAGTCTAAATCAGTGGTAAATCAATAAATTATCTTCAAGAGTTCTATCTGTTTACAGATATCTTACATTTAAATTTTAATATTATGAAGAGTTCTGTGCTAATACATATGTATTCAAAAAATAAATTACAAAAGGCCTCAGTGGCGTTCTCCCTCTCATGACCTGCATTTGGTGGTCTCGTCTGCTTCCCCCACCCTGGGGCAGATGGCAATGGGCTGTCAAAAGAAGGAACGAGTGCCAGGCTAGTTGGTCTTGATTGCAGTTTACTCCAATCTCATCCCCATTCTCCTCTGATTCTCCTCTGTATCTTCCCCTTGCCCAACCCCCTTTATCCACCTCTTGGGTCCTGTACCTTCATACTTCTTCCTCCTTCTGCCTCCCCTGGCCCACTCTTAACAGCCTTAGTTAAATCCCAAATTATGAGGGGTTTGGGAAATAATTACAGTAGGTGTGGTCATATAATCAACAGAGGTAAAGTCCTTCCCTCAGGGGAAGCTTCTTCTAGGACAAATTCTCATTCAGTAAGACGACTCACCCAAGAATGAATTCCACTGGGGTTGAGGGTGATCTTGGCATCCACTTTTAAATGCAGTGCTTTTCCTCATCCAGTATTCTATATACCACAAATAAGTGAAACCATCCTGTGTTTGTTTTTATTCTTCTGGCTTACTTCACTCAACATGATATCTTTTGGTTCTAACCACATTGCAGCAAATTGCATGATTGCATTGTTGTGGCCACATAGTATTTCAATATATATATATATATATGTAGGTTGATTCCATATTTTATATCTTAGCTATTGTACTAGTGCAACAATGGATGATGATGTGTGCATATGTGCTTTTGAGAGATTTTTGAGAGATTTTATTCCCTGGGACATAGATGCTCCCAAGTGGTATTGCTGGGTCACATGGCAGTTCAATTCTAAGATTCCTGAGAACTCTCCATACTTTTTTTTACAGGGTTTGAAAACATTTGTACCAGGAGTGGATGAGACTTTTCCACTGCATCCCTGCCAACACAGATTGTTCCTGTTATTTTTGATATGTACTATTCTTACTGGTCACATGTCAATTTTCTTCTGAAAACAATTATCTTTTACTATTGGAGCTGAGTTTAAAGTTTAATCAAGAAAATCTCAGGAAAGCATTTTAGTGAGTACTGAAAGTGATTTATTAGCGCATGCAGATTATTCCTGCCACAATAGGATTTACTTTGAAATTTGTGCTATGTGACTTTCATATTTATTTCAAGAGAATTAGGATCATGGCCTGTCAGCAGTACTAGCTTTATACTGTGCAGTGTTTTACAGCTCACAAAACTTTTCCATTTTTGTTCTATTTTCACATTTAGGCATCTCAGTGAAATATTTACTTCCTGACCAAACAACTGAAACTTTTTGGCTGTGTAGTTGCTCATGGACACTGAGTAAGTAACTGAACTGGGATAAGACTCTAGGTCTTAATTCTAACCAAGCATAAGGTACTGCAGTATCATAACTCTTCATTGTTATCTAAAGGTTTTTGGACACTGTGAATTTAGTTGCAACTGCTGCTAAGTGAAACTTGTTGTAGAACCCAGGGAAGGGGTCTTTGGGGTTCTCAGTCAACCAGGACCAGACAATGCTAGCAGGAAATAATGCAGGGATAACAGATAAGGAAGATAACTACATAATCAAGTTTAGGCAAGGAGTCCAGGTTATTTTGGGGAGGATGGGGGGCAGGGGTGTCCCACAACCAGTGATACTCAGGGATTACTTTTGGCTCTGCACACAGGGATCACTTTTGATGGGCCTCTTGGGACCATATGTGGTGTTGGAGATTGAACACACACTGCTGGGTATTGCCACAAAACAAAATGAAACAAAGCTGATTTCAGTTCTCGAAGCCAAGGGCCACATGTCAGTTGTTTGAATGGAGACACCAAGACGGTTTGCTCTGAAGACACCTCTGCACGGATTTTATAGCCTGCATAGTCCAACATAGGGCAGGTCCAACAGTGGAGGTGAACCAAAAGAGGCAATGAGAACTGTTAGGGTTTGTAAACTCCCCCACTTCATTTTCCCATCCTGAGCAGGAGGTCGGGGAGACAATGCCCAGAAATTTAAGAGACTGTTCTCTTGCAGAGGCAGTAAAAATGAAACTCCAGGTTGAAAGGGGCTCTTGGCACAGACAGACCCTCAACATACAAGGACTAACACAATACATTAGCAAATATAACATTTTATTTATGTATTATTAGTATAACAAACTGATAACACTAACATAATAGCACACTTCTACTTACAAAAATATCACCCAATTTCTAAAGATCAAAAATGCTTCTTATAATATGAAACAATTTTTTATGGGCCACACCTGGCAGTATTCAGGATTTACTCCTGGCTCTCCACTCAGAGATCTCTTCTGGCAGGCTCGGGGGACCATATGGGATATCAGGGATTGAACCCAGGGTCAGCAGTTTCCAAGTCAAGCACCCTGTCTGCTAAACTAGCTCTCCAGCCCCCTAAGCAATTTGTATTCATTCATACAATCATTCATTTGTTTTCAAACGCATTTGTTCTAGTTGAGTTTCATGGGCCTAGATCAGCTGCTCAGGGCAGAAGGTAGGAAGCAGCCCTAGAGAGGACACTCCTCATTCACAGGGCTCACACACATCTATATTCATACCCTCTCAACCAGGGGCCATTCATTTAGACACAAATAAACCTAACCCTAGCATGAACATCTTTGGGCTGTGTGAGGGAAGCAGTATACCTGTAGAAAACCAAAACAGACATGGGGAGCAGGCATGGGGATGTCTGCAGACATGGTAATCACATGCAAACCCCACATATACAACAAGCCCATTTGGCATTTATTCCCCCCTCATTAACATAATGACAAAACACTGAACCAAAGAACCTTATTTGAGGGTGAGCTGTATTGCTCATTCCTAGTAGTAGAAATTTAGGTCTCAAAATTCAGTTCTGTTCAAATTGTCAGTGACTTTCAAATGTAATTTGTCCTTTGCTCTGAAATCAGTTAGCCAAAATTAATCTAATAACGTGGGGTTTTCTTTATTTAATCAAATCATAAGAGAGGCCATAATAAAGGACTTTCTCAGATTGTCAGCTGGGGATAAAACAACTTCAGCTGTGGAAGTTTATGCTGCTGTATTTCTGTTCTAATCTGACTAACCCTGCATTTTCTAGACTCTTCCGTGATTAATTGCCTTGATAATTTTTCCCTCTTTTGATTTTTGCTCATGTATGAGTTTGTCTTTCTAATATGGTTAGGACTCAGGAAAAAGCTTTTTATCTTGGGTTTCTTCATTTGTAAAGCATTAAAGACCTGTTTTTTCCCCCTGCTCTTAGTAATATTAGAACTTTTTAGATCTAATCTAAGTTGGATAGAGATTTAATTTCATAAAATCACTTGGCAGACAAATCATGGACAGTGAAAAGCTTCTGTTTGGATGTGATACAGTAAAAATTAGCTTAGAATGAGAAAGTAATCTATTTTGTCACTTATTAAGTTAGGATAACAGATACAGAAAAGACCAGCGGAAGATTATCAAGAAATATTTCTCTCCAAGTCGTTGCAACTGCAAATTATAATATGAACCATTTAAATATTTTATATTTAAGTAAAACTGGCTTTTAATTTTAATCTACAAACATGCAATTGTTTTCTCACTGTGAGGGATTGAATCCGAGCCTCACAAATGAAACTATATCTTTGACCCCAGGATCTTTCTTTTTAAAAAAAAATGGTTTCTTTTAAATTTAGCATTGTAGTTCCAGAGAATTCACAGTCTTTTGTGGGGCATTGGTTTGCAAATCATGCTAGGCTTCCCTCCAGGCCCTTTGCTATTGTTGCAATGATGGTGGTCACACACAAGCTTTGTTTGGTACTTAGTATTTGGACACTGGGGATCCAAGTCCTGGTCCTGCCATCTTCAAATATGCCACTTGCACATCCGTAGCTACAGTGAAAAATATAAAGGCCACACTCAGAGTTGTTGTGGATGCCCAGGGCTAGTCCCTGTGATGTTCAGCCTGGGAGCTGGACCTGACGACTTGTTCCTCGAGCTCAGAAGTGCATGGGGGTCAATTAGGACACCCTTGTATTGCTCAGGGGCCGCCAGGACCTTTTCAGGTGGTGCTCAGGGCTTCATCTGTGCTAATCTTGTGCTCTCCTATTTGATGTATCTCCCTGGCCCCAGAATTTAAAAAAAAACAAAAACTAAAATTTCTCCAGTTTATTTTATGATGTTAACATTAGTGTGATAATATATAGAAAGAGTTTTAAAGCATGGAAGAGGAATGATATAGAGCACTTATGAAAAGCAGCCTGATGCTGCTTTACTAACATTTTAAAATAAAGGAAAGGAAAAGAAAAGCCATCTGACTTTATTATTTTATAAAATAAACATCAAGACAGTTTATTGATTATCAAAACTGGGAAGCAGGGAAAGTAGAAGAGAAACAGAAATATTTGTTTGCGATGATGGTGGTAAATTAAAACGAATGTATCATATGTACACTCTTAGTCATTTCCCACCATATTATGTATGTGTTTGTGTGTGTGTGTGCACATGCACACATATCCTCTCCCCCTCTCTATACCAAGAAAGGGCAGATGTTTTTGCACAATTCTTTCTGACAGCATTTTTGTGAATGTCTTCCTGATAAAAGTCTAATCTGATTACTTTATACCAGTCCCATTCACTTAGGAAAGAAAGGAAGAACTTTTTTTTTGTTTGGGGTGTGGCCCCAAAACAAAACAAAAAGCTCTACTGGGGGGCCTAAGCGATAATACAGTAGATAGAGTGCTTGCCTTGCACATAGCCAACCCAGATTCAGTCCCCAGCATCCCATTTGGTCCGGCCAACCTGCCAGGAGTGTGTCACTCCTGAGTGCAGAGCAGAAGGAAGCCCTGTGCACTTCTGGGTGTGACTCAGAAAGGAAAAAAAACAATGAAGAAAGAAAAGAGAAAAGAATGAAAAGAAAAAGCTAGGGGCAGGGAGATATTACAGTATTTGGGGTGCATGTCTAGAATACACTCCACCCAGATTCTATCTCTTGCACCACATGGTCTGCTGAGTACTGCTGGGTGCAGCCCTGATGACCCTCAAGCACCACTGGTGTGGCTGGTTGAATTTGCACTTGCTGATATGCCTGAGAAGTTCAATATTCTCAGACCCTTGCTTTGAACCACCAGCCTGGTTGGTTTAAAATTGCTTGGGAACCTCCCACCTAGCCCCTGACCCTCACCAAAAACATAATGTTCACTGCTGAGAATTCCTTTGGCTTTCTTCCTATATCATACATTATTTCTCTTCATAAAAAGGTCCAGCGATGTTTAAAGATTAGAAGACTGTAATATCTACAAGTTCTTAACTACTGTTTTCAGCCTGGAAACAAGGAAACAAACTGAAAAATTAAGACTCTTCCCTTTCATGACTTTAATTCAGTCTCAGTCTTCACTTTTAACCCATAAGTAATTTCTACCTCTAAACTTGTGCTTGCTATTCTATATATATTTTAAATTTCATGGATTAAAATTGAGTGTAAATTTATTTTGTTAAGTCATACCCTTTCTGGTGATGGAGACTTAATGTGTCACATTGGCCACTCAATGTGACTCAATGATAACATTTTGATATTTTATGATATAAATGATAGATATCATTTAACATTTTATATTTGACATGATAAAATGTCTTAAATAAATGGAAATAAATATTTTATGTACACAATATGTATATATGTGTAACTGTGACAGATGAATATTGTATATATACATAAACAAATTGTTAAATCACTGTCACTGTCATCCTGTTCATCAATGACTGTGACAGTGACTTAACAATTTGTTTATATATACATACAATATAAACAAATTGTTAAATATTATGCTATACTGTATAGGAAGAGTATGAATAACATTTTAAATATAATAACTCAATTAGGATAGTAAAACTACAAAAGAAGTAACTACTATATTGGCATTTTGTTCCCATACTATACTATATTATTTTGTACATTGTGTTTGTTTTTTGCACATAATTATTTATAAATTTTAATGTTACCTTGTTATCCTTTTTACTTTTCTTAACTTACTATGTTGAAGATTGTTTTCATTATACTAGCCCTCATTTTCACTATAGTTTTTTTTAAACTAAAAAGGTTTTTTTTTTTTAATTTGTTTATTGAATCACTGTGAGAACACTTACAAAACTTTCATATTTGAGTCTCGGTCATACAATGATCAAACACCCATCCCTTCACCAGTGCACATTTCCCACCACACTTGATCTTAACCAAAAGGCCGAGAAGCGATACATTTCCCACCGCAAACAACCTTGGTACACTCCCTTCCCACCCCTGCCCTGCCTGTGTGGCAAATAATTTCTGCATTACTCTCTCTCTCTCTACTTAGATTACATTCAATATTTTGACACCAGTCCCAACATTATTTGGAGTTTTCCTCCAACACTTAAACCTGCCAACAAGGCAACTTTAGATAATTTGTTTTCTATTGCTGGTCCACTGTATCACTGTATCACTGTCATCTCATTGTTCATCAATTTACTCGAGCGGACGCCAGTAACGGCTCCATTCATCTTAGCCCTGAGATTTTAGGAGCCTCTCCTGACTCGTCTTTCCCAATGATTGGAGGATCTTTCAGGATCAGGGGAATGAGACCTGTTATTGTTACTGTTTTTGGCATATTGAATATGCCACAGGGATCTTGCCAGGCTCTGCCGTGCAGGTGGGATATTCTTGTTAGCTTGCTGGGCCCTCCGAGAGGCATATCTATGATTTTATGGAACATGGGCAGGGAGTGTCTTATGATGTGTTGCGCAGCTCGCGTGGTCCAGGAATATGCTCACTCATGTGTGAGGCTCGGCCCGAGCATGTGGAAAGAGGCCTGGAGCATGGTGGCATTTGGGTAGTGGAGGTCGGCTGCCAGAACTGGGTCCCTTGGGGTGGGGAGGGCTCTCACCCGCCCCTCTCTGGGGTGCCCAGAATGGAAACAGCCTCTGGCGCAGAGTCTAGTGGCACGGTTATGGGAACCTCAATTTATGCTCCCTTCCAGGAGAAGCAGCTGTGAGTTCTGGTGGGTGGTTGATGAGGAGATTATTTGGCGCTGGTAGGAGGTGGCTTATGGATGTGACCCCTGGGTGGCCGGAGACTGGGGGAGGAAGCATTGCTGGTTATGAATAGCATATGATGTTGCATGGCCGCTTGCATCTGTGTGATCTTGGAATTTTAAAGTTTTAATCATTATGTTTGGAGAGATTTCTACCAAGAGCTGCTTGGTTCTGAGATTTGTTTTTGTATCTCTGGGATCGTGGCTGTTAGGGAGCATAATAGGTAGCCAGGAGGGCCATTCGTAGGTGGTGACTCAGGGTCCTCTTGAGGTAGGGGAGGAGAGGGACCAGCTCCTTACCTATCCCATGAGGCCCAGAGTGTGTCATCACTTCTGGCCCATACCTGGCTTTTCTAATGACTTTTGGAAGATGGCAGCTACCAGGCTTCCTGGAGAACAAGCAGAGGGACAATACCCATTCCCCTCTGGGCTGGCCTAGTCACGCTGGACTAATGCAAAGTCCGGAAGCATGTCTGCCAAGAACTGCTCGGATCCGAGGTTCGGTTGTGTGTCTCTAGGATCATGACTGTTAAGGAGCTTAATTAATAGCCAGGAGGCCCATTTGTAGGCGGCGTCTCAAGGTACTGTCAGGGTACGGAAGGAGAGGGACGGGCGACTCCCCTATCCCATGAGGCCCAGGGTGTGTCCTCACTTCTGGCCCATACCTGGCATTTCTAATGAGTTCTGGAATATGGTGGCCGCAGGCTTCCTGGAGAACAGGCGGAGGGGCAGCACCCATTCACAACTGGAGTGGCCTGGCAAAGGTGGCCTAATTAATGCAAAGTCCGAAAGCATGTCAGCCAAGAGCCGCTCAGTTCCGAGATGTTTGTGTGTCTGTCCTAGATCATTTATTTTCCGTTATTCACTTTGTATATCATGAAAGGATGCATGGCCGCATGAGCAGCCATGCAATTCTGAGAATCTAAATTATAAATAGTTCAGTTCCAGAAACATCTTTGTAGGGGGCTATTCCAGTGTGGTTTGGAGAATGTCCTGACACCTACATACCAGAGCCTTGCTTGTAGAAGCTCATGGTCGCCGGGATTCCATCTGGAGAAGGCAGGGAGACTGCACCTGCCTCATCTGGGTGTCCAGGTGAAGTTGGCTCGATATGGGGCCTGGAGAATTCTCTGGTGTTGAGGTGCCCACTGGGACTACTCGCTGCTCTGAGCGGCAAGATGGTGCCGGGGGCGGGTTCTTACTATAATTTTATTTTAAGTCAGATTTAAGATGACTGGAGCGATAGCACAGGGCTGGAGCGATAGCGCAGCGGTAGGGTGTTTGCCTTTCATGCGGCCGACCCATGTTCGATTCCTCCACCCCTCTCGGAGAGCCCAGCAAGCTACTGAGAGTATTGAGCCTGCATGGCAGAGCCTGACAAGCTACCCACGGTGTATTGGATATGCCAAACAAAGTAACAATAAGTCTCACCATGAGAGACGTTACTGGTGCCTGCTCGAACAAATCGATGAGCAACAGGATGACAGAGACAGAGACAGTTTTTCTTTTTTCTTTTTTTTTCTTTTTGCTTTTTGGGTCACTCCCGGCGATGCACAGAGGTTACTCCTGGCTCTGCACTCAGGAATTACCCCTGGCAGTGCTCGGGGACCATATGGGATGCTGGGATTCGAACCTGGGTTGGCCGCGTGCAAGGCAAACGCCCTACCCTCTGTGCTATCGCTCCAGCCCCGAGACAGTTTTTCTTAAATTGCTTAGTTTGTATCTTAAGTGGATATTGTTTTTATTGAAGACTCTTTCTGCATATAATCATGTGAATAAATAATTGGGCTATGATGAGTTATGCGGATACATATTTCACATTGCTATGATAAGCCTCATTTTTTTCTTGATTTATACAGAGATGGGGTTGATGTATAAGTTCAAAAAACAACATCAATTTTATTTTCTAAAAAAGTCATATTTAAGCAGTGCATAGCTTGTCTTACAGTGACTCTGATTCTGCCTCTCACTTGGGCATTTCTCCTTTATTATCAGTTTCCCAGTCTAATTTCATTTTGTGTCCAGATGCTCTGCTGGATCCTAGAATTTTGTTGTTGTTGTCATTGGGCCTCCCAAGCAGTACTCAGGAGGTGTGGGTCTTGGCATTTCTCAACTAGCTGGATCGAGAAATTGGTTAAATATATGGTCCTGAGGATGTGGTACTGCCCAGGCCCTGTGGCACTGGTGATACCTGGGCCACTCTGGAGGTGCTAGAGGCCTCCAGGGCTATAACTTGCAATAAGGGGACCATGTGGTGCCAGGGATCATATCTGAGCCTGATACATGCATGTACCATTACTGTTATACCAACTCCTGGCCTCTGGATCCTGGAATTTAATTTAATTTTTTTAATTTTTTATTGAATCACCATGAGCTACAGTTACAAAACTATAATATCATGGAATCTTGAAGAATTTTGTATTTAGTTTATTTTTTATTGAATCACCATGAGCTACAGTTACAAAACTATAATATCATGGAATTTTAAAGAATTTTGTATTTAGTTTCTTATTTTTTATTGAATCACCATGAGATATACAGCTACAAAGTTGTTCTTGATTGAGTTTCAGTCGTACTATGAATATTCTAACACCATCCCTTCATGAGTGTACATTTTTTACCATAAATGTTCCCAGTTTCCCTTCCTCCCTCCACCCCTGTGACCCCCTTCCCCACAGCCTGCCTTTATGGCTGACACTTTTCCTCTCCCACACTCTTTTAATTTTCCTTCTAGGCACTGTGGTTTTACAATACTGTTACTGAGAGGGTATCATACATTTCACTTTACCTCCTTTCAGAACTCAGTTTTTGTCCAGAGTAGTTTCCAAGTATCATTGTCATAGTGGTCCTTTCTCTATCCTAACTGCACAGTCCCTCTCCATTTGTGGCAGGCTTCCTACTATGGACCAGTTCTACTGGCCTGTGACAGTCCCCACTCAGGCTGTGACAACCCCTCTCCGTGGAACTGTGTAAACTCCTTTGCTCAGAGATTAAACGTTAGCAGATGTTGATGGGCTCTCTGGGTGGCTCTCTCTCACTGCCCACGTTTGGTGCTCTCAAAACCACTTCTCCACCCAGGATGGCTGTTGCTTTGGATGGAAAAAGGAAGAACTAGGGCCAAGCTGGTTGCCAGTTAGTTGCTGTTTATTCAATCTCTCGTCTCTCACAGCTCTCTCTAACCCTCTCTCTAACTCATTCTACAATGCTCTCCATGACTCCTCTCCAATCTCCTCAGTCACTCTTACTCTCAGCTCTGTCTTCTCTTTAACTTGCAACCCTCTCCTCTAACTCTCTGTCTCTTCCCCAATCTTTCTCAAACTCTCTGTCTCACTCAATCTATTCCTTCTTCTGTCTCTCTCTGTGTCTCTCTGCCGTCTAACTCCTCCAATCTTTTTGTCCGTCATCGTCTCTTTGCTGCTTCTCCTTTTCTTCTCTCTCACCATGCCTCCCCAGCCATGCCTCCCCATGGGAAGTGCAATCAAAATGTTTTTTCAGTTTTTTTGTCTTTTTAACTGTCTTCCTGTATCCATACAAAAAGCAATTGCTCTGAAATAACTAACCATGCAAAGGACAGTAAAGAGATGAGAAAGGCAGTATTTACAAATCAGAGTCTGATTAGGAAACAAAGGTAATTGACAGGTTGAGGGACAATCAACAAACACAAGCTCCCAGCAGCCAGGGAGGAAGGGCAAACTAATATTATCCTACACTGGTCCTTGTTTCTACTGTTCTGTGGTATATTCACATACTATATTTTCTTTTTATATCCCGCAAATGAGTGCAATAATTCTATGTCCATTCCTCTCTCTCTCTGACTCATTTTATTCAGCATGATACTCTCTATTTCCACCCATGTATAAGGAAATTACATGACTTCGTTTTTCCTAACAGCTGCATAGCTTTCCATTGTGTAGATGTGATATAGATCTTTATCCACTCATCTGTTCTTGGGCATTCGGGTTGTTTCCAGATTCTGGCTATTGTGAATAGTACTACAATGAACATGGGAGTTTAGATGGTTTTTCTGCATTGTGTTTTTGGGCCTCTAGGTTATATTCCCTACAGCGGTATTTCTGGTCATATGGAAGCTCTATTCCCACTTTTTTGAGAAATGACCATATTATTTTCATAAAGGCTGGACCAATCAGCATTCCCACCAGCAGTGAATCAGAGTCCCTTTCTCTCCACAGATACACCAACACTACAATGGTTATGTATTTACTTATGTTTGATATGTAACATCCTCTGTGGCATGAAATAATATCTCATTTTTTAAAATTTGCATCTCTCTGAGAGTGATATAGAGCACTTTTTCATGTGTCTTTTGGCTATTTCTATTTCTTATTTGCAGAAATTTCTGTTCATCTCTTCTCCCAATTTTTGGATGTGGTTGTATGTTTTTTTTCCTGTAAAGTTCTACCCAGTGCTTTATATATTGCAGATATTACCCCCGAATCAGATGGTGTTGGGTAAATAATTTTTCCCATTCCATGGGCTATCTTTGTATTCTGGCCATTGATTCCTTTGACATGCAGAAGCTTCTTAGTTTAGTGTAGTCCCATTTGTTTGCTTGGCCAATGGTGTTTCATCCTTGAAGATGCCTTTAGCTTCAATGTTATGGAGACTTTTGCCTATGTTTTCCTCTCTGTACTTTATGGATTCTGGTCTGATATCAAGGTCTTCAATCTATTTTGATTTGGTTTTTGTGTATGGTGTTTAAAAGAAGTCTCAGTATAAGTTTTGCATGTAGCTGGCCAGTTTTCCCAGAACCACTTGTTGAAAAGGCTTTTCTTGCTCCACTTCATGTTTTTTTTGCTCCTTTATTGAAGTCATGTTTTGTAATTTTCTTTGTATAGGTCTTTCACCTCTTTAGTTAAGCTGATTCCAAGGTACTTGATTTTCTGCGTCACAGGTATGAATGGGATTGCCTCATAATGTCTTTTATCTGTTTCATTGTTTGTATATAAGAAAGTCATGGACTTTTGTGTTTTAATTTTGTAGCGACCACTGCACTATTTAAATTCACTGAGTTATTTCACCACATCCCACCACTGTCTTTGGGCCCAGAAGGTTTCAGACACTCCTTTGAATAAAATTTCTTTCTTTGATTTTTCTGCTTTCAGTATTCTATCTCTATGTTTTTCATCATTCTTTTAGTATGTATCTGAGTATTTTTATTTGTACTTCTTTTAGTTGGTGCCCTTTGGATCTCCTGGGTCTGTGCGCATGCACGCTTCAGCTCTGGGAGTATCTCAGCAGGGATGGCTTTGACTGTTACTTTTTTCTCAGTGATGTTTTCCTGACCTTCTAGGACCCCGTTGGTTCTTACATTTTTCTTTAATTCATCTAACATTCTCTTGTCATCTGTTGGTTTATTTTGAGGCTTTCCCCCATCTTCTGCTTTTGTCTGGAGGTTTTCTGCATCTTTGTGCTTAGGGCTTACTCCTGGCTCTGCACTCAGGAATCACTCCTGCAGGGTCCTAGGGACTGTATGGTGTGCCAGGGATCTAAGACAAATGCCCTACTAGCTATACTATTGCTCTGCCCCCAAATGATTTCCTTTTAAAAATAGTCTTTTTCTAAAACTTACAAAGCACCCGGACTTTGGGCGCTTTATAAGCACAGTGAGTAAGGCATTTGCCTTGCACGCAACCTACCCGGGTTTGATTCCTCCGTCCCTCTTGAAGAACCCGGAAAGCTACTGGAAATATCCTCCACACACGGCAGAGCCTGGAAAGCTACCCGTGGTGTATTCATATGCCAAAAACAGTAACAACAAGTCTCACAATAGAGATGTTATTGGTGCCCGCTCGAGCAAATCAATGAACAACGGGGCGACAGTGCAGTGCTACAGTGCTATAAAGCGTCCAGCAGACCTCTGCCAAAAGTCTGGGAGGATATGAGGGTGGTACAAGAACTCATCTAACTTTTAGTTTTTAAGATTTTTATTGATACTTATTTCCATACCTATTTGCTAGGTGTCCATCTAACAAGCAGGTGTGAGGAAATTCAGCTGAAGGACTACTTGGTCTTTCAGATGACTAGTTTTTGGATTTTCTGTTGAATAGAAAATAGTTTTTCTATGTCATAACTGTTAGTATTAAAGGTTAAAATTCATCTAGTAGGTACCAGAGAGATAATACAAGAGGTAAGGAATTTGCCTTGCATGAGACCAATCCAGATTCCATCCCTGGCACCCCAATATGGCCCCCAAGCACCACCAAAAGTAATTGCTGTGTGTGGAGCCCGGAGTAACCCCTGAGAATTCCCGGTTGTAGCTCAATCACTTCCCCCCAAAATCAACTAGAGAGAGGCTTTGTGAACTAGATTCCCAAGGTCTCTTTTAGAAACTTTTGTGAACAAACTATTCTGTGAGCCTCCATTACAGATAACACAAAGGTCAATGCTCATTGTTTCAATGACATTTGCAGGCTCAACAACATTTTTACCCTGCTTTATGCTAGCCGCTAGAAAAGACTTTGCTAGGATAAACTGAATTTCTTTTTAATGTTTCTCTTAATAATTCTCTTTGTTTTATATGAACAAATCTGTAAAGAGAGCTGTGTATATTAATTACCGTGCTTCCTCCTTTCCTAGGGGCCAGAGCATCATTTTGGTTGTTTGGTTTGTGGCCACACTCAGCGATGCTCAGGGGTTTCTCCAGGCTCTGCACTCAGGAATTATTCCTGTAAGTACTTGGGTGACCATATGGGATGCTGAGGATTGAATCAGGGTCAGCCAAGTAAGGGCAGATTGTACCTATGTAGAAGTAAAATTTATTTTATAACTCACTGTCTCCATGCTATTCTGAAATATTTACCTGTTCTTGCTCATTGCTGATCTTATCAGTCATAGTGAGCACGTATCCATTTCATCAGTTGGTGCTGAACCCAGGAGATATGAGATAACTTCACTTGAGAGTCTAGGCACACCACTTTCATCTCCTTGGAAATCCCCAAACATAGCCAGAAAACTGAACAAAAGTCTGTTCCACCTTAATGGACTCCTGCTCTCACTAAAAGCCTGGGTCTGCAAATAGAATTTAAACCAAAAATGAAGTCAAATTTGAAGACATATGGGTAGAAATGGAAAGAGAATTCTTGTAGCTGTGGATCTCAGCAAAAGCCGGCAGAGTTCCCTAAAGTGAGAAGTACACCTAAGAAAGAATCTAAAATCTTTGGTTATCATAGCTGGCAGGGAAGCACGATGTGGTTGCTAAAGGATCCATGGTTCTGAAAAAAAGCTGATGAAGTGGAATAGAATGCAGACAGTAAACCACATTTTGTTCATGTGATTTTGGGATAAGTCATCTTGGCAATGTTCCTTATTCAAATCAATATTTATTGAGTGAAAATTTCTTTTCCTGGAATAGGGTCCAGCGAGTCTACCCCAAACCTCCCACAATGGATGAAAATTAGCAGAAGGGATTGAAATAACCTGTAGGAGACTGATACTCATAAGACAAATATTGTCAATAAAAAATGAAAACTTTGAATTTTTTTACCTGAAACAAGTAAATGTTTTTTTAAAAATAAAAGCCATTTTTTTTAAAAAAAACATTACATAAAACAGATATATACACCCACAGAAAATATATTGACACAAAAAGGTATTTAAGAAGTTCTTTCAATTCAGGTTTTAAATGTAAAAGGAAAGAACCTTATGCGATTTCAAAAAAGAATTTGGAAGAGGGTAGATGCTACTAACATCACAGCAAGAAATAGGAATGAAATGTAAACAGAATACAATTATGTGCCAGCTCTCTCTGGGCTCTTTTTCACCTATTTTTTTTAAATGATTTTTTCCATTTATTTGCTCTGGGCTATGACTTAAGTTTTTAATGCTTTCAAACCAGTAACTAATATACAGTTTTATGTTTTCTTTTTCTTATTACTGGCGATCTTTTACCTGTCAGCTTAAGGTTTTATTTTATTTTTGGTCTCAGGACTCATCACTGAAATCTATTAACATTACTAAGATTATCTCTTTGCCTCTAGGTCCAGTTTAGTTATTTTTAATTTAAAAGCTTTCCATAAATAAGAAATCTTCCATTCTTCAATGTTCACTACTTTTTTTTTTCTTTTTGGGTCACATCCAGCGATGCACAGAGGTTACTCCTGGCTCATGCACTCAGGAAATACTTCTGGAGGTGCTCAGGGAACCATATGGGATACTGGGAGTTGAACCCGAGTCGGCCGCATGCAAAGCAAACGCCCTACCCACTGTGCTATCACTCCATTCCCCCTGTTCACTACTTAAGGAGTGATTGCTGTGTATAAAATTCTTTATTTGCTTTGTTTGCTTAGATACTTTTCTTGCCTAATTTGTACAAATAATTTTTGCTTTTTGGGTCACACCCAGCGATGCTCAGGGGTTACTCCTGGCTTTGCACTCAGGAATTACTCCTGGCGGTGCTTGGGGAACCATATGGGATGCCGGGGATCGAACCCGGGTCGGCCGTGTGCAAGGCAAACGCCCTACCCGCTGTGCTATCGCTCCGGCCCCAAATGTCTACCTTTTTTTTAGCTTTTTGGCCACACTTTGCTGTTCTCAGGCTTACTCCTGTATCTGTGCTCAGGGATCATACCTGACTGGTCTCAGGAGACCATGTGTAACGCTGGGAGTTGAACTCGGATTGGATGTGGGCAAGGCAAGCATCTTACCCACTACCCTATCTCTCAAGCCAAAACTACAAATACATTCAATGATCATTTTATATCTTATGGAATGAACCCTTTTCATAGAAAAAACATGCAATTATTGAAGTTTCAATCTCATGCTTACAGTGTTGTTAACTGTAGTTTAGATATTTACATATACCAAACCTCTGATATGCCTGAGATCCCCGAGCCCTGCCTTCTTACCTCTTATCCACCTCTTTCTATTATCCCACACTTGAATTCTTTCCTTCCCAGTTTTTCTCATTCCTATCAGATTACTAAAAGAAATTTATGGTAAAATAACTCATTACAATATAACTAAGTATGTGAATGGCTAAAGTTATTTGAGCCTTCATATTTTGTTTTATAGCTAATAAGAGTGGAACAAAAGGGATGATGGACATCACTGTCTTATCTATATTTGTAGGGTTTATTTGGGTTTACTGTGCCAATTTCTTCACCTTTTATAGCCAACATTATTTGATGTAATGAATTTATGTGTATTTAACTTACACTGCAAAACTAATAAGAAAATCAGTAAAAATAAGATTTTTGTTGGGGCTGGAGACATAGTACAGGGGTTAAGGTATTTGTTTTGGATGTGGCCAACCCTAGTTTGATCCCCTGTACCACATATAGTTCCCTGAGGATCACTGAGTGCTCTCTGAGAACAGTATCAGGAGTGGGTCTTGAACATCGTTGACTATGGTTCAACCCTCCCCACCCTCAAAAAAGTGAAATTATTGGAGGAAAGTGAGAATAGGAAAGAACAGTAAATATGCTAATTTCTGAAGTAAAATATTAACTCATTTGTAATTCAGAATGCAAATTATTTCTATGAAAGCTGTTAATGACACAGAGTAACAATTTACAAAACCTAAGAGGAAAAGGTTGTAAGATTAATGTTTAAGCATGTTAGATTGGAAGTGTTTGCCTTTGAGGATTAATACTTGTTTCTCATTTCAATTTGGCTTCTCTAATTTTAAAGCACTTACAAGCACCGGAAAAAATCAACACATCTTTGGAAGCTAAGAAACATGTTTTCAGGTTTTCTGTCTCCTTTTAATAGCAAATGCTATTAGAGAAGATTTCACTAAATATTCTGATTCAGGCTGCTGACAAGGAATCCTCAGCACAAAATACTGCAACTCAGAAGGTAAGCTGAGAAATAGTGCTGAAAACTACAGAAATTATTTTTAAAGTACACAGTGACTATGTAAGCCCCAAGCGTAGGTCCTTTTATGAATCCAGGAAACCATCACTCTCAGAACTGCACTGGAAACTAGAGGGATATTCTAAGTATATAGTGTACTAAAGAAGCGTTTAGTCCTAGGACATCAAGCACAGAAGGCATTAAGAAGGAGTGGCATTTTGAGAAGAATGATGAAGTAAAGGTAATGGATCAGGAGATTCCAGTTCCCTTTTCATGCTTACTCCCAGCAATGCTGACCATTGAACTTGACTCTTCTACCCTACACTGGTGACTGGGGTTGTTTAATTTTTCGAAAGACAAATTTTCTAGAGAAGTCAGATGGGTATGGCACTTGTTGGAATTCTAGCAGGTTTGCAGGATTTTATCAGATCTATCCAGCAGAACTGTTGGACAGAAATGGGGATGGGCGGGGGGAGAGCTCCAGGCAGAGAACCGATGAGATTTTGACTATACAGAAAATAGTATTTTTAATTCTATTGTAGAGACTAAAAAATTAGTTATAGTGATATGAGAAACTAACCAAATAAATAAACAAGACAAAAAACTTTTGTGGTTGAGTCTCATAAGCTGTCAAATTCTGTGGCTGAGGTTGCTATATGGTTTTAAAATTTGTATTTTAGGCACTGTGTAGTTTGTAGTTCTGTTAATGGTAGGGTTTCTTTCACAAAATCATCCCAGCACCACACTCTCCACCAGAGTGCCTGTTTCCCTCCACCTTTGTCCCAAAATCCTTCTCCCTGTGCTTTTCTTCCCCCTTCCCCCTCTCCAGCTTCCTACTGAAGACCATTTCTCAGTTTCTTTTGCCTTGGGTATTTGTCATTCCCCTACTATGTTTATTTTTATCCTTCATAGGAGAGACATCATTCTGTTTCTGTCCCTCTTCCCTTGACCAACTTCATTGTCACTGTCACTGTCATCCCGTTGCTCATCGATTTGCTCGAGAGGGTACCAGTAACATCTCCATTCTGAGACTTGTTGTTAGTGTTTTTGGCATATTGAATACACCACGGGGAACTTTCCAGGCTCTACTGTGCGGGCGGGATACTCTTGGTAGCTTGCTGGGCTCTCCAAGAGGGTCAGAGGAATTGAACCTGGGTTGGCTGCGTTCAAGGCAAATGCCCTATTCTCTGTGCTGTCGCTCCAGCCAAACTTCATTTAGCATAATACTCTCCAAATTCCTCCATGTAGCAGCATATTGTGTGGTTTCATCTTTTCTTTGAGCTGAGTAGTATTTTAAAAACTCTTTTTGGAAAAGGGTAGCTAGGTACTTAAAGCTTCTAAAAAGTGGTTTCCACCCAGCCCTCCAGTTAACTCGCATTTTGGAGCCTGTAGGCAACATCGCCCTCTGCTGGACAACTGTATGCCCTGAGTGATGCTGCAGCAGCTTCCATTTTGACAACCTCAACCAGATTAGAGCCTTTCTCAGAGGTGCGGTTCCTTCTTGATGCCTATCATTTCAGCACCTTCCTGGAATTTACCTCTTTTTTTCTGGAGGGTTTTAACACTTCTACTGTAGAAGAAAAGATTTCAAGGGATTGTATCCAGTATGATATTGGAAACTCATAATTTTCCATGTAAAGTGATATACAAATTTTGATTACTTTAATCACTTTTCTAGTAGGAAATATATAGAAAAAAACCCACAGAATTTTATTCCTGTGATGCTTATGGTTGTGACTTCCAGAAAACAGGTAAATATGACAAATATATATGCATGTAATCTCAGTATGTCAAATATCCTGAAATTAATTGTACTTTTAGTAAAAAAAATCTCTTCTGCTGGAATGTATTTTTTTTTTTGGTGGGCACATCCAATGACTCTTAAGGCTTACTCATTGCTCTGTGCTCAGGAATTACTGCTCATGGTATTCAGAGGACCATATAAGATGCCAGGATTGAACCCAGACAGGTCAGCTGTGTGCATGGCATGTTCTCTATACAGTGTACTATCTCTCCAACTCCCTATTGGAATATTATGTATTTTCTCCTTGGGGAAAATGAAGTTAAAAGACTACAAAATAAAATGGAAGAAGGAAAGAAAATTCCAACACCTCAAGTCAGTCTTGAACAGTAACAAAAGGAGAAAGTTGTCTTGGCACCCTAGTGTGGTATGAAAAAGGACTCTGGCCCTACATGTGCAAATGAAAATTGTTTAAAAAAAGATTTAAAGTGAGCAAATGATTATGCTGTAAATACAGCAATGAGTCTGTAAGCCATTTGGTAGAGTGTTTCAAAGCTAGAAACTCTTACTTGAGGCAGATGCTCAAATAGATATACCAAATACCATCAGATTCCCTTGATATTTGTCACTTTGACTCTATCCTGTTAACAATGGTAATACGTAAAATACATGGATACATAGGGAACAATACCAACCCTCTACTCAAGAGCAGTGATGGTCATCTTTCCATTTGAAGAGGCAGAAAAAACTAACCACTTCATTAAGGTGCTCAGGATTCTTACTAACTATAAGGTGAGTGTAAGGAATTTCCCAGAACTCAAAAAAACAAATGGCAAAAAATATATGAAGAAAAGTTAACAAGCCATTTTTCACATTTTCTGCTGTTCTCCCTTCTCTTTCTTATTGTTAATAAAGTGTACACTATCAATATGCTGAAGATGTATATAGTTTTGGACATTCAGTATAAGAAAAGTACTACTTTGCTGTTTGCATCATAGTTAACCATCAAAGAGTATTTACTGTTTAGGACTTAAAAATTCTGTGAAAAACAGAATGTGTAGGCATCTGTTTCAACACATAAAGCTGAAGTATATAACATTAAAGAAGGGGAAACAAGGCAAATAAATTCAAGAAGTGGGATTAGAATATTATCCAAAAGGAATTATAGTCATATTGACTATTTAGGAGGAAATAATGGTAAGCAGAGTAAGGAAACTATTACATATTTGTTTAGTCAGAAATTGAAATAATATTAGAAAGGCGAAAGGCTGATATTATATAAGAGTACTAAATGCCTCATTTTTCATAGTAACTCCACTTATAAAATATTGAGGTTTAGAAATAAGGACAATGTTTATTTTCATTGTAAGTCCTATAGCTTATATTAAATTTTGATTATGTGATATATAAAACAATTTTAGAACTCAAAATACCATGATACCATTATGTATTTCTCCCAGCTTTTAAAATGAAAATGAAAACTATATATGCAGAAAGATACCAGAAGGTATGTAATATACACATTATCTTCAAGAAGAGGGATTGTCGGTAATTTTAATTTTCTTTTTGTTCTTTTAAAAAATGTTTATAAAATATTTACCCTTACATTTCAAGGTAAACTATTTTGTTTGCTCCTAACATGAGAAGGGCTAGTTCAAGTGTACTTTCCAGTTTACTAATCCTGTTTATATAAGATTAATCTGATCCAAATAATTTTCCTGGTTTTTCTCCATGTTTTGTCAGATTCTGACAGATGTTTAGAATTTTTTTTGTGTTTCCTCTAAAGTCTTAACTGGCTTATTAATTGATCTCCAGTGGACAAAAGTCAGATTCTTCCTTTGCTCTGTGTCATTCTTAAAGTCAGGACATAACAAGTGCTGAATTTCCTTAGTGGATTTTTTTCCTCTTCAATTTGATTCTTTTCATTAGATTTTTCCTTTTCCCCAAACAAGCAGCTATCTTACCTAGGCTCACATTCATTAGTTATAAATTTATTATATCATTCCACAGGCCAAAGCTCTGAGTTTCATGACATTATTTTTATGAGTCATAAGTCCATTATGCCTAATTTGTTACCTTAGGTATAGTCTCAGTACCTTTTTACCTTAGGAAGTCAGATCACAAACTGACAGTATAAAATCCCTAGCCGAAAATCTCTAGGCAATCCTGCACAGGTTGTTTGATGTTTTGAGAATGGGATGTTTTTCTTTCCAAAAATGTCTTTGTGTGAACTCGAAACTTTCCATTTTCATTTGTAAGACTTGGTTAGGTGTTACCTGTGTCTTTCCAACTTCTTTATAAAGATATGAAATATCAGTGCTCATTTGACTGTGGAGAGTGGTAAATCTAAACCTGTATTTTAAAAGTAATTTTTATTGAGGTACTAAGACTTACAGTACTACTAGTTATTCTTTTTATGGTTGCATCATTACAACACCATACCCTTTGCCACTTGCACCCACTTCCCTTCACCTGTTCCCCAAGGGCCCTCCAAGCCACCCTTCCTACCATGAAAACTCAATTATATGTACAAAATCTCCAGTTCTAATGACTTTGGCTATTTGTTGTTCCCTTAATATGTTTCTTTATATCCACACATGAGAGAGCTTTTTTTTTCTTATTGTGGAGGTGGTGACACTTATACACATATAGATGTATAAAGCTAAACTCCTGAAACTCCACAAAATTATAAATCAATGATAAGTTGCTAAAATTCTTTTGAATTCTTTACCTTTTTTTAAACAGGTACTACATTTTTAAGATGAATAGCGGGGCTGGAGTGATAGCATAGTGGCTAAGGCATTTGCCTTGCACGCGGCCAACCCGGGTTTGATTCCCAGCATCCCATATGGTCCCCCGAGCACCACCAGGAGTAATTCCTAAGTGCAAAGCCAGGAGTAACCCCTGTGCATTGCTGGGTGTGACCCAAAAACCAAATATAAATAAATAAATAGATAAATAAATAAAAAAATAAAAATGAATAGCCTGAGTCGTTCTATACAGATACATTTTATAATGTAAATGAAATTGATAACTCCTACAAATGTACACTTAGTAAGAGAAGAGGAGAATTAAGAGAATTTAAAAAATTTTTTTTATTGAGTCACCATGTGGAAAGTTACAAAGTTTTCAGGTTTATGTCTCAGTTATACAATGCTCGAACACCCATCCCTTCACCAGTGCACATATTCCACAACCAAGAATCACAGTATAGCTCCACCCCATCCCCCCACACCCCTAGCCCCCCCACACCCCTAGCCCTCCCCACCACCCCTAGCCCCCCCTTGCCTGTGTAACTGATAAATTTCACTTTACTTTCACTTTGATTGCATTCAATATTTCAACAAAACTGGTTAAGGAAACTCTGGTACATATACACAGTGGAATACTATGTAGCTGTCAGAAAACACGAAGTTATGAAATTTGCATATAAATGGGTCAACATGGAAAGTATCATGTTGAATGAAATGAGTCAGAAAGAAAGAGACAGGCATAGAAAGAGAATTTTAAGGGAAAATATAAGTAGGTCTATAAAAAGCTAAGTAGGTCTACTATTTTATACTGAATTTTATAAACTACTACTAAAATAAAGCATTTTATCCTAAAAAGGGAATATTAGCTTTATGTTGGAAAATATTATATTTAAAATAATGCTTAAATGTCTGTATTGTAGCACTGTAGCACTGTCGTCCCATTGTTCATAGATTTGCTCAAGCGGGCACGAGTAGCGTCTCCATTGTGAGACTTATTGTTACTGTTTTTGGCATACTGAATATGCCACGGGTAGATTTCTAGGCTCTGCTGTGCTGGTGGGATACTCTCAGTAGCTTGCTGGGCTCTCTGAGGGGATGGAGGAATCGTACCTGGGTCGGCTGCGTGCAAGGAAAACGCCCTTCCCGCTGTGCTCTCGCTCCAGTCCAATGTCTGTATTGTCACTGTCACTGTCATCCCGTTGTTCATTGATTTGCTCGAGCAGGCACCAGTAACGCCTCCATTGTGAGACTTGTTACTGTTTTTGGCATATCAAATTCGCCCAGGGGAGCTTGCCAGGCTCTGCTATGCTGGCGGGATACTTTCGGTAGCTTGCTGGGCTCTCTGAGGGGATGGAGGAATGGAACCCGGGTCGGCTGCATGCAAGGCAAATGCCCTACCCGCTGTGCTATTGTTCCAGTCCAATGTCTTTATTACTAAGTGAAATTTATAATAAAAATATATATCTATAAAAATCACCTGAATAGACAGATCATTCAATATAAACGAAATGTTAATTCATTACTAAAAAAGTATAAAAGCCCTTAGCGAGCTGGGACTAAACAGACCTTTTTATTTTGTTTATTTATTTATTTTTGCTTTTGGGGTCACATCCGGTGATGCACAGGGATTACTCCTGGCTCATACACTTAGGAATCACCCCTGGCAGTGCTCGGGGGACCATATGAGATGCTGGGAATTGAACCCTGCTCGGCTGCGTGCAAGGCAAACGCCCTACCTGCTGTGCTATTGCTCCAGCCCCTAAACAGATCTTTTTAAATCTAGTAGAGGACAACCATAAGTGCCATGAGTGAATGCCATACTCAGTGGCAAAGTGCTGAGAAGTTTGTCTTGTCTCTTGAAGAAGCTACTTTGATGCCTGCAAAACTCTTTTAATATTATGGATTCCTAATCTGTTGCCTGTCCATTGAAACTCTATAGTTTTTTCAAATTTGAATGATAATATTAACTGTCTCATCATCTCATTTCCATACCCTCCTACTATGAAAGAAAAATGTTCCACTTTCAGCAGTGCATACCTAGGGACTATCAAAACTGAGTGTTGGGTGTCATTACGACTAACTATAATCCACCAAAGATGGGAAAAGAACACACTTTTTGAGTGCCCTAGGCAAGCCAGACTCTAGCTGGAACTACCTGATGATACTTTTCTGACTATTAATTAATAGGACTCAAATAAACTAATCATGTCAGATCTAAGGATTAATTTTTATATATCCAGAATTTTAGTTTTAATTTTCAGTGAAGAAAACACTTTGAAACTCTTTTTCTCACATATTTTCACCTCCACCCTGCACTCCCCCAGTGAACAAGCAAGTATTTATTTTCACAAGTACTCTTTTGCTTATGAACTTAATAGATTTAACTTTGTAAATTTTTAGCTTGTGACAGTTTTTATTTAATTCTTTGACATCTCTAATGTTTACGCAGTTCTCCTGTATTTTAATCACATAATTATTTATGAAATCTGTTCAAAATGTCATTAGTAATAATTATTAATAATTAGTAATAGTAATTAGTACTAATCAGAGTCTCCTTTCTTGCCTCAATTGTGGAACTTCTGCCTAAACTGGTTTTCCATGTTGTGAACTGTCTGCCTAAACCACTCCAACTTCTTATGTTGGATGGAAACTATATTCAAAATTTTAGAACACTGATAAGCACTCTTCAAAAGCTGCTTTTTTGACTTATACACTCTCTGACAGTGAATATCAGATCAAGAAAGACTTGTTTGTCATACTAACAAACCTTTCTGCTTCAACTGAACTGCCATATCTTACAAATTACTTATTTTCTGGTGGTACTGAATTACTCATGATCCTCCATGAAAATATGTCAACATCTCCCATGTAAATCACATCATTTTTAAAAAACTTTCTATACCTGAACTCAGTCTTACAGGTTGAAAATGATTTCACCTATTGTTGTATCAGACAGAGTCCTAAGAGGAAACAGATGGCAAACAAATGAGGGTGATTTAATGAGGGTTTATTTATAAAGGGTTTAATTATAATATAGGTGAGTCAAGAGATCTGCAAAAGATAGTACAGGAATGCAAGACCAGAAACTGCAGGTACTACCACAAGATCCGGAAACTTGAGAGGAGGTTGCTGTTACTGGAAACTAGAATGAAAGAGAATCCTTACAGGATTCACTTGAGAGGAACTCACCTTCTGCAACAAGGTGAGCCCAAGCTTCCCGTGTAGGGAGTGTAATGGGAATAAAACCCGATAGTTGCCTTTTCCCATCAGATATCCCCCTCTGCATTTGCTAACTCCTGTGGCCTGTCTTCCGTACTATACAGATCAGTTTCTTGATGTAGAGATCAGTAAGGAAAAGGATATACAAAGGATAGAAATGAATCTGGAGGAGGATAGAGAGAGAGTACAGGGGTTAAAGTAATTGCTTTGCATGAGACAGATCTCCATTTCTTCTATCCCCAGCATCGCATATGGTCCACTAAGCACTCCCAGGAGTAAGCCCGGAGCACAGCCAGGTGACACCCCCCACACTGCCAAAACCTAAATAAAAGTAAAACTGATCTGGAGGGCAATGAAAAACTACCCAGCACAGGTATTATTCCAAACATCATGGGCACAGGACTGTCTTGTGGACTGTCTTCTCTTTTTCCTCATGCAGGCTTATCTGATTGACATCCCCAGTAAGCAGAATATCTCAAGGGAAGTGATTGCTTTTTCCAGCTTTGGAACAACCTCGCCTAGAACCTAGGAGGTTTGCAGTGAATTTAGCTAAGCTGATACACCTTTGTTACGATTCTTCCCCTCACTTTGTGAGTGCCCTTCTTTTTTTTAATTTTTTCTAGTTTGTTTTATTTTTTATTTTTATTTTTTAAAAATTTTTTTATTGAGTCACCATGTGGAAAGTTACAAAGTTTTCAGGTTTAAATCTCAGTTATACAATGCTCGAATACCCATCCCTTCACCAGTGCTCATATTCCACCACCAAGAATCCCAGTATAGCTCCACCCCGCACCCCACACCCCTAACCCCCCCACGCCCCTAGCCCCCCACCCTTAGCCCCCCCCCGCCTGTGTAACTAATAAATTCCACTTTACTTTCAGTGAGTGCCCTTCTTGAATGAACAAATCTTGATGACTGTGTACCTGGTGCCACTCTCTTGGCTCAGACATAACTTCACTATTCATCGTCAGAACACTAAGGTTTGGAAATGAGGTGGGAACTTGCTGTCAAAGCCCACCCTAGGGGCTTTCCTCTGCTTCACTTTGGCATCTGTCAGAACTTTCCCACTAGGTGGACTTTTGCTGCCATCTTCTGGTTTCCTGTCACAGCAACAGACTCATCAAAAAAATTGAACCAGGTTGCATTTCTCCAGAGGAGTGGAAGCCCAGGAGGAGTGGAAGCAGTAGACTTTATTTTTTAAATTTTAATTTAAAAAATTTGGACCACTCCTGGTAATGCACAGGGCTAACTCATGGTTCTGTGTTCAGGGATCACTCCTGGTGGGCCGTGGGGACCATACAGGGTGCCTGGAATCAAACTTGGGTCAGTTACGTGCAAGGCCATCATTGCCCGATCCACTGTACTCTGTCCTCAGTAGACTTTATTTATTATTATTTTCTTTCACTTTTTGGTTTTAAGGCCACACACAGCAATGCTCAGGGGTTACTCCTGGCTCTGCACTCAGAAATTGTCCTGGTGGTGCTCAGGGGACCAAATGGTATGTCTGGGATCGAACCCAGGTCAGCCAGATACTTGGCAAGTGCCTTATCTGCTGTACTATTGTTCCAGCCCCTAGGCTTTATTTGTAAAAGAAGAAAAAAAAGCAAACTTCACTGACCCTAGTTCCTTGTTAGTCTGAGGGCAAGAAAATCCAGTATTTCAAGAAGCAGTAAAATAAAACTGTCTACTCTTAAATTACCAAAGACTAAATCTGGATTTCATTCTATTATAGTATTTCTTTCATTTCTTTTTATTAACGATATTTAATTGATAGTTATGAATGGTTGTGTTTTAGGCATATAATATTTCAACACCACCTGTGTCAGCTTCCCTCCACCAGTGTTTCTATATTCCCTCCCCACCCCAACACCCACCTCATCCCTGCCTGTCAACTTGACAGGCACATTACAAAGTTTCAGCTTAGATCTCATGTTTTCAGTGTGTGGAGTCCATGTTTTGGCTGTATAGCTGCAACCATCTCCCCATCTCTCCACTGATTTATGTACTGTGACTGCAAGCATATCCTTGCATGCATAAACAAAGATACAACATATTTCCCTGTCACATTCTCTATTTTTTTTATTGAATCACTGTGAGATAGTCCTTTACAAAGCTGCTCATGATTAGGTTTCAGTCATATCGTGTTCTAACACCCTTCCTCCCGCCACTTCACCAGTGTACATTACCCAGCACCAATGTCTCCAGTCTCCCCTTCATCACCCCACACCCGCCCCCAGCTCGCCTCTATCACAGGCACTTTTCTTCTCTCTCTCTCTCTATCTATCTCTATCTCTCTCTCCTTCTCTTTCTCTTTCTCTTTCTCTTTCTCTTTCTCTTTCTCTTTCTCTTTCTCTTTCTCTTTCTCTTTCTCTCTCTCTCTCTCGGCATTGTGGTTTGCAATACAGACACTGAAAGATCATACATATCTATTTACCTACTTTCAACACTCAGTTCTTGTCCATTGTGATCATTTCCAGCTATTGTCATACTGGTCCCTTCTCTATTCTAACTACCCTCTGCTCTCCACCACACACACTTGTGGAATATTCCAAACATTGACCAGTCCTCCTGGCACCCGTTTTCTCTGGCCTTGGATATATGTATCTTATTATATTTTTTATATCCTGAAAATTGACGCCATTGGGCTACACTAGCACTCAGCAGGGACAAATGAAGACGTTACTGGCACCCGCTCGAGCAAATCGATGAACAATGGGATGACAAGTGAAAAGTGATACAAGTGATCCTGCAAATGAATGCAGTCATTCTCTATCTGTCCCTCTTCTTCTGTCTCATTTCACTCATAATGATATTCTCCATGTCCATCCATTTTTATTCCTGCCACACTCTTTTTTTTATTAGTGACTCACCATGAGTTACAGTTACAAACTTGTGAACTTTCATGTTTGCATTTTGTTTATATCCCTCCACCAGTGCCCAGTCCCCTCCACCAATGTTCCCAGTATCCCTCTCACCCTCCCACCCCATCCTCCCCACCCCACCCCACCTCTGTGGCAGGGCATTCCCCCTTGTTCTCTCTCTCTCCTTTTGAGTATTGTGGTTTGCAACAGAGGCACTATGTGGCCATCGCCTGCCACACTCTTGAGTTGTTGCCTACAGGGCAGGAACTGGTTTATGTATTTTAGTTTGCCTTTGGGTTTTGTTTTGTGACCACACCCATGGTGTTCAGGGTCTATTCCTGGTTCTGTGCTTGGGTGTTATTTCTGGCTATGCTCAGGGGACCAAGCAGTTCTGGATATTGAAATGGAACCTCCTACTTCCAAAGTCAGTGCTCAATCCATGGAACTATCTATTTCCTGGATTATGGTTTTTTTTTTTTAAAAACTGTTTATTTTTATTGTGGTAAAACACACACCATATAAAATTTACTGATTTAGCCCATTTTAAGTATATTGTTTAATGGCATTAAGTGTACTCACACAACCATCACCAACTACTATTTATCTAAAAAAACTTTCTCATCATCTCAAGTAGAAGCCCTGTAACCACTGGGCAGCAGTCTCCAGGCTCTCCCCCAAAACTCTTCCCTTCACAAACATCATTCTACCTTCTATTTCTATGATTTTGACAAGGAAATTCAAATAAGTGAAATCATATAATATTTGCACTTCTCTGAATTTTTTTATGAAACATGATATTCTCAAAGTTTATTTGTATCGTGTCAAAAGTTCTCTTTTTTTATTAGTTTATTTTTAATTAGAGAGTCATCGTGAGGGTACAGTTACAGATCCATACATCTTTGTGCTCATGTTTCCCCCATACAAAGTTCGATAACCCATCCCTTCACCAGTGCCCATTCTCCACCACCTGTAAACCCAACATCCCTCCCCCCCTCCCCAGTCCTGTCTCCCCCCACCCCACCCTGCCACTATGGCAGGAAATTCCCTTTTGTTCTCTCTCTCTGATTAGGTGTTGTGGTTTGCAATAAAGGTGTTGAGTGGCCATTGTGTTCAGTCTCTAGTCTGTATTCCGCCCGCATCACCCTTCCCCCACATGACCTCCAACCACATTTTACTTGGTGGTCCCTTCCCTGAGTTACCCAGAATGAGAGACCAGCCTCCAAGCCATGGAAACAATCTCCTGGTACTTATTTCTACTATTCTTGGGCGTTAGTCTTATAGTCTATTATTCTATATTCTTTTTTTTGTATTTAAAAATGTAGCACTGTAGCAATGTCGTCCAGTTGCTCATCGATTTGCTCGAGCAGGCACCAGTAACATCTTCATTGTGAGACTTCTTGTTACTGTTTTTGGCATATCGCATACGCCACGGGTAGCTTGCCAGGCTCTGCTGTGCGGGCGGGATACTCTCGGTAGCTTGCCAGGCTCTCTGAGAGGGACAGAGGAATTGAACCCGGGTCGGCCATGTGCAAGGCAAACGCCCTACACGCTGTGCTATTGCTTCAATTGGTTAACGCTTGGTACTTATACGGCAGTATTTAAAAATATTCAGAAAAAAATGAGGCCAAGTATGTAGCTCAGTGATAGAATTCCTGTCTTCCATGTATGAGGCCTTGATCCCTGGCACTTCAAAATTAAAAGAAAGAAAAAAGAAAAGACAAATAGGGATAGCTATAATAAAAATAAAATGACAGAGTAACTGGGAACTTTTTTGAATCGAAGCATTATAGATACAAAGTCTCTTTATGCTTTTTATCTTTTATCCCCCAGTTCCCTTCACCCGAGGCAACCCATGTGCTGAAACTGGTAGGTATTCTTCCTACCAGAATTAGTAGTATGCTTTAATTGTGATTTAATGTTTATACCAATAGTATATTGTATATGTCATTCTGAAGATTCTTTCCCCCTATTGTTTTAAAGACTCATCTATGCCATTAATGTGCCACTCTAGTTAATTCATTTTTTCTTTTAGATGACAAGTTATTGCTCAACACTTGAAGATTTAGAATGTTTCTTTTTTCTGCACATCCTTGTAACACATTTCCTTGGGTCTAAAATGTATAGTCCAAATAGAATTACTGAGCTGCAGATCATTCATATTTTCACTTTCTCTAGCTAGTACTAAATTGCTGTTGGTACAGCAAAATAGTACTTTAGAGTTACATAGCAGCATTTTAAAGTTCCCATTTTTCCACTTTCTTGCCACCAACTGGTTATAGCTATAGACTTTTTAATATTTGACAATGTTATGACTATACCATAGTGTCTGTTTTCATTTCCTTAATCAAGAAAGGATGAGTATATTTTCATGTGTTTATTGGCTATCTGTAATTTCTTTTCTATGAACGCTTCAGACTTTTATATTTTAAAACTTGAGTGAGTTCTAAAACATCACAGATCTCTGAGAGTTTGTGATAGGTGTTGGTCTATTCACTTCCACAAATATTAATAGAACTTCAATTCCATGTTATATAGCTTTTTGCCACAAGATGCCAGCACTGTAACACAGTCTTGGAAGTTTCAGTTTGCTGGGAACTAGTTTTCCATAAGGTTCAAAATGGTGGGCTTTTTCCTTCCATATAAAACAAATATGGATTTCTGGACATTTATGTAAACAGATTGAAAAAAATTAAAACACATGTAAGGAAATACTATAAATGAAATTTCAAAGCACATTAAGACTGTAAATACATAAGTAAATATCATTCCTGATTTTGCTAATCTTAAAAAATTTTTATATAAAATGTTTAATGCAATCATCTTTTGAGTGATTATGTGTCAGTAACTGTGTGCTAAGCACTTTTCACATGTTGCCATGTAATTCTCACCACAGTTGCGTGATGCAGCTATCTTTATACATCAAATAAGAATTCCAGACTCAGGAACTAACTGCTCTCTAGCAAACAACTAGTTAACTGTCACAGCCATGGTCTTTCATCACAGGCAGATTGGTTCCAACGTTTGTATTCCCCACTATGCTTCTGTGGCTTTCAACATATGCAGTTCTGCAATCAACCCATGTCCCAAACCCCTAGGCAGTGTGTGCTTAGGGATAAGAATAAACTCTGGCTAACAAGGGGGAATCCTTTCTAAAACTGTCTCCTGGTGGTGGAGACACATCTGCTTATTTCAGAGGTCAGCTGTCTTCTAAGTAACGAGCTTTAAAAAAGTCTTCCTTTAAAAATCAGTTTCTAAAATAACCCGAGTTTTCTTTGTTGTGTCTCTTTGCACACTTTCTCCCTGTTTTTCACCATTCAGGAATAAAATATTTGTTTCCTGATGCTGCATGCTTCAGTGTAATTCCCAGCAACTCTATCCCTCTACCTCACAATGGACTCAAAGTCTTTATATCTGTTTTTTCACTGGAGCTGGTGCTTACTATATAATCTTTTTTTTAACGCTAATTTTCACTAGTGATTAGGCTTCCTTTACAAATGTTATATGGTTGTTCAGGAAAGGAGAAAAGAATTCTTCCTCCAAGTCTCTGAGTTTTTGGCTGAATCTCCTGAAACAAAAGATCAACAAGAGAAAAACAAAGAGAAGTTTATTGACATGTATACACGGGAGATACCCAAGGAAAAATTGAATAACTCTTCAAAGTAGCCTCGTTCAGGCATAAATACCATCTACAAGTAAAGACAGGGGGTAAAGTACTATGGTGGTGATGGTGGTGGCAGCAGGGAGGTTATGTATAGGTGACTAAGAAAACCAAAGTAAACAAGAATAATATTTGTTAAGCAGATTTAGTCTGATTTAGTACCTTTTTCAATGATAAGACTTTCCTATCTTTTAGGTATCCTGGGTTTGGTACAGAGAGGGAATTTTATATAGTTTATATAATTTATTTAATTTTATATAGTTTATATAATTTTATACAGAGAGTCTCTTGCCCACACGCCTGGCTGTCTTCACCGGGGCCCCTTGGAGGGGATGGGCTCCAGCTCCCCTCCCCGCCCGAGCAGAGCTCCCAGTGGTTGAAGACCACTGGTACAGCCATATATATATATGTATATATATATATGATTTTTTTTCCTCCGCCCCTCTCGGAGAGTCTGGCAAGCTACCGAGAGTATCTCACCCACATGGCAGAGCCTGGCAAGCTACCCGTGGCATATTCGATATATCAAAAACAGTAACAGCAAATCTCACGATGGAGACGTTACTGGTGCCCGCTCGAGCAAATCGATGAGCAATGGGATGACAGTGACAGTGGTATGACAGTGATATATATATATATGTGTGTGTGTGTGTGTGTGTGTGTGTGTGTGTGTGTGTGTGTATGTAGTAAGTGCAAGAATGCAAGCTTCCTACCAAAACAGATATTTTCTACTATTCTCGGATCACCTCTGTCTGCTCTTTCTCCAAACAGTCCTTATACCAAAGAGGCATAATTTAGGGTGACATATTCTGCTACCCTTTACCTGTATCAGTTGCTTCTCATAGTGGAATTGGAATTTGTCATGCAAAAGAAATCTTTTCTTTTGGGGAAGAATTGCAAGAATATAACTTTATTTATTTTTCTTTTTTTGGGGGGGTCACACCCGGCGATGCACAGGAGTTACTCCTGGCTCTGCACTCAGGAATTACCCCTGGCGGTGCTCAGGGGACCATATGGGATGCTGCGAATTGAACCCGGGTCGGCCGCGTGCAAGGCAAACGCCTTACCCGCTGTACTATTGCTCCAGCCCCAAGAATATAACTTTAAATATTCTTTCCTCTACCTATTTTTGTTTATTCTTTGTTCTTGTTTATGGCAGGGAATGGGCACATCCAATGATGCACTGGGGATAGTCCTGGCTCAGTGCTCAGGGGTCACTCCCAGCAGTGCTCAGGAGACCATGCAGTGCTGGGATGGTGCCTGGGTCTCCTGCTTGCAGAGAAGACACATAAACTACTTTGGCCCATTGTTCTGCCTCTTACTCGTCCCTTATGACCAGTCCTGACCAGGCTTCTATCACTTTGCACAATTGCTGCCAGACAGCCCCTGGTCCTGACCCTACAATGAGTCCATGCTTCTAGTCCTAGAAAAGATTCTAGGATCTTTTCTGATGAGGCTTCATATTCTTCAAGGGGATGCCAGTAAGCTGTCCCTTGCTCAGATGGACATACACTAATGAGCCAGTGCATTCTGCTTTTCTTCCTTAGACAATTGTCAGACATATTTCACAAGATTCTTGGTCATTGGTCACTTGCAGTGTGGCCGATTTATTTAATTAATTTTTTGTGGATGCATGCTTTATAATTGTATTGTTTGTACTTTAGTTGTATAAACTTGCTGCACTGCCACTTCCAAACTGCCAGAATCCCTAGGATTTCCCTCTGATTTTAGGTCCTTTCTGGTCCACCTCATCCCTTGCTCCACCTTTCCTCCACTTCCCCATCCCTCCTTGGTAGCCTCAGTTTTGTTGTGAAATAAAAGGGTATGTTTTCACTGGATATTGTCCATTCCTTTCCTTTTATTCTATATATTTTACATGAGAGAAATCATCTGTCAATTTGTCTTCCCTTTCACTTGCTTAACATAACCCTCTTGCTCCATGCACATTGCAGCAAAAGGCAATAGTTCATCTTTTCTAATAACTGAGCACTGTTTTATTGTGTATATAGACCACAATAGTAGAAAACAATTCAATAAGACATCCTTATATGAAATTTTTTCTGTTCATAATCCTACTTCTGGTTCCCTACTCTTGACCCCAGATAGCGGTTTTTTTTTTTTTTTTTGCTTTTTGGGTCACACCCGGCGATGCACAGGGGTTATTCCTGGCTCTGCACTCAGGAATCACTCCTGGCGGTGCTCAGGGGACCATATGGGATGCTGGGATTCGAACCCGGGTCGGCCGCGTGCAAGGCAAACACCCTACCCGCTGTGCTATCACTCCAGCCCCCCCCAGATAGCGTTTTCAAGTAAATTATTGTTAGAACACATGAAAAAAAAATGCCACTAGGATACATCTTTTGCAAATAATTATAATAACAATGATAATGTTAAATATGTCTGTCTTGCATATTGCAGCAAGAGAGAAGACGCTCTGGGAACTTCTCAGGAACAGGGAAACAGAGAAGAGCTTCCTACTGGATCAGAGTACTGTATGCCAGATAATCCTACAGAGTATCTAATGAAGTTGGTATCACTTCTGACTTAGATGTCACAAGGAAGCAGGAGTAAATGAGTTATTAATTATTTTTCCTAATTTTTATTTAGGATATAGGAGAACTAAAGTAGAGCTAGACTTACATAGGGGCTGGAAGGAAATTCCCTTCTACCTTCTGGGTTTTTACTGGGCTGCCTGATCAAGCAAGCAAATGAAGATTCAATTATTAGTAGAGAAAAACAAATTTCAGTACATACTAAGTACATATAGAGACACTCTATGAATATGAAGTCTAAGTAAATGAGATAAAATGAGGGTTACTATTACTGATCAAAGGAATAGGGTAGTGTTTGGGGCCAAAGGATGGCAAAAGGACCAGATGCTCTGTAAAATCCGAGGAATACCTGCAATTTAAAGTTTTGTAGGTAGCGAAGGGAGTAGCATATGTTTCTCTTGAACCTATAGGACCTTGATTTACCACAGCTCAACATAATCCACACAACAATGTGGCACATCTTTGGAATGCTTGCTCTGGACATCTTAGACAGGCCTTTTCTTCAGTTGTTACTGATAAACTGCATCCATTATTCATGTTTCTCAGGAAAGGGATAATTTGTCATGTTGTGTTCTCCTGTGGTTATAGAGTGGCCTTGTCCCTGTTGTGTTCCAAATGTGGTCACAGAGTACTTGTTTGGATGTTGCTTGTACTCTATGTACATTGTTTCTCTTCATTTAGGTACAGCATGGCCTAGACATTAGCAGGTGTTTTTTTTTTCATTTTCTCATTACCTACACACAAAACTTTATCAGCCACGTGCCTTCAAAGCAGAGCCTGAGGTCAAGACAAAACAGAACAAAACAAAAAAGACATTCACTAAGAATGTCTACTTTTCTGACCAACCAATCTCACCTTCCCTTTCATACCTTATCTACCTTTGCACATTTAAGTTTCTTCTGAATATGGCCTTATTTTGTACCTGGTAAAAGGCTATCTATTCTCTAATGTTTAGGGGGCTGGAGATAACTCAGTACTTGTCTTGCAAGTGTGAAGTTATGAATTTGATCCCTGGTGCGATCCTATTATTCCAGTGGCATCCTGGCAGCTCTGTGTTTTGAACCTAACCGTTCTGTTTCTTGTGCTTCCTGACACTGCACACTTACAGTGGAATGACCACACCACAGTCGTGTGTGCAAACACCACAACTTAAGTGTGTGATTGTCACTTAGCACTGCAACTTAAATGATGCTAGAGCATTATAGCCAGGGGTGCCATTCTCCAGTGCGATTATGTTTAAGCCCTGCAGTGATCTCTGGTGAGCACTACAACCAGAATGGTCCCAGGCACCACAACTAAAGGAATGTGGCCCTGGCATGCACCACAACTAAAGGAGAGTAATCCCTGATGAGCACTCAGAAGGAATGTTCAGGAACTACAACCAAATTTGTGGCCCTTGACAAGCACTCGAACTAAATGTGTGAGTGCCACAATCAGGTATGTGTCTGGTCCCTAATTGTTGCGGCAGCATCAATATAGGGAAGGAAAGAGAGCGAAAATAAATAATATTTAGTTTAGACATTGCTTCATCCATGATGCTCTATTTGGTTCCACCAGGCAGAGCAAGGATAAATAGATTTCACTGCATGCCCAGAAAAGCCATATCTATCTACTGCTCTGATAGCACTTACTATTTTGTAATTTGGCCTTCTGTGATAGAGCATGAAAGACAGAACTGTTTGAGGTCAGGGTATTTGTCTGAATAATCTTTCTATTATAATTCAATTTGAAGCTCATATTAGCAAATATTTATCATAAGGTGCATGCAGTATTTACTAGGTACTAGCTTTGGACCCTGACTAGCAAGCCTGTTTCAGCAGGAATGTTATAAATAATAAAAAGATTCCATTGAAACTTGATAGCCTGATAGTCAAGATCACCTTCTATCTGCCCACAAACTACATTTCTTAAAATTCTTCCATACTTTCCTTACAGGATCATTGTATGTCATTCAAACAGATCATTCTACCATACCCCAGTGCATTTGCCACTTGCCATCTTATTACCTGTACCATATGCATCTGAGAAGGCCTTGCCTTATTTTTCTGCCACTTTTCTTTTCTAGACATAATATATTAGTGCCATGTAAGTGACAGATGCAGACTCTAGTTTAAATATGAATAGACACATATGACCCCAGTTCTCAAGTACTGAGACACTTCACTTTTTACACTCTCCACCCAATATTTGCAAATTGTGTTACACTAATCATGGACCATATGACCTTTGTGTGTATAGTGGTAGTCTCTCTCACTTCTAGGTCCTCACTGAAGAAGAAATATGGAAAACTCCTAGTTTACAGAGAGACTGTGAACTAAAGTATCTCAACTCTCCTTCCAAAGAACTATCCCCCAAACTTGAATTTGAATGAATGGAATGATTTATAGTATCAGCATGGCCTACTACTCAGCCAGTCCGATAATCCAGCCTGAGACCTTGGGTGAGAAAAATGCATGTAAAAATGGGCAGCACGGTCACTTTGAAATAACTGGGATGTAAGGACTCAAAACATTTAAAATGCAAAGATGTGTGGGGAGGAATTGTCTCCAATTCTGATGAAAATGTAGCCCAGCTGTAATGGGTACATAGGTGAGATCTCTCTAGCACAGTAAGTCATTCCATAAAGTTCTCTCACTGGTTGTCAGCGCCATGGCAGCCTTTTAAAAACTGAAGGGCATTGTCTCTTGAGAGTCTGAGTGGGGTCACATCTCCTCTACACAGAAGCATAGCAAGAAGAATGAGGAATGACTGATGCCGTGAAGTGGCAAAGAGAAATATACTTGTAAACTCAACAGACGTGTCCCTAAAGACTCCTGTAAAATGCTTCTCTTCCTCCTGCTACTTCCACCCATCCAAGCCTGAAGATCTTGCTTTAGGGATTCTGGGGAAAAGAATCCGAAATAAGTCTGATAATGGTGACTTATACAGTTTTATATTTCATATCCTTAGGAATCAGGACAGTTCATTTAAAAACATAGAAATGTGCTTTCGGGGATTTTGTTGTGGTATGAAAAATGTATCTTTATATATGAACATTTTCTGAGTCATATTAGATGCAGGAAAATATAATCTTTGAAAATTATGTACTCTGAGCATCTCTTGTTTTTTTTTTTAATTTATTTATTTTTAATTAGAGAATCACCGTGAGGGTACAGTTACAAATTTATACACTTTTGTGCTTATACTTCCCTCATACAAAGTTCGGGAACCCATCCCTTCACCAGTGCCCATTCTCCACCACCCGTAAACCCGGCGTCCCTCCCACCCTCCCCAATCCCATCTCCCCCCCACCCCACCCTGCCACTGTGGCAGGGCATTCCCTTCTGTTCTCTCTCTCTAATTAGCTGTTGTGGTTTGCAATAAAGGTGTTGAGTGGCCGCTGTGCTCAGTCTCTAGCCCTCATTCAGCCCGCAACTCCCTTCCCCCACATGGCCTTCAACTACAATGTAGTTGGTGATCGCTTCTCTGAGTTGCCCTTTCCCTGGAACGTGAGGCCAGCCACGAAGCCATGGGGTCAACCTCCTGGTACTTATTTCTACGGTTCTTGGGTATTAGTGTCCCACTCTGATATTCTATATACCATAGATGAGTGCAGTCTTTCTATGTCTGTCTCTCTCTTTCTGACTCATTTCACTCAGCATGAAACTTTTCATGCCCATCCACTTAACTACAAAATTCTTGACTTCCTTTTTTCTAACAGCTGCATAGTATTCCATTGTATAGATGTACCAAAGTTTGCTCAACCAGTCATCCGTTCTGGGGCATTCGGGTTTTTTCCAGATTCTGGCTATTGTAAACAGTGCTGCGATGAACATACATGTGCAGATGTTGTTTCGATTGTACTTTTTTGCCTCTCTGGGATATATTCCCAGCAGTGGTATTGCTGGGTCAAATGGGAGCTCAACCTCTAGTTTTCTGAGAATCGTCCATACTGTTTTCCAAAAGGGCTGAACTAGCCGGCATTCCCACCAGCAGTGTAGAAGGGTCCCTTTCTCCCCACATCCTCTCCAACAGCGGTTGCTTTTGTTCTTTTGGATGTGTGAGCATCTCTTGTTTTTCTATATTTATATGAGCCACCTTTCTCTAGGTTCCAGCTTTTGGTACTAAACCCAAGTGTGGTTATGTACTTCATCTTAAGGGTTCATTCTGATTGCTGTAATTTGAGGGGGAGAAAAACAAATTTGGAATTTCAAGAGGAACCACTTGTCTTGCCAAAAATTCAGTTCTGCCTTTATTAGGTGACTTTGGTTATTGAGGTGCTGTTCTTAACCAAATGGTAGTATATTTCTTGTACCCACAGTTGTAGACTGCCCCATTCTTGCCTGGGTTTCTGAGTTAAAGTTCTTATCTATGATGTTTTTTGTTTATAATTTCTACTCATAGACACTTCTTTGGGGTCAAATTCTACAACCTGTATGGTTGGGGCAGAACTCTCATTTTATTGGCCTTTTAAAAAAGTCATAGGGATAGTCCCCTTTATCAAGGTAAATCCATACATAGAAACCACCATCCCAGACATATTTTTTCTAATTTCAGGAAGTTTTCACTACCACGGATTGACTATCTTTTCTATCACCAGTTCATAGCCAGAAGCACCTCTAGCCGCCATATTGGGCTTTGATAACTTTGAGCCTCAGGAAGAATTTTTATGTTCTAAACCTCTTTTCTTACAGGAAATGTCCATCATAACTTCCCAAGACTTTTCATAATACTTAAAGTGTTTTTAAAATGAACAGAACAGGAACAAATTGGGCATAGGGGGGTGAATGTGGGGAGGTTGATAGTTGAGAGTGATTCTCTCCCAACTACCAAAAGCTAGTGATACAAATTATCTTCCTCAAATAGTGTGTTTTCCTTGCATCTTTTGCATCTTTACAACCAAAAGGAGCATTTAATTTATTCCCTACAAAATAAGAAGTGTCTGCTTCAAGGCATTTTACCCTCTGTGTTAATAGCACCGTTGTCCCGTTGTTCATCGATTTGCTCAAGCGGGCAGCAGTAATGTCTCCATTGTGAGACTTGTTGTTACTGTTTTTGGCATATCGAATACGCCACGGGTTGCTTGCCAGGCTCTGCAGTGCAGGCAGGATACTCTGTGTAACTTGCCGGGCTCTCTGAGAGGGATGGAGGAATCGAACCCGGGTCAGCCGCATGCAAGGCAAACACCCTACCCACTATGCTATCGCTCCAGCTCCTGTATTAATATAAATAGTAACATTCATTTGGAAATATTTACAATAAGTTATCAGGAAAAACAAATATTTGACCCTATTGCGTACTCCACAAATTATACTTTAAGTTTTATGTAGACTATAGAGAAAAGTTTGGAGAATAATGTCAGTTTGTTCATTGCTATAACCATGTTGTTGCTTGTTTCAAGCTCTCCACTTTTCAGACAGATGATAGATTGAACTTCCTGCCTTTTTCTATTAGAGTGGGATCATATGGGACTTTGTTTCTGTTGTTTCAGCCAGATCCAGTGGTGCTCAAGGCTTACTCCTGGCTGTGCACTCAGGGATAACTTCTAGTGGTTTTAGGAACCACATCGAAAGTTAGAGATTGAACCTAAGTCAGTCCTGTGCAAGGCAAGCTCTCTACTGGCTCTGTTATCGCTCAGGCTCCATATCTCTTTTAGACTATGGATTGTGAGCTCCTATTTGTATGAAATCCTCTAGAGCTAAATCCTTTGTCATCTATTGGCTATACTTCAACTCATGGCAGCTTTCTTAATTTGGGTCCTGAATTGAGTACAAATAAGAATAGAGCCAGTCAGCTCTTGAAGAACATAAAATGTGATTGAGAAAGCAACCGTTGATAGTTCTAGCACAGTTTCTCTTGACTTTGCTATCATGGCATCCATGGAAATGTGCTGGTGGCATCACCCATCAAATAGCTTACAGTAAGCTTCAGTGCAAGTAATGCATGTAGCTCGAAGCTGCAGCGCCTTTGAGCCCCATTGCAAGTGAAGGCTAGCCCCCAGACAACGACTGAGCATTATGGGAATCTAGTAGGGGCTGGCTGTTTCTTACTATTCTGAGTCTTTGCTAATGGGCCAGTCTTTGTGACCACATTAGACAAGTTTGTCATACCTTCAGTGCCCGAGAACACATGACTGGTTAAAGAAACTTTGGTACATTTACACAATGGAATACTTTGCAGCTGTTAGAAAAGATGAAGTCATGAAATTTTCATATAGGTGGATCAACATGGAAAGTACCATGTTAAGTGAAATGAATCAGAAAGAGAGGGATAGACATAGAAAGATTGCACTCATTTGTGGAATATAAAGTAACAGAATGGGAGACTAACACTGAAGAACAGTAGATATAAGTACCAGGAGGATTACTCCACAGTTTAGAAGCCGGCCTTGCATTGCATTCTAAAGCTCTGCCTGTTGGATTCTGCTTCCTTCTTTACTTTCACAGGAGTCTGACTGGCGGTATAGTTTGAAACCTCTTTGTGCCTAATGCTGCCTTCTCCCTATTTATGTTTTACAGCCATTACTCTCACATCTTACACTTTTAATTCATTTTCAGTGCCTTCTTTCCATAAGGACCTGAACTAATGCTATTGGGCAATGGTGTAAACCATCTGTTTTGTGTATACAGAGAACAGAACAAGTAAAGAGGATGAGAGGAAATTCCAAGAAATAATCAGGGATAAAATAGCTTTCTTCAGAGTTTAACTAAAAGTTACCTTTTAACCATTAGTGTCTGAAACTAATATTTTAACCATCAGTGTCTAAAACCGGACCGGAGCGATAGCACAGTAGGTAGGGCATTTGCCTTGCACATGGCCGACCCGGGTTCGATTCCTCCATCCCTCTAGGAGCGCCTGAAAAGCTACCAAGAGTATCCTGCCCGCACAGCAGAGCCTGGCAAGCTACCCGTGGCGTATTCGATATGCTAAACACAGTAACAACAAGTCTCACAATGGAGACATTACTGGTGCCCGCTCAAGCAAATTGATGAACAACAGGACGACAGTGCTACAGTGCTACGGTGCAGTGTCTAAAACTAATAGAGCAAGTTTGGGAAGACTAAAACTGTTCCTTGGAAAGTTTTACTGTCCCTGATATGTGTCCCCCTTTCTGTGATGGTCAATGCTTCAGTTTTTATTTTCAAGGTCAAACCCAGTCTCTGTCCCATTAATTATCGATACATGTTCTGTTTGTGGTCTGCAATGTGTGAGTACCCATCACTTTTCTCTAACCCAGAGTAAGAAGACAAATTATTTGTGTGGTTAAAAGAGAAAATTATCTTAGATGGGTACTGGAGAAAGATCTCGTGCACTGCAAATTTCCTACTTAGAGATACATATTGTAGACATACAATGTTTCTTAATAAGGAGAAGAATCATTTGTTTCATCCACTCTCGAATAGTTATTATTTAGCTGGGAATGAGAGCACAAAATAGGTCAAAAGGACATAATATGCAGCTCCTGCACATGGTGATAGAAATAATATGCTTTGGATTTTTATAATCATCTTAGGTGGCTACTGACTCATTAAGTATGATATGCCCTACAGGTTGTCCTTACTGACACTGAACCAGAAGTTATGGCCCCATACTTAAGTGTTCCACAATTACCTTCCTCAGGATGTTAATTATCAACTTGGATTTCTCTCCTGGATGACTCAGTGGGCTATAATAGCCCTGATGGTAAATACCTATTGCAGGGCTGCAAAGCAATCATCTCCATAAAGAGGGACTGGATCACTAAGACAGAAATGGTCCCATAAATACTAGTGCGTGACAGGTCTCAGGAAAGCACTCCCTCTAGCTAAGAGAAAGCATTTGGCATATTCAGCACAATCTGCTTTACTGAACTAGAATTACATTGCTTTACCACAGCTGACTTATCTGTAAGAAAATATATCTTGCAATAGAACAATTTTCCCTTGAAATTTTTTTTTCTCATTTGCTCACTAGTCAGTGTTCTAGTTGGGTAATCCAGGAAACCTAAACTGAGAAATAGTTAAGAGTGCAAGTGGGTGTATTGGGAAATAAATACCCAAGGAAGGTCAGAGGAAGTAGGGTCAGACAGAATAAAGCTTTAAGACCTAAATGCTGTAAGACTTATATGCTGAGTGGATTCTGGAGTGAAGAGGATAGAAGCTGGACTGGGCAGGAAAGCTCCTGACTGTGATGCACATTTGACTAACAGAGCAGAGAGTTACGGGGCAAAGGTAACTCATAAGAGGAACACCACACTGGACAAAATTGGCAAGTTCTAATATTCAGTTAGTAACTAGGTCTTCAGAGGAAGCCCAGCCTTGGCTCAAAAACATGAAACTGTCAGCCAGCTGAACCTCTCACAGATGAAAGAAAAGCACTTTCTGGAAGGGTGGTCTTAGTAGTGCACCTCCATGAAGCTAAATGCAGGGTCATCATTTTATGAGAGCAAGATGGGTTCATTTTAGGGTTATGCTCAGAGAATGTGTGAATTGAAAGCAGTAAGTATGATCTAACAGTCTTAATTGATAGGATTAAGTTAAATCGCTCATGAGAATGAGTTATTGCTTTGGGATCATCTGTGGCTCTACCACTGCCAGTTGGTTAATCTTTGGTAAGTCATTTCTTAACTTCCATCAGTCTTGTTTTTTCTGATATATGGAATGAAAATATCTGCATTGAAAGAAAATAGTGAAAGTTAAATTACAGTTTTAAAACTTCCCTTTGTAAATCACCCAAGATAATTTTTAGTGCATTCTCTTTCTCTTTTTGAGATGAAAGCTGACCTTTAAACTAAGCTCAATTAGCCTGGTTAAGATCAATTTGGGAGCTGGAGGTTCAAGAAGAAAAATGCTTGATTATTTCAGGATTATAAAAATAAGATGTTTTAATCAGTATTCACATGTTTGGTTTCTTTTGCATGCAACCAAAAAGTTACATAAGACAAAAGAGAAATTTACAGCGGGTAGGGTGTTTGCCTTGCACGCAGCTGATCCAGGTTTGATTCCTCCGTCCCTCTAGGAAAGAGCCTGGCATGCTACCGAAAGTATCCCACCCACATGGCAGAGCCTGATAAGCTCCCTGTGGCGTATTCGATATGCCAAAAACAGTAACAAGAAGTCTCACAATGGAGACGTTACTGGTACCCACTTCAGCAAATTGATGAACAACGGGGTGACAGTGCTACAGTGCTACATATAAGTAACCTGTAAGAAGGCCAGAGGTAATGATGGATTCAGAAATAATTGGAATCAGGAGTTGAAACACCAGCGGACCCTCAGTCTTCACTTTCCTTCTCTCCCTCATTATCTTTTTCTGGCACGGCAATAAAAGGCTCATATTTCTCTTTTGGTGAGGTTATAAAAATATACATAGATGAATTTTGGGACTTCTTTGATAGTGAATTACATTTCTTTAATTTCAATTCAGAAAGTCTTTTAAAGGGAAATACCCAAATCAGGTCGTATGGAGCAGTTACTCAAGAGAGAATGGTTTACTAATAGTCACATTACTTCATGGATCAGTAGATCTCAACCACAGATCTTCACTATATTATACTGAAGATGAAGCAGGTATAGTCCCATTTTTCTTCTTTTCATTTTAACTTTTAGTAGTGATCTATAGAACTTATGATGGTAAGGAGTGCAGTTGACTAGAAAGCATTATGAGATCAAGAACAGTCATTTTATCATAAATTAAAAAATTCCCATTAATTTCTTTATACAAACTTCCTGTCATAATTTTATCCTATTTTAAGAGAAAGGCTGAGTGTCAATTACCTGTTGGTGGGCTGGACAGGTAGTACAGTGGGCAACGCACTTGCCTTGCATGCAGTCGACAAGGTTCAATTCCCAAAACCACATATAATCCCTTGAAGACAGACAGGAGTGAATCCTAGGGATGAGCCAGGAGTAAACCCTGAACACAAAGGGGTGTGGCTCAAAAAACAAAAGACTCCAATTATCTCATGATATCTTATTCCTGAAGTAGATTCCGAGGCAAGGGTTTGAGTGGAAGCATATTTTTTCCAGAGATGATTCCTATGATCAGAGGTAAAGGTGGGATAAGATAAGTGGAGGTGGAGTGGAAGCCTATGAAGTGTGCATAAATGAGCAAGTTTTGTATCTGTGAACACCTGGGGCCCAATTCTGTTGGGAAATTTTAGACAAATGGTGATCTATGTGAGCAAGGGTGGAATATTTATTTATTTATTTATTTATTTATTTATAGTTTTTTAAATTAAATCACAGTGAGCTACAGTTACAAAGCTTCCATGTTTGAGTTTCAGTCATACAATGATGGAACACTTATCCCTCCACCAGTGTAGATTTTCCACCACCAATGTCCCCTGTATCGCTCCTCCCCACCCCTTGTCCCAATCCTCCCTCTGCCCTCTTACTCTCTCTGGAATATTTATCTAACAAACTCAGTCACTGAAGAAGGGGGTTGACTCCTTGGTTCTTCCTGCCTTTACTTCCTTGGTAATGGGCTTCAGTATGTGAGAAAGGTCTTGACACACAGTTTTCAGTGACTTCAATTGGTAGCTTTTGAGTTGATTCACATTAGAATAGTGAACATATTTTTTGTTGCGTGAAAAAATTACCCCCTTCTATTTTGTGAGTTGATATTTATTGTTACTAAGCCACTATTACTAAGGATCATAAAGTCAGTTTAATTAGGTGATTCTGGTTTAGGGTTTCTTCTCATGAAGTTGCATGTGAAATGTTCGGCAGGCTATTGATATATGAAGGTCTGACTACGGCTAAACGATCTGCTTCCAAGATTGCTGTTGGCAGAGGGTCTCATATTCTTGCCACATGGTTCCCTACTTAGAAATAACTGAGTGTCTTTCAAGACACTCAATAACTTCAAAGAAAGTGATCTGAGCAAGGATACATAGGAAGCAAAAATACTTTTATTACTTTGTCTTGAAGTAATCTATTTCTTCCTTATTCTTTTTTTGTTCATTACTTTTGCGGGGAATGAGGGCACAGCAAGCTCAGAGACCACTCCTGGTAGTACTCAGGGGGCTATATGTGGTACTGGGGATCAAACCAGGGTTGGCTGCATGCAAGGCAAGTGCTTTCCCTCCTACATTCTCTGGACCTCATATTCTGTTTTTGTTAGAAACAAATTACTAATTTCAATGCACAGTAAGGGATTATTTGTCTGAACCTCTTGAAAGGCAGATGTGCCAAAGAATTTAGGGACATATTTGAAACCACCAAAGTGAGCAGAAGAGGGTAAGGGTTGTGTGCCAAAAGCATCTCTAATGGTGGATGGATATCCTATTTTCTTCTTTTAAAAATTTTTTATTAGTGAATCACCATGAGATACAGCTACATACTTACAAACTTTCATGCTTGCATTTCAGTCTTACAATGGTCGAGTACCACCCTCCAACAGTGCCCATTTTCCACCACCAATGGTCCCCCCAGTCCTCCCACTACCCCCACCCCCGCCTCTCTGGCAGGGCATTCCCTTTTGCTCTCCTTCTCCTTTGGGGTGTTGTGGTTTGCAGTAGAGGTATTAAGGGTCATCATGTTTGGTCTATAGTCTATTTTCAGCCTACATCTCTCATCCCGAGCGGGCCCTCCTAGCACCCTTTACTTGGTGGTCCCTTATCTATCTGAGCTGCATTTAACCCGAGCATGGGAGGCCGGCTTCTAAGCTGTGGAGTAATCCTCCTGTTACTTATCTCAGCTGTTCTTGGGTGTTACTCTCCCATTCTGTTACATTATATTCCACAAAAGAATGTAATCTTTCTATGTCTGTCCCTCTCTTTCTGACTCATTTCACTTAACGTGATACTCTTCATGTTAATCCACTTATATGCAAATTTCATGACTTCATCTTTTCTAACAGCTGCATAGTATTCCATTGTGTAGATGTACCAAAATTTCTTTAACCAGTCATCTGTTCTTGGGCACTCGGTTTTTTTCCAGATTCTGGCTATTGTAAACAGTGTTGCAATGAACATACAAGTGCACGTGTCATTTCTACTACACTTTTTTTGCATTTCCTGGATATATTCCCAGAAGTCATATTGCTGGGTCAAATTGGAGCTCGATTTTTAATTTTTTGAGAAGTGTCCATACTGTTTTCCAAAAGGGCTGAACCAGTAGGCATCCCCACCAGCAGTGAAGGAGAGTCCCTTTCTCTCCACACCTGTGTCAACACAGGTTGCTTTTGTTCTTTTGGATGTGGGCCAGTCTCTGTGGTGTGAGATGGTATCTCATTGTTGTTTTGATCTGCATCTCCCTGATGATTAGTGATAAGGAGCAATTTTTCATGTGTCTTTTTGTCATACGGATTCTTCTTTGAGAAAGTTTCTGTTCATTTCATCACCCCATTTCTGATGGGGTTGGATGTTTTCTTTTTGTGAAGTTCAACCAGTGCCTTGTAAATCCTTGATATAAACCCCTCATCAGATGGCTATTGGGTGAATATCCTTTCTCATTCTCTATACTGTCTTATATTCTGTTCACTGTATCTTTTGAAGTGCAGAAGCTTCTTAATTTAAGGTAGTCCCATATATTTATCTGTTTCCACTTGCTTGGCCAATGGTGTGTCACCTTTAAAGATACTTTTAGTTTCAATGTCGTGGAGGGTTTTGCCAACCTTGTCTTCAATGTACCTGATGGAAGATAACCTATTTTCTCCCCTTCATTGATGCCATTTTTATGTATAAATTCATCTGTCAATTACCTTTCAGTTTTTGTTTTATCACTGGTGCTATAGATCAAAGTCAGGGCCTTACACATGCAAAACATGTGTTCTACTACTGAACAACATCCCCAGTTTCTGTTAATTGCTTTAATTTTTTAAATTTACATAATATTGGTTTACAATAATCTACATATTTATGTTTTAGAGTCATATTATTGCCATACCATACCTACCACCAAAGTGCCAAAATCCTGCTACTACAACATACATGATACTTTTAGGTCTAGCTTTCCATGGTAAATTCTGATTTGTCATCAGAGTCTGTTTGTATTCACTAGACAGTATCTATTATTTCCTTACTTTGTTTCATTTCATATCATATATGAGTAATATCATGGCCTTTTTCTCCTTATGACTTCTTTTGTTTAACATGACACCTTCAAGTTACATCCATGTTGTAGCAGAAGGCAAGATTTCACCTTTTCTAATAGCAGAATAATATCCTATTGGTATATAGCTCTTTTTTTTTCATTCAACCACTGTTTATTTATCATTTACTTATTCAAGGCCCAGTACTGTACATTCTCTTAGGGGGAATTTGCAAACAGGACACAGTTTCTATTCTCGTAGTGCTGAAGATCTTTTTTTTTTTTTTAGTGATTAGCAATGTTTATTTTCTTCCTGAAGATTCGTTTTTTTAAAAAAATTTATTTTATTGAATCACCAAGTGGAAAGTTACAAAGTTCGCAGGCTTATATCTCAGTTACACAATGCTCAAACACCCATCCCTTCACCAGTGCCCGTATTTCACCACCAATAAAAACAAAAACAAAAGCAAAAACAAAACAAACAAAACAAAACAAAACAAAAAAGTATACATCCCACCCCTCACCCCCCAACCCACCCCATACGTGAGTGATAATTTCACTTCCTTTTCTCTTTACCTTGATTACATTCCAGATTTCAACACATAACTCACTATTGTTGTTAGAGTTTCAAAACAGACTCAATATTTTTGTTGGAATTTATCCCCTAAGAATACAGCTCTATTAACAGGGAAATATTTGATAATAAGTTTTCCACTGATGAGAATGAAGAGATAAAATGTCTGTATTATAGTAATTAAGTCCGCAAAGATTTAAGTTTGAAAATGAATCATTTCCCTTCCTGGAACAGCATGTAGCCAAAGTTAGTTCACAGTCTCCATACATGGGTGCAAGCACTTGCTGGAACCCCAATTCCTAAAGCTGTCTCTGGTTCCCGCTCATTCCACATCCACCGGCTCTGCAGAGGCGTGGGCACCCGGGCCGAAAACCCGGCCGGCCGGAGCCGAGCACCGGCCCCGGCTCGGTATATAGCTCTTATATCTTCTTTATTCACTCGTGCATTGTTTGGCACTTAAATTGTTTCCAGATCTTGGCCATTTTAAATAGTGCTGCAGTGTAACATAGTGGTACATATCATTTTCAGGTTTTTTTTGATAGATGCCTATGATTAGAATTGCTATATTATATATATTATATAGTAGTACTATTTTTAATATTTTGAGGCATCTCTATACTGTTTTCCATAGAGGCTGAACTATTTTACAGTCTCACCAACAGTGAATGAGTATTTCTTTTTTTCCCACATCTCAGCAGACACTTGCTCCTGATCTTTTTAGTATAGGTCTTTATCATTGGTGGGTGATGATATTTCATTATCATTTTAATTGTAGTTTTCCTGATAATCAGTGATGATGAGTATTTTTTTCATGTTCCTGCTGGACATCTGTATACCTTCTTTGAAGGAGTGTTCGTTCCTCTCTTCTACCTATTTTTTAATATGACTGTTTGCTTTTTGCTTTAATATTAAAGATATTGATAGTAGAATTTTATTAAAAAGCATTTTATATTAGAAAATATATTTGCAATGAAGTTGAATTCACGGACCATGATGTCTCTCAACTTTTTTTAATTAGGATTATTTGGGGATTTTTGGATTCCATACAATTTTTGGTAATGTTTGTTTTGTGTATTGAAGAGTGTCATGGGAATTTTGATAGGGGTTCACTGAATCTATGGATAGGATGTTCATTTTAATAACATTACTTTTCTCAGTCTACAAACATGGAATATTTTTCAATTTCCTTGTTTCTCCTCCTCCTTCTCCTCCTTAGTATTCCATTCTGATCACCGAGCCACATCCCTGGTCTGATTTTTTGGATTTGGGGTCACACCTGGTGGTGCTTGTGGGGCTACTGTTGGCACTGTGCTCAGGGGTTGCTCCTAATGATTCATGCATGACTAAGAAGTGCCACAGATTGAATCTGACCACCTGCATGAAAAGTGTGCCCTGTTAGTTATCTCTTCAGACCTATCATCTGCTTTTGAATATTCGCTTTATTCCTACACACATACACACACACTAACACACACATATCTTTGATACTCTTTTATTGTCTCTGCTCCTCTCCTCTTACTGGTTCCCACAAAAAAGTCAACAATTGAATAGTTGTTTCTTACCACTAGACGTACGGATCTCAACAAACTTTTTCATTCAGATTATCTGTACTTTACTCTTTCAGAGTCACCATCAGATTATAGTTTAGTATCTTGGTGACACATCATTGATCCATGCTCCCACAGAACCAACCCTTTCTCAGAGCTCTAAGTTTGTATATATAATCTGCTTGAAGACATTGACAACATGGTTTCAGGCTTCTCATCTGTGTAGAAATTGCTTGTTGTGCCTAATAATCACAATTTGTCATTTTTATTTTGTTAGTTTTTAAATTTTAAGGCTCTTTTAAATGTTTTGGGGCTATTCCATGTTCAGTGCTCAGGAGTCTCTCCTGGTGGTGCTTGTGGACCATGCAGTGCTCGCTGTCAATTCTATCTGCAAAGCATGAGCTCAACCTACTGGGGGATCTCCCTACCCTTCTTCATTCTGTGACTACTTTATTATCTCTATTTTATGAGAACTCTGTGTCATTTCTTTCTTCCATTTAAATGTTATAAATTGTTTGACATTTTATGTGAATACTAATTTTTCAAGAGGATCTGAAATATGGTATATGATTTCAAAGACTCCACCTATGCAGAACACAAACTGAGAGCCAAAACCTGAGTGTAGGTGGCTTATTTAGGAAATGATTTCATGAAGCAAGAGAAGTGAAGTGGCATGAGATGCAGATGGTGGAAAACCTAATATAAGTGTCTGTAGTGGAAGTCACTGCTGTAAGAAACAAGACTCTCTGAGGTTTCTTAAGAAGCACAGAGATGGAAACTGGAGCGTTTTATCTTTTTTCCCATTAATCCCTTGTAAAAATTACATATCCACAAGCACAGAAGGGTGATGTGTGTTCGTGGGCTCTTGGGGTGGCTCTCTCTCTCTCACCGCTCACATTCGGTGCTCTCGAGCCGATGTGTATGGACTGGATCGGGATGGCTCCTCCTTTGTGCTCTGCTTCTGTGTGTGCCACTGTGCTCTCTTCTGTCTATCTCTCTATCTCTGACTCTGTCTCTGTAATCTCTCCTCTGGTCCCTTCCGATCTCTCTGTCTCTGTCATCTCTTCTCTGGTCTCTTCCAATCTCTCTTCTTCTGATCTCCCTTCCGATCTCTCTTCTACTGATCTCTCAGGAGCCCTTCTGCTTCTCTCTCTGGACATGTGCTCGCTCTCACTTCTGACTCTGACTCTTACTCGCTTTGTGCTCTTTCTTTCCCCTGCTTCTGGCTCTGATGACTCCCTGATTCTCTTTTGCTTTGTGCTCTGCTTCTGTGTCTTCTCCCCTACTTCTCTTACAGTCTTAGTTTATGTAGCAATCACATAGGGTGGTGACACAAAGGTGGGTTGAACATTAGCAAATCAAAAAAGAGGGATAAGACCACTTTTCCAGGAGATTAACAAAATCTCATCTAAGGAGATTACTCCAGATTACTAGGAGATCTGTTTATGGGTGGGATCCCATCCAGGGTGTGTCACTTTCTTTCCTCAGCTAGTAATCCGCTTAAATAGTTATAGTAAATCTACTTCTATTATTTCTAGCAATATCGTTCTGTATGAGCACAGTAAGAGACATATCAAACTTAAAGTTTAGTTCTTCCTGAGGACATCTCACTATATTTTCTAGATCATAGTCCTCAGGTCAGGTTAGTATCCCTAACCCCAACAGGGTCCTAGTCTGGTCATTACTTTTGGATCATGATAGCATTTGTCTATGATAATGTTCTCAACTTATAGTTGAGTATTGTGGCGCTTTGGCCTGGCCCATTTCGATGCCAGGGTAGTTCACAACTTGCCCTGGGTCCATTCCGTCCCTTGTTGGGACCCTGCTTTGGGGGTGCTAGGAACTAAGGGCAACTGACCCAAGAAAGCAGATGCTCAGGAGTAAAAATTGTTGGAGTCAATCAACTCCCAAGTTACAAAGCATAATATTAACTGTCTTCCTGTGTCCATACAGAAAGGACACTGCTTTAAGGTAAACTAAGTTCCCTGAGGCAAGTCTAAAAGGACAAACCCAATGTTATCCTACACTCCCTAACCCACATTGTTTGAGAATTGCCTGGGAACATTATGTCCCTATCCTTTGACTCATGTTTATGTGCAGGGAGAGCACACTGCTATTATATTGGAGAAGGTGCTAAAGCAATAAGCTAAGAGGTGTGCCTTGAGGTGGGAGGACTGCAGAAGTGGAATTTTGCACAGCACTCTCTACACATAACTTTAGCTGAAATCAGAGGAGGGTCTGGGTCTATAGAAATTGTGTAGAGATTAAGACCTTTCCTTGCAGGCAGCCAGCCCCCCACTTAAATGCCAGCACTGAATATGGTACTCCAAGAACTAGCAAAAGTAATCCCTAGGGCAAAAGTAAGCCCTGAGTCCCAAAGCAACAACAATGACAACAAAACAATAGAAGAGGCTCCCTGGTATATAACTAGGGTATTAGAAACTTCTTCTGTAATGGCCAAATGGTGGCTATTGAGATGCCTTGTGAGTTAAATATAAAAATCTTATAAACTCTTTAGGACATATCCCTAAGAATAAATGTGTGACTAAGAACATCCAGATCACTTGTATCACTTGTTTTTCCATTGATCTTCGATTTGCTCAAGAGGGTATCAGTAAGGTCGCCATTTGTCCCTGTCGCATGCTAGTGCAGCTCAATGATATCTGCTTGCTCCAGGAACAGGAAGAGCCTCAAATAGTTCATTCAGGGATTTGACAAAGAAATCTGACCATCTAGTTGTTGGGTGGCCACACGGTCTTCTGACGTCCCGTAGAATCCAGTCAGTAACAGCTCTAGTCCAGCGGTCATCTCTAAATCACATTACATAACCGGCCGATCTGATTTTTGATGCCTTGGCAAATGAGACAGTGTCCCTGATTCTTGACCGTCAATGGAGGTCAGAAATCCGGATTCCTTCTCTCACTTGAGTGAGATGTGATACTCCTAGCATAGATCTTTCGATTCCTCTTTAGGATACCCTTATAGTGTTCTCATCCTGTTTGCATAGGCCCAGGTCTCTGAGGCATATGTTAGTGCAGGAAGAATGGTGGAATTGAAAAGATGTGCCCGGAGTCAGAGGTTCTTCGTCCTCTTAACCACTTCTTCGACGCTCTTGAAGGCATTCCACACTGCTCTCTTCCTCCTGCACAGTTCTAGTGCCAAGTCGTTCCTCATGTTGATTTCTCGACCCAGGTATACATAGCTGCTGCATTCGGAGTTGTTCGTTCCATTGAGAGCAAATGGAGAACATCCAGATGCTGTGCTTAATTTTGGGAGGCTCTTGAGACCTCTCCCAGATTGGCGGTTGGAGAATTATGCATTGTTGGGGATCAAATCCCAGCTCTGCCATGCAAAGCATGTGCTTCAGCCCTTTGAGCCATCTCCCTGACCCCTGGTTTTTAATCTAAGTCATACCCTCTATATAAACTTTTAAGATTTGGGGTATCAGCAAAGAACAAATTATTTAGATAATTGCTAATTACCTCAGTTATCATTGAGAACAAATTAGAAATGACCCAGACCTACTGATTCAAAAACTGTAAGATTGGAGTTTGGCAATTTGTGTTTTAGCAAGTCCTGCAGAGGATAAGCCTGTTACACCATGAGCCTCACTGATAATGACATACTCATTTATGAACACTCTATACACATTTAATCAGGATTTGATTAATTTCACTGTAGCACTGTCATTCTGTTGTTCATCAATTTTCTCTAGTGGGCACCAGTAATGTCTCCATTGTGAGACCTGTTGTTACTGTTTTTGGCATATCAAATACGCCACGGGTAGCTTGCCAGGCTCTGCCATGCCGGCAGGATACTCTCGGTAGCTTGCCAGGCTATCCGAGAGGGATGGAGGAATCGAACCCGGGTCAGCCATGTGCAAGGCAAACGCCCTACCTGGTGTGCTATCACTCCAGTCCTCCTTAAGGATAAGTCAGTGTAACATATACTTACCAACTTCAGATGCCTCACAAAGGTAATAGTCATTTGGAGTATTACAGATTCTGCAGAAACAACTAGCATGGAATGTAGTAACTCTGGTTTGACAAAGATCCAGAGACAACAAAGGTGGGTGAGATGACCTCTGATTAATTATTGAAATTATTATTATTATTATTAGTTTGAGGGTCAGACTTGACAGTGCTCAGAACTCACTACTGTCTATGTGCACAGGATCACTCCTGGTAATGCTCATGGAACCATGTGCTATGATGGGTATCAAGCTGGGATCAGCTTCCTTGTGAGGGAAGTAAGTACCATAATCCCTGTAGTATCTCTTCAGCCTCATTTCTTTTGTATTTGGTCTACACCAGTAGTTTTATGGTTAATTCTGACTCTCTGCTCAGGGATTACTACTATGAGGGTTTAGGGACCATATCTGCCAGGAATCAAACCTGGGTCAGCTACATGCAAGTCAAGTACCTTACCCACTGTACTATATCCTCCAGCTCCACTTTATTTATCTATTTAATTTTAATGTCTTATTTAGGCACCATGACTTACAATACCATTAACAATAGAGTTTCTGGATTTTTTTTTTTGCTTTTTGGGTCACACCCGGTAGTGGACAGGGGTTACTCCTGGCTCTGCACTCAGGAATTACCCTTGGCAGTGCTCAGGGGACCATATGGGATGCTGGGATTCGAACCTGGGTTGGCCGCGTGCAAGGCAAACGCCCTACCCATTGTGCTATCGGTCCAGCCCCAACAATAGAGTTTCATGTATAAAACATTACAGCATCATACCTTCCACCAAATTCTGCTAAGATAGATTTAGCTTTACTAGTCAGGACAGTGATTATAGTATAAACTATAGAAAATTAGAAATTTCTGCCCAAGTTATTTAATAAGGAAGGAGTTAGAGCTTGTCCACGTTAGTTACAAGTTATACCTTGATAGGCAGAAATTATCTTAGATGGAATAAGGCCTCAGGTAAAGGAATACTTGAGTTGTTTACATATCATCTTTTAGCTAGGACTATTCAAATTTCCTCAGTACTAGATTATCACAAACATTTTATTAATATGCAGATTCTGATTCACATGTCAGTGCTTGGGCCAAAAATTCCGCTTTTGTAACCAAATCCCAGATGCTGCTACTGTTGGCCCTTAATCCTTAGTTTTCAGTACCAACTTTTGAAACTTTTAAAAAATATGCCTTATTTTTGTGATTGCCTGTGAAAATATTATTTTTGCAATAATGAAACATTATATCATTCTAAAAGGAAAACTACTGAACAAAATGATACCTGCTAAAACCTTTTGAAAGGCTATTGGCTGCTGAGGCTAAGTGTACTCTTTCTGCAGTGCTCAGTACTTGCTCCTGTGTGCTTCTGTCTCTGTCAGACTGCACTATGACTCTGGGAAAACCCTTTGGAAACTTACTACCTTCACTTCTGTTTGTTCTTTCACATTGCTTTCTACTTTTACTTCAATGCTAGGTGGGAACTAAAATGGTAAATAACATTTGATAACTTGTGTTTTCCCCCTTTTTTCTCCCCTAAATAAAATCTGTCTTCTGTTAATTCTAAACAAGTTTAGAAATATCACTAAAATCAGACCAGAAATATACTGGAAGCTGTTGTACTTTGGATTCCCTTCGTTTATAGCAATAATAACTAAAAATGACACCATCCTTTTTTCTTCAGCCTTCCTTTTTGTCTACTTTTTTTTCTTTATCTAGCATTGCTTAAATGATTCTATTTGTTCTTCTCCATAAAAATGCTCAGCTAACAAGGAGTACAGTATAACAAGGAGTACAGCAAAGGCAACCCAAACCTTCTCTGCATTGGAAATAATAATGTCATGAAGTGTTATATTTCCCTCAATATTATTTATAGGTTCAGGTCAGACATTGAAGTTTTTAATCCAATTTGAATTTAGTTTTGTGTATAATATGTGAAGGATTTCTGAATTTATATTTTTACATGTAACTGACCAGTTTTCCCAGTGCCCCTTTTTTTTGCAGAGGCTTTTCTTACTCCACTTCATGCTTTTTGCTCTTTTGTCAAAGATTAGTTATTGAGGATCTGGCTCTAGGCCTCAATTTTATTCCTGAGGATCTGGCATTAGGTCTCAATTTTATTCCATTGGCCTGGAGGTCTGTCTATATTACATCGCAGTGTTTTGATTACTACAGCTTTGTAGTATAGCTTAACATTGGGGGCATAAAAAGTCTCCCATCTTCTGTTTTCCCTATGATTGGATCTTGGCTATTTTTCAACAGCTATTGATCTGTGTCTTTTAAAAATTGTTATGGGTATTTTTATAGGGACTGTATTGAGTTTATATAGTAGTTTGGGTTGGATTATCATGTTGACAATATTAATTCTTCCAATTCATGAACAGCGGATGCATTTCCATTGAATCTAGAGATACCTTTGATGATTCCGTTCCTTTAGCCACGCAAAATTAAACAAATGGAAATACATCAAACTAAGAAATTTCTGCACTGCAAAAACGAAAACTAAACAAAAGACAATGACCAGAATAAAAAGACACACAACAAAACTGGAGAAAGTATCCGTCCCAGTTTGGGGGATGTAATTTTATTCTGACAAGGAGTTAATATCCAAGTTGCATGAAGTACTACCAGAATGTAACAAGAGAAAAATCAAACCCATCAAAACTGGGGGTAAGATGAACAGAAATTTCCAGGAGAAGGCATACAGGCCAACAGGTTTATGAAAAATGCTCGGTATCACCTATCATCAGGTAAGTGCAAATAAAAACAATAATTAGATCTAATCCCACACTAATGAGATTGGTACATACAAAAAAGAACAAAAATAATCAGTGTTGATATGGATGTAGGGGAAAATGGACCTTCATTCACTGCTGGTGGGAATGTAGACTGGTCCAACCTTTTTGGAAAACAATATGAACACCTCAAAAAAAAAAACAAAACAAAACTAGGACTAGTGCTTCCACATGACAGAGCAATTCTACTTTTTGGCATTTACTCCAAGGGTCCCAAAATTCTATTCAGAAAAGACATTTGAACTCCTATGTTCATTGCAATACTATTCAAAGTAGCCCAAATAAGGAAATAATCTAAGTTACTGGGTAAAGAAACTGTGGAGAATAAACATAATAGAATACCACTCAGCTGTAAGAAAAGATAAAATCATGCAATTTGCTTTTATGCATATGGATCTGGAGTGAAGTTGGTTCATGTTGGGTGAGGTTGCTCAGAAAGAGGACAGATGTAGAATGATATCATTTCTATTTGAGATTTAAAGAAACACAGTAGGAAAACATCAAGTGCCCAAAGGTGACAGAAACTAAAAACTGGTTTTTAATAGGAAACTAACCATGAGCAGAGTAGGGAGGGGGCACAGATGGGCGTGATAGGGTAGAGAGGAGGGGACACTGGGACAGTGGTAGAGGAAAGCTGGTGCTCTGGTGGAAGATATGCTGGAAGATTTATGTTTAAAATTCTACCACAAACAGTATTATAAACCATGTTGCCTAAAAATTTTAAAAAAAGAAATAATAAACAATGTTTTTGTTATTGTTTTCCTTTTTTATTCCAACCCATATGGTTGGAATCAACCACAATTCCTTCTTTTGGTTTTATCTTCTTTCATTTTTCTTATCTTTTTTTCCTTCCTCTTTTTTCCTCTACTCTTTCTCCCTCTCCCATTCGCCCTTTGTTTAAGCACCTGCTATCCTCATTCTTTGCCTTTCTGCCCTTTCCTGCTCTCCTTCTCTTACCTTCCATGATTTCTCTCTTTCTTTTGAACTCTTGCCCTCCCCCATCAATGTTTCTTGAATATGTGAGTTTTTAATATAATTATATCTGCCAATGAAGTTTCTAGTTGTGTTCCAAGTCTGTCTGTGGATTCTCTTGATCCTGAGGTCAGTGAAGCTGGATCCCATTAGTAACCCCCCTTCAAATGAATGCCTAAATAGTTTTAAATTAATGAATTGTTGTTAACCAACTGCCTGAAATCCAATATTCACAGTTAGAACATAGAACTTTCATTAATGTGAAACAAACATAATAATTTTAACAACATGTTTATTTCATTTCATTGGAGGGGATTAGGTAATGATGTAGGACATAGAGCATCTGTGATTTCTATTCACAGTTTGCAACCCATAATGCGAGACCAAGTGGTTCTTACCATGTCAGGGGTACAGACATTAGCTTCATGTTTGCTGCCTGGAATGTCTCGTTGAAGATGAAAACATAGACTGAAATTTCCTTAACAGATAATCTGAATTGCTCTCAGCTCCCTAGATGTGTACATGACATCTAGTCCTCCAAAACCCTTCCATTAGGTCCAACATTTTCTGAAGCCCTTTGGTGATGTTTTAGCAACACAAAGAGAGAAAAAGAACAGTACAGTTACCAGAAACCCTTACAACCTCCAGCCCTCCTAGCACGTCTGCAGGAAAGAAACTTCCCTATAGCTTTGTTTTTCTATCTCCCTCTCCTGACTTTACCTTTTCTGCCTGAGCCGGAAGAAGCATTGCCCAGCAGTTTTCTAATTGCACTAGGGTTCGAAGCTGCTGCTTTCACTTGAAACAGAAATCATGTTTCTTAATCACATACTTCAGAGTTACAGGCTGCATAGGGCAGGCAGTTGAACAATGTCCAAAGCATTAGCTTCTTTCCAACCATTCTATTTTTTCATTATAATTCTGAATCCACATGGCTTATATAACTTACCTTGTTTTATGCACACTTGACATGGCATTATAGGTACATATGTGCCAGGGATCAAGCTCGGTTCAGCTGCTTGTGATCCTATCACTCCAGCACCAAGTATTTTTTAAAATATAAATAGGATACTTTAAAAATTTTTTAGTTTTAAAATTTTATTAAAGAACCATGATTTACAAAGCCATTGGTAGTTTAATTTTAGACATATAATGCTCTAGCACCAATTCCACCACCAGTGTCGACTTCCCTCTACAGTGTTCCCAAGCCCAGTAGTTTTCTCCAAGCCCAATAGCATGTCACCCCAACAGACACATTTTAAAGCTTTATTGCTGTCATTTGGATCTCGTGTCTTAAGTGTTGTTGATGCTGTGGGTTGGATACATAACCATATCACTGCCCCATCTGACCCATGTCCCCAAAGCCCCTGACTCCCGCTCCCTCGTTACTTCCCTTCCTCATCTTCTTATATAAATAGGATACTTTGTGTGCATCTTCTCACCCTGAATCACCATGGCTACAGAAATCAAAGTGTGTAGCTTTTGTCTGAACAAGGGTGTCTTAATATCCTTGTTTTATCAGCAAGTCTATATTTAAGAACTTAAATTTCAGGCCACACACTACCTTAATAACTAAAATAAATGATTCATGCTGGACATTTCCAGAATTATAACAGGACAGTGGGAATGATGAGGGCAGGAAAAAGGAAAAATTATGCCATTATATAATTATATCACCTTAAGCCAGGCTCAATCTTCATTAACACTTCAGCATGTCTTTGTTTATTATATGAGCTAGATTTACTACTGAACCTTTAGAGGCTCCAGATAGATTTGGACTCTAGCTAGCAGTTTGTGGGAGGCTGGGGTTGCCATGAAAATACTAATAAATGAAACATGAAACATTGATATTGGGAGGAGAAAACACTGATTGAAAAGCAAAACGAAATAATATGAGGAAATCAGCTTCACTCCAGGCTAATCCTAACTCTTGGCTTGAGTATTTCATAAGCCAGCTTTAGGTGTAAGTCATTAGGGTATAGGCAGATACTAAATATGTGGGTAATAAGGAATAAGGGTAGGAAGAGTGGTCACTATAGTGACTCCTTATGTAAACCGTCATTCTTTGTCTGTACAGTTCAACCCAACTTTTCCTCACCACCAACCACTCCTTTTCTCCACGAGCCTTATGGGGTAAGAACCCTCTTTTGCTAGACTAGGCCTTATTTAGTGTCTTAAATTGACGCAAGGCTGACTTATAGATAATAGATTGACTTTCTGGGATGTTTTCTATGGTGAACAGATTTGATTCCTGAGCTTATTGTTGTAGGTTTTGTGTGAGAGTTTTTCATTTATATATAATTTGGCCATTGTGCTTTGTATATTCAGCTTTGTCATTGAGAGATTCAACACATATCTCTATGAGTAAAATTATCCAGCAGTTTTCCATGGCAATTTTAATACATTGTGCATATGGGCAAGTTTGGCAAATATTTTCTTTAATAAACTCTAGTGACTGCTGTGATATGTTGTCTTTATTCTCCTTCAGAATGCACTTACTGCACTAGATACTGCACTAGAATTCACTTACTTCACTAGAATGGACTTACTACATTAGATAACTGGAGGTATCAGCTCTCTTCTTTCTGGCAATTGACTTCTAAAAAACTGCCTTTCCCCAAATAATGTAAGTTCCCATGGATAGCCTATATTCAATGAGTGGTCAATGCAAAGAGTATAAAGCCAGAATTCGTGAGCTCCAATGTGTGACAACTGTGAAGGACCAATCTAGCATTGCTTTCTCAGTAGGGTTTGCCAAGGTCTTGGCTGATACAGAATCATAGCTCAGTTTCCAATTCTCCTTCCTTTCTTCCTCAAAATTTGAATCCCCAGAGCACCACATACTGAAAATTCCTGTTGCTAATCACCATTTCAGTCTATCTCTTGGGCGATATTACTTGTAAGAGTTCCTCTTTATTTTTTTTATTTTTTTTTTCTTTTTGGGTCACACCTGGCTCTGCACAGAGGTTACTCCTGGCTCTGCACTCAAGAATTATCCCTGGCGGTGCTCAGGGGACCATATGGGATGCTGGGAATCGAACCCGGGTCGGTCGCGTGCAAGGCAAACGCCCTACCCGCTGTGCTATCGCTCCAGCCCCAAGAGTTCCTCTTTAAATGATCATAATTTGACTGTACCATATGTTTCCTGCTGGGACCATGACTGACACAGGACATTCCAGTTATTATTTATCCCATTAAATGCAGGTTGAGTTACAATAGGACTTGTTTATTTTGCTATTATTTATTTTTATGTAGACCAAGGTCTGATTGTATGAATTGGGATCGATTTAACATACTTTCTATGTATTTATATTTGGTTTATTCTTGGCCCACACTAAGCTGTACTTAGGTCTTGCTCTTGGCTCTATGCTCAGGAATCACTCCTCTGGTGGTGCTCAGGAGACCATATGTGGTGTCAGGGATTGAACCCAGATTGGCTGCATGCAGAATCACTGCCTTGCTCACTGTATTATTTCTATGTCCCTATTTCATTTTTAAAATCACTTTTTCTGGTCTGCTACAATTGCAAAATCCATTGTCTTTCTTTCAATATCTGTCTCATTCCTTTCATAATACTTGATGTATATATCTATGATTCACAACTTTATGAAAATGAAGTACCACACAGTGAAGCATGTATTAGTGTTTTTTTAACCTGAAAAGATTATAAGGGAAAACTGGGTGTACTGACTAGGCGAATGGTTGGGAAAAAGTAGTTCATCTGTTGCTATGCAACAGACCTTGTATGCCTTCCATAACTATTCTGGACCATCACACACAAAAAAGTGTATGGCTCAGTTTATCGCAATTTTTGCAAACATTTTATTTTCCTGGGTTGTGAGGCAAGGTTTAGCACCCCCAAAGCAATATCATCATAGGGACTAAAGTAAGGTCAGTATCCAGGTGGCTATGAAAAAATATGTCCACATCCAACTTTCTTGTGCTTTGGAAAGTTAGTTTTCTGCAGTTAGTCTGAGAGGTAGCATTATAGAATAGAATTTTTGAGCATGAGTCCTGAAGTCAGACAACTTAGGTTCAAATATTCTTTGCCTTTAAACATTCTTTGGTCTTGGGCAAGAACATAAGTGCTCTGCATGTAGTAGGCATGATATTACTATTAAATCACCTCCATTTTTTCACATAAAATTAAAAAATTATTCTGTAGTTAACTCTTTCATTATTATCCTGTTAATTGTTTTTATTTTGGGCACCTGACCTTCCTCAGATTATATGCGCACTTTTCCTTTAAAAGTATTTTATTCTTAGCGCTGGAGCGATAGTACAGCGGATAGGGCGTCTGCTTTGCACGCGGTTGACCAGGGTTCGACCCCCAGCATCCCATAAGGTCTCCCAAGCACCCCTAGAAGTGATTCCTGAGTAAAGAACCAGGAGTAACCCCTGTGCATTGATGGGTATCACTGTATCACTGTCATCCCGTTGTTCATCGATTTACTCGAGCAGGCACCAGTAATGTCTCTATTCCTCCCAGACCTGAGATTTTAGCAGCCTGACCTTACTCATCTTTTCCAACAATTGGTGGCTCTTTCAGGGTCAGGGGAATAAGATCTATTGTTACTGTCTTTGGCATATCGAATAAACCATGGGTAGCTTGCCAGACTCTACCCGTGCAGGCAGGATACTCTCAGTAGCTTGCCAGGCTCTCTGAGAGATGTGTGTGTATGTGTGTGTGTATAAGTATATATATATGTGTGTGTATATATATATATATGTTTCTCTCTATGATTTGTTGCCTACTGTCTGAACTCCATCAAATATGGTGTGGTAATTATGGAAGACGGGTAGGAAGTGTCTTATAATTTGTTGCAGCCACGCAGTCCAGAAAGCAGCCTAGAGCATGGCGGTGGTTAGGTAGTGGAGGTCAGCTGCCGGGGCTGGGTCCCTTGGGGTGGGTTGGGGAGGGTTCTCACCCACCCCACTCTGGGGCACCCCGAGTGGAAACAGCCTGGCGTGGAGTCTCCTGAGCACCCCTAGAAGTGATTCCTGAGTAAAGAAACAGAGTACCCCCTGTGCATTGCTGGGTGTGACCCAAAAAGCCAAAAAAATTTTCTATTCTTGTTGTAGTTAAGGTAACAATAGTTTGCACATTTTAAATAGTATGCTTATAATACTGTCAACATTTGTGGTCTTGGTGTAGAGTTTATTTTTTTCTTTAAGTAAAGAAATAATGGGAGATCAAAATGGATTCTAATATAATTGTAGTATCCAGAACATATACCTCTGTCACATTTTTTCTAAATAATTAGAAATTGTTTTGACAGCCAAGCCAGCTGAAACAGGACGTGCGCGCGGAAACCTCAGGGGGGCGGGGGGCGGTGACCTCTGCCCACCGCGGATACTTAAACCCACTTGCCCCACGTGTGCATCCCTTTTGGCGCCGCTGCTGACCGAGCATGATAGAAGAGCTCAAAAGAGCGCCCTAGACTCCAAGCAGCACACTGAACTAATTCCGGCATGGGAACGGAGGGCTGCAGCAGTGGAAGCCGGGCATTCCCCAATTTTTTTAACCTCTCTCTCAACCCCTTCCTCCTGAGCACAGCACAGGTTCTGGGGCTTTTGAGCACAAAATGGAGACGCCGAGCCAGCTCTCTCTAGGTTTCTCCATCTTATGAGCACCATAAAAGGGTAAAAGTTTGTAGTGATGTTATTTCTGGTTGTACTTTCCCTGGACTTTATACAGAAACCCAAAACCGCGCAGCCGCTGCCGCGGCCGCACGATCTAATGTCATCTGAGCATCAGCAATATGTAATGGTTCCTTTTTAATGGGTCGGACTTTTGTGGGAGATCCTAACAAGAATAGTAAGTCTTTTGCTGAAATATTGAAGGCAATCAAAGTGGTAGCCATCTCTCTAGACTGAACTAAGCCATATCCCCACGCCGGCTGGGAAGAAATATCTTTCTTTCTCGGGAAGAAACGCGGCGTGGCGTTAACCATAGTATGATGTCCATTAAGCAAACACAGACCTGGTGGCGTGGGAATGGGATATAAGGGGAAAAATTATGTACATGGAACAGTGGGACGCTGGTGGAATCTCGAGCCGGAGCCGATACCAGCGCACTACTTTTGGTTCCAGAAACTGCTTGCAGACATTCTACTAGACTATCAACTAAGCCAGAGCCCCACGCCGGCTGACGATGGGAAATAACCATCTTTTTCGGTTTTTTTCCCTTTGTCAGGCAGCCTGGCGATTACTAAACAGGCATGAACTCGGTGGCGAGGGGCAAGGGGGGGAAAAAGAAAAGTTATGTAACAAACAGCGGGACTTACTATCTCTACATTCTCAGCAATGGAGAACTATCAAATGCTTCCTTGGCAATAGGACTGTCTTTTTCTTTTTGGGGGGAAACCCCAGCAACAATAGTGAGTTATGTGTTGAAACATGGAATGTAATCAAGATAAAGCGTAAACGAAGTGAAGCTTATCACTTACAAGGGCAGGGACTGGGGGGGTGGGAGGGGGCGGCAGGTATACTGGGGTGGTTGGTGATAGAATATGGACACTGGTGAAGGGAAGGGTGTTTGAGTATTGTATAACTGACATAATCCTGAGAACTATGTAACCCCCCACATGGTGATTCAATAAAACTTAATAAAAAAAAGAAATTGTTGTGACAAAAAAAGGTTTGGAGATAAGATATACTTTATTTCATCCCAGTTATAAAAGTATTGATATTCAGAGAAGTTCCACATAAAAAGTACTATATACATATAGTACTGTAAATCAATTTCTTAAATGACTAAGATGCTAATATATATGCATGGGAAAATATAAACAGCAATTTACAAAATAGATGAAAACAATTTAAAAGCACGCTAAAAGGTGAGTAACCTCACTAGTAATGGAAAACAACAGATTTTTAAAATGTTCTTTATATTTTTGTTTTCTTATCTATTATTTTGATAAAACTTAAAGGAAATTGGTGAATAAGATTATTTTTTTTTTTGCTCCTGTTACTTCCATATATTGCCCGTAGCATTTTGGAAGCTGTCTCTGTCACTGTCATCCCGTTGCTCATCGATTTGTTCGAGCGGGCACCAGTAACATCTCTCATTGAGAGACTTATTGTAACGGTTTTTGGCATATCCAATACACATGGGTAGCTTGCCAGGCTCTGCCTCATGGGCTCGATACTCTCGGTAGCTTGCCGGGCTCTCCAAGAGGGGCGGAGGAATCGAACTCGGGTCGGCCGCATGAAAGTTGACCACCCAACCACTGTGCTATCGCTGCAGCCCAATCTGGATAATTTTTTGGAAGCCTGCTAGTGCTTTTTAGTTGAAACTTTTAGGAGTTGAAAATTAATATTTTTCTAAGTGAAGGGGGAAAAGCTCAGGTATATAGAAGTATGTTTTATGTGAAATGCTCAGCTGAACATCTGCAAATCATTTTCGTTCTGTAAGCTAATTAAAGCTGTATGTGCTTTTTCCTCCTGTTTTAAAAAAAAAGAAAATTAATATTTTTCTATCAACATCTCAATTTTCTTTGGTTTTCTGTCTTCAATTTTTTGGTGTATAGTTTTTGAAATTAGCCCAACAGATGGTTAACCGAGATCTAGTTCAGTGATAGAGTACCTGCCTTACATGTTTGAAGTCCTGGGTCTGATGGCTGGTAAAAGAGCATTTCTTTATGTTTATATTGCTATTTAATCCATTAATTTTTTATTGCCACAAACAATGTTTTAAGTTTCTAGGAGCTTATTTAATCTTTTTTTAAAGCAATCTCCTCGAATTCTGAGTTAGATTTTTCTTTCTTTTTTGGAGGGGGCCACTCCCAGCTGTGCTCAGGACTTACTCCTGACTTTGTGCTCAGGGATCACTTGGCAGTGCTCAGGGATCCATATATGATGCTGGGAATCAGTGCATACAAGTGCAAGTCAGCCGTGTGCAAGGCAAGTACTCTACCCAGTAAACGGTTTCTCTAACCCAAGTTTTTTCTTCGTTTTGGGGGAGTAGTGTGGTGTGATGTCAGGGATTGAACCTGGGTTGGCTGTGTGCAACACACGCACCCTACTCACCAGAAAGTTTTTGGCCCCAATAACTCTAGTTTATTTCCTTAAAGTTCATAACATGCTATTGCCATTTGGAACTTTGGATTTTTTAATGCCCCTTTATATTTCAGTTAAATTCCCATATATATTTTTTTTTGTTTTAGATTCCTTTTGTCTTTTGTATTCCTTTTTAAAAAAAGTTTGAATGGGCAAGGGTGGAGGGATGGGTACTCGAACATTATATGACCAAAACATAATCATGCAAGTTTGTAAGTTGTAACTGTAGCTCCTGGTGATTCATCCCATTGCTCATCGATTTGCTCGAGCGGGCACCAGAAACGTGTCCAGTATGAGACTTGTTGTTACTGTTTTTGGTATATCCAATATGCCATGGGTAGCTTGCCAGGCTTTGCTGTGAGTACAGGGATACTCTCTGTAGCTTGCCAGGCTCTCCGAGAAGGGGTGATTCATTAAAATAAAAAAAATTAAATTAAAACTTTTATCTTAGTCACTGTGATTTACAATACCATTAATGATGCTGTTTCATGCATACAATGATCCAACACCACTCCCTTCACCACAGTGTATGCTGCCCTCCACCATTGCCTTGTATAGACAATGTCTCTTAATATCCCACCTCTCTTCCCCATCTCCCAGTCATGGTAAGTGTTTTCACTTTCTGTTGCCTTTGGCCATTTTTACTCCCTTCTTTGTATCTGACATACAAGAGAGATTGTGTGTCTGTCCCTCTCCTGGCTGATTTCACTCAACATGATGCTGAGTATATATCTCTTACTTGCAGTCAAAATAATACTTGAATACAGCAGGTCTCATCGAGAAGTGAAAGTGTGAGGGACCACATCTTCCTCACTTAATCAGCAAAGACTTTATGTGGTTGTTTGTAACATTTGTGTTTTCATATGGGTCGGATTTAAATTGCCAGGAATGGGAAAAGTGAACCTGTTTGAAGGATGAATTGTAATGAAAGAAGATCAATACAAAATTTTAGAGTACACTAAGCTTTATACTTTGACTCTATTGTAGTATAAGTATGGGGTGATGGTGGAGGGAATAGCAGGTAACCAGAAAGGTATTTGGGGAACATCATTAGATGCCAGGGAGAAGAACATTTTGCAACTGGTTTGGTGTTGAGATGCTAAAAGGGTTTGACTAAAAGCATGGCCTAATTGAGCATGTTCTGAAAAATCAATCTGACTACAGTGAACAGATGGATTGGAATGGTGATTGATAGCAGAAGGACATAGGAAATTTGTTTTTGTTTTTGTTTTTGGACCACACCCAGCTTACTCCTGGCTCTACACTCAGTGATCACTGTTGGCAGTGCTTGGGGAACCATATAGGACATCAGAGATCAAACTCAGGTGAGCTACGTGAAAGTCCTACCTACTGTACTATCTCTGGCTCCAGGAGAAATTTTTGAATTAGTTCAAGCAAGGTGTAAAGAAGGTCTGGAAACATGAAAATGAAATATTTTATATTCTAGAAAATTTGAGTGCCTCTTTGCCCTTTGTTGTTTTTCTCATCTTTGATCTATCTCAAGTTAACCTTTGTGCATAGTATCAGATAGTGGTTCATTTGCATTTAGCTAATCAATTTTTCCAAGTCCACTTATTGACAAGAATTCATTTTCTCTAATCTATCCTCTTGACTTCTTCATCAAAAATTATTTTAAGGTTTTATATCTATACTCGCAATTCTACCGCATGGGTCTGCATGTCTGCTTTTACTCCAATACCACACTGTTTTGATATATAGCTTTATTGTATAGTATAACCAGAGACCACGATGCCTTCTATCTTATTTTTCTAACAGGTTTACTTTTTTGCACGTATTATGGTTACATTCAAATTTTAGTGACATTTGTTCTATGACCTTGAATAATTCCACTGGTATTTTGATACGGATTGCATTGGATCTGTATAGTGCTTTGGGAAGGATGGTTATTTTAACAATGTTAAGTCTCCTAATCCATGAACTTGAAATGCTTATTCATTTGTGTCTCCTAATTTTTTTAAATTTATTTATTTTTATTATGAGGTACAGTTACAGACTTACAAACTTTCGTGCTTGCATTTCAGTCATATAATGGTCAAATATCCATCCCTTCACCAGTGTGTATTTTCCACCACCAATGGTCCAAGCATCCCCCCACCATCCCCATCCCGCTTCCCCTCCCCCACCCCGCCTCTCTGGCAGGGCATTCCATTTTGCTCTCTCTCTCCTTTTGGGTCTTGTGGTTTGCAATATAGGTATTAAGAGGCCATCATGTTCGGTCTATAGTCTGCTTTCAGGGTGTGTCTCCCATCCCAAGCGAATCCTCCTAGCACCATTTACTTGGTGATCCCGTCTCTAACTGAACTGCTTTTCCCCCAGTATGTGAGGCCAGATTCTAAATGGTGGAGTAATCTTCCCAGTACTTATCTTTAATAATCTTGGGTGTTAGTCTCCCTTTCTGTTACTTTATGTTCCACAAATGAGTGCAATTTTTCTATGTCGGTTCCTCTCTTTCTGACTCATCTTGCTTAACATGATACTTTCCACGTTGACCCATATATATGGAAATTTCATGACTTCATCTTTTCTATCCGCTGCATAGTATTCCATTGTGTAGATGTATCAGAGTTTCTATTGCCAGTCATTTGTTCTCGACCACTCGGGATTTTCCAGATTCTGGCTATTGTAAACAGTGCAGCAATGAATATACAAGTGCAGTTGTCATTCCTACTATACTTTTTTGTTTCTTTGGGATATATTCCCAGAAGTGGTATTGCTGAGTCAAATTGGAGCTCAATTTCTAATCTTTTGAGAATCATCCATATTGTTTTCCAAAACAGCTGAATCAGTCGGCATTCCCACCAGCAGTGAAGGATTCTCCCCACATCCATGCCAACACCAGTTGCTTTTGTTCTTTTGGATGCGGGCCAGTCTGTGGTGGAGGTGATATCTCATTGTTGTTTTGATCTGCATCTTCCTGATGATTAGTGAAGAGCATTTTTTCATGTGACTTTGGGCCATTTAGATTTCTTCTTTGAGAAAGTTTCTGTTCATTTCATTACCCCATTTTCTGATGGGGTTCGATGTTTTCTTTTTGTACAGTTCAACCAGTGCCTTGTAAATCCTTGATATCAAACCCTTATCAGACGGATATTGGGTGAATATCCTTTCCCATTCTGTTGATTGTCTTTGAATTCTGTTCATTGTGTCTTTTGAGGTGCAGAAGCTTCTCAGTTTGAGAAAATTCCATCTGTTTATCTCTGTTTCCATTTGGTTGGCCAGTAGAGCGTCCTCTTTAAAGATACCTTTAGCCTTAATGTCGTAGAAGGTTTTGCCAACCATGTTTTTAATGTACCTGATGGACTCTTGTCTGATATTGAGATCTTTATTCCATTTTGATCTGACCTTTGTACATGGTATTAGGTAGAGGTCTGAGCCCATTTTTTGCATGTAGCTGTCCAGTTCTGCCAGCACCATTTGTTAAAGAGACTTTCCTTGCTCCACGTCACATTTCTTGCTCCCTTATCAAAGATTAGGTGATCATATATTTGAGGGTGTGTGTAAGGATATTCCATCCTGTTCCATTGGTCAGCAGCTGTTTATGTTCCAGTACCATGCTGTTTTAATTATAACCACTTTGTAGTAGAGTTTAACGTTGTTGATCTATCTAGAGGTGATAAGGCAGTATTGAAGTCCCCAACTTCTATTGTGTTGCTAGCAATGTCCTCCTTAAATTCTGTTAGAAGTTTTTTTTTAAAATATTTAGCCGGTCCCTCGTTAGGTGCATATACATTTAGGAGTGTGATTTCTTCCTGCTGTGCGTATCCTTTGATTAGGAAAAAATGGCTTTCACTGTCCCTTCTAATCTTTTTCAACCTGAAATCTATATTGTCAGATGCTAGTATGGCCACCCCAGCTCTTTTGAGGGAGTTGTTTGCTTGAAAGATGGTTTTCCATTCTTTGACTTTGAGTCTGTGTTTGCTCCAACCGTTCAGATGTGTTTCTTGTAGGCAGCAGAATGTTGGGTTCAGTTTTCGAATCCATTTTGCCACTCTGTGCCTCTTGATTGGTGCATTTAGACCATTGACGTTGAGAGAGATTATTGTCACAGGGTTTTGTGGATCTTTCTGTAGGGATTTGTTGTGCTTGTAGGGGTTTTTCTTTTCTTACAGAAACCCCCCTTACTCCTTCTTTCAAGTTTTGTTTTGAGCCTATGAAGTTCCTGAGCTGTTGTTTATCCATAAAAGAGTGTATCGTTCCTTCGAGTTTGAGTGAGAGTTTGACTGGATAAAGTATTCTTGGTGAGACATTCATTTCATTGAGGTGTTTTTTTTTTACTATATCCCCCATTTTCTTTGGGCTTGGAGGGTTTCCTCGGGTAGGTCTGCTGTAAATCTAAGGGATGCTCCTTTGTATGTGATTTCCTTCTTTGACCTTGCTGCTTGCAGTATTATGTCTCTATCTGTGTCATCCATCATTCTTACTATGATATGTCTTGGAGTGTTTTTATTAGGTTCTCTTTTAGCTGGCACCCTTCTGGCTCCTTGGATCTGTATGCTTGCATTCTCTAGCTCTGGGAACTTTTAGGCAATGATATATTTAACTGTGGCTTTTTCATTGTCCTTCTGGTACTCCAATGATTCTTGTGTATTCTCATGAATCCTCTTGGATTCATCCCCTAGGACTCTGATTTGCCCTAGGGCTACTTTGAGGTCCTTTTTTTTTTGCTTTTTGAGCCACACCCAGCAATGCACAGTGGTTACTCCTGGCTCATACACTCAGGAATTAACTCCGGGCAGTGCTCAGGGGACCAGATGGGATGCTGGGAATTGAACCTGGGTCAGCCGTGTGCAAGGCAAACGCCCTACTGCTGTGCTATTGCTCCAGCCCCAGCTTTGAGGTCTTTTCCCAGGGTTGTTGTCTGTAAGCTTTCTGCTGCTCATCTTCAAGCTCATTGATTCTGTCTTCAGTGGCGGTAGCCATTCTATTGTTGAGGAAACCCACGAGTTTTTATTTCATCTATCGAATCCTTTGTTCGTGACATTTCTGTTTGTAGTTTTTCTATTTCTGCTCTCATTTCTTCCTATATTTTGTTGACTGCCCAGTCCACTGTTTCATTCAAGTCAGTTTTTAATTTTCTGGATGTCTGTTCCACTCTTTCTTTGAGTTCATTGAACATATTCAGCTTTCGATTCTGAATTCCTTATCGGAGAGATTGTATTTGTGAGTAGCCTCTGTTGGGTTTTTTTCTTCATCTTTCCCTCGGGTGTGGATTTGTACTGTCTCTTCATGTGGTGGTGGTAGTATGGAGATGGGACCTTCCAGCTCACTATCAGTTTTCCCTCTTGGTGCGATTAGGGATTCTGGGTGAGCTCAGTCTATGGTGGTCGCTTTTTTTCCCCTTCAGGAGTTGCACCTTCCTCTCATGTACTCTTCTGTGGCTTATATGAGGCCTCTAATGAAGCTTCCAGGGATGTATTCTTTTACATTGGACTTGTATATGTTCTTGTGTCTACGGTTGTTATGGTGTAATTGGGATAACCTAGTGAACTATTGGCCTAATGTGTTTGAGATGGCCAGGATATTCTCCCCAGAATTATGTGATGGAGATCGAAATATGAGTCCAAAGTGCTGAGAAAGAGAGAATAACTTCGGCCCTGTAAGCAGCCTGGGCCCCACAAGAGGCCATGCTTGGCTCGAAGGCCATACCCCTGTCTCAGGGGCCACAACTGCGGGACAAGCCTGCTCGCTGGTTCTGAGGGACTAGGGAAGCCATAAACTGTGGGGAGGGGGGCTGGAAGGTGCTGTGGACTGGTGGGGGCTGTGGGGTGTGAGTGTGCACTTGTTCCGGGAGGCTGCTCCTCGGATCCACTTGCGGGACAAGTGGCGCGCTGGTTCCCTGTTTTCTAATTTTTTATAAGTAACTTAAGTTTTGATGTATAAGTTCTTTCACCTCCTTGTTGGTTGCTAATACTTGATTCTTTCAGACACAGTTGTAGATGGAATTGTTTCTTTATTTTGTTGCTTTCTAGTTTCTTACTTGTAAACAGAAATACAGCTTATTTTAATAGCTTTCCATTTTATTGTATTAGTTTAGTATTTCAATACCTTTTTGTAGACTCTTAGGTTTTCTATGTATATCATTTAACATTTGCAAATAGTGGTAGCTTAACTTTACCAACTTATGTCCCTTTATGTAGTTATTGCCTAATTTATTGCCAACTTATTGCCTAATTGTAGTAGACAGAACTTCTAACGCATATTTAATAAATAACAGTGATGAGAGTTGACCTTCTTGTCTTGAATCAGATTTAAGAGGAAATGCTTTCATCATTGGGTATTGTTAGATGTAAGTATTTTGTATATGGCTGTTGCGTGAATATTCGTTCAGGAGGAGGCACTAAGACAAGGAACATGGAAGAACTTTATGTCATGGAGGGCTCAGGTTCCCTCAGATCTGTGACAAAGCTAGAGATCCCCGAAATCTCCTTTTATTGATCATGGTACCTCTAAAGGGCTCAATACAGTGATGTCACCAGAAGAAGTTACAGAAAGAACATTGAGGCAGCAAAACATACATTGTTTCCTTGTGTCTGCAGGCCAGTAATTTTGGTCTCCGGAAAGAAAATACAAAACCAAAACTGAAGCCTTTCTTGGGCTACAAGTACATGGGTTTACATCCCAGACAAGGCTGGGGCACCACCTGAAATCTACATCCCAAAGATAACTGGGCAAGCATTTAAAATTTGCATCCCAAAGACTAGGCTGGGCCAGAGCCCAGAATCTACAAGTCAAAGATCAGGCTGGGCTTCTGTGAGAGAAGGAAAAACTCTTTCAATATACTGAAATTTATGAAATGATTTACTGAAGGCAGGTTAAAGGAAAAAGATGCTCAGCTTCATCCAAACCAGTCAGGACACATGAGAAATCTCGCCCATTTTCATGGGTCACCATGTTTCTGCCCATTGTACAGTACAGTCTACATGGGCTCGCCCTTATGACTCAGTCAAGCCCCAAGATATGGCCTTTACTGTGTTAAAGTATGTTCCTTCTATTCCCATTGTGTTGAGAGTTTTTATCATATGTTTTTGAATCTTTATAAGGAGATAATATGTTTTATCTCCTTATAAAATATAAAATTGATTTCATATGTTGAACCATCTTTTGAATAAATCCGATTCAGTCATTATATACTAATCTTATAATGTCACTGTCACTGTCACTGTTATCCCGTTGCTCATCGATTTGTTCGAGCGGGCACCAGTAACATCTCTCATTGAGAGACTTATTGTTACAGTTTTTGGTATATCCAATACACACGGGTAGCTTGCCAGGCTCTGCCACGTGGGCTCAATACTCTCGGTAGCTGGCTGGGCTCTCCGAGAGGGGCGGAGGAATCGAACTCAGGTCAGCTGCGTGAAAGGCGAATGCCCAACCCCTGTGCTATCGCTCCAGCCCAATCATATAATGTATTGCTGAATTTTGATTGTATGTTCTTCTGATATCTCTCTGATACCAGACTAGGGATACTGGTCTATAGTTTGGTTGTGTGTGTGTGTGTGTGTGTGTGCGTGTGTGTGTGTGATATCTATGCTCTTGTATCAGAGAAATGTTGTGCTCATAAAAACTATTTAGAAAGAATTTTCATCTCTTTGATTTTTTTGAAGAACTTCAGATTAGGTTCTAAGTCATCTCTGAAGATTTGGTCGAGCTTGGTTACATAACAGTCATAACCTGTCTTTCATATTTAGGGAGAAGATGACTGTTTCAGTTCTCTTGTTTGTAATTAGCCTTGTGAGGTTTTCTTTTTTCCAGTCTTGAAAGGTTTCATGATCATAAAAATTCATCCATTTCATTTAGATTTTCCAATTTAGTGTCATTAAGTCTGTGCAGTAGTCTCTCTTTGTAGAATCAATTGCATTTCTGTGATATATGTTGTAACCTCCACTTTCATTTCCTAATATATATTGATTAGGATTTTCTCCTTATTCTTCATGACCCCACGTGAGGGTTTATCAATCTTGTTTATTCTTTCAAGGAACCAACTCTTGGTTTTCAAGGAACCAATTCATCTTTAGGATAGTTTTTAACTTCTTTAAAAAAATTTAAAATTAATTTTAATGTAGAAAAAATTCACAGCAACTGTTGATATAATAGTAGAATTAAAATTGGTTAGATAACAAAGTTCCAATATTAAAAATCATTAAGTAAAAATATGTGAAAATTGTTATATCTGATCACTGGTTTAAGTTCTTTTCTAAGCATTTATTAGGCTGTTTGTTGCTAGTTGAGCTGTCTGTGTTATTGTTTTGTTGAGTTTAATCAGCTTCCATGCTACGTTCCCATCTAATTTGGTGTGCTCCTACTGAACTTTTAGCATTGAGGAATTAGGAGGTGTCACACTGTCTAGGGACTTCAGGATCTATAGTGTGGGTCAATGAGTTGACATGGTGGTGGCTTTGGAAGGTGAGTGTGACTTCTGGGGCTACCAAATTTATGGAGGGGGTGGGTGCTACCCACTTTGACTCTAGAAAACACCAGTGTTCTCAGCCTGGGCACTGGGTACCTGGAATTATTCGCAGGTTGGCATCTCTGCAGAGAATGTTTGTGAAGTTATAGAGTTGAGTCCTTGGCATGGCCACAGTGATGGGATATTAGTGTTTAGCCACCCACACCAGTTTCCTGAGTGCGCCCCAGAGCCCCAGAGTTTTCAGTTTAGGAAACTGGTGTTTCCATGAATTTTAGCTGTTTGGTATGCATCTCTTGGGAGCTTTAGTCAGGAATTGGTAGGGTAGGGCTGGGGATGAATTACATTGGTGACAACTGTGGGAGGTGGGCTAGTCTTTAATTTCTACGTCATTTATTTATGGTCTAATATTTATTATTTCTTTGCTTCAACTTATTTGTATGGGAAATTATTTCCTTAACAAAAACATCAAGGTTGGGATAGCTTACCTTGCACTTGTCCATCCTGGGTTTGATCCCAGTCACCCCATATGGTCTCCTGAGCATCACCAGGAGTGATCCATGAGCTCTGAATCAGGATTAAGTCCTGGACTTGCTGGCTGTGGCCCCAAAACAAAACAAAACAACAAAAAAGAATTCAGCTTCAGGGTCTCCTTCTGAGAAAAGAGGTCCATTAAGACATGGCAGTCTTCTAGCACTGTTTGAAGAGGTCACCAAGGTGGTTTCTGCTGGTGACTCAGTTACTCTGACAATTGTAATAATATACAGAGTCTTCCAGTCTGGTTGCAAAAAGATGCCTATTGGTGACTACATTTCTATGGCAACTTCTATACAATTTGGCATGGTGCTAGGTCTTGTGTTGGTCCAAGGTTCCAAGCTTCCTTAATATTTTCAGATTGCAAATATTTAATGGGTATGTTTAGATTCAGAAGCAGAAACATGTATTGAAAAGCAGAAGAGGAAGAAACTCAAGGAAGAATTTTAACAGAGGATTCAGTTAATAATATGGGTCATTGTCTTGGATTTTTATAGGATAGTTAAGTGTTTGTGTTTCTTACCAAACAAAGTATCAGAGGATTCCTGCTTGTTTTCTACCTTATTTCCTGGAGAAGTCTTGTTAACTGAAGCTCTTTTGTGTTGTAAAGCCAAACATCTTTCATTCCCACTTAGAATGGAGATTATGTGTTTTAGTTTTTAGTTTTTAGGCCACACGCAGTGACGTTAGGTTTACTCTTGCCTCTTTGCTCAGGGATCACTTCTGGCAGGGTTTGGGGGACCATATATGGTGGAGGGGTTCAAAGCCCTATACTATTTCTCCAGCTTAGGGCTGTCCTTTTAGGTCACATATTTGACCATTGGCCTAGGTCAAATTTACCTTGTATCTTTAGCCCAAGACCTGAGGGATGATTTGTGACCTTGAGAATCTGTGGCCTCCTTGTGTTAAGGAACATGCTGGGATATTGCAGGGCTCTTGCAGCTAAAGAGGAGAAACTGTGGCTTCCTTTTTCAGTGTCCCCAGCAAGATTGTGAATCTAACTCCAGTTTATACCTTATAGGGTATTTTGGAGGGGGGCACACTCATTTGGTTCAGATCAGATCTACTACTGGCTCATTGTTAGTGGTTTGCTTGCAGTGGTGCTCCGGGAACTATATAAGTGCCAAATATGTGTAGAATCATTGTGGTACTTTACTCAAATTACCACCACAAAATATACCTTTTTGAAAATGTTATTAGTATCCCACCCCATATTCATTTTCCCTGTTTCCATACCTGTATAAAGTAGAGATCTGTGTAGAAATGGCACCACTTCCTTTGGAGTATGCCCCTGCTTTGACTCCTCAAATGTATAGTAATGATTTTAGTAAATCTCCTGACTTAGAAACAATGCCTTTCTCTTTAGTTTATGCCAGTATTCTGATTCTTAAGCACATACTGTTCTCTACTAAACATTCCCATTCTTCTTTTCTCTGACTCAGGATTGAATTCTGTTGGGGCTGGACTGAGCTACCAGGATGAGCCCAGTGGTTTGGAAGAGGTTGAACATATTCTTTTGGCTGCCTTAGTAAATAATTTCCTAATTATAACAAAATTGGCAGTCTTCCTTTTTCTCACAGATCCCTGGTTCTGCTTAAGCCTGTTTGTTGTCAGTATGCAAATCCTAGGTACTAAGCCTGTTGTCAGTATGCAGATCCTAGTTACTAAGCCTGTTTGTTGTCATTATATAGATCCTACATTGTTTGTTTTCCCATATGCAGAAGAACTTTGCATGATCTTCCCTTAACTCCTTTGGTGACTGTATTGCACCCTTAAGAGTTTCCATGATCAACAAAAGGAGATGACAGGGCTCTCTACCTTTGTCTAAGAGTCAGAGAGAACCTAGACCCTCCATGAAATACATTTCTTCCGTGTTCCTTGTCTCAGCACCTCAGACCGCACGAACGTTCACGCAACAGAATTCTTTCCTGTGTAGGTCAGATGGACCTGGGTCCCAGATCAGGTCCTAAAGACTTTAGTCCTAACCGGGAATTCCCTCCAACACTTTGCCTGTTGTTTATCAGGTTTTCAGATATTTACCCTGGTCACATGATGTGTAGGTGCATTGGTTAGGCCAGGTACAGATTGCTGATGGAAAGGCTTACAGCTTAGAGAGCCCTAACAAATAGCTTCCTAACTGTCACTTGGTGCAGCACAATTGGCATTTATTTCTTGAAGAGGGTGCCCTTCTCTTTGCTTTTGTTCAGGGACCTCTCATTTTTTTATTCAGGAAGAATTAAAACCAAACTCAGATTCAGGTATGTTTGTATTATTAAGCAAAGCTTCTGTGTTATAATTTTTACAGTGATTGTGGAAGGATGCAAACACAGGTTCTCCCTATTTGGCCATCTTGAGCCTGCCGGGAAATTGAATTTCTATTTTTTCTCCTAAAATCCTTAGGTAAACACTATCCTCTTTACATTTTTAGCATCATTGAGAATAATTGTGTTGATTTTTCTCCTTGAGTAGTTTCTAGGAAAAAAAATCTGCAGTCTGAAGCTTGTTTTTAAAATTTCAAGACCCAAGGGAAGTGAGTGGTAGAGAACTTAAATATTGCCATCCCCACTGTTTCCCCAATAAAGCAAGTAAGCTCAAGAATGCTGAAGTGAGAATAGGACAAAGGAGTTTAATTTGCTTGGTAATAGCACATCTAACTAAATCTGTTTTTCCTCCTGGGACTACATATTAGCACTGAAAGAGCTAGAGGTGAGGACAGAGAGAATACAGATTCTACAGTATGCCACCTAGTTCTATCTCCTCTTTTGAAGACCTAAGCATGATTTAATCAATGTCTGGAAATGCTATCAGTCTTCTCTGAGAATTTCCTTTTGTTGAAAAAACTGCCATTGCACAATGTGGCACTTTTTCTTGGGATAGAGCTTACATTCAGTGGATAGTAAGTTTGATCATGTTGAAGTTCCAGTGTAATGATCCAATTTAGGATAATTCTGGAAAACCATCCTGGCTTTTGTCCCCATTTGAATTAAAGCCTTTTACATGGTTTTAAATTTTGGGGGCATGGGGAGGTACACCTGGTGATGCCAAGGAGTTGCTCCTGACTCTGTACTCAGGAATTACTCTTAGCTGTGCTTGGAGGATCATGTGAAATCTTGGGGATTGAACCCGAGTTGGCCATAGGCAAGGCAAGTACCCTACCTGCTGTTCTACTGCTCCTGCCTGGGTTTAACTTTTTTTCCTACAAAAGATTACCACAAACTTGGGTTCTTAATAAAACAGCATTTCCTCATGAGTATGGAGGTCTGATGTCTGAAATATAGACTTCAGTGGGCTAAAAATTAAGGTGTTAGTTAAAGCTGCATTACTTCTGGACACTGCTTGGGGAGAATGTTTCAATACATTTTCTAGCATATAGAGGTTTCTGTTTTCCTTGGCTCACAATCTCTGTTCCATCTTCAAAGCAAGCACTATAGTATCTTCTCTTTTCAGTAAGCTTTGCTTCTGTCCTTCTTTCTGAAACTCAGACCTTCCTGCCTCCTTCTTTTCTTTATAATAACCTGTGTTATTATATTGGGCCCATAACATAATCTAGGGTGACTTTCTTATCTCAAGTTCCTTAATTTAATCACATACATAGATTCCTTTTTTGTCATTGAAGATAATTTATTCACATGTTCCAGGAATTAGGATGTGAAAATATTTGGGGACGGATCACTGTTCTGCCTATTATATCTTTGTTGTGATTGCATCATATCCCAATTTATTCTTCCTAATCATGCTGCTCTCACTTCCCCACTGGTGTTGATCTGAAGAACACTCTTTTTTTAATGTAATTGCATGGCTTTCTGAGTGTCAACTCTCCTTTGGAGCCAGTCAGTCTTCAGGAGGGTAAGAGTCTGGATATATAAGTATTCATTTGTAGTGAACTTAAATTTCAGGTACTTAGGAGATCCTTGGCTATGTAGATAATTCCTTTGGATGGTATCCTATTTGAAGTAACAGTATTATAGTTGTTTAGAGATTTAGATCTTATTTCAAAAGAGTTTCTCCTTGGGTCCTTAGAATAGGATATTGTCCCATGGTAACAATGAGCAAAAAATGTCAGGAACTTCAGAGAGGAACCTAGATAGAAAAGGTGTTACCAATTGGGTTTCCCCAGAAGTAGCTTTGAAGAGGAAGATAAGTTTGCAGATAGTTTCTTAGGAAATACTCATGGTGTCACCATTTATAGAGGAAGAGAAAGACTCAAGATAAGGAATGACAATTGGCACAGGGAAAAGTCAAATTGAGACTATAGTCTCAATAGTCAGTTCAGATAATCCCTTGGTAGAACTCTAGAACTGAGCAGGTCCTTCAGAAGTGTTCTAATTTGGGGGAAAACTCTGAATCTCTATATTCCTGTACTGGTTAATCATTAGAAGTGAGCTATCTTCAAAAAGGGGAGAAAAACTTTTATTATGTTAAGTGGATATTTTGCACTCTTGTGAGTCACCTATAAGAGTTCTAGGTATTCATGAGATACCACCTCACACCACAGAGACTAGCACACATCCAAAAGAACAAAAGCAACTGCTGTTGGAGAGGATGCGGGGAGAAAGTGACCCTTCTACACTGCTGGTGAGAATGCCAGCTAGTTCAGCCCTTTTGGAAAACAATATGGACGATTCTCAAAAAACTAGAGGTTGAGCTCCCATTTGACCCAGCAATACCACTGCTGGGAATATATCCCAGAAAAGCCAAAAAGTATAGTCGAAATGACATCTGCACTTATATGTTCATTGCAGCACTGTTTACAATAGCCAGAATCTGGAAAAAACCCGAGTGCCCTAGAACAGATGACTGGTTGAAGAAACTTTGGTACATCTATACAATGGAATACTATGCAGCGGTTAGAAAGAATGAGGTCATGACGTTTGCATATAAGTGGATCAGCATGGAAAGTATCATGCTAAGTGAAATGAGTCAGAAAGAGAGAGACAGACATAGAAAGATTGCACTCATCTGTGGAATATAGAATAATAGACTATAAGACTATCACCCAAGAATAGTAGAAATAAGTACCAGGAGGTTGTTTCCATGGCTTGGAGGCTGGTCTCTCATTCTGGGCAACTCAGAGAAGGGAACACCAAGTAAAATGTGGTTGGAGGTCATGTGGGGAAAAGATGATGCGGGCCGAATATAGACTAGAGACTGAACACAATGGCCACTCAACACCTTTATTGCAAACCACAACACCTAATCAGAGACAGAGAACAAAAGGGAATACCCTGCCATAATGGCAGTGTGGGGTGGGGGGAGACGAGACTGGGGAAGGTGGGAGGGATGTTGGGTCTACTGGTGATGGAGAATGGGCACTGGTGAAGGGATGGGTTATTGAACTTTGTATGGGAGAAACATGAGCACAAAAACATACAAATCTGTAACTGTACCCTCACGTTGACTCACTAATTAAAAATAAACTATTAAAAAAAAGAGTTCTAAGTATTCCACATCTTCATTGGTACTTAGTATGATCTTCTATTATGATGCTTAAAAATTTTTAGCCATTCTAGTATGTTTGTTTTTTTAGTGTGGTTTTAATTTTATTTAACCAATGACTAATTATGTTTATTTTTTAATTTTTAAGATTTCAGTCACATATTTTATTTAATGTGGCATATCAAAGCATTATTTCTTTGAATAATTAGCATAAAATTATTGAGACTAAATATGTGTAGCCTTTATACTTGGTGAATATTTTATAATTAATACTCATCTCAATTCAAGAGCTAAATTTTTATCTCTAGATTTCATATTTCCTGTTAACAATCTAGATCACAGACTCACATATCTAGATGTTCCAATCAAATTAAAAGTTCTTAATACCTGTGTCAAATGCCAAAATATTTTATTTAATATTTACATTGATATTGACAAACTGGCTTAAATATTTTATAATATTTGATTTAATATCCCTTGTCTTCCTTTCCTGTCTCATCTCTTCTGGTCCATTTCCTCCCCTTCCCTCAGAAATACGAATAGGTCCTAAGTACTGATGGGTGTGACCCAAAAAACCAAAAATAAAGAAAATGCTCTGTGGGGGAGGGAAAGATAGTACAGGAGTTGCAGAACTTGCTTTGTATGCATCCAACCCTGGTTTGTTCCCTGGCACTGCCTTGGTTGTCCAAGCATTGCCAGCATTGCCAGGTGCCCTTCAGCACCACCGGGGTGGCCCAAACTTTTGTCATTGAACCACCAGACCTGGAAGAAGCCTGTGTGCCTCCTAAGAACTGCCAGGGAGGCCCTCCTGAACTATGTTTTATAGTAGTCTGAATTTCACATAATTCATGAGAGAAGGGACTGGAGTGATTTTACAGTGGGTATATTTAGTATGTTATTTTTTTAAACAAGATGAAAGATGTGCTTGCTCTCTTGAAGCAGGCACTCTAGTTGCTGTTTAGACAACAGACAAGAAAAGACAAGGACAATTGAGTAGATGAGTGAAGGGTAGCTTTAGAAAGATAATCACAAAAGGTATCTCTTAGGAGGTCATATTGGACCTGAATTATTTAGCGCTAGTGTTACAAGCTAGTTCTTGATATCCTAGTTCTCCCTCTTGGAGAACCTGGCAAGCTACCGAGAGTTTACTGCCTGCAAGGGGAAGAGCCTGGCAAGCTCCCCATGGTGTATTCATATGCCAAATACAGTAACAATGATGGGTCTCATTCCCCTGACCCTGAAAGAGCCTCTAAAGCGGCACCAATGGGAAGGACGAGTAAAGAGAGGCTGCTAAAATCTCAGGGCTAGGATGAATGGAGAAGTTACTGGGCCCGCTCAAGCACATCGATGATCAATGGGATGACAGTGATACAGTGAATTTGTGGGCCAAACCTGGTGATGTACAGGGGCTTCTCCCAGCTCAGTGTTTGGGGTTTCTCCTGGCAGTACTCTGGGGATGATACAGTACCAGGGATAAAACTCAGGCCTCATGTGTGCAAAGCCCACTATGTTATCTCTCCGACTTTGAACACACATGACTCAGCACGCTGCGTTATCTCTCTGCCCCTCAACACCTCTTTAATATACTTATTTGCCATCTGCATCTGTTCTTTGGTGACATATTTATATCCATTGAGTTTTTAAAAATTGCTTTGTCTTCTTATTGTTGAATTTTGCGTACAAGTCTTTTGCTAGAAGTGTGTTTTTCAAGTATTTTTTTGAAGACTGTCATTTGTCTCTTCAAGTGGTGTATTTAAGAATGATGAGAATAATCCAACTGAGTCCTTGTGTTTTGAGAGGGAACAATCAAGATAGGAAAAACTGGAGTAGCATTACTGGGCACCCAAGGATTACAATCAGAGAGATTATTTTATAAAACTCATTTTTATGCTTTTGTTACTTGGGCTTTGATATAGAAGTGCCAAAAATAAATAGAGCAAATTATAAGACGTTTGAGTGGGAAACTTCAAGTTCTCTCCTTCTGGGGAGATTAGTGCCAAAGGAAAGGCACTCATTTAATGTCTAACTATGCAAAACAGTTGATAACTCTGTATGTAGTAAAGTAAATGGTAGGAAGGTAGTCGGAAAATAAAATCAACTTTCAAGAGAAGAGGCTCTGCTTCAAACATGCCTAGGTACGAGCAAGTACTCCAAGTTTGGGGAAGAGCTATTTCTTCAAACAGGATTTGGAAATTATTTTTATTACCTTCAGAATAAAACAAGACATGACCTTTGGTGCAAATACTTTATTTGGCTAATAGTATGAGTATGAAAACTTCCCTGCTTTGCCTTGAGATGGAACAAACCGTGTTAGTCTTAAATTCCAGTATCTTCCAGAGATAAGGTTCATCTGATATCTCAGTCCTGTTTAGTTTCCTCCCTAGCTCTGCCTGCTCTACTTCCCTCACATCCTGAATTCCTGTTAGTAGCTCACTTCCTTAATAAATCTCCCATGCAAGAGCATCTTCATTTCAGGGTCTTCTTCTGGGTACAAAAAACAACACCTAACATTGCATTACCAGGGAAGGGGCCACAATCATTGTTCTGCAAGACTTTGTGAGACCCATACAGATTGCATACATTACTTGTTCCAGTTGACAGATCATAACAGTACTCCATATATTGCCTTTTTTAAATACAAATATTCAAAAATTGTGAAACATTATGGCTCACATCAATCTTTTATGATACGCATTTCCACTGTTTTAAACCTTTTCCATATGTTTTCTTTACTTTTTTTTTTTAATGCTGGGAAGTAAAACCCAGTCTCTCACACATGCAGGACCTGTACTCTTCTACTGAACCACATCTCCAGCCCTTATTTTATTTACTTAGGTTGTTTTTTTTTTGTTTCAGTTTCTATTCAAGAACTCATACAAAATATTCCAGATAAATACACTTTAGTTCTAATGTTATTCCTCATGTTTATTCTGGTTCATCTAGAAATAATGCAATTCAAAACTATTTTTGCTGTTCAACATTCTCTTTGCTGCTAGCAACTGCATAAACAATGACATAGGTTACTCTTCTTCAGATAGTTTTGTGAGATACTTCAAACACCTGTTGGGAAAAGTCATTTCAGGTGTGACAGAGATCTTGATCTTATTCAGTGGCTTCAGCCCCTCCACTAAGATTCCCAAATTTTCCCCGCACCTCGATTCTCTCTTGAATGACTCAAAATTGACTACTATGAAATTTCTCAAAATTGACAGCATCTCTGATTCTATCTTCTACAGGATAAGTGGCAGTCCAAGGGTGAACTTCAGAGCTGGATTCTTTTTTTTCACAGCCCCTTTTGCCACAAGTTCTTTGACTGGTGCCATGGTGGCAGTGGAGGAAAAAAGACTATTTTAACCAATTGAATCTTTAGCATGGCAAGTGATGTCTTATTTTACTTTATTTTTATGGAGGTCATTCCCAGGAGAACTAGGGTGGGGATGGGCAAGTTTTCCCACTCATGTTTTGAACCTTACTAAAGAAACAGAGTTCATTCACTCATGTTTTCTTGTCTGTTTTCAAAACCAAGATTTCAGTATACTGTCTGATTTACATGATAAAATAAAAGCACCGAAAAACACTTTTGTAAATTAAAAGATAATATAAAAACTTAACAATATATCCATTTTCCCAACCCTTTCTGCTCTGTATACATATTACACAAATTACCTCTAAGTGAAAGCATAACAGGAATAATAAATTGCCATTTCACAAACTTTAGAGTAAAGCCGTTTTTACATAATTCCTAGCAAATGATAAAGTGAATAACTGATTGGCTAAAAATTCATTTTGCAATTGATATGCTTTCAACTTCTTTCTTCTCAAGTAATTGAAACAAGGACATAGTTATTATCCAGAACACATCGTTAAAAATGCTTTCTAATTACACAACCTCTATTTGATTTTTGCCATGTAATGTGGAGTATCAGTAGTGACTCCTGTAATACAGCTATTTTGAGTAATTTACTTATCTAATGAAAAGGATTTTCTCAGTTCTTACAACTGTAAACATAGTATAAACTTTATGTAATCTTTTAAGAATACCAGGTGTTACTATTTAGTTAATCTCATGAAAGGCTTATTCTATACACAGGACTGGTGTACTTTGAAGAAATGGCAGTAAAGGGTGTCATTTTCTCTATAATTCCTTTCTTTTCCCTTTTCTCTCCTCCTTTCTGTCTTCCTCTATCTCCCTCCCTTTTTCTCTCTTCTCCCTTTCTCTCTTCTTTCTTTCTTTCTTTCTTTCTTTCTTTCTTTCTTTCTTTCTTTCTTTCTTTCTTTCTTTCTTTCTTTCTTTCTTTCTTTCTTTCTTTCTTTCTTTCTTTTTCTCTTTCCCTCTCTCTCTTTCTTCCTTTCTTTCTTCCTCTCTTCCTTTCTCTTTCTTTCTTTCTTTCTTTCTTTCTTTCTTTCTTTCTTTCTTTCTTTCTTTCTTTCTTTCTTTCTTTCTTTCTTTCTTTCTTTCTTTCTTTCTTTCTTTCTTTCTTTCCCTCTCTCTCTTTTTTCCTTTCTTTCTTCCTCTCTTCCTTCCTTCCTCTCTTTCTTTCTTTCTTTCTTTCTTTCTTTCTTTCTTTCTTTCTTTCTTTCTTTCTTTCTTTCTTTCTTTCTTTCTTTCTTTCTTCCTTCCTTCCTTCCTTCCTTCCTTCCTTTCTTTCTTTCTTTCTTTCTTTCTTTCTTTCTTTTTCTTTCTTTCTTTCTTTCTTTTTCATTTGTCACACCCAGTGGTGCTCAGGGGCTATTCTGGCTATTTGCTTAGGAGTGACTCCCACCATTGCTTGGGGGACCATAAGTTCTACTAGCAGCATTCCAAATGTGGTTGGCTTCAGCCAAGGCAAATTCTTTCCTCTTTCAAGTCAAAGCCAGAGTGTTTGCCATACAATTTGGCTATTTTCAGGCTCCATAAAATTATTTTTTTAAATTTTTTATGCTTTGATTTGGAGGCCACATCCAGCAGTGCTCAGGGCTGACTCCTGGCTCTGTGCTCAGGTATCTTTTTTGGCAGGCTTCAGGGGGACCATATGGGGTGCTGGAGCTTGAACCCACGTAAGCCGCATGCAAGACACATGTCCTACTTTAATATTATCACTTTGACTCTACACCATGATAATTTAGTAATGCATATGTTTTCCCAGTAGGTTTTGAGTGTCTGACATTCTTAATGTCATCAATTATACATTTTATAGGAAAGTATACTTTAAGCAACAGGCTACCCATAGCAACCAGGTCTATATTAATATTTTTTATTTATTCAGAATGGAAGTTGGCATTTTCCACCACCAATGGTCCCAGCACCCCTCCCACCACCCCCACTCTGTCCCCCAACCCCTCGCCTCTATGGCTCCCTTTTGGCCCAGCAATACCACTTCTGGGAATATATCCCAGAGATGCCAAAAAGTATAGTAGAAATAACATCTGCACTTATATGTTCATTGTAGCACTGTTTACAATTGACAGAATTTGGAAAAAAAACCCGACTGCTCGAGAACAGATAACCAGTTAAAGATATTTTGGTCAAAAAAATGGGGCTGGAGCCATAGCACGATGGGTAGGGCATTGGCCTTGCACGGGGCTGACTTGGGTACGATTCCCAACATCCCATATGTCCCCCTGAGTATTGCCAGGGGTAATTCCTAAGTGCATAATCAGGAGTAACCCCTGAACATCTCTGAGTGTGACCCAAAAAGCAAAAATAAAAAAAAAAGAAAGAAAAAGAAAAAAAGATATGTTGGTACATCTACACAATGGAATACTATGCAGCTGTTAGAAAAGATGAAGTCATGAAATTTCCATATAGTTGGAGCAACATGGAAAGTATCATGTTAAGTGAAATGAGTCAGAAAGAGAGGGGCAGACATAGAAAGATTGCACTCATTTGTGGAATATAAAGTAACAGAATGGGAGACTAACACCCAAAAATAGCAGAGATAAGTACCAGAAGGATTACTCCACAGCTTGGAAGCTGGACTCGCATGCTGAGGAAAAGGCAGCTGAGATAGAGAAGGGACCACCAAGTAAAGGGTGCTAGGAGGGGGGCTAGAGTGATAGCACAGCGGGTAGGGCGTTTGCCTTGCACGCGGCCAACTCGGGTTCGAATCCCAGCATCCCATATGGTCCCCTGAGCACCGCCAGGGGTAATTCCTGAGTGCAGAGCCAGGAGTAACCCCTGTGCATCGCCAGGTGTGACCCAAAAAGGAAAAAAAAAGGGTGCTAGGAGGGCCCACTTGAGATGGGAGAGGTGGGCTGAAAGTAGACTATAGACCAAACATGATGCCCTCTTAATACCTCTACTGCAAACTACAACGCCCAAAAGGAGAGATAGCAATGATTTCTTTAACTGTCACTTTTTCTTTTTAAAAAGTTTTTTTTATTGAATCACCATGAGAAAAGTTACAAAACTTTCAGGTCTAAGTCTCAGTCATACAATGATCAAACGCCCATCCCTTCACCAGTGCACATGTTCCACCACCAAGAATGCCAGTATACTTCCCATCCCACCCCCTGCCCCCCACCTGTGTGGCTGATGATTTTCACTTTATTCTCTCTTTACTATGCTTACATTCAATATTTCTACAGAAAACTCACTACTATTATTTGGAATTTTCCCCCAACAATCAGACCTGTTGAAAATGGATAATTTGATATTTTGTTTTCCATTGCTGAGAATGAAGAGCATGGATTTCTGGTATTTTAGTAATTAAGTGCAGAGAAATATCTGCCAGAAGCCGTGTCACTACAAACTCGTACCTCTGTCTAATGGGCTCCAGAAGATGGCAGTCATGACGCTTCCTCTCAGGTGTTCCTCTATGCCTTATGTGGAGCTTCCAGTGAAGCTTTCGAAGGATGTGATCATTTTTATTGGGCTTGTATAGCTTCTTTTGTTCACAAGTATTTTGATGAAATTAAAATAGACTAGTGGGCCTATAGTGTTTGAAATAGCTAGGATATTACTCATGGAATTTGGTGATGAAGATTGAGATGTGACTCCAGAATGGGGAAAATAACTGTGAACCAGGAGTGGCCGCAACCCCCAGCCGAGGTCACGGGCACTATAGTGGAGGCCACACCCTGCTGTGGAGGCCACGCCCCCAGCCGCACTGTAAGTTGAGGGGTCACACACTTGGGGCGGGGGCAAGACAGCATTGTTGGGGACTGGAGTGCGCCTTCAGGCAGGATGGCAGTCCGGGCAGCCTCAATTTTCTTTTTATGATTAATTTCTACCTTCTTGGCATTGTGATTTGAAAAAATATTTAATGCAGTTTTAATTTTCATGACATTTAAAGACAGCTGAATTGTGTCACAGCATGTGATCTTTCCTAGAGAATGTTCCATATGCACTGGGAAAACTATGTATTAATCTTTTTTGGAATTGTGTGTCCTGTATATGTCTCTTATTCCCAGTTCTTCCAAGTTCTCATTTTTAGCTCTTTTTCTTTATTGATCCCTCTTCTTCTCTCTGGTTCATCTGCCTAATGATTAAAGTGAGGTATTAAAGTATCCCACTACAATTGTTTTTCTATTGATATATCTTCTCAGTTCACTAGTAGTTGCTTTCTAAATGTTGTTGCCCCTTCTTTGGTGTATATAAGTTAATAAGAATTAAGTTATTTTGATCTACTGATTCCTTCACTAATATTTGCTGCTAATCCTATCTCTTATATAGTCTGAATTGTATTTTGATCTGTTACAAAATATGACTGTTTCTAATTTTTAATTTTCACTCTACGATTGGACTGTATTATTGTTTTCCAATCATTTACTGTGAGCTGGTGTTTATTGTGAGACTTCAAGTGTGTCTCTTGTTGCAGCAGGAAGTTAAAATTTGCTTTATAATCCATCCTACCACTCTTTTCCATTTGATAAGAGATTGCAGTCCATTGACATTTAGAGAAATTACTAACATGAAGAGAAAATGTACCCTTTTTCCGTATGTGCATTTTAGTTATTTTTGCCACCCAACATTTGTTTTACATAGGAGTCCATTCAGTATTCCTTGAAGAGCCAATTTAGATGCTACAGATGTCTTCAGATGTTGTTTGTCTGCCTGACAATGTTTTCTCATTCCCTCAAATCTGAGTGATTACCGTACAGGTGAGGATTCTTGGTTATAGACTTCTTTTTATTCAGAACTTTAAATTTATCATTATTTTCCTTACTTCCTTGCAGAGTTTCATTTGAGAAATTTGATGTGAGGGGCTGAATAAATAATACAGCAGGTAAGGTACTTGCCTTATATGCTTGGTCCCCAGCATCCCATATGGTCCCCTGAGCAGAGCCAGGAGTGACCTTTGAGAAATGCTGGGTGTGACCCCCAAACTTAAAACAACCTTATATGAATTCTCTGGGTCTCTTTGAATTTAAGGCTTTGTGTCTCTCGTGCTGGTTAAAGGACACTATCTCTCTGGTACTTGTCATGATTTTTACAATGTGTCTTGTGGTTCTCTTTGAACCAGTGGTTATCTAGTAGTGTGTTGTTTAACTTCCAGGTGTTCAAATTTTTCCCGATTTCCTGTTTGTGATCTGAGAAGATGCTTGGGATAATTTGTATTTTTGTTGATTTTGTATAGGCTTTTTAAATCCAGCATATAGTAGATCATAGAGAATGACCCATGTGTACTGGAGGGGAAAGTATAGGCAACTTTCTGCAGATAAAAGCACTGTAAATGTCTATTAAGCCCAGATGCTGCATTTCTCCCTTCAGTAACTCTGTTTCTTTCTTTCTTTTCAGGAATGTTTATTAAGACACTGTAATTTACAAAGCTGTTCATAATAGAGTTGTTTCAGGCATACAACATTCCAACATCAATCCTACTACCAATGTACCCTTTTCTCCACTAGTATCCCCAGGTTCCCCCCAGGTTCCCCCACCTTTAAACCTGCCCCTCTTGGCTGGCATATAACAAGTTAATTTCATATTAGTTGGTCCTAGTAAAACTTGAAGGAATAACAAATACAATTATCAGTAAATCAATTGGCAATGATTAATTTCTATATTTAAAATCTTTTCGGGGGCCGGAGCGATAGCACAGCAGGTAGGGTGTTTGCCTTGCACGCGGCCAACCCGGGTCCGGTCCCCGGCATCCCATATGGTCCCCCAAGCACCGCCAGGAGTAATTCCTGAGTGCAAAGCCAGGAGTAACCCCTGAGCATCGCTGGGTGTGACCCAAAAAGCAAAAAAAAAAATCTTTTTGTGGAGAGAGCAGTTTGAACCACACTTGGTGATGCTCAGGTGTTACTCCTGGTTCTGCACTCAGGAATCACTTTTGGAGGTGCTCAGAGGACCATATGGGATACCAGAGATCGAACCAGGTTGGCCATGCACAAGGAAAATGCCTTACCCACTATACTATCTCTCTAGTCTATTTTTAACCTTTCTTAACTTAGCTGGACAACCACCATATGCACTATTAGTGAGTGCCATATTCAATGTATGGGGATTTTATCCTGTCCTTTAAAGGAGCCCTTTTAAAGCTTCTTGGAAAACTGGTTTCAAGGCTACAAATGCCCTAAGCTGTTGCCTCTCCATGATCTCTGTATAGTTCTTTCAAATCTAGCTGGATAGACTATTCTTATCTAGAATGATAATCTAGCTGGATAGAGTTGTTCTTGGTGAGGTGTTTATTTCATTGAGTTTTTGTTCTATAACCTTCCATATCCTTCTGACTTGTAGGGCCTCATTTGATAGATTTGCTGTACATCTTATGGGCTTTCCTTTGTTTTTAAGCTTTTTTGTTCTTGCAGCATTCAATATCCTGTCTCTATTGTTGGATTTTGTCATTTTGAGTATAAAGTATCTTGGAGTTTTCCTAATTGGCTCTATTTTCATTGGGACCCTTTGGGCCTCTTGGATCTCAGTGCCTGTAATCCTCAACTCCGGGAAGTTCTTGTAGATAATTTCTTTGACTATTATTTTTTTATCATATTTTGCCTTCAGGGACTCCAATAATTCCAGTTTTCTTTTACTTGAACTCATACCATAGTTCTCTGGTATATTGTTCATCACTTCTCAGATTATTTTATACCTTTTGTTGTTTCCTGGTGGTTTCCTCCTTCTCATCTTGGAACATTTTGATCTTTTTCTCAGCTTCCGTTATTCTGCTATTGTTCTGTTATTGAGTTTCTATTGACTGTTTTATGTTATCTACCCAATTCTTCATTTCTGTCATTTCTTACTGTAATTTTAAAAATTTCCACTCTCATACTTTCCTATGCTTTGCTGACTTCCTGTGCTATCATTTCTTTGAACTCATTGAACGTCTCAATTATTTTTCACTAAAAACATTTTGAGTATTTACTGGCATTGTTTATACCTTAGGTGATATTGTTTTTGCTCATTGAGCTTGGTGGACTTCTAAGTGTTTTCCCCATTGGTTTTCTAGGGTTCTTATGCTGGGTGTGAATTTTATAGTTATCCCCTGTTGGGAAATTCTGAGAGATTACGCTGGAGATTTCTGTCTTCTCTGACCATCTTCACAGAATGACAGAATAAGTGTGAGCAGCATGTAATTTGTTGAGTAGATCTGTTGCATGGCTGTATAAATGGCAGCATACTTCAGGAGTTGTGGTGTGGGCCCTGGACCTTTATTATGGTGTAGGTTAGGTATGGAGGCACTTTACCCCCCTGCTAGGGAGGAGTTTTGCATCACATTCTGGAATAAACCCAGTGACATCAGTCAAAGGCAAGTCTCACCTGAGATGGTGGAGTGGGAAGCAGATGACCCTAAGGCCTCTGTTAATTTACCAATTCCCTGCCTAGTTGGTCTACCTAATAGTGAGAAGGGTGGTATTGAACTCATCTACTATTCTTTTGTTGCTGTTGATATTTTCCTTTAGGCCTGATAGTTGTTCTGCATATATGGAAGCTCCCTTATCTGGTACATATATTTTCAATGTTAAGTCTTCCTGATGTCTATAATGATAATCTATATCATTATTTGATTATTAATTACCATAACTATCTTTTTCTTCTCTTTTTAGTTGTAAGTCTATTTCTTTCAATACATAACTTTCTTTCTTCATATAACTATGACTGTGACAGCCTTTATAACTCCTCCATTTGCCTGTATGCTGGTTTTCCAGCCTTTTATTTTGACCTTGTGTTTGTCATGATGGTAAACTTTAGCTCCCTTATGGTAGCATGAACACAATTGCTGCAGAGACTAGTGCAATCTTTAATGTGCTTTTTAAAAGCTGATACATAGATAATTATTTTTTATTGCTATCTAAAAGGCCATATTTTGGGTGGCAATTTGCCAGGGATTGAACTCAAGGTCTCATACATGCAAGACATTCATTCTACCACTGATCTACATCTCCCAACCCTATAATATGCATTTAAATTAGCATAAATTTAGATAAAATGAAGGGATACATGTAACCTTATGACAAACTCTAAGAGAAATACCATGAAGTAGCAAAAGAATATCCTTAGCTGTGTTTGTGTATGTGAGTATATATTGGGCTGTAAGAAAAAGAGAAATGGAGCAGACATGTAAGAACCACCAACCTGTGAATGTGGATGTGGGCAGATGTACTGTATATACATGTATTTGGGTAAATGTGACCCTTTAAATTCAATTAATTAATTTTTATTTTTGGGGCCATACACAGTGATGCTCAGGGGCTTTTCCTAGCACAGGCTTGCTCCCAACCATCACCTGCTTGGGAGACCATGCAGTTTCAGAGAATAAACCTTGGGCTTCTATATGCATAGCAAGTATTCCAGCCCTTTGAGCCATCCCCTCAGCTGAATGTGACTCTTGTGTTGCTTAATAGCCCTATATTAAATCCATTAGATGGAGTTACCTTGCAAGGGAATGCAAAATCTTACCAAAACTCATGCCACCATCTTCCTTTGCAACTCGGCCAATAACCGGAGTCCTGTCATTGCATGCTCAATGACGGATGAATGCAAAGACTGAGTAGGAGTAAATAACTATAACTCTAACTTTTGGATAAATTGTATCAGCCATCATAAAATATTGGGAAAATTAAGAATAATTTGTGAATATGAGAATTAATTCTAAAGGTACTAGATCAAGGACCGTGAAACATAACACTAAGTATATCTATTTCCAATAAATTCTACTTTATTCAGAAATTCAACAGACCAAACAGCGTCGACTGATTGGACTCTGCATGTACTATGTAAACTAGCTGGGAGTGGTTGACTAAAACCTGAACTCAAGAGTGGCCTGTATTTATTAAAGTTCAGATATCAAAAGTAGCCTGAAGAAATCTAAAGATTTAAATACATTAATATTGGAGTAGATTTACTGTGTGTCCATGCTACTATATCCCCTGGCAAGGCACAGATTAACATGATTCTTAATGTGTTGGGAAGTGTATGGGTTGAGAAATTTTGAAAAGTCTATCACGGCCATCTTCTTCATATTAGCCATGATGGTGGGAGATACTACCATTGCATTGAGATTCCTTAATTTTTGGAAATGATGGAATTCTAGAATGGCCTTAGGAGGACAATTAACTTAGTGGGGACAAAATGGTTATGACTACTGTCATGTGCAGTAGAGCCAGAATGGCAATCAGAACATTTTGTCAGTAGGGATCTTTGAGAATAGCTATTTGATCTCAGTATCCCCAAAACTATAAAAAGTCACACTTCAGTTTCCTTAGGACCAAATTCTGAGACAAAATTTGCACTTTGAAATTTTAATGGGGCGTGCTTTTTCGAATAACACTTATGGGGAAGCAAAGGAAGCAGAATTAGAGTGGGAAGTGAAACTTGAAGTAATCTAGCTAATCATCTGAAGTTGAGATGGACCTGCAGAATATTCTGATTTAAGCTAAGGGGACAAATCAGATTTTGAGCATGACAGTTTTCTCTTCAGGGCCAGGGACACCCCCAAAGAAGTAGTAGCTTAAAAAATATTGGTTGGGGGCCAGAGCGATAGCACAGTGGGTAGGGCGTTTGCCTTGCACGCGGCCGACCCGGGTTCGATCCCCGGCATCCCATATGGTCCCCCAAGCACCGCCAGGAGTAATTCCTGAGTGCAAAGCCAGGAGTAACCCCTGAGCATCCCTGGGTGTGACCCAAAAAGCAAAAAAAAAATATTGGTTGCCCATGATCTCAAAAACTTGGACAATAAGTGTTTTAGGGGCTAGAGAGATAATAGAGTGTGTAGAGAATTTACCTTGCATGTGACTGACCATGTTCAATCCCCAGCACCCCATAAGGTCCCCAGAGCACACTAGGAGTGTTCCCTGATTGCAGAGCCAGGAATACACCCTGAGTGCCACCTGGTGTAGCCCCCAAACCAAATATAATAATAATGGTGAGTGCTTCAGTCCTCGCTGTTTAGGATGGATTTTTGAGGGATACTCCAAGGTACTTAAAACATCTGATAAAATATTGTAGGATATGTCTCCCTAAAGGGGACACCTATGGGTCTATTAAAGAGAGATCTGGTTTGGATTATCACAACAAAAACTGTAGGTCCTCACCCTGACTGCAAAACTGAACAGGCTATAGAAACAGAGCTCCTTAAATCAAGGGAATATTGGGAAACCTGAAAGAATGATTTCTGTGTATGTTTTCAGAGTATATACTGTGATTTATCCTCTAAACCTTCCTCAAGGGGTCTTGAGACACTTACCACAGAATGGATAACAGTAATATCAGGGATTACTAGATAGAAGTTGTGGATTGTTGCTGATTCTGGAGTTCTCAATTACTGCTATGGTCCACCAGTCAGAATGGTGGCTAGTGATCAGTAGCATTTTAGGCTGAGACTATGACTATTTTCTAAGTTCTTGAATCATGGCTAGGGTAGACATACTGAATATCTGGCAGACTTCACAATTATTCCTGGGTTCATAGAGAGTCAGATATTACAGTAGAAATGGACAAGTGAAAACCCCTGGGGCTTGCTTTCTCTCCAGGATATTAAAACAAAAGCACCATTACTATCTTAGGTTAACTACAAATATTTGTGTCACGATGAAAACCTTGTAAAATGGTGGGAAAAACAATCCCTACCACAATCCCATATAATTTCCCTCTCTTTATGTAGGAGGAATTGGAGTCTTGGGGAATAGCTGTGAATAATCATGCAGCTAATTGGGTGTTGAATCTCATTTCAGCAAATGCTCCATATGTTATCATTTCTCTAGACCAAACAATATGATGCTTAGAACCTGTCTGGACAGTGGAAGTTCCTTTTTGTCCTCTAGGGAATGCTGCCTCCTTCTTGTAGCGTCTCAGTCTATTAAATATTTTTGTAACTTAATTCCTCATGTGGAATTTCTCTTCTTTTTTAAGATATCTAGTAGTGTTGCAAGCTAAATCCCCCGAGAGACAGAATAAAACAGAGATTAAATTGTGGCTATTTGTGTATGCAGAAGAGAGATGAAAGCAATGTTGAATGGAGGGAGAAGTTGGATTGCAGTGCAATCTCATCTGTAGTCTCGCTGTAGTCTCAGCAAGACTCACTTAGGGCTCTGCAGTTGGGATGGTGCATCAGTGCTACCCCAAGAGGTAGTCAGAACATTAGGCCTTGGTATTTCCATGTTGACTAGTTATTGAATGCATAGCAGGGAGTTACCTTGAAGAAGGAGACTTTTTTTAACCCGAAGGAATCCCTTCAAGGGGCTGAGAGTAGAGGAATGTCTAATATCAACAGTCCTAGCAGCTGGGAGAGAAGTCTTTCCGGTCTTTCCGTCTTTAATTGGAATCTGAATTATACACAAATCACAAAGTTTCTTAGAAATGGAGAGTAGAAGGGAGACTTGCTAGAGAGAATGAGATAGCACAGACGAGTATCTGATGCATCATTCTATCATCAGCTCCTCGTGGGAATTGGAAGAAGCCTGACCAACCTCTGCACTGCCCAGTCCCATGGCATAAGAGGCATTTTTTCTAAATGTCTGTGCCTTCATTTCTCCATGGGAAATCTGATATGCCAGCCATAAGTAGAAAAAAATACATTCATGCCCACACATATTACAAAGTTGCTATGAGCTAGATGATTGTTTTAAGTGTACTGTGTGGTTTTTCAAGTGATTTCAGAGGAAAAGTTTCCAAAACAGTTCTTTATATCTCAAATTAATATATTCTTTGCAATTGCACTCATCAAAACAGCCCTTCCCACATCCCATGTCCCCAGTCTGGACTCTACCTTTTCAGGGGAAGGAATAAGTGCTAATGAGTGAAACTATGAAATGAATGAAGCAACAAAACAACTGAAGGCATTTCTTGAATTCTTGAAGGCACACTTGACCACTTAGCACCTTTTCTTAAAAATGCATGAAGATGATCCAATTAGTAGGAGAACTAAATTTTTTTCTGAATTTTGAAATAGATGAATAGTGAAAAAACACACCAGCTGTGTTCTTTGGAGCTGAATATCAAAAACATTTTTAGAGAAGAGGGAGATAATATTATGTATGATGGGAGGTAAATGCATGTGGAATTTATCAGGAATGTTGGGACAGATTTTGATGATGCAGTGAGAGAAATTTATGAACAAGTGACTGGGAGAAAGGAAAACTCAGAATGAAGAATGATATCAAAACTTCTGGCTCCTGAGTTGACAGGGGAGTGGAGGAAGAAAAATAGCATATGTGTAAAGTATGTGAAACACACTCTCTTGGAATAAGGATGCGAGATTAAGCTGGCTGCTTTTGTGCAGGAAAAGGCACCCTGCACTCTTTCATTGATGTCCCTCAAATATCTTTGAAATTCTCTGAAATTATTGTCTTTTGTGTTCTTTTTTTCTGTAATTGCAATTTTGAAGCTTACAGCATCTAATGTGAAGCTAGGTTTGTGGCAATATTCTGTAAACACTTTCTGATTATTTTGAAGATGTGAATCCTCTTAGGGATGGAAACATGGATTTCATGCTCAATAAGGAAAAATTACATGTGAAACATGCTTTTCTCAGCAATTTGAGAGCATTTGGAATGCACTTTAGGTGTGGAACACTAGGAAGAAAAATGCCGGAAAGAGACAAAAATGTCATCACTGATCTCCCAAAACCTGCACTATATTTTGGTGTAGCTTTTAACCAGAGGAAAAATGTGTGGTGGAGTCAGGTTTGTGAATGCATGTCATACCCTGAATTTAATATCTTTTATGGTAAAATGATGTAATATTATAACCACGTAGCTGTTAGGCCAGGCTGCTAGAAACCAGGCTAGGCTCCATTTGCAAGTGAGAAAAGCTTCATTGAAAGGAAAAGGCTGTGAGCTGGACACCACTAGGACAGAGGTGCTGCTCTGGGGGAACTCACTGAACTCTATACAGATCTTAAATTACAAGGAGGCAAGGAAGGGTATCTTCCTTAGGAAGGGTATCTCAACTAACTAAAGCTCCAGCAGCCCGGATGTGCACACCTAACTGAGGCTTAATGATTTCAGCAATGTTCTCTTTTTTTTCCCTCAGAACTGGGACTTAAGAGTTCGAGGAATGTTCTGTTCCTCCCTCAGAAAAACTGCTAAGCACATTTTTTTGTCTGCCACCACAGGTGGTGGCTGGGTCCTGCAACTGTCTGGTGATCCCACTTTACAGCAACCATGAACCCTAAACTTAAAATTTATAATATGTACAACTATAAATTAAAAGGTACTACTTTAGGAAATATCTTTCCCTTGTTCCACCTTACTAATTAACTATTGTTTTCATTCTTCTGTTCTCTTCTAATATTTTCATATCCATTCAAATAATTCTGTATTTATAAATTCTGATACCTTTATATTTTGCATAAAATTAATTTCCATATTGTTGCACTGTCTTAGTAATTTTAGGCTTTGTTGATCTCTTAACATTTTTTTAAATCAAATCACTATGAGATACACAGTTACAAAGTTGTTTATGATTCGGTTTCAGTCATACAATGCTACAACACACATCCCTCACTAGTGTACATTTCCTGCATCAATGTCCCAAGTTTTCCTTTCACCACCCTACCCCCATCCTACCTCTATGGTAAACACTTTTACTCACTCTCACTCTCTCACTCTCTTTCTCCTTTTGGGCATTCTGGTTTGCAATACAGATATGAAAAGGTTGTAATATATATCCCTTTACTACTGTTAGTACTCAGTTCTTGTCCAGAGTGATAATTTCCAACGACCATTTTCATTGTAGTCCTTTCTCTATCCTAACTGTCCTCCCCACTTACTTGTGGCAAGCTTCCAACCGTGGTCTCTATGACATGATTTACTCATTATTGTACTCCTGTACAGTTGTACTGGTTTGCAATTTTTAGTACTACAGAGAAGTCTCAAATTTGCAAAGAGAGACTTCTTGATTAAAGGGATATGAATGTTTAGATTAAATAGATCTTGATATATTCCTAGATCATTTTCTAAAATACAAGTGGTAATTTGTAATCCACCATGTGTTTCCATCTTACTTGCCAGTTATCTTTTAAAATAAGTCTAATATATCATTGATTATTTTATAATTCTATTATTTTCATGGTCTAAAATGTGATGTACTGTTTTAGTGTGTATTTCTTTCAGAATCTATGAGATTTAATGAGTTTTCCATAATTTTGAAATTATCTCAAAATTTTAAGTTAAAAGTATATGTGTAACAATTTTTTGAGAAGTTGTAGAACATGTGCAAAGGCTTTACTTTTATCATAATTCATCATTTGGAAACATCTCGCCAAATAGTTTTATTATTTTCTCTCCAGCTGCATTTATAGGGTTATTTTTAGTGAGTCATGTGACTAAAGAAATATGATGCATTCATATTTCTGTATCATGAGAAATATTGTATTATGTCACATTTCCTGAGTTAGAATCAATTATATATATAATTGATAAATTAGTTTTATAAGAAAATGTCTTTGTTTTTAGAAAATATTCAAGCCTTATCATATACACAATAAATATTCTAATTTTGTCATTTTTAGTAATGTATTTTTAAAAAATTTTATATTAGAGAATCACTATGAGGTACAGTTTAGACTTACAAACTTTTGTGCTTGTGTTTCAGTTATACAATGATCGAGTACTCATCCCTCCACCAGTACTCTCCAGTATTCTCCACCACCAATGTTCCCAGTATCCCTCCCACCACCCCACCACCCTGCCTCTGTGGTAGGGAATTCCCTTTTGTTCTCTCTCTCCTTTTGGGAGTTGTGGTTTGCAATAGAGGTATTGAGTGGCCATCGTGTTCAGTCTATGGTCTACTTTTAATAATGTACTTGAGAACAAAGTTTGCATTGTCCAGGAATCAATCCAAGACTATATATATATATATATATATAGTCTTTGTGACTTTTAGTTTCCCTTAATATGGAGCTTTTTCTTGGCACTATTTTTCATATACTGACATTTTCAAAGTGGACTGACCAGTTGTTCTGTATTATGTTCAACAGTGATCTGGTAACTGTTTAATAGATGTCTCTCTAAAACAAAAGCCTTTCTTTGTAGTGTTTCTTTATTTCTGTAGCATAATATTTCTACCATTACTGAAATGTGATGTTTCTGAATTTAATGTGTCACCAAAGGCATTGTACATATCATTCAGCTGTCATCATGGGCTGTATGCATAAGCCAACGCCAGTACATCACTGAATGCCCCTCAACTTGGATTTCTTTCTATTAGTTTTCTCATACATATCATAGGCTATGCATTTTTTCAAAAATAGAATACACGTTTCAGAAGGAATATTAATGAAATAATGTTATGTCTTAGTTGGTATGTCATAGCACGGCGCACATGAGAAAGTCAGGACCCCAAAGTGACACTGTTCTCACAGGTAGTCCTGAGAGGGCTTTGACTTTCTGTTTGAAAAGAATGATCTGAAATGGAGGATAAGGTTTTATTTTCAAGGAACGCATGGTTCTAGTTATTGCTAGAGTTTGTGCAATGTTTTGTTGTTTTGTTTTAAAGGCCTCGCCCAACAGAGCTCAGGGCTTACTCTCAGCTCTGCACTCAGTGTCACTCCTGGCATGCTAGGGATTGAATCTGGGTCGGTTGTGTGCAAGGCAAACTCTTTAGCCATCGTGCTGTCTCTCTGGCCCCAATTCCTTCCAATGTTAATAGAAAGGATTGGTTCACTTACTAATACCAGATTTGAATGGTGTGCCAATAGAAATGCACAAAAGAACACATTTTCATCTATGATTATTTAATTAAAACATATTTTAGTTAAAATCATAGGTCAATTGCACCTAATTTACTTATTTTTTATTTATTCATAATGGTATACATATACTTAATTTAGCTTTGTGACAATATCACCTATGAATGGATAATGTTTTTCTCATTGATTCTTTAGTCTCGTTGGGAAAGGACTTTAAAATTCCATAACATACTAGTCATGAAAGGAGAGAGAATAGCCCAGATCATTATAGCATAACAGTATAACTCACATACCCTCTGTACTCCATCTTCTTCAATTGGACACCTTGATATCATATGGACAGCCAATCCTTCTACAGATTTTAATTATAGAAGTCTGTTCTTTATCAAAATTTGGAATGATCTTGTCATATTTATTTTTGCCAGGTGTAATCGTACACCTTTTCGGCTGTCACCCAGGAACGTAAAAAACTAAGGCTCTAAGGCTCGCAGAGAACTGGATCTGGGCAGGTGATCAAGGAAAGTTAGGATGAGGACCCAGCTGGTTGCTGATTTGCTACTGTTTATTCAATCTTTAAACTTCCATCTCCAGCACTCCCAACTCTGGCCTCTACTCCGGATCTACTCAGCTCCCTTCTCTAGTCTCTCCTTCCCCATGTCTCTCTCTCGGAACCCCTTTTTGCTCATGGTGCAATACATTGACAGTTACCAAAGGCACCAAAAGATCTTACAGGAAGAACATTGAGGCAACATTATTCTTTTGTATCTGCAGGCCGGTAATCTAGGCCTCTGAAAGAAGATATAAAACCAAAACTGAAGCCTTCCTTGGGCTGAAAAGCACTTGGATTTACATACCAAAGACTGGGCTGGGCTGCCACATGAAATCTACATTGTCAATTACAAACTAGGCAGCACCTGAAATCTACATCCCAAAGACCAGGCTGGGCCAGAGCCTGGAATCTACAATGTAACAATTCAAGCTTAAAAGGTTCAATAACAATAGCAGAACATCTATTCTCTAGGACAGATACTCTTTCAGCAGGACCCATCAATGATGAAATCCCATGGTTGTGTTTCTCCTCTCCTTGTCCAACAAACATATGAGCATTCATAATATTAATCGTTTTGTATGGGCATAGCAAGAGATGCATTAAACTTTTAGAATTGCTCTCCTGGGGTCATCTCAATCTCAGACTACAGTCCCCAGGCCAGATTAGTCTTTCCTATCCCTAGCAGGGTCCTAGTCTCGTCATTACTTTAAGATCATGACAGCACTTGTCCATGATCAGACTCTTAATTTACAGTTAAGAATGAGGCACTTTGGCCAGGCCCATTTCGATGCCAGGTTAGCACATAACTTACCGCTTGCCCTGGGTCCGTCTCGTCCCCGTTGGGACCCTGACTTTTGGAGGGCTAGGAACTGAAGGCAACCAAGGCTACAGTCAAGAAAGCAGATGCCCGGGAATTAATAATATTCAAAGCCAATTAAATCCCAATTGCAAAGGCATATTAATAAATGTCTTTCTTTGTCCATACAAAAAGGACTTGCTCTGAATAAGCTATGCAAAGGACTCAAGGAGAAGAGAAAAACATTATTTACAAGTCAACAGAACACTAAGAAAGAAGCTACAAATAAACAGAGGAATGGGAGCACTGTGACGGGAGCAACCCAATAAACCTAAACTACCTGAAGCTATGTAATCCTACAGCCAGGTGCCCGTGGTTCCCCTCAATTATTTCAGAGCTTTTAAGAGAAAACAATGAATGGCAAAAAATGGCTATACATAGTAACTATTTTTTGCTTTGTTTCTTTTGTTGTTGTTGTTTGGGGGCCACAGTTGCTGGTGCTCAAGAGGTACACCTGGCTCTGCACTCAGGAATTACTCTTGATGGGGAATGGGGGACCATAAAGAATGAGATTTAACCCTGGTTGGATGTATGCAAGGCAGATGCCCTACCTTCTGTACTATCACTCTGGCCCCATAGTAGTTTCTTTTGAGGAAATAACACTGTAACAATGTCCTCCTATTGTTCATCGATTTGCTTGAGCGGGCACCAGTAACATCTCACAACAAATTGTGAGACTTGTTGTTACTGTTTTTGGCATATTGAATATGTCATAGGTAGCTTGCCAGACTTTGCCATGTGGGCGAGATACTCTCAGTAGCTTACTCAATACTGAATATTCTAATACTGGAAATTGAAATGTTAGCTCAAATATAGCAATGAAATTTTTTAAAAATTATATTTTATTTACTTTAATCATAAATATACTTAAATTCACTGATAGAATTTCAATATATAAATATCATAAGCTTAGTTTTTGTTTCAGGTTATATATATCATATACATTTAAATATATTCCAGATTATAAGCACACACAAAATTTCAGATGTTAATAATATGCCTCCCAAAATAACGTGAGTTAAATAATAGCCTTTATTCAGGGATGTCAGAAATGGTGTCAATGTGGCTCTTTAGCCTTTAAAAGATTCAGATAGAAGAGGAATATTACATTTTGGCTAATACCAAGACTTAAATCCAGATTTAGTTTTCTTAGCTTTATGCCCCTGCCCTTTTTAGTAAGTCAATTCTTTTGAAATTATTTGTGGTGTTGCTTTGGCCATGCCTGACTGTGCTCTGGGCTTACTCCTGTCTTTGTGCTCCACAATCACTCTTGGAGGTGCTCTGGGAACCAAAGGGATTCCAGGTATCAAGTCTGGGTTAGCCACATGCAGGATAATTGCCTTATCTGCTTCACTATCTCTACAACCTTGAAATTATTTTTTTTTTAATTTATTTATTTTTAATTAGAGAATCACCGTGAGGATACAGTTACAGATTTATACACTTTTGTGCTTATACTTCCCTCATACAAAGTTTGGAACCCATCCCTTCACCAGTGCCCATTCTCCACCACCCGTAAACCCAGTGTCCCTCCCACCCTCCCCAATCCCATCTCCCCCCCACCCCACCCTGCCACTGTGGCAAGGCATTCCCTTCTGTTTTCTCTCTCTAATTAGCTGTTGTAGTTTGCAATAAAGGTGTTGAGTGGCCGCTGTGCTCAGTCTCTAGCCCTCATTTAGCCCGCAACTCCCTTCCCCCACATGGCCTTCGACTACAATGTAGTTAGTGATCGCTTCTCTGAGTTGACCTTTCCCCGGAACGTGAGGCCAGCCTCGAAGCCATGGAGTCAACCTCCTGGTACTTATTTCTACAGTTCTTGGGTGTTAGTCTCCCACTCTGTTATTCTATATACCATAGATGAGTGCAATCTTTCTATGTCTGTCTCTCTCTTTCTGACTCATTTCACTCAGCATGAAACTTTTCATGCCCATCCACTTGACTACAAAATTCTTGACCTCCTTTTTTCTAACAGCTGCATAGTATTCCATTGTATAGATGTACCAAAGTTTCCTCAACCAGTCATCCGTTCTGGGGCATTCGGGTTTTTTCCAGATTCTGGCTATTGTAAACAGTGCTGCGATGAACATACATGTGCAGATGTTGTTTCGATTGTACTTTTTTGCCTCTCTGGGATATATTCCCAGCAGTGGTATTGCTGGGTCAAATGGGAATTCAATATCTAATTTTTTGAGAGTCGTCCATATTGTTTTCCAGAAGGGCTGAACAAGTCGGCATTCCCACCAGCAGTGAAGAAGGGTCCCTTTCTCCCCACATCCTCTCCAACAGCGGTTGCTTTTGTTCTTTTGGATGTGTGCTAGTCTCTGTGGTGTGAGGTGGTATCTCAAAGTTGTTTTGATCTGCATCTCTCTGATGATTAGTGATGCAGAGCACTTTTTCATGTGCCTTTTGGCCATTCGTATTTCTTCCTTGGTAAAGTTTCTGTTCATTTCTTCGCCCCATTTTTTGATGGGGTTGGATGTTTTCTTCTTGTAGAGTTCAACCAGTGTTTATATACCATTGATATCAACCCCTTATCTGATGGGTATTGTGTAAATATCCTTTCCCATTCTGTGGATAGTCTTTGAATTCTGGTCACTGTATCTCTTGCGGTGCAGAAGCTTTTTAGTTTAATGTAGTCCCATTTGTTGATCTCTGTTTTTACTAGATTGCTTAGTTCCGTGTCACCTTTGAAGATACCTTTATCTTCAATATCGTGGAGGGTTTCGCCGACCTTGTCTTCAATGTACCTTATGGTTTGTGGTCTAATGTTGAGGTCTTTAATCCATTTTGATCTGACTTTTGTGCATGGTGTCAGGTCAAGGTCTAAACCCATTTTTTTGCATGTGGTTGTCCAGTTGTGCCAGCACCATTTGTTAAAGAGGCTTTCCTTGCTCCACTTCACATCTCTTGCTCCCTTATCAAAGATTAGATGGTCGTACATTTGGGGTTGTGTGTAGGGATATTCCACCCTGTTCCATTGGTCTACGGCTCTGCCTTTGTTCCAGTACCATGCTGTTTTAATTGTTACTGCTTTGTAGTAAAGTTTGAGGTTGGGGATGGTGATGCCTCCCATCATCTTTTTCCCAAGAATTGTTTTAGCTATCCTTGGACGTTTGTTATTCCATATGAATTTTAGGATTGCTTGATCCATTTCTTTGAAGAATGTCATGGGTATACTTATAGGGATCGCATTGAATCTGTATAATGCTTTAGGGAGTATTGCCATTTTGACAACATTGATTCTCCCTATCCACGAGCAGGGTATATGTTTCCATTTCCTCATGTCCTCTTTGATTTCATGGAGTAGCGTTATGTAGTTTTCTTTGTAAAGGTCTTTTACTTCCTTGGTTAAGCTGATTCCGAGGTACCTGATTTTCTGGGGCACGATTGTGAATGGGATTGCTTTTTTCATGTCCCTTTCCTCTGCCTCATTGTTTGCATATATGAAGGCCATGGATTTTTGGGTATTGATTTTGTAGCCTGCAACTTTACTGTATAAGTCTATTGTTTCTAAGAGTTTCTTAGTAGAGGTTTTAGGCTTCTCTAGATATAGTATCATGTCGTCTGCAAATAGTGAGAGTTTGATTTCTTCCCTTCCTATCTGGATGCCCTTAATCTCTTTTTCTTGTCTAATAGCTATCGCAAGTACTTCCAGTACTATATTGAAGAGGAGTGGTGAGAGTGGGCATCCTTGTCTTGTGCCTGATCTCAGAGGAAAGGCCCTTAGTTTTTCCCCGTTGAGGATAATGCTTGCCGTAGGCTTGTGATAGATGGCTTCAACTATCTTGAGGAAAGTTCCTCCAAACCCCATTTTGGCGAGGGTTTTCATCATGAAAGGATGTTGGATCTTGTCAAATGCTTTCTCTGCATCTATTGATATGATCATATGGTTTTTATCTTTACTTTTGTTGATATGCTGGATTATGTTGATTGATTTCCGAATGTTAAACCATCCTTGCATCCCTGGGATGAATCCCACTTGGTCGTGATGTATGATCTTTTTGATGAGTTGTTGGATCCTATTTGCTAGTATTTTGTTGAGGATCTTCGCATCGGTGTTCATCAGGGAAATTGGTCTGTAATTTTCTTTCTTAGTGGTGTCTTTGTTTGCTTTTGGTATTAGGGAGATATGTGCTTCATAGAAACTGTTTGGGAGAGTTCCTGTCTTTTCAATTTCCTGGAAAAGTTTGAGGAAAACAGGCAATAGGTCTTCTTTAAATGTTTGGAAGAATTCGCCAGTGAAACCATCTGGGCCTGGGCTTTTGTTTTTGGGGAGGTTTTTGATTACCGTTTCAATTTCCTTAACATTGATGGGTCTATTCAGGTATTCCAGGTCTTCTTTCTTCAGTGTTGGGAGATTATAGGAATCAAGGAATCCATCCATTTCTTTTAGGTTCTCCTTTTTTGTGGCGTAAAGACTTTCAAAGTAGTCTCTAATGATCTTTTGAATCTCACTGGTTTCTGTTATGATGTCCCCCTTTTCATTTCTGATTCGATTTATTAGAGTTTTCTCTCTTTCTTTCTTTGTGAGACTTGCTAGCGGTTTATCAATCTTATTTATTTTCTCAAAGAACCAACTCTTTGTTTCATTGATCTTTCGGATTGTTTTTTTGGTTTCGATGTCATTAATTTCTGCTCTAATTTTTATTATTTCTTTCCTTCGGTCTGGTTTGGGGTCCTTTCTCTGGTCCTTTTCTAGGGTCTTGAGTCGTGAAGTCAAGCTATCTATGTGGATCCTTTCTTCCTTCCTGAGGAATGCTTGGAGAGCTATAAATTTTCCCCTTAACACGGCTTTAGCTGCGTCCCATAGGTTTTGGTAGCTCGTGTCTTCATTCTCATTTGTTTCTAAGTATCTTTTGATTTCTTCCTTGATTTCCTTCTTGACCCACTCATTGTTCAACATGGAATTGTTTAATTTCCAGGTGTTTGATTTGATTTTCCGTATTTGTGGGTGGTTAGCTTCTATCTTCAGCGCGTCGTGGTCTGAAAAGATGGTTGATACAATTTCTATTTTTCCGATTCTATTGAGGTATGTTCTGGGGCCCAGTACATGGTCTATTTTTGAAAATGTTCCATGTGCACTGGAAAAGAATGTGTATTCTTTCTTTTTGGGGTGTAAGGCCCTGTATAGGTCTATTAGGCCTCTCTCTTCAATTTCTTCATTCAGAGTCAGTGTTTCCTTGTTGAGTTTTGTTCTTGTGGATCTATCTAGAGGTGATAAGGCCATATTGAAGTCTCCGACTACAATTGTGCTGTTAGTGATGTCCTCTTTGAAGTCTGTTAGGAGTCGTTTTAAATATTTAGCCGGTCGTTTGTTAGGAGCATATACGTTTAAGAGTGTGATTTCTTCCTGTTGTACATATCCCTTGATAAACAGAAAATGACCTTCGCTGTCCCTTTTGATCTTTTTCATCCTGAAATCTATGTTGTCGGATACCAGGATGGCCACTCCAGCTTTTTTAAGGGGGTTGTTTGCTTGGAGGATTGTTTTCCATCCTTTGACTTTGAGTCTATGTTTACTCTGTTTGTTCAGGTGTGTTTCTTGCAGGCAACAGAATGTTGGGTTTAATTTCCGGATCCATTTAGCCACTCTGTGTCTTTTGATAGGTGCATTTAGGCCATTGACATTGAGAGAGATTATTGTGATGTGGTTTTGTGTCATCTTTCTGTGGGATTTGTTGTTCTTATGGGGTTCCTCCTTGTCTTACAGTAGCCCCTTTAGACCTTCTTTCAAGATTGGTTTTGAGTCTATGAAGTTCCTGAGCTGTTGTTTATCCGAGAAATAGTGTATGGTTCCTTCGAGTTTGAGTGAGAGTTTAGCTGGATAAAGTATTCTTGGTGAGGCATTCATTTCGTTGAGTTTTTTCACTATGTCCCACCATTGTCTTCGGGCTCGGAGGGTTTCTTCTGACAGATCGGCCGTAAATCTGAGGGGTGCTCCTTTGTATGTGATTTCCCTCTTTGACCTTGCTACTTGTAGAATTGTGTCTCTATCTACAGCATCCGCCATTCTGACTATGATATGCCTTGGAGTCTTTTTATTTGGGTCTCTTTTTGCTGGCACTCATCGGACTTCTTGTATCTGGACGCCTGCCTTCTCCAGCTCTGGGTATTTCTTAGCGATGATATCTTTGACTGTGTTTTTTTCATTGGGGTTACTTCCCTGTGGTTCTGGTACTCCAATGATTCTTATGTTGTTCCTCTTGAAGTCATCCCCCAGGGCTCTGATTCGCTCTATAGCCATTTTGAGGTCTTTGGCCATGATTTGTTGCTGTCTGTAAGCTTTCTGCAGCTCATCCTCAAGCTCGCTGATTCTGTCTTCGGCTGTAGTCATTCTGCTGTTGAGGGCATCTAGTGAGATTTTTATTTCATCTACCGATTGCTTTATTTGTGAGACTTCGGTTCGAAGGTTTGAAATTTCTGCTCTCATTTCTGCTCTCATTTCTTCCTGTATTTTCTTGGTAGACCGTTCCAGCGCTTGATTCATCTCCTCCCTTAATTTATTGGATGTCTGTTCCATAGTTGCTTGGAGTAGGTCGACTCTCCTCCATATTTCCTCTCTGAATTGTTTATCTGAGAGGTCGTAGATGTTGGGAGACTCTTTTGAGGTTTCTAGTATCTTTTGTTCTCCCTCTCTTGGTGGAGGGGATTTTCGCTGTTTCTTCATATTGTCACGGAAGTGCAGAGTTGGAACCTTGTAGTTATTTATTCCTCTTCGTTTTTGTGGGAAGAAGGGGCTCCGATTGTGCTAAACTTCCCTTATTCCCTGATAGCTTTTATACTGTCAGCCTAAGCTAATGGCTATTTTGCGTAAATGTTTGAGCTCGCAAAAGTGAGTTTTGAAAGGAATACACAGTACGGATTGAGCTGAGGTAGCAGAGAATAACTGCGGCCGCGTTAGCGTTGGCCGCTCTGAGAGGAGGCCACGCCCACTTTAGACCACGCCCACTAAGACACAGATAGAATGAATTCTATCAATTGTGGCCAAAGGAGAAGGCATGGAATGTTAAAATAAAAAAAAAAATAATAACTGCGGCCGCGTTAGCGTTGGCCGCTCCGGAAAAAGGCCACGCCCACTTTTAGGCCACGCCCCCTGAGATGAGGACACGCCCCTAAGCAGCAGAGTGGGGATTGGTCAGGATCCGACGGCGGCGGCGGAAAGGTGCCAGGCAGGGGCTTCAGGAGAAGCCCCGAGCCGCGGCGGGCAGGGTCGGGGAGGGGGGCTTCTCCGCGCTCACCTTGAAATTATTTTTGAAACACACTTTTTTTTAAAGAAATCTACCACCCTCCAGGTTGCTCTCCGGACACTGGGGCCGAACCTCACGCACGAGTGCAGCCCCGCAAAGCCAGGTAAGCAGAACTTTGCGACCTTAGCTCTAGGTTCAACGAGACCTGGAAACAAGATCCTCTGTCTGCCTCCTCCAATCTCCGGCATCTGAGGGAGGGGTCCAACTCAGATGCCCCACCCTAGCCAAGATAAATACCTCACTGGCCGACCCCCACTACATCCACTACCCAGCCACCGCCACCCTCCAGGTTGCTCTCCATATTTGATAGGGTTCAAATTTGGTGTGAACCATGGTAACACCTCTAAGGGTGATTGGAGGCCGCCCTAAAAGCCTTCGTCCCTCTCGGAGAGCCCAGCAAGCTACCGAGAGTATCTCGCCCGCACACCAGAGCTTAGCAAGCTACCCGTCACATATTCGATATGCCAACAACAGTAACAACAATTGGCCTCATTCATCTGTCACCAAAAGAGCCCCCAATACAGCAGCGTTAAGAAAGATGATCAAAGAGAGGCTGAAAAAATTCTCGGGGATAACTAGACTGCCAAAATGAAGAAAGACTAAAATGATTGTCTGTACTTTCAATGCACAGACACTGACATCAGAAGCATCCATCGAAGACCTGATGGTGCAAGCGCAGAAGATCAAGTACCACATCATTTGTCTGACCAAAACGAGGAGACATCAATAACATCACGCCATTTTCGAAACTGGAGAAGAATTGTTCCTTGGAACATGCGACAACAGAGGCATTGGTGGCATTGGTGTCCTTGTCAACACAAACTTGGCCATAAGCATCGATTCATTTGAATGCCTAACAACTCGAGTTGGACGATTATGCTTGAATAGATGTGGCTCACTGCCTGCAGTTTCTATCTTCATCGTCTACGCACCAACTTCCAACTACGATGAAGAAATTGAGAGGTTCTACATGGAACTGGAGAAGTTCTATAAAGAAGACCACACCTTCTACAAGATCATTGTTGGTGATTTTAATGCCAAGATAGGTCCGAGAAGGTTGCCCAAAGAACTCCACATTGGGACACATGGCCTAGAATGGAACGATCAGGGTGAGAGACTGTCTGAATTCATCATGTTGACCAAGACCATCCATGGTAACTCACAGTTCCAGAAGGCCGAATCTAAATGGTGGACATGGGAGTCTCTTGGACAGTTTCACAATGAAATTGACCACATCATATTCAATTGAAGGTTTTGCCTGACCGATGTTGCTGTTGTCCCAAAATTCCAAATGGGATCAGATCACCATCTCCTTCATGCGAAATTCTACTTCACAGAGCGGGGAGAAAAGTCTGCAAAATTTAAGTCTAAGAAGACAACTCCCAGAATGACCACCAACTGGGAGCTCTTTGGCACTATTGCAGCAAGGTGGGAAGATGCTGTCCTTGACAACATCGACAAGGAATACGATCGACTGGTTCAGCATCTTCATGTCTGTGCGAAGAATGCTGAGAGTGAGAAAGCCACAAACAGACGCCTGTCTTTGGAAACTCTTGAGCTCATTCGTCTACGTGGTTTGGCACGAGCTCAGGCAACCACAAGCTAAAGTCCAAGCTCACAAAGCTGTGCAGAGATGTGATAAAGGAAGACCTCAAAGAGAGAAGAGCAGCAGTGTTGGCCAGTGCAGCAGAAGCTGGGGAAAGTATTCGCAATGCTCGCCTGTCCTTTGCCAACTACAAGACCAAGATGACTGCCCTCCGACATCCTGATGGATCTATCACACCCTCCAGAAAGGCAATGGAGAAAATTATTCATGACTTCTAATTGGATCTCTTTGACAGTCATGTCCACCGGTCCACATACCAAATTCCGCAGGATGGATATGTCATTCCCAACGTTCTCCCTTCTGAAAAACGACACGCCATTTTGCTGGTAAAGACGCGAACAGCACCTGGTCCAGACAAGGTCAGACCCGAACACCTGAAGAATCTGCCGCCAGTACTCATCAATACACTGGCCCGACTCTTCACACGCTACCTGTCTGAATGCAAGGTTCCGTCTCATTGGAAAACCAGTAGGACCCTTCTGTTGTACAAGAAGGGAGACATCCACGACATCATCAACTATCGCCCAATCTGCCTGCTGTCTGTCGTCTACAAGTTGTTCACTCGTGTCATCCAGAGTAGAATAGGCAGAACACTAGACGAAGGACAACCATGCAAGCAAGCTGGGTTCCGAAGGGGATTCAGCACGATAGACCATATCAACACAGTGACCAAACTCATTGAAGTTTCGCTAGAGTTCAAGATGCCGCTCTGTCTAAAGTTCATCAACTTAAAGAAGGCCTTCGATTCTGTTGAGACTGAGGCGGTCATCAAAGCTCTGGCCAAACAGGGCGTTCAAACTCAGTATATCAAAATCCTCCACAAGCTGTATTATGGATTCACCACCAGGATCTCACCATTCTACAAGGAAGTGATCATTGATCTAAAGAGAGGGGTTGAGCAGGGTGATACCATTTCACTGAAACTCTTCAGCGCGCCCTTGAGAACATCATGTGATGACTGGAATGGGAAGGAATGGGAGTGAAGATAGACGGTCGGCAATTACACCATATCTGCTTCGCTGATGACATTGTTCTCATAACACCAAACATTAGCCAAGCGGCAAAAATGCTGGCCGACATCAACCACGAGTGTGGAAAAGTCGGATTGTAGCTGAATCTCAACAAGATGATGTTCATGAAAAACGAACTGGTCCCTGAAGCTCCATTTGCTCTCAATGGAACGAACATCTCCGAATGCAGCAGCTACGTGTACCTGGATCGAGAAATCAACATGAGGAACGACTTGGTGCCAGAACTGTGCAGGAGGAAGAGAGCAGCGTGGAATGCTTTCAAGAGCATCGAATAGGTGGTTAAGAGAATGAAGAACATCCGACTCTGGGCACATCTTTTTGATTCCACCATTCTTCCTGCACTAACATATGCCTCAGAGACCTGGGCCCTATGCAAACAGGATGAGGACACTATTCGGGTATCCCAAAGAGGAATAGAAAGATCTATGCTAGGAGTATCACATCTCACTCAAGTGAGAGAAGGAATCTGGAGTTCTGACCTCTGTCAAAGGTCAAAAATCAGGGATGCTATCTCGTTTGCCAAGGCATCAAAAATCCGATGGGCCGGTCATGTAATGCGATTCAGAGACGACCGCTGGACTAGAGTTGTTACCGACTGGATTCCACGAGACGTCAGAAGACCTTGTGGTCGCCCACCGACTAGATGGTCAGATTTCTTCGTCAAATCTCTGAATGAACGATTTGAGGCTCTTCCTCTTCCTGGAGTGAGCAGATATCATTGGGCTGTACTAGCTAGTGGCAGGGACAAATGGAGACATTACTGGCGCCCGCTCGAACAAATCTAAGATCAACGGGACTACAAGTGATACAAGTGATACAAGGACCTTTGCCATATCTGCAGTAATTCTAATACACAGCCACAGTGCTGGAGCGGCAGACTTTTATTATGTTACTTGTTACTATAAATTCAGTCTCACCTCACCTTCCTGTTGGGAGAATATACACAATTTTCAGCAGCATCTTTCTTTGATCTCAATTTTACGTATCTTCATCATACATTTGTTTTTCAATGGAGCTAATAAAAGAAACTAAGGAGAGAAACAAGGAAGGCAATTTGACAAGCGTTTTAGGACACATTTTAGAGGGATGAGTAGCTTGCTGTACAAACAGAATATGGTAACCCTGGCAGCTCTTCTTGTCAAATAGTTTCTCAAAGTGCCTTGAGGCCATAAAAGAAAAAAAGAAGAGAAAGCCAAAATAAAGAGGTACAAAAATTCTATACTCTCTGTGAGAGAAGAGACTGTGTTTTTTTACTTCCCTGTTACGATTTAGTGTAAAATAATATATAGGTAATTACATGCAAACAGTGAAATTTCAGCAGCCCAGTCCTCAGGTCTAGCTAAATAACTAACCTGTATAACTCTAGGAAAAGGAAACCTATGCATCTACCTCTTCTTCATTCTCTTTCTGTTTTAATTTATTGGCCAATAAGCAATTCTTTCAATAAATATTTGTTTTCTATTTGACACTGACCATAAATATATGAATAATATAAACTTGATTCTAAGGTCAAACTAAATTTTATGTCTTTACAAAGTTAGATTTACTGATCTAAATATAACAGCATCTGTTATGTTCCATGTTTGCACAAGCAAACTCTTATTACATATTTCCTGAAAATTCGTACAGCTTAGAAACTCTCAAATCCTCTTTCTTTCAAAGAATCACATTCAATGAAAGATAGAACAAAAAGTTGAAGTCTATTCATTTGAAACACATCTAAATAAGATGATTAAACAATCAGACAAATTTCATTATATACAAAGCCAGGCAAACCTAAGGAAGTTATTTTGCAGGTTACCTCACCCCTATCTCCAATAGCATATGTTGATTACAAATGCAAAAAAGAAAAAAGAGGTTACAAATGATTTCACATAGAAAACAAATTGGATTGATACAATTTTTGCATCTTTTAAGTCTTTAAGTTTGTGGTCTCTAGTATAGCATCTTACTTGATCTTGTATGTAAAAGGAATATTGGCAAAAATATAACATACTGCCTTCTTTTGCAGTAGAGGTCAGACACATCAGCAGAAGGATTTCTTGGATAAAAAGAAATCGTATTTCTCAATTGACTGTTTGCCTCTTTAACCCAATAGATTATATCAAATGGAAATTCATTTTCAGTGAACTATAATCTTATGGGACAATATGTGCACTAGAAGGATTATTTTGAAAAAGAATTCGTTTGAATTCTCTCTATATTAGTGCCCCAGCCAGAAACATGGTAGTCTTGGATATGTATAACTTGCAGGGAGCAGTACAAAATTACTACAGGAACCACAGATATTAGTGCTGTTAACTGCAAAGATGCTTCTACTGCTGGGCCTGAAGGGAGATGAGAGAGCCTTCATTGAGACCCAGAAGGCAAGTCTCATAGAAATGATTTCCTTTGATCGAGGAACCCATCCAGATCAAGACAAATTGGCAGGAGTATATGAAAATAAATACCCTAACCTAATTTGATTTTCTCCATGATCTTTTGCCAAGGTTTTCATGAGCCAAACCCAACTAGAAACTAAAGGATAAGGAAAACATTGATCATTCATATAGATTATGCAACTCAGTATTTCTAGTCATAGAACAGGATACAGAACGATAGATCAGATCTGGAGGGCCAAATAGAAGATATTCTGATATACCTTCCTTATTAATTATAAATGCTTTGCATTCAGAATGTGAGGCAAAGAGATTACAAAAGCCATCTTTTTTGCTGCATTCATGTCCTTACATTTTTAAGATTTATGCAAAACTCTTTTAAAGTCCTATTTTGTAATAGACCCTGATTGACTTGAAAAAGACAAAGCAAGGGATATAGTTCAGTGGTCACATATGTGGCACCATGGGTTCTAAACTGGAACAAGAACAAAAGAGAAATGAAAGAAAACAGAAAAAGACAAAAATCCACTGAGGTAATATTCAGTTGCTGGCCAGGAGTCTTTTAGTTGTGAAAGAAATTGTCTCCAGTTGAAAGTTTAAAATATGACAGGATGAACCTCACCCAAGAGTAGATGAGCAGGAAAACCCAGGTATGTGAGAACCCGTGACTGAAATCTTCAAGCCTGCTTGGATTGGGACTGGGCCTCCTCCCCCCAGGTCACCAGTTTTCCAGTAGCTTGGCAGTCACACCCACAAACGGCCCCCGGCGCCATGTAATCTCATCAACGGCCAAGGCCCAGAGACTATAAACTAAAGCTCCCGGAAGAGAACAACACAGAATTTCTAGGACATTATAGTCTATCCATAACAAGCAATACAAAACAAATTGTCTACCATTGCATTTTTGGCAGGTTTGAGTGATAGTGAGACTGGTGTTGAAATAGCGAATGTAACCAAAGTAGAGAGAGAGTATGGGGGAAATTGTCTGCCACACAGGCAGGGAAAGGGTTAGAATGGGGGTGAGGGTGGGAGAGGATACTGGGGATTTTGGTAGTGGGAAATGTACGCTGGTGAAAAGATGGGTGTTTGATGATTGTATGACCAAAGTTCAAACATAAAAGCTTTGTAACTGTATCTCATGGTGAATCAATGAAAAGGGGGATAAAAGAATAATAATAATAAAATAATAAAATAAAATTCACATTCTGAATAAAAAAATGTGGCATTCATGGCCAATTCAATCAGCTTAATCAGCAGCTGAATAAATAGTAGTACTCCTACATTATAATAAAAATAAACTTAAAAAAAGAAAGAAAGTTTAAAATGTGTGTTTAAGGTCCTCCTCCCACAGCCACCACCATGTTGACTCACCCACTGGCCCAGCTCTGCTGATTCCTGACAATATCTCTCAGGGTATGCACGCCAGCAGCTAAATTCAGGGAAACACTGGTCCAGTCAGCTGAAAACTCTGGGGCTCCCTCAGGAGGTAGGTGGACCAAGTACCTGCCCAGCTGAAGCCCAGCAGCCACACACATACTTCACTGCTGTAACTATGCTAAGGGCTACGACTTCATGAATATTCTCTGCAGAGATACTAAGCTGCAAATAATTTCAGGTACCCAGTGACCAAGGGAGAATCTGGTATTATTCAGAGTCAAAGTGGGTAGCCTAAATAATCATTGTTTCAGGTTCAGATTTTTTGAGACCCTGACCTAGGATACAAACTCCTCAGATGATCCTGGTAAAGCAATTCTTGAACCAGTCTTTGATAAATTCTCCAAAATTCTATGCAAATCAAAATTGGCTAAATAATATGTTAATGTATTTTAAGTAGGGCACATCCTATACCACATAATTTCTATATCTGCAGAAAATATGTGAGAAATCCCAAAGCCAGAAACTGCATTAGCAAAAGTCTAAAACCACACTATTCCATAATGAGCAAAGCACATTCTGTTCCAGAGACTGACATCTGCCCAATACTGACTATCCTTGAAAGATATCTGGGTGAGGATCAATGTGACTAATTTCTTAAAGCTTCATTAACTCTGTGCAGTGAGAAAATTTAATTTGGGGCCCCATAAAGCTGAGGGTAATATGCTGCCACCCTTTTATGAGCAGGGTCCTGTGAGGTTGAAGAGGTTCCATAGAGGTGGGAAGGCAGACGAATAACCTGTAGGTTAGGTAGAATAATCTCCTTTCTGTGTTCCATACAAATGGGATTCATGCCATTGAAAACTCTATAGCAGTCTTTAGGATTAATTTAAATAAACCACTAATTTACAGTAGCACTTAGTTTGGCAGAATAGATATTCTAGTTTGAACGTCCTATTTTTGCTTGCTACAAAGCTGACAGAAGTGTCAGTTCTCTTTGGCACTGACTTGGCAATTTAAAAAGCCAAACAATTACTGACCAGAAATGGCTAGCTCAGCAGAAAGAATGACAACTCTGGGCTCTGACTAGGAGGATTTAAAATCGTACCAGAGCTTGTCAGTTCTATGTGCTCAGGCATAGTTGGGGGAAGATCTCTGCAGAGAATTGACATAATGAATTGAGTAATACAAATAAAAAATCATTTGTGTGTATATTTGTGTGTGTTTCTCTGTATATAAAATGATGGCATTATGTTCACTGAGCATGAAGTGTTCATGTTCAGAAGATAGGTTTGTGTATGGATGGTTCAACATAGAAAAAGAGAAAGAAAGAAGAAAATGAGAATATGGCAAAGGCAAACCAGCCAAGCTGCCTAAATCTGTTGATAATAGAACTATTCATCAAGTAGATTTTATAGCCATATTGCAGTTGAAATATTTTGGACTTGGGTGGATTTGCACTTATACAACAGATCTTCCATTTATCACCCGAGTGTCAGCCACTTACTTAACCACTTTATTAATATAGCCGTTGAAGGTCATGGCACTTAAATATGAGAATGTGTAAATCACACCCAGCTTAATTCTCAATGCATAGTAGCCATACAGTAAATAATATATATGAATTGTTATAAAAGGAGTCAGAGAGATTGTTCAATGAGTAGGGTGCCTGCCTTGAATGTGGTCAACACAGGTTTGATCCCGGGCACCATATATGGGTCTCTAAGCCCTGGAGGGGTGATTCTTGACTGTAGAGCCAGGAGTAAGCCCCAAACACTGCCAGATGTGACCCTCCAAACAAACAAACAAAACCATTGTTATAAGAAAACTTTTAATGAATTATAATTTAGTACACATGATTGTATCCTGGGATTTTGTATAAGAAATCTTAGTTTCTAAAGTGCAAAAAAACTTTATCATTACAGCATTCAGAAGTTATTAATCACAAGGACAGGATTAGAGGCAGCATGCGTGTATCTACTATGATGAAATGTATGCATTTAAGTGTATATTTTATTTAATCATGTACTTATATTTTTAATTTTTTAAATCCATCTGTTAAGTCATATTCTCCTTTTGCATATTCTTTTCTCATTGTTCTTCTCAGCTCTATGAGATATTTATAGATTATGTAGGTAGAAGAAAAGGTAAGCCAAATAATTTTTTCCTCTAGTTGCTTTTTTCTGCTAACCTGATGAATTTTTGTTTGTTTACATTTACAAAGGAGATACCAAAAAGCTGATTAGACTCTTTTAGCATGAGTGGGCTTTGTCAACTGAATGTCCCTGTAAGGTTTTCTGACTGGGCTGTATCTCATGGGAAATTTTGATTAGGTTTCCCATTTGTACCAGTCCTTTCCTTAGAGAAATCCAACTAGTAGCTTTCCCAAGGACAAAGGTATGGTCACCAGCCTTCTTCTAGCAGAGTACAGGGAGAAGCCTGAGGAAATTCACCACTAAAATTGATATGCTTACTTTATTTCATTCCTCATAACCGAACTGGAGAAAACTAGCAAAGATTATCCTCTTTCAGTCCTTCTCAGAAAATGCATAGTCTTGGAGGTGTAGAAAAATTTTCAAAGACTTACGTGATTTTGGCAACTAATTGCTTTTCTAAATAAACTTCAAACTCATTTTTGTTTTGGATTTTTCTTTTCCTCTTCTCTTACCACTTGTCATCATCATCACTTGTCATCCCGTTGCTCATCGATTTGCTCGAGCGGGTGCCAGTAACATCTCTATTTGTCCCTGTTGCATGTTAGTGTAGCCCAATGGCATCTGCTCACTCCAGGAACACGAAGAGCCTCAAACTCTTGACGAAGAAGAGTCTTGACGAAGAAGTCTGACCATCTTGTAGGAGCATCTTTGATGTCCCGTGGAATCCAGTCAGTAACAGCTCTAGTCCAGCGGTCATCTCCAAATCACATTATGTGTCTGGCCCATCTGATTTTCAACGCCTTAGCAAATGAGACAGTGTCCCTAGTTCTTGATCATCGATGGAGGTCGGAACTCCGGATTCCTTCTCTCACTTGACTGAACCGTGATATTCCAAGCATAGCTCTTTCAATTCCTCTTTGGGAGACATGAGTAGTGTTCTTATCCAGTTTTCGTAGGGCCCAGGTCTCTGAGGCGTATGTTAGTGCAGGGAGAACAGTGGAGTCGAAAATATGTGCCCAGAGCCGGAGATTCTTCATCTTTTTAACTTATTCAATGCTCTTGAAGGCATTCCACGCCACTCTCTTCCTCCTGCACAGCTCAGGTGCCAGGTTGTTCATCATGTTGAGTTCTCAAACTAGGTACACATAACTGCTGCATTAGGAGATGTTCATTCCATTGAGAGCAAATGGAACATCAGGAACTAGTCCGTTTCTCATGAACCTTTGTCTTCGTGAGATTCAGCTGTAGTTTGACCTTTCCACACTCACAGTCGAAGTCGGCCAGCATTCATGCCACTTGGCTAATGTTTGGTGTTATTAGAATGTTGTCATCAGCGAAGCAGAGGTGGTGTAGTTGCTAACTGTCTATCACTAACAGTAACAGTAACTTACCTCTTGAGGTACATAATATATCCATTGGGGATTGTGATTGTGAATTAATGTACAGCTGACCCTTGAACAACTTGGGGTTAGCTGTATGTGTCCAAACAACTTTCTTTTTGTAATTCAGAGTCCTGACATAAAGAGTTCAACTAACTACAGATGTTGGTTAATTCAGTCATTTTATTCAGAATCCTGCATATGTGGAAGACTCACTATAAGCTACATATAAATTTCTGAGAGGGTGTGAGGTTTGGGTCACAACCAGGTAGTTCTCAGAGCTTCCTTCTTGCCCTGTGTTCATGGATCAATCTTAGCAGTCTTTAGGGGACCATATGTGTTGCTGAAGATCGAACCAGGAGTAACTATGTGCAAGTCAATCTCCTTAATCCTGGTACCATTTCTCTATTTCCACCTTATACATGATGGTGTGTGTGTGTGTGTATGTGTGTGAGTATTTGGTTTTTAGGCCACACTCAGTGATGGTCAGCACTTTCTCTTGGCTCTGCTCTCAGGGATCACTCCTGGCAGTGCTTAGGGGACTATATGAGGCACTGGAGCTTAAACTTGGATTACCATGTGTAAAGCAAACACCTTACCCACTATATAGTACAGTGCATGAATTTTTTACTTCATGCATGAATTTTTTACTTCATTCTGATTAGTACTCCAAACTCGCACATTCTTCCAAGATCAGTTTTACTGCTCTCTCTTTTGCTGGCTTGAGGTTTAGTATTCTGTGTTTTCTAGTCTCCTAAACTGTTTTAAGATTGCTTACCCATTAGCTTTTGAGTTTCTGAAATTCTATTGCTCTTTTGTCTTCTCTTGTTTATTCAATCCTTGTAGTTTGTTCTTGTAGAATGCTGCTGAAAAACAAGAATATTAAATTTTAAAGAATATATTATTTAAATAAATCTGTTCAACTTATAATCTTTAATACAATGCATTTGTTGTGATGCTCATTAAATCTGTCAGTGTAGACATTTTTCTTTTTGACCTTTACATACATAGTATATTACAAAGCAAGCTTACAAAGGTGAAGACAGCAAAAATAACTAGGTGAAAGAGGGAGTGAAATGGATTTTGTATCTTGGACTTAATCTGGGCTTCAGTCTTAACCATGTACATAGTTCTGTGTCTGGTAATAATATCTATGATTGTTCTGTCTTGCAAGTCTTCCCTGTGATTATTGAAATATGAGCTATGTTCATCTGGTATTTCTCTTCAAAAATATGTTGCAATAAGCAATTAAGTCCAAACCCCAAAAATGCTCCTTAAATTATGTTATCTTTAATAGAGTTGCAAAACTAACTACAAGGAGGGAAAAAAAACATTGATATGTACATGTACATATGTGAGTGTCTACATGTGCATATGTGTATTTTCATGTACACACATTTTAAATTGAGGTACTCTTAGTTTTCCTGACTGTATAATATTTAGTGGTACAGTTTCACACTTCCCCAAACAATATGTTGTCATATTGCAACTGCCACCAAATGCCAACATCTCCCCACTACAAGACATTGAACCCTGTCTTCTCTTCAAATCTCCAATCCTTTCCCCTTCTAGTAGCCTTAATTCTAAGATGAAACTGAGTCTGAATTTGTTTATACTTGGATTTATCTGTTTCTGTACTTTACTTTTCTATATTCTATATATGGGTTTTATCTTTCTTATTCTTACTAACCTAACATAATTCCTTCCAGTTCTGTCTTTGTTATTGCAAAATGCAAGATTTAATTTTTTCCTTATGTCTGAGTAGTATTCCATTGTGCATACATATTATACTTTCTTTATCCATTCGTCTGTTTTTGGGCACTTGGGTTGTTTCTAGATTTTGGCTATTGTAAATAACACTGCAGTACCATTGTAAATAGCATAAAAGTGTACACTAAACACAGGTGTACATATATCTTTTAAATTTAGTGTTTTTGTGTTCTTTGCATAGATATTAGAAGCTGAAGTGCTACATCATATGGTGGTGCTATTTTTAATATTTTGAGACATCTCCATGCTGTTTTTTTCAGAGTATGTGCCAATTTGCATTCTTATCAAGTGTATAAGGGCAAATTTCCCTCTACAGCCTTTCCATAACTTGTAGTAGAGCCCTATGTAGTCTATTCTCCCAGGACACACACACACACACACACACACACATTCTCTCTCTTCCTGGAGATTGATGTAGGTTGTGCTCTCAATTCTCATTCTGCTTACTGACATAAACTTCAGTACTTACAAAAGTGCATCATACTCTGTGGTTATGAACTTGGCTACTCAGGTTGATTATTATTGAGGCTTATGTGTTCCAGCTTCTCCATTAATATCAGCAATATGGATGGTAGTTCTTTTGGAAGACTGTGATCCAGATTAGGATGCACCGCCCTTGTTTTCTCTTCTCAACTTATACCAAGAAATCAGGAGGTAGGATTCAGATAAAGACTTTGTTGATACATTCTATGGTTGCTGTCATTTTTTTTTCATTGCCACTGACAGCTCATCATGCCTCCTTCTGTTTATTCACTAATATACAGAAAGAAAAAAATATTGCAGATAATTGTGAGGTTCCAAATTTTTAAAGCAGGTCTACTAATCCCACTAGTATTTTATTCCACAATTCTCACAATTCAGTAAGTTCCCGGGTCATCAATGGCTCTGTTTTTGGACCTCAGTTTCTCTATGTATGATATGAGATTGTAACCTATGGCCTATTTGCAACTTGGATAATTGTTCTCTATCTTCTTGCCTTCCTGTATGGGTCCAGGAAATATCTATATTTATATGAATTCCTTTTTTGTTTCTTTTTGTTTGTTTTTTAGGGAGCTACATTCGATGATGTTCAGGGTTTATTCATGACTCTGCACTCAGGAATTGCTCCTGGGGAGTGCTCAGGGGACCTTATGGACCATATGTATTATATCTCTGGGCCCAGTTTCCATTTTTGGAAACAAATGGGAAAACAAGATGTTAGAGAAGTCTTCTTTTTATATTTCGCTAATTGAATGGAAGGAGATTCTGTTTAGAATGCTCCTAGTCTGGGAAAAACGCTGATTCAAAGTGAAATTGGGGAGTGATACAGTAATAAGAGTTGAGGACCAGGAAGTCAGGATTCCACTTCTGGTTCTGTAGTCACTCCCTGGGTGATTTAACCATATCTAATTTATAGACTTCTCAGTGTATAGGTTTAGCAAATTGAAATTTTAACATTTTTATAAATTTATGAAATGAAGCAGGAATTTTTTCTCTATGTTAATGAAAATGTAATTATATATTATGTTTAGTGAAAATATAATTATTATTTTTGATGTAATAATAGTGCTAGTTGCTAATTACTATTTATTAATCTAAATATGCTAGGCATTGAGCTACAATATAATTCTTTACCTGTAAAAAGCACAGAGGTAACTAGTTTAACAAAATTATATAACTAATAAGAAAGGCAAACCGAGGTTCACAAATGGCTCCATTGGCTCCTGAATGTCCATGATCCTAGAGGTACACAAACCAATCTCGGAACCCAGTGGCTTTTGGCAGAAATGCATCTGGATTGAGCATTAAACTATGGCACTGTGCCACCCCGGGTGGGGAAAGGTGTTTGTCCATTCCGCCTTTTCCCTCCGGTGGCACGGTGGCCACCACCTTTTCAGAGCCTATTGGACAGCAGTGAGGTATGAGGTATGAGACTGCAGTGACGAGACTGGGGACTCATGAGATGGGGATGGAGCTGACCCCTCTCCTCACCGCGACGAGGTCCTAAGTCACCGCCCATGAACAGCTCCTCTGGCTCCTGGACTGCCATGATCCCAGAGGCCTACAAACCAATTTTGGAACCCAGTGGCCTTTGGCAGAAACCCCTCCAGACTCATTACTAAAATATCAGAAATCCAAAAAGTGGCCATGCAACATCATATGCTTTTCATAACAAGCAATAGAAAACAAGTTATCTAATGATGCCTTTTTGGCAGGTCTGATTGTTGGGGAAAATTCCAAATAATAATGGTGGGTCTTTTGTCAAAATATTGAATGGGATCAAAGTGGAGAGAGAGTAAAGTAGAAATCATCTGCCACACAGGCAGGGGGAGGGGTGAGATGGGGAGTATACTGGGATTCTTGGTTGTGGAAAATGTGCACTGGTGAAAGGATGGGTGTTTGATCATTGTATGACCGAGACTTATACTGGAAAACTTTGTAACTGTTCTCACGGTGATTCAATAATAAAAAAAAGAAAAGGCAAATCCATTATTTGAAGTTTACTCATAATCAGTAGATTTTGAATCATAGAACTGGAGATTACCTTAAATTTGAAAAGAAAGAATTCTCCAGTAATCCTATTTAGCAAATGAAAACTAGATTCCTTCCAGCACTCACTGAGGATATAAACTTGAGAAAGTCATTCCCCTCCCCCAGGTTTCGGGCTCTATAATTTCAAGTGCTGCATGTATCCCCCCTCCTGTACTATACTGTCTTGCTCAAGAAAAATTGCCTCAAGCTGGTCTGATGCTGTGTCTTTCAAAAATTAACTGCTTAGGATATAAGGAAGTAACCTGGGCCCCTTAGAGGAAAGCAACCTTTCAGATACATAGGGCTCAGCATGTCTGAAAGGTCCCCACTATATTTGTGACTTTTAGGCCTAATTAGATATGGCTTAAAAAATGAAAGTTTTCTAGAACTTTATACTCTTCTCGGCCCCAAGTTTGTCCATTCAAATTAATATATTGAGCAAGGATGCCAGGCTCTATCTGAGAAAAGAAACTGCCTTGCTTTGTGATAGTTTATACAAAATGTATTCATTGCCAGGAGGCCAATATTATGTCCTATTTGTATTTTTTTCCAGTGTCATGTTTCTTGTCCTCAGTGGGCACTTTCTGAAGGAGTCAAAGCTGGTGGCTTTGTTATATAATGAGTGTTGGCCTTTCCTGGCTCATTTGTGGAGTAAGTAACAACTAGGTGGCAACAGGGACAAAAATAGTTATATTGGAAGTAAGAAGGGGCAAGAATACATAGTAAAGCTATAAGAGCTTTCTTTTTTTCACCTTGGGTTATAGTTCAACAATTGCCCTCTTTTCAAACTATCATCTCCTTTCCACTTTCACTTTAGAATAGAATGTTAAATGATATTTTAATATTTATGTAAGATAAATCAAAAACCCTTAATACAAAATTATGTATTATGGCTGCTATCATGCAACAATGAGCTTTCATAATGAAAAATAACTGGATGGAAACATTTGAAAATAAAAATAGTTTTGAATTATGGGTACTCATATTTGTTCTCAATGTGCTTATTAATTCTTATATTACATTTTAATTAGGTAAGCAAAGAGTTTTAAAGTAGGTCCTTCGTCCGCCGCCGCCGTCGGATCCTGACCAATCTCCATCCTGCAGGTAAACAGGCAATCCCTTGGAGAGCCTGCCTCAGCGCGGAGAAGCCCCCCTCCCCGCCCCCTGCCCGCCGCGGCTCGGGGCTTCTCCTGAAGCCCCTGCCTGGCACCTTTCCGCCGCCGCCGTCCAATCCTGACCAATCCCCACTCTGCTGCTTAGGGGCGTGTCCTCATCTCAGGGGGCGTGGCCTAAAAAGTGGGCGTGGCCTCTTTCCAGAGCGGCCAACGCTAACGCGGCCGCAGTTATTCTTTGCTACCTCAGCTCAATCCGTACTGTGGATTCCTTTGAAAACTCACTTTTGCGAGCTCAAACATTTACGCAAAATAGCCATTAGCTTAGGCTGACAGTATAAAAGCTATCAGGGAATAAGGGAAGTTTAGCACAATCGGAGCCCCTTCTTCCCACAAAAACGAAGAGGAATAAATAACTACAAGGTTCCAACTCTGCACTTCCGTGACAATATGAAGAAACAGCGAAAATCCCCTCCACCAAGAGAGGGAGAACAAAAGATACTAGAAACCTCAAAAGAGTCTCCCAACATCTACGACCTCTCAGATAAACAATTCAGAGAGGAAATATGGAGGAGAGTCGACCTACTCCAAGCAACTATGGAACAGACATCCAATAAATTAAGGGAGGAGATGAATCAAGCGCTGGAACGGTCTACCAAGAAAATACAGGAAGAAATGAGAGCAGAAATGAGAGCAGAAATTTCAAACCTTCGAACCGAAGTCTCACAAATAAAGCAATCGGTAGATGAAATAAAAATCTCACTAGATGCCCTCAACAGCAGAATGACTACAGCCGAAGACAGAATCAGCGAGCTTGAGGATGAGCTGCAGAAAGCTTACAGACAGCAACAAATCATGGCCAAAGACCTCAAAATGGCTATAGAGCGAATCAGAGCCCTGGGGGATGACTTCAAGAGGAACAACATAAGAATCATTGGAGTACCAGAACCACAGGGAAGTAACCCCAATGAAAAAAACATAGTCAAAGACATCATCGCTAAGAAATTCCCAGAGCTGGACAAGGCAGGCGTCCAGATACAAGAAGTCCGAAGAGTGCCAGCAAAAAGAGACCCAAATAAAAAGACTCCAAGGCATATCATAGTCAGAATGGCGGATGCTGTAGATAGAGACACAATTCTACAAGTAGCAAGGTCAAAGAGGGAAATCACATACAAAGGAGCACCCCTCAGATTTACGGCCGATCTGTCAGAAGAAACCCTCCGAGCCCGAAGACAATGGTGGGACATAGTGAAAAAACTCAACGAAATGAATGCCTCACCAAGAATACTTTATCCAGCTAAACTCTCACTCAAACTCGAAGGAACCATACACTATTTCTCGGATAAACAACAGCTCAGGAACTTCATAGACTCAAAACCAATCTTGAAAGAAGGTCTAAAGGGGCTACTGTAAGACAAGGAGGAGCCCCATAAGAACAACAAATCCCACAGAAAGATGACACAAAACCACATCACAATAATCTCTCTCAATGTCAATGGCCTAAATGCACCTATCAAAAGACACAGAGTGGCTAAATGGATCCGGAAATTAAACCCAACATTCTGTTGCCTGCAAGAAACACACCTGAACAAACAGAGTAAACATAGACTCAAAGTCAAAGGATGGAAAACAATCCTCCAAGCAAACAACCCCCTTAAAAAAGCTGGAGTGGCCATCCTGGTATCCGACAACATAGATTTCAGGATGAAAAAGATCAAAAGGGACAGCGAAGGTCATTTTCTGTTTATCAAGGGATATGTACAACAGGAAGAAATCACACTCTTAAACGTATATGCTCCTAACAAACGACCGGCTAAATATTTAAAACGACTCCTAACAGACTTCAAAGAGGACATCACTAACAGCACAATTGTAGTCGGAGACTTCAATATGGCCTTATCACCTCTAGATAGATCCACAAGAACAAAACTCAACAAGGAAACACTGACTCTGAATGAAGAAATTGAAGAGAGAGGCCTAATAGACCTATACAGGGCCTTACACCCCAAAAAGAAAGAATACACATTCTTTTCCAGTGCACATGGAACATTTTCAAAAATAGACCATGTACTGGGCCCCAGAACATACCTCAATAGAATCGGAAAAATAGAAATTGTACCACCCATCTTTTCAGACCACGATGCGCTGAAGATAGAAGCTAACCACCCACAAATACGGAAAATCAAATCAAACACCTGGAAATTAAACAATTCCATGTTGAACAATGAGTGGGTCAAGAAGGAAATCAAGGAAGAAATCAAAAGATACTTAGAAACAAATGAGAATGAAGACACGAGCTACCAAAACCTATGGGACGCAGCTAAAGCCGTGTTAAGGGGAAAATTTATAGCTCTCCAAGCATTCCTCAGGAAGGAAGAAAGGATCCACATAGATAGCTTGACTTCACGACTCAAGACCCTAGAAAAGGACCAGAGAAAGGACCCCAAACCAGACCGAAGGAAAGAAATAATAAAAATTAGAGCAGAAATTAATGACATCGAAACCAAAAAAACAATCCGAAAGATCAATGAAACAAAGAGTTGGTTCTTTGAGAAAATAAATAAGATTGATAAACCGCTAGCAAGTCTCACAAAGAAAGAAAGAGAGAAAACTCTAATAAATCGAATCAGAAATGAAAAGGGGGACATCATAACAGAAACCAGTGAGATTCAAAAGATCATTAGAGACTACTTTGAAAGTCTTTATGCCACAAAAAAGGAGAACCTAAAAGAAATGGATGGATTCCTTGATTCCTATAATCTCCCAACACTGAAGAAAGAAGACCTGGAATACCTGAATAGACCCATCAATGTTAAGGAAATTGAAACGGTAATCAAAAACCTCCCCAAAAACAAAAGCCCAGGCCCAGATGGTTTCACTGGCGAATTCTTCCAAACATTTAAAGAAGACCTATTGCCTGTTTTCCTCAAACTTTTCCAGGAAATTGAAAAAACAGGAACTCTCCCAAACAGTTTCTATGAAGCACATATCTCCCTAATACCCAAAGCAAACAAAGACACCACTAAGAAAGAAAATTACAGACCAATTTCCCTGATGAACACCGATGCGAAGATCCTCAACAAAATACTAGCAAATAGGATCCAACAACTCATCAAAAAGATCATACATCACGACCAAGTGGGATTCATCCCAGGGATGCAAGGATGGTTTAACATTCGGAAATCAATCAATATAATCCAGCATATCAACAAAAGTAAAGATAAAAACCATATGATCATATCAATAGATGCAGAGAAAGCATTTGACAAGATCCAACATCCTTTCATGATGAAAACCCTCGCCAAAATGGGGTTTGGAGGAACTTTCCTCAAGATAGTCGAAGCCATCTATCACAAGCCTACGGCAAGCATTATCCTCAACGGGGAAAAACTAAGGGCCTTTCCTCTGAGATCAGGCACAAGACAAGGATGCCCACTCTCACCACTGCTCTTCAATATAGTACTGGAAGTACTTGCGATAGCTATTAGACAAGAAAAAGAGATTAAGGGCATCCAGATAGGAAGGGAAGAAATCAAACTCTCACTATTTGCAGACGACATGATACTATATCTAGAGAAGCCTAAAACCTCTACTAAGAAACTCTTAGAAACAATAGACTTATACAGTAAAGTTGCAGGCTACAAAATCAATACCCAAAAATCCATGGCCTTCATATATGCAAACAATGAGGCAGAGGAAAGGGACATGAAAAAAGCAATCCCATTCACAATCGTGCCCCAGAAAATCAGGTACCTCGGAATCAGCTTAACCAAGGAAGTAAAAGACCTTTACAAAGAAAACTACATAACGCTACTCCATGAAATCAAAGAGGACATGAGGAAATGGAAACATATACCCTGCTCGTGGATAGGGAGAATCAATGTTGTCAAAATGGCAATACTCCCTAAAGCATTATACAGATTCAATGCGATCCCTATAAGTATACCCATGACATTCTTCAAAGAAATGGATCAAGCAATCCTAAAATTCATATGGAATAACAAACATCCAAGGATAGCTAAAACAATTCTTGGGAAAAAGATGATGGGAGGCATCACCATCCCCAACCTCAAACTTTACTACAAAGCAGTAACAATTAAAACAGCATGGTACTGGAACAAAGGCAGAGCCGTAGACCAATGGAACAGGGTGGAATATCCCTACACACAACCCCAAATGTACGACCATCTAATCTTTGATAAGGGAGCAAGAGATGTGAAGTGGAGCAAGGAAAGCCTCTTTAACAAATGGTGCTGGCACAACTGGACAACCACATGCAAAAAAATGGGTTTAGACCTTGACCTGACACCATGCACAAAAGTCAGATCAAAATGGATTAAAGACCTCAACATTAGACCACAAACCATAAGGTACATTGAAGACAAGGTCGGCGAAACCCTCCACGATATTGAAGATAAAGGTATCTTCAAAGGTGACACGGAACTAAGCAATCTAGTAAAAACAGAGATCAACAAATGGGACTACATTAAACTAAAAAGCTTCTGCACCGCAAGAGATACAGTGACCAGAATTCAAAGACTATCCACAGAATGGGAAAGGATATTTACACAATACCCATCAGATAAGGGGTTGATATCAATGGTATATAAAGCACTGGTTGAACTCTACAAGAAGAAAACATCCAACCCCATCAAAAAATGGGGCGAAGAAATGAACAGAAACTTTACCAAGGAAGAAATACGAATGGCCAAAAGGCACATGAAAAAGTGCTCTGCATCACTAATCATCAGAGAGATGCAGATCAAAACAACTTTGAGATACCACCTCACACCACAGAGACTAGCACACATCCAAAAGAACAAAAGCAACCGCTGTTGGAGAGGATGTGGGGAGAAAGGGACCCTTCTTCACTGCTGGTGGGAATGCCGACTTGTTCAGCCCTTCTGGAAAACAATATGGACGACTCTCAAAAAATTAGATATTGAATTCCCATTTGACCCAGCAATACCACTGCTGGGAATATATCCCAGAGAGGCAAAAAAGTACAATCGAAATGGCATCTGCACATGTATGTTCATCGCAGCACTGTTTACAATAGCCAGAATCTGGAAAAAACCCGAATGCCCCAGAACGGATGACTGGTTGAGGAAACTTTGGTACATCTATACAATGGAATACTATGCAGCTGTTAGAAAAAAGGAGGTCAAGAATTTTGTAGTCAAGTGGATGGGCATGAAAAGTTTCATGCTGAGTGAAATGAGTCAGAAGGAGAGAGACAGACATAGAAAGATTGCACTCATCTATGGTATATAGAATAACAGAGTGGGAGACTAACACCCAAGAACTGTAGAAATAAGTACCAGGAGGTTGACTCCATGGCTTCGAGGCTGGCCTCACGTTCCGGGGAAAGGGCAACTCAGAGAAGCGATCACCAACTACATTGTAGTCGAAGGCCATGTGGGGGAAGGGAGTTGCGGGCTGAATGAGGGCTAGAGACTGAGCACAGCGGCCACTCAACACCTTTATTGCAAACCACAACAGCTAATTAGAGAGAGAAAACAGAAGGGAATGCCTTGCCACAGTGGCAGGGTGGGGTGGGGGGGGAGATGGGATTGGGGAGGGTGGGAGGGACACTGGGTTTACGGGTGGTGGAGAACGGGCACTGGTGAAGGGATGGGTTCCAAACTTTGTATGAGGGAAGTATAAGCACAAAAGTGTATAAATCTGTAGCTGTACCCTCACGGTGATTCTCTAATTAAAAATAAATAAATTAAAAAAAAAATGGGAAAGCCAAAAAAAAAAAAAAAACTGGAGTCAGCACCATGCAAACCAAGGACCTTAATTCCCTGTACCCTCACTCTGGTCTAATGTCTCCCCTTTCCCCAGTGAAGATACCTTCTTTAAAAGGAAGAATCCATATTGTTGTCCTCTACTAGATTAAGAAAGGTTATAAATAATTAATAAACATATAGTAATTAATCATCAAAAAAAAAAATAAAGTAGGTCCTTTAATAGAAATATGGGCAAATGATATAAGCAGGCAATTCACAAAAGAAGAAAGAGGCCAATAAATATCAAAATTTTGCAATTGTGTTTATGTTATAATGCTAACTCTTACTGATAAACTTCATGTGTCAACTTGGTGAGGACAAAGGATACTGCAATCTTTAAACAAATAATATCAATACATCTGCAAGCACGTCTTTAGAAGAGAATAATATTTGGATCTTTAGACTGAGTCAAACATTGTCTACTCCAGTGTGGGTGGGCCTCACCCAATAGTTAAAAGTCTGATTAGAACAAGTAAGTGGAGACTCCTCTTGTATGACTACTTGAACTGGGATATTGGTATTTTCATGCATTTGAACTTAAACTAAAACACTGAATCATATGGGTCTCCAGCCTACTGACTTTTGGATTGAAATTACTGATGACTTCCCTAAATCTCCAGCTTGCAGATCTTCGGGCTTTCATAATTATATGAGCCAATTCCTTATAATAACTTTCTTTGCATTTTATCTGGAGAACCATAACTGATAGTTATTTTAAGAAAAACAGTAATATTCTTTCATGTCTATTATATTAGTTTGCTAAAGCTGTCAAAAACTGAGAGGTTAAGCAACAGAAATTTATTGTCTTCAAGTATTTTGAGGTTAGATGTCAAGGTCAAATGTTTAGCAGGGTTTATTTCCATTGAAAGCAGCATATGGTTTATTGAAAATCTTTGGTATTTCTTGGCTTATTAAAACATAGTTTCTATCCTGTCTCAGAGATTATCTTCACATCGTGTTTTTGTAATCATGTCTGTGTCCAATTTCCCATTTCTATAAAGACACCAAACCATATCACATTATAGTTCTACCCTATTCCTTCATGAACTAATTTTAATTAATTAGATATCACTGTATCACTGTCATCCCATTGCTCATTGATTTGCTCAAGCGGGCACCAGTAATGTCTCCATTGTGAGACTTGTTCTTACTGTTTTTGGCATATCGAATACACCACCGGTAGCTTGCCAGGCTCTGCTGTGCGGGTGAGATACTCTCAGTAGCTTGCTGGGCTCTCCGAGAGGGACGGAGGAATCAAACCCTAGTCAGCCATGTGCAAGGCAAATGCCCCACCCGCTATGCTATCATTCCAGCCTATAATTAGATATGTAATGATTTAATTAATTAGATATAAATACAGATATATATTTCCAAATACAGTTACATTATAAAGTTCTGAGGGCTATTTCTTCAACATATGTTTTAAGATGTTAAAATTTGACCTTTAACATTCCACCCTCTGGTTGTCACAAGCTCATGTTTCATTCATTATACACTTATATCCCAGCATCTCCCCAGGTCTTAACCCATTCTAACATCAACTCATAGTATAAAATTGCACCTAAAATATTATCTGTTGCAGGTATAGATGAATCTTGGAGTATGATTAACTCTGAGACAAAATCAAAATCCCTCCACATCTGTGGGCCTGTGATAGCAAAGAAGTTATTAGTTTCCAAACTTGTAAGGTGTAACAGATATAGGATACACGTTCTCATTCTGAAAGGGAGATGTTGAAAGGAAAAATGATGCCATGGCTGCCAAAATATTCTGAAACTTAAGAAGGGCAACTGCCATTAGATTTAAAGGCCTGACACTAATATTCTTCAGCTGATGCTCTCTTATCTAGGCTCAATCTTGTATTCTTGGCCTTGGAAGGAAACTTTGCTCCTGGAGTCTGTGCCCTCTGAGTTGGTAAAATTTGTGGCAGTGCCACTAGCTTCTGTTATCCATGCCTTTTGTCTCTAAGTCATCCTTCCTTCATGTCTCCATATATATTATTTTTGCTTTTTGGGTCACACCTGGCGATGCACAGGGGTCACTCCTGGCTCTGCACTCAGGAATCACCCCTGACGATGCTCAGGGAATCATATGGGATGCTGGGAATTGAACCCGGTTCGGCTGCTTGCAAGGCAAACGCCCTATCCGGTGTACTATTGCTCCAGCCTCTGTCTCCATATTTTGAAGTCCTAACCCCCACTACTTCAGAATGTAACTTTAATGCTGTAACATGGTTCTTGTTTACATAATTAGTTAAGATAAGGTCATGTGAGAGGAGAATGGGTCCTCAATTATAACATACTTAAAGGAAGGCAGGAAAATTTGAGCACAAAGAATTGAGAGATGGAAATAGTGTTTCCATAAGCCAAACAAAGCCAGTGATTGCCAGTAAATTTCCAGACGCTAAGGAACAAGCATAGAAAAGAATTTTTCTCAACACCACTCAGAAAGAATCAAACTTTCTGACACCTTGCAAGATAATTCAGCACCTTGTTAGAGCTGCTCAATTTATGATATCTTGTTATGGTAGCACTGTAGCACTGCAGCACTGCCGTCCCATTGTTCATCGATTTGCTCAAGCGGGCACCAGTAACGTCTCCATTGTGAGACTTGTTACTGTTTTTGGCATATCGAATATGCCACGGGTAGCTTGCCAGGCTCTGTCCTGCGGGCGGGATACCTTCGGTAGCTTGCTTGCTAGGTAAATCTAGAAAACTAACATACTTGTTATTTTGGAAATAGATAAAATATTGATAAAATTCACTGTTGACTATGACTGAAGAAAAGGAGAAAGTGTGAATAAATACCTCTTTGGGAGCATTTTATGAATAGGACATAAAATTTTATGTGTGCTTTGACTCAGAAATTACTTTTTCAGGGGGTAAAAGTCTCAAAACATACCATCCTTTCTTATATATAAAAATAAATAAAAAACCTTCTTCCTTCCCTCCCTCCCTCCCTCCCTCCCTCCCTCCCTCCCTCCCTCCCTCCCTCCCTCCCTTCCTTCCTTCCTTCCTTCCTTCCTTCCTTCCTTCCTTCCTTCCTTCCTTCCTTCCTTCCTTCTTCCTTCCTTCCTCCTTCCTTCCTTCCTTCCTTCCTTCCTTCCTTCCTTCCTTCCTTCCTTCCTTCCTTCCTTCCTTCTTCCTTCCTTCCTCCTTCCTTCCTTCCTTCCTTCCTTCCTTCCTTCCTTCCTTCCTTCCTTCCTTCCTTCCTTCCTTCCTTCCTCCTTCCTTCCTCCTTCCTTCCTTCCTTCCTTCCTTCCTTCCTTCCTTCCTTCCTTCCTTCCTTCCTTCCTTCCTTCCTTCCTTCCTTCCTTCCTTTTTCTTCCTACCTTCCTTCTTACCTCCCTCCCTATCTCCCTCCCTCTGTCCCTTCATCCCCCCTTTCTTTCTTCTTATCTTTCTTTCCCATATCTGGCCATGGTCAGGACTTATTCCTGTTGGCCTTATGTATGTCATCTTTGCAGCAATATATTAAATGTTTGCTTATGATAAAGATTTTGGATACATAATTAGTGCTTGGGGAGTTACTCTGATGCTGTCTTTGGGGACTGCCCTTGGCAGGGCTGAGGGGGAGGTGGAGGAATGTGGTGCCAAGTTTCAAACTCAGGCTTCTTGAAGGCAAAGCATAAACTCCAGTCTACTGAACTATCTCTCTGCCCTCTCATTTTAAAACCGTGGGCTGTTATTTTGTTGTTGAGTTGTATGTGTTCTTTATATAGCTTGGATATTTATATCTTATCAGATATGTGATGTGAAAATCTTCTAGTCACTAGTCTGTCTTTTTGTGTGTTTACATTTTTATTTATTTTTAAATTTTTATGACTTTTTTCAGTATGTAGGAATCAGACCCAAGGCCTGCCTCACATATGCAAACTATAAACTCTACAGCTGAGCACATTCCTGGGACAATCTGTATTTTTCTTTTTTTTTTTATTGAATCACCATGTGGAAAATTACAATGCTTTCAGGCTTAAGTCTCAGTTATACAATGCTGAAACAACCATCCCTTCACCAGTGCCCATATCCCACCACCAAAAAAAAATAAAGATAAAACACAGTACACCTCCCACCCACCCCCCCGCACCCCCTCCCCTTGTAACTGATAAATTTCACTTTACTTTCTATTTGCTTTGGTTACATTCAATATTTCAACACAAACCTCACTATTTTTGTTAGGAGTACCACACTAGAGTCAGACCTGTTGTGAAGAGAAATGAGATCGCGTGGCCGCAGTAATGGCCACGCGGTTTTGGATTCCTGTACTTTAGCAACTAAGTCCAGGGAGAGTTCTTCCAGGTATTGGATCATTGCAAGCTTGTAAACCCATCTGTGGTCGTCATAATATGGCAGTCACCACGCACTTCACCCCTGGCAAGGAAGAGGCGATAGAGAGAGAAATACCTTTCCCCTCCTGGGTGGGCATGGGGCCGCGGCTTAGTTCTCAGTCTGGACACATTCTGCGAGGAGCTGCCCATGCCGAAAAATTTAGCTGGCATCTGGAGTCACGCTCGTGCAGCTGCAGAGAGGCCGCACACACGTGCGGCCCTGGGATCACATCTTGGCGGCCTACAATCTATATTTTTCTTGTTTGTGAAAAGTTTTGGTTTAATTTAGTCCCAATTGCTTATTGTTGCTTTAATTTCTCTTGCAGTTGGATTTGAGTCCACAAAAATATCTCTAATACTACTTCACCAAATGTTTTATCTGTTATATTTTATAATTTTTTGCTGATTAAGGTCTGTGATTTACAATACTATTAATAGTGGTTTATCATAAATATAATTCCAACACCACACCCTTCACTAGTGTACTCACCTATGTTATTTTCTTTTTAGTTTTGGTCCACACCTGCTGGTGCCCACGACTCACTCCTGGCTCTGCACTCAGAAATCACTCCTGTTAGTGTTCTGGGGACCATATGGGATTCTGGCGGTTGAACATGGGTCAGCTTCAAGCAAGGCAAGAATTGGCTTTCCTATGTTATTTTCTGTGGTGTTGGGTCATACATCCAAGTATTTTGTTCATTTTGAGTTAAGTTTTTGTATATGGAGTTAAGGAATAAACGAGTATACCAGGAATGAGTTCAAGAGGAACAATAGAAATATCATCGGGGTCCCTGAGAAACAGGAAGGGCATATTTAATGAAGAAACAATAAAGAAGTCATCAATAAGAATTTCTCAGAGTTGAGGAATACAAGCTCCAAAATCCAACAGGCCTGAAGGGTCCCAATGAAAATTGACTCAACTAGGAAAATTCCAAGACATATTGCACTTAAAATGACAATCTAAAGATAGAGTCAGAATATTGAAAGCAGCACAATACAAAGCCCATAAGACTTATAGCAGATGAAATGAAACTGGATGGGCCAGAAGAGAATGGGTAGGTATAGTACAAAACTTCAATGAAGTGAACACCTCACCAAGAATACTCTGCTAGAGTACATTATCATTCAGATTTGAAGTAATGACACAGCTTCAGGGGAAGGCAACAGCTTAGGGAATTCATAGCCTTGAAACCTGTTTTACAAGAAGCATAAAAAGAGCTTCTTTAAAGACATGACAAACTTCGCAACTTGTGCCATTGAATATGGCACTCATTAATGGTGCATATGGTTACCTGCAACTAGATTAAGAAATATAAGTTTACTCCTAGATTGCTAAAGGATTTCATACATATTCGAGAATGAATTAGCACCTCATTTATATTTATTGTTCTATGCCGGATCAGTTTTTTTTACATCCAGAAATTTGTAATACAATCTTGCTATTAATGCAGACACTGAAGCATATTTACAATGCAGTATTTTCTGATATAAAATAAATATTCTGTTCTTAGGATAAAATGCTATACATTTTTGCTTTGTTTTTAATTTGAGGGTGACACCCAGTAATTCTCAGGGCTTAATTCTGGTTCTAAGCTTGGACATCATTCCTGGTGGTACTCGGAGGAATATATGGGATGATAGGAATTGAATATTTGTCGATCAGGTGCAAGACAAGCGCCTACCTGCTGTACTAAGGCTCTGATCCCAAACCCTTTGGTTCCTACTTTATAGGTCTATTCATATTTTCTCATTTAAATTTTCTTAATTTTCTTCACTCTTACTAAATTTTTGTTTGTAGATTTTGCCTATTTAATGGAAACTCTAAAATGTATTAGCACATGATTTTGTAAAACTTTATTTATGACAGGGAAAACATACAAATTGCCATAAGAAGATCCACATACGAAATAAAATTAATGCAATATATTTTATCTTACAGAATTGAAAACTTAGTTATATAAATAAGAATAGGCAGTGTATAATACTTATTAATTGATTTAACGTTCTTAATTTATTTATATAAATAAAAATCATATAACAATTAATCACCACAAATTAATTTTTTATTGATTTACTTCTGTTAATTCCATTTGCAATTCTTTGGTTTTGTTGGAGCAAGTAATATGAAATAAATTTGTTATGAGACTGCCAAGAAGGCAGATTCGGGGTGGGAGGGAATCTGGGGATATTGGTGGAGGGAAGGGGTCATTGGGTTTGGGATTGGTCTTGGGACACTGACACTCTTAGAGATACTGTTCACCATTCAAACACAAATGGGCACAGCAAAAGGGCAAGGATTTTTAATCCATTTTTATTCCATTAAAATTTTTATTAATATACCATGATTTTCAGAGTTATTCATAATAGAGATTTTTAGGCATGGAATATTTTGGAACCATTCCCTCTCCCTTCCCCCTCCCTTCACCAGTTTCCACAGGTTCTCTTCCTCTTCCAAGTCTGGCCTCTTGTTAGGCATATAACATTTATTTCATATTACTTGTGTCAACAAAACTTCAAGGAATAGCAAATGCAATTATCAGGAAAGTAAATCAATAAAAGTCACTAATCATCAGGGAAATGTAAATCAAAACAACAATTAGATATTACCTCACACCACAGAGACTGCACTCAGCAAAAAGAACAATAGTGTTGTAGAGGATGAGAAGATAAAAGGACCTCATTCACTGCTGGTGAGAATATCTACTGGTCCAGCCTTTTTGGAAGACAACATGGACATTCTTGAAAAACACTAGGAACAGAGCTTCTTTATGACCCAGCAATTACAGTTCTGAGAATATACCACAAGGGCTCCAAAGCACAAATGAGAATAGACATCTGCACTCCTATGTTCATTACAGCACTATATACAGTCGCCAAAATATGGAAACAACCCAAATGCGCACAGATGACTGGATAAAGAAACACGAGTACATATACATAACGAAATACTACTCAGACTTAAGAGAAGATAAAATAATGCAATTTGCTGCACTGTGGATGGATCTGGAGAGCAAAAAGTTCAGTAAAATCAGGCAGAGGGAGTAGAACACCCTCAAAATGATGTCTCTCATACGGGATATAAAGAAATTTCATACGAGAATATCAAGTGTCCAATAGAAATGAAGAGTAGGAGAATTGGTCTTAGGTGAGACCATTGGCACTGGGGCAGGAGTTGGACTAATAAGTTAGGGAAGGGAACACTAGTTAAATGGGGAAGGGGAAAATTGCCTGCCACAGAGGCATACTGAGAGGTGTGAGAGATACTCGGGACATTGGTGGAGGGTAATGGGTGCTGGAGAAGGGATTGGTGTTGGAACAATATATGCTTGAAAAACAATCATAAATATTTTTAACTTTGTAATTCATGGTAATTTAATTTAAAAATTTGTTTTTTTTTAATTTAAATTTTATTGAATCACCATGTGGAGGGTTACATAGTTCTCAGGATTATGTCAGTTATACAATACTCAAACACCCTTCCCTTCACCAGTGCCCATATTCCATCACCAACCACCCCATTATACCTCCCGCCCCCTCCCGCCCCACCAGTCCCCGCCCTTGTAAGTGATAAGTTTCACTTCGTTTACGCTTTATCTTGGTTACATTCCATGTTTCAACACATAACTCACTATTGTTGCTAGGGTTTCCCCCCAAAAAAGAAAAGACAGTCCTACTGTCTAGGAAGCATTTGATAGCTCTCCAATGCTTAGAATGTAGAGATATTAAGTCCCCGCTGTTTGTTACATAACTTTTCTATTTTTTTTCCCCCTTGTCCCGCGCCACCGAGTTCATGCCTGTTTAGTAATCACCACGCTGCCTGACAAAGGGAAAAAAAAAAACGAAAAAGATGGTTATTTCCCGTCATCAGCCGGTGTGGGGCTCTGGCTTAGTTGATAGTCTGGTAGAATGTCTGCAAGCAGTTTCTGGAACCAAAAGTAATACGCTGGTATCGGCCCCGGCTCGAGATTCCACCAGCGTCCCACTGTTCCAAGTACATAATAATTTATTCCCTTGTATCCCATTCCCACGCCACCAGGTCCGTGTCAGCTTAATGGACATCATACTATGGTTAACGCCACGCCGCGTTTCTTCTCGAGAAAGAAGGTTATTTCTTCTCAGCCAGCGTGGGGATATGGCTTAGTTCAGTCTATAGAGATAGCTACCACTTTGATTGCCTTCAATATTTCAGCAAACGACTTACTATTCTTGTTAGGATTTCCCACCAAAGTCCGACCCGTAAAAAAGGAACCATTTCATATTGGTGATGATTAAATGACATTAGGTCGCGCGGCCATGGCAGCGGCCTCGTGGCTTTGAATTTCTGTATAAAGTTCAGGGAAAGTACAGCCAGAAATTACACGTCACTACAAACTTTAACCCTATTATGGTCCCCCCAAAGTCCAACCCATTACAAAGGAACCGTTTCTTATTGGTGATGATTAGATGACATTAGGTCGCGCGGCGGCGGCAGCGGCTGCACAGTTTTGGGTTTCTATATAAAGTCCAGGGAAAATTCTGCCTAAAATTCTATCACTACAATCTTTTACCCTTCAACAAAAAACTCAGTACTATTGTTTGGAGTTTCCCCCCACGGTAAGCCCTGCTAAAAAGGAACATTTACACGTTGCTGACAATCAAGAGATATTAGGTTGGATTTCTATATGAAGTCCAGGGAAAATTCTTTTGGTAATTGCATCACTCTCTGGTGGCGCCTGGGCCAGTAGCTCCGAGCACACAGTTTGGAGGCCTTTTGGGGGCGCCGCTCGTGTCCAAAGTGGTTCAGTTGCCTCCGAGGTCGATCTCACGCGGCAGCAGAAAGGAGCATCCCCACATGGCTCTGTGCTTAAATATCGGCACAGGGCGGATCCGGAAGTCCCGCCCCATCGGCTTTCCCGGGCTTCCTGTAGAGTCTAAAAACCGGCTGTTGCCTCGCTGCGTTCAAAAAGAAAGAGTTGAGAGAGAAAAGACCATACCCCGCTGGCAGCGCCTGGGCCAGTAGCTCTGAGCACACAGTTTGGAGGCATTTTGGGGGCGCTGCTCGTGTCCAAAGTGGTTCAGTTGCCTCCGGGGTCGATCCCGCGCGGCGGCAGAAAAAAAAAGCTAAAAATTTGTTAATAGACAATAAACAAAAAGTTAATTTGTGATGAAGTACAAGGTGTTTTATCCTAAGAAAGGAAATAATTAGTTAATACAAGAAAATATTTTATTGTTGATACTGCTTAATTGTCTGAATTAATAAGTAAAAGATTGCAATAAGGGGCTGGAGCCATAGCACAGTGGGTAGGGTGTTCACCTTGCATGCGGCCGACCCAGGTTTGATTCCCAGCATCCCATATGGTCCCCTGAGCACCGCCAGGGGTAATTCCTGAGTACAGAGCCAGGAGTGACCCCTGTTCATTGCCAGGTGTGACCCCAAAAAGCAAAAAAAAAAAAAGATTGCAATAAAAATATCTGGATGTGGAAAAACCTGATCTGATAGAAAAAGCAATATTAATGATATGTTAATTATGTTAAACTTATAAAATTTCTTAGCAAGCTAGGAATAAATATATATTTCTTAATCTAGTGAAGGGCAACCATATCCGCCATTAATGAATGCCATTTCCAGTACCATATGGTGGGAAGTTTACCCTGTTCTTTAAAGATACTCTTTTAATACTAATTCCAAAACTGATTTAAAAGCTATGAATTCCCTAAACTGTTGCTTTCGAGGAAGCTCTGTATAGTTCCTTCAAATCTTAATGATAATCTAACTAAATTGGTGAAGTGTTCCATTTGTTGAGTTTTTTTTTATTGTATCCTTCCATTCTCTTCTAGCTCGTCAGGCCTCATTTGGTAGATCTGCTGTATGTCTTATGGGCTTTCCTTTGCATGTCAGTTCCTGTTTTGATCTTGCTGCTTTAATATTTTGTCTCTGGTTTTGGATTTTGTCATTTTGATTACATTATATCTGGAGTTTTCCTTGTCAAGTCTATTCACTGAGATCTTTCTGGCCTCTTGGATCTTAGTGCATGTAATCCTCAACTCTGGGAAATTCTTATTGATGACTTAACTATTGTTTCTTCATCATCGTTGACTTCCTGTTTTTCAGCAACTCTGATAATTTTTATATTGTTCCTTTAAACTCATCTCATAGTTCTCTGCTGTGCTGTTCATTTCTGTTTCAGATTTTCTCTACTTTCTATTGTTTCCTAGCAGTTTTGTCCTTTTTATCTTGGAGGTCCTTGACATTTTCTTCAGGTGCTGTTATTCTGCTCTTCAGAGCTTTTCACTATCATTGTCATACCGTTGCTCATCTATTTGCTCAAGTGGGCACCAGTAATGTCTCCACTGTGAGACTCACTTCAGAGGTTTTATTGAACATAATTAAAATATCATCTACCATGCTTTGTTAGTATACTCATTTTGATTTTTATACTTTACTATCTTTTGCTGATTAACCATGCTATCGTTTATTTGAAATCATCATTGTCATGGTGTCACTAAAGCATTGTCTGAGACTTTACTGAGCTGCTTGGTGTTGCTTGTGCATTCTGTGATATTATTTTCACTCATTGAACTTGGTGGGCTTTTATGTGTTTTCCCCAGTGATTTTATAGTGCTTTGCTGTGTGGTAGTTAGATGTCCTGAAAGATGTTGAGGAATTAGACTGGGGATTCTCTCTTCCTTCTCCTCCTATCTTCACTAAATGACAGAAAGTGTAAAAGTGTAATTTTCTGAATAGATCTGTCATCTGGTCTTGTGACCATCAACTTTAAGAGCTGTAGTATGGGCCCCTTAATATAGTAAAGGTTTGTTGGAGGCTCCAGGGACCAAGATGGAAAGGAGGGGCCTCTGCCTCCTGTTCCAGATTATGTCAGCAATGTCAGCAGGATACTACCTTGGCCTGGAATGGCAGAGTAGCAAGAAGATCTGTTAATGATGCTTTATAATACATCTTGAAGTCAGGCAACATGATAACTTCAGCTTTTTTTTTTATCACTATTGCTTTAGCAATTTGAGGTATTTTGTGATTCCACCTACATTTTGATATTTTTTCTTCATTCTCTTTAAAATTATAATTAGAAGGGCTTGTGAGGTTACTCAATGGCAGGACACTTGCCTTGCATATGTGAGGCCCTGGGTTTTTTTTTTTTTTTGCTTGTTTTGCCATACCCAGTGATGCTCAGGGCTTAGTCATGACTTTGTGCTCATGAATCACTCCTGTTGGGGTTTGGGGAACCACATGGGATACCAGGAATCAAAGCCAAGCCAGCCTCATGCAAGGCAAGCTCCCTACCTGCTATAAATCTCTTCATTTCCTAAGCCTTGGGTTTGATCTCTGGAGGTAAAAGAAGAAAAGTTATTGGAAGTTTTTGGGATTGCACTAAATTTATACATTGATTTTGGTAAAATGGACATTTTGACATTATTGACATTATTTATCCACCCACCCATGTACTAGGAATGTCTTCCTATTACTTAGTTTCCTGTTCTCTATTTTTAACAATGTCTTATTAACTTTACAAGAAAATAAGTACATGAGTAAAGACTTTATTCAATAGGAGGACTAAAAAGCTGCCAATGGTAAGTATATAAATTTCAAACAATAAACAATTAAATCAATAAATGGATGTCTTGGGCTGGAGCGATAGCACAGCGGGTAGGGCATTTGCCTTGCACGCGACTGACCCAGTTTCGATTCCCAGCATCCCATATGGTCCCCTGAGCACCACCAGGGGTGGTTCCTGAGTGTAGCGCCAGGAGTAACTCCTGTGCATCGTCAAGTGTGATCCAAAAAGCAAAAATAAATAAATAAAAATAAATAAATGGATGTCTTGGGGGAACTGGATGTACAGTGGGTAGGATGCTTGCCTTGCATGCAGCCAACTCAGTTTTGATTCCCAGCACTTCATATTATCTGCCAAGCCTGCCAGGGATGATCCCTGAGTGTAGAGCCAGGAGTAAGCTCTGAGCACCGCTGGATGTGACCCCCAAACAAAAAAATGAATGTCTGAAAACGTTATTGTACTTAAATATTATACAATTAATGCATCTAAGTCAGGAATGTAGCTCAATAGGAAAGTGCATGCCTGACTTACACACACCTGGATATGATGCCATCCACCACAAAAATTATATAAATAATATAACAGTGTCTTCAATTAATGCATGTAGTTAAAAGAATGAGTTAGGTCTAAATGAATTGCTATGAATGTCTTTGATATATGGCCTAGTAAATGAAGTAATTTCCAAAAAAACATGAACATGTGCTATTGAAAAATCTGTATATGATTTATAAATAAAGGTTGGCAACATGTACATTTATAATAAAACCACTAAAAGTAGTAGAGCCTGGGGAGAAGAGTTAGAGGCATAAAAATAAATCTCTGCTGAATGTGGTTTCTTGGATTGTTTTGTGATGAGCTGGAATATTTATATAATTAAAAAGTAATAACAGAAAATACTGTCTTATAATAAGGATTTTCTCATTTGAATTCCACACCAATTCTTCTCTAGGAACATTGTATCATAAAAATTTCTGCTCCTTCCTTTATCATATACTGACCTTGTGCAAGGCAGGGATGGCAGCCTGTGGCCACTTTCAAAGATACTCTGCCCAGCAATACAGTGCTTGCATCTGGTGTTGCTGTGGGAGGGCACAAGGGCTGCACTCTGCAGTGCTAGTAGAGAGGGCAAGCTGTGCTGAGGGTGAAACTCAGAGCCTCACATGTGCACGCATGAGCTCTACCACTAATTCTTCTACTGTCTCTCCAGCCCCCTGTTTTATTCTTGTTATAGTTTGCTTTAGAAGTGAATGCATGATGCTCACTAGAGGTTACCCAATTACATGTGGTGCTCACACACGTTTGGTTGTAGAGAGCCAAAGATTGCACATATTGTTGTAGCACTGGATATCCTTAACAGCAGTGCCAACCAGATTACATTTAGCATGTGGGGTAGTACAGGGTACTAAACTTTACCTCATGCCAGCAAGGCATGTGCTTACCAACAAGCTATCCCCAGCCCACGTGGTAATTTTTTTAATGCGTCAGTAGAAAACAATTATAGTATGAGTCAGAGAAAATTTGCCTCCTACGTGGATATGTAATTTCCATATAATTTTTACAATGGCCATCTTTTACCTACTGAGTTGAGCTTTACCTTGTCAAAAATAAATACACTAAATCTGTGTGTGTTCTATTTCTCCTATATATCTGTCTATATTTATATTGATTGTTCAAGCGGGCACCAGTAATGTCTCTCATTGTGAGACCTATTGTTACTGTTCTTGGCATATCCAATACGCCACGGGTACCTTGCCAAGCTCTGCCATGCGGGCACGATACTCTCAGTAGCTTGCTGGGCTCTCTGAGAGGGGCAGAGGAACCGAACACGGGTCGGCCACTTGAAAGTCGAACGCCCAACCAGTGTGCTATCGCTCCAGCCCATTTATATTGATACCACATTCTTTTCTATAGTTTTGAGTTAAATTATAAACCAACTAGAATATCAAGTTCTTTGGAAGTTGTGCTTTATTTCCCAAAGTTGTTATGGCTATTCTAGATCTGTTCTTAATCTCACAGATGGTCCTTGAATTAGGGTGATTTGACTTAGAATTTGGTGAGTTTATGATGATGCAAAAGTAATGTGCATATAGTAGAAACGGTACTTTACATTTTTAATATTGATCTTTTCTGAGGTAATCAATATGTGTTATGGTCATCTCATATGACGATGGGCAGCATCAGTAAGCCACAACTCTCAGTCAGTCATATAATCTTTTAGGGTAAACAACAGATATGCTCTGTAATGTTTTTCATTTTCAGTACAGTATTTGATAAATTACATGAGATAGTTAATGTTTTATGATAAAGGCAGGCTTTGTGGGGACTGGAGCAATAGCACAGCGGGTAGGGCATTTGCCTTGCATGCGGCCAACCCAGGTTTGATTCCCAGCATCCCATAGGGTCCCCCAAGAACCACCAGGAGTAATTCCTGAGTGCAGAGCCAAGAGTAACCCCTGTGCATCGCCATGTGTCACCCAAAACGAAAAAAAAAGACAGGCTTTGTGTTAGGTTATTTTTTCCAAATTGACTAATGTAAGTATTCTGTTATAGTAGACTAGGATAAGATATGATGTAAACATAGGTTAAGTGTATTAAATGAATTTTTCACTGACAATATTTCACCATTGATTGATTTATCAGGCTCTTACCCCATCACATGTGAAAGATTTGTGTACATTTTAGAGTATGCTTGTCAGTTTTGTAAGATAGCATTTGCACACATACACACCACACACACAGACACAGACACACACTGAGATTATATTAAATAGATCTATATAGATATAGATCAACATATAGATTAATATGTGGAGAATTGATACCTTAAGAATTTTCAGTCTTCCAATTAATGAGTATATGTCTTCCCATGTTTATGTCTTTTTTATTTTTTCGCAGAACTATTTTGTAGTTTTCAGTAAATGTAACTTGCAGATATTTTGTTAAAGTTATCGCTATTACATTTATTTTTACCAATTTGATGCTATTAAAAAGTTTCTATAAATAATTATAAATAATGTAAATAATTCTTAAGTCCCAATTATTTTTTATATTTGTGTATCACCCATGGGACCTGTTTTTGTATATATTATTATTTCTTATGAATTGAATTTTTGTATCCCCCAGAAGTTCCTATTTTGAAGCCATACCCTCCAATGTAGTAGAATTTGGATAGGTAGTTTTGTAAGGTATTAGGCTTATACTAGGTTAGAAGGATGAGATTTTCATAATGAATTAGTGCCAGCAAAATGTTGTCTGCAAGTTAGAAGACAGCTTTCAATTGAGCTTAGCAAAGGTGGATCCTTAATTAGATAAAATTTGATATTCAGAAATATTCAGTTTATGAAAATGTGGAAAAAGAAGTTTCTCTTTTATTTGTTTTGGACCTTTCTCTTTTTTTAAATCTTCACCAATCTGTAGTCTTTTTTATGACAACCTAAGATAACTCATGCAACATTGTAGTTCACAGGAGCGAACCCTTTCTGCTGGACAAGGGTGGGGATGGAGTTGAGAGGTACACAGGTATTTTGTCCGTGGAAATCTCTGACTGAAGGGACCTCAGAACGAGTGAGGGGACAAAGGGTTGGGTGGGGATAAGCTGGTGAGAAGTGAGGTCCAAGCAGGGGTGAGAAAGAGAAGGGGCAGTAAAGCATCTTTCTAGGAGAGCCCTGAGGAGATGGGGAAGGACACAACAGAAGTCACCTCTAAGGTTCCCAAGGCACTTCCTCCCAAGGTCAGGCACAAGCAGTGACAGGGACATTGGTGCTGAGACAAGAAGGCCCGGGGCCTCGCTAGAGAAAGTGCAAGCCCTGAGCTGCCCTCCCAGGCCCGGGTGCCTTCACTCTGTTTTAAACTTCAAGCAAAGCCCAGTCTGATGGCCCCATGGAAATCCTGCTCAGGTGCCTGCTAGGCCTGTGGCCATCCCAGAGAGAACTGCAGCCCCTGCCCCTGAGGGAGGAAAGGAGAGGGAATGAGAGAGGAAGGAGGGGAGAGGGCAGGGCAGTGCTGAGTTGTAGCCCAGGCCCCTTGATATCCCAACAAGCTGGTGGCCCAGGCCACTGCTGGAGCACAGGGAAAGGAGAGCAGGAGGATGAGTTTCAAAAGAAATACGTGGGCATGCAGGACTCAGGCATTCAGTGGCCAAGAGCCATTCCCTTGGCGGGCCCACGGTGACATATGGACTAAGGACCAGGAAATGGAGAAACAGGGCCCCCAGGCTGGTTGGTAGACAGTTTATTTCTTTTTCCTCCCCAGCATAGTCTGATCTCTCCCCTCACAGCACAATTGTAGTTGTAGCTTTGGTCGTAGTCTCAGTCATCATGGTTCCATCATTCTAGTCCTCATCATCCTTCTCTTCATCATAATCCTCATAGTTCCTTCCTGGTTCTCATCTAGTTCTTATCCTTGTCCCCTCTTTTCCCCTTACAGCATCACTGTTATCACTGTCATCTCATTGTTCATCGATTTGCTCAAGCGGGAGCCAGTAACGTCTCCATTTGTCCTAGCCCTGAAATTTTAGCAGCCTCTCCTTACTCGTCCTTCCCAATGGTGCTGCATTGGAGGCTCTTTCAGGGTGAGGGGAATGAGACCAATCATTGTTACTGTTTTTGGCATATCGATTACACCACGGGGAGCTTGCCAGGCTCTGCCTTGTGGGCAGCATACTCTCGGCAGCTTGCTGGCTTCTCCGAGAAGGAGGACTAGACAATAAGAGGTAGCTTCCGGGAGCTTTGTTTAATAGCCTCTGGGTCTTGGCGTTGATGGGATTACATGGCGCCAGGGGCATTTTGAGGACATGACTGCCTAGCTACTGGAAAATGGGGGATCTGGGTGGAAGAGGCCCAGTCCCGATCTGAGCAGGCTTGGGGATCTCAGCCCCAGGTCCAACACACCTGCGTTCCTCTGCTGGTTCCTTCATGCATGAGGCTAGTCCGAATTTATGGAGAGTGGTCTTGAGCATGGTTGTGACTGGGTTCCAGAGGTCTTTGGCTGCTCAGGTTGGGGAGGGAAACTCAACACACCCCCCTCCGAGGGGCCCCGGTGAAGACAGCCTGGTGCTCGGGCAGGAGACTCTGCCCTTACAGCATAGTTATATAGAAATTGTGAAGGGTGGAGGTACATATAAGTGGGGATAAACATTATCATAACAAGGAACAGAGGTAAAGCCCTTCCTTCTGGGGAAGTTCTAGGAGATAAACTCAAGGATAAGATCTCATCTGAAGGTTCAGCACTCCAGATTACTAGAAGATCTACTCATGAGCAGGATTCCATCTAGGATGTATTGCTTTCTTCTTTCCTCAGCTAGTAATCCATTTAAGCAATCATGTAAATTTACTTCTTATATTTCTAGTCATTTTGTATGACAGTAAGACATATAAGCTTAAAGTTTGGCTCTTCCTGGGGACATCTCATGGAATGTAGTACATCCCAGACTACATTCCGCAGGCCAGGTTAGTTTTTCCTAACCCCAGCAGGGTCCTTATTCAGTTACGTCTTTTTGGGTCATGATAAGTTTGCCCATGATCATACTCTTAACTTATTATACTTCTTTTGGCACTTAGCTTGTCCCTTTCTGATTCCAGGGTAGCTTACAGTTTGCCCTGTGTCCATACAGTCCCTTTGTTGGGACCCTCCTTTTGGGGGTGTTAAGAACTAAAGCCAACTGAGGCTTGTCAAGTAAATATGACAGATGCCCAGAAGTAAATATTATTTGGAGTCAATTAATTCCCATGTTACAAAAGTATAGCATCAACTGCCTTCCTGTCTCTATACAAAAAAGATATTGCTAAACAAACCATGCAAATGGCATAAAAGGAAAGAGAAAAGCAATATAGGATTATTAGTGCTTGATGGAATTGGGTGAGCATCAGGAGCACTGTTGTGGGAGTAACTCAATAAACCTAAGCTCCCTGCAGGAGAAGCAAGGACAGCTCAATGTTATCCAACAGAGGAAGGAGCACAGGGCACCCTGTCACCCTGGGAAGAGGGGCCATCAATTTCCAGTGACATCTGTTTAATTTTTTTGTTGTTGTTTTAAGAGCAGTATTCTTTTATTTTTTATTTATTTATTTTTTAATTAGTGAATCACAGTGAGGGTACAGTTACAGATTCACACATTTTCGTGCTTGTTTTTCCCTCATGCAATGTTTGAGAGCCCATCCCTCCACCAGTGTCCATTCTCCACCACCAATGAACCCAGTATCCCTCCCACTCCCCATCCCATCCCCCCACCCCACCCCTCCTCTGTGGCGGAGCATTCCAATTTAAAATCTCTCTTTCCTTTTGGGTGTTGTGGTTTGCAATAGGGGTATTGAGTGGCCATTATGTACAGTCTCTAGTCTACTTTCAGCACGCATCTCCCTTCCTGCGCAGGATCTCCAATCGCATATTACTTGGTGTTCCCTTCTCTATCTGGGATGACTTTCCCCCAGCGTGTGAGGCCAAGACATCTGTTTAATTTTTAATCAGTCCTCTTCAAGTAATATCTTACTGCCTTCCTTTTCTATGGTATAAAAAATTTTAATCAATGTATTTATATCTTCCCACTCTAACCTGTGCCATTTTACTCATATATATCTTATAAATAAAAATAAAATTTTAATATTTAAAAATACTTATAATTTGATAGAGTAAAAAAATCACAAAATTTTTTATGTACCCACCTATTTACCATCTCTAGTTGTTCTCATTCTTCATATAGATCATTTTATTCTGCTTGAAATTCATTTCTTAATACTTCTTATAGTGCAGGTCTGGAGATAATGAATTCTTTCAGACTTTGTATTATGAGAAAATCAGCTCTTCTGATACATAGTTTCACTAAGTATGATATTCCATGTGAGAGTTTTCTTCTTTCAGAACATAAAGGTATTTTTCCACTGTCTGGTATTCCACTGTCTTCATTATCTCTAATGAAGTCCTTTATCATGTTTATATTTGTTATTCTATATAATAATGCCATTCCCCGTTCTTGCTAGCTTTTAATTACTGGCTTATTAATTTGAATATGATATGTCTCAATGTGATTTACTTAATGTTTCTTTTGGTTATGACTCATTAAGATTTTTTGAGCTGTAAGTCTTTAGCTTTCATCAAAGTAGTCAAATTTCATCCATTATATCCCCCATGGTTTTTTATTCTTTTGAGAACACCATCACGTAAAATAGGGCACTTAAAATTTTCCAAGAGCTCACTAATATTTTTCCCATTTTTAAATTCTTTAAAATTTTAATTGGAGTCTTTGTAGACTTTGTAGATTTTGCAGACTTTTTAGAGCATGTTTCTAACCTGCTCAGTTTTTTTTCATCCTTATTAAAGATATAAAACATAGTTATATCCGTTTTTATGTTTTTGCCTACTAATTTGAACATCTGTGTCACTTTTGGGTTTGTTACTACTGATTGACTTTCTTCTTATTGTTGTATCATTTTCCAGCTTTGTTATATAATTAGTAATTCTTTGCATTTCAAGCATTGTGGATTTTATTTCATTGATGTTAGATATTTTTGTGTATCTATAAATATTCATGTGCTCTGTTCCCAGGTATAGTTAGATTACTTGGAAATAATTTTATCTTTTCAAGCCTTACTTTTAAGTTTTGTTATGTGAGACCAGATCAGTTAAATCTAGAACTAATTTATTCCTCACTACAGAGTCTATACTTTCCTTAGTACTCTGAATACACAATCCAGTGTTCTGTGACTTTCAAAGTTTCCTCACTCTGGTTGGTGGAGGGACAATGCATTTAATATTTTGCACTAAAATATAAAATATTTATAAAGGGTTTAATATTCAAACCGCTGGATATTATCCCAGGATGTTGGATGGTGCTTCTCCCAAGGCATCAAACTGGAAGTAGGCCCTGAGCACCATCAAGTTTGCTCCCTGCCCCCCAAGAAAACCCCCGCAATCCAGTGATGGTAGGGTTGTGTTTTATTTACTTGAATAATTAGTCCATAACAACTGGTATATATTTGATAAAGACATGCTTCGAATAAATGTATTAATTTATAAACCACAGTGTATTGGGGAAAGACATAAGGATAATAGTTATAAAAAAAGATCTGGCTCAGCAGGAATAAGTTTAAAACCACAAAAATGTATAAAAACATGTATTACTTTTTTTTCTTCAGCAATCAATAGACCTTACTCTTACTGGTATTTTGTTGTTGTTGCAGATCAAGCCATAGCTAACTGAGGCTGGTAAAGCTATTGTTGGTTTAGAGTTATTTGTCAGTCACCAAGACAGAAATTTAACATAAAACATTTGAGAGGAGGAATTGGAATGAAAAATAAAACCGTGCCTGGGGAAATGTTCCTTGCTGCGTCCAACCTTGATTAAGGAAATAAGGCAGTTTTCTTGGCATTTCAGTCTTCAACTTTTATTTGTCAAAAAAAGTGTTTCTGAATTTTTCCAGGTTATGAAACAACCAGCGGCAGCGGCAGTTATGGCTGAAACATAAGCTGCTTGTCTGATTATCTTAGTACTGACCTGTAAGCAGCCCCCTCTGGGGTGAAATGCAATTGAGTCTCTCTATTAACTCCAGTCCTGAGCCTCTCTGCAGCAGTCTTGGTTATCAGGCTCAGAACATATTGAGTTAAGTCGAAAGGCGCATGGTGGATAATAGTTTTGAGACGCAGATGACTATCAGTAAGAGACTAAGCTGAAAATGACTCCTCCGGGACTGCTGAGGATGGGAAATCAGGTGAGAGTTGAGGTTGCTTTGCAAGGTTTGGGTTTCTATCCTCTGAAGTGGTCTTGCTCTGTGGGTTAAAGGCCAAGGCTGCAGTCATGAATATATACCATTTCTGGCTGCTGTAATTGATTAGCTACACTTTGCAGCTGGCTTGACGAGTCTGTGAACTATTATTCAAGGCCCGAGGAGCAGTTCAGACTAGCATCTCCTGAGAAGTTTTGAGTTAACTTAAATAGTCTTTGAAGAGACTGAGCAAACTCAATAGCAGTAAACATTCTTCTACATGCTAAAAGGAGCAGATTTTGAACTCTCTTCCCAGCTCTGTCTCCATGTTTATTATATCACTTTATAGTTTACAGGAACTTCTCCTGCTCACTCCCACCCCCCACATCAACATGTAATCTTTATTAAGTTTGAAACTTTTATCATTTATACCTATAATCAGATGTCATATAGTGTTATAGGAAATAAATTAAACATCTGATGTGGTATGACCCAGCATGCTGTGTGCTGTTGAGTTTATAGCTTTGACTCCTGAGCTGCATAACTCTTGATAAAGTTTTTTTCTATATCTCAATCTCTTCATCTGTAAAATGAGGCTAATAAAATGACTGCCCTCTGTGGCTGTTGTGGTATAAGTAAGTGAACGAATATGAAGCACTTCTATTTTTTTCAGTCTAGACTTTATAAGTCCTAGTTACTAGTGTTATCTGAAATGAAAAGGAACAGTGTAACAATCCACAGTGTAAAACTGTCCCCACAGACTTATCTGACTTTTTTGTTTTTAGAAAAACTGGGGATTGAACCCAAGGCCTCACACATGCAAGTCTAGTGCTCTCCCATTGAGCTACACTCCTGGCCCCTCCCCTATTTAATTCTGACTTTATTTTATTTATTGAGGTGAAGAGTTAGGGGCCACACTTGGTGGTATTCACAGCTTACTTTTGCTCAAAGGTCATTCCTGGTGATACTTTGGGGGATGACCAAGTACAGGGCAAGATCCTTAACCCTATATTATCTCTGTAGTCCCATTAGTCTCATCTTAAATATATATTATGTAACATGGTTACCGTAGTGGTTACTTTTATGGATTTTTTTGTACAAGATTGCTACACTTTGACCACTACCAATGTGTGCAAGACCCTCTACCACTGTTCTCTCATCACTTCCAGTCCATCTCTTTCTACTCCTTTCCCCCACTATTTGTTAACTTCAGTTTTGTACCCCAAATCCAGGGGAATTATCATCCATTAATATTGTACATTCCCTTATGCCAAAAATGAGTGAGATCAACTGATATTTGTCTTTCTCCCTCTAACTTATTTACCTAAACATAATGCCCTCAAGGTACATCCAAATTGCAGAAAACTGCAAGATTTCTTTGTTTACTTATTGCATCATAACATTTTATTCTGTATTTATACTCAAACTTCATTATTCATTCATCTGCCATAGTTTCCATGTTTCTGCCATGAACATAGATGCACAATACATCTTTTCAAGTAAATGTTTCTGTAGTCATGGGGTAGATGCCAAAAAGTGGAATCACTGGGTCACTTAGAAGATCTCAACTTAGTTTTGGGAGGTGCCTCCATAATGTTTTCCATAGAGGCTGAACCAGAGGATTGTCTCATCAACAGAAAATGAGAGTCCTCCCTTCACTTTTTTAAGCCCTTCCTTACCAATATTGGTTGATTCCACCTCTTTTATATATGCTGTTCTCACAGGTATGCCTTTTCCTGGCAGTATGTGATGATGAGCACTTTTTCATATGCTTACTAGTTGTCTGTATGTCTTATTCAAAGCAGTGTCTGCCATCTCCTCTCCCCATTATTCTTATGGCACTATTGATTTTTTAAATTAAGTTTTGTGAGTGGAAACACTAGCAAAAAATTTTCCCCTTTCCTAACTGTATCTGCTTTTCCTTTTCCTTATCTTTCATTAGGGTAATTGCTCTCTTGTCTTGAAACATTTCTGTCCTCCTATTCCTATCCAAGTTTTATCTAGTTCATTTGATATTCTCACTAATGGGAAGCATCTGTTTCCAAATCTCAGGGATTTTAGAGAGAAAAAAGAAGAGTGTAATGCACTCTTAATAAAGTATAATGAGCAGTGACAGAAATGACCCAGGGGGACCCACAGGTGGTAGAATTCTTGCCTTGCCAGCATGTTGGAAACCTTGATTTTCAATTATCCAAGAGCACTGTAACAGGAGTCTGGATACGAGAACAATTCTGCAGACATATCTACAAAGTTAATCAGTGAGGTTTTCAGATGGGTGAGTTCCCCTGACCTGATCTGGGGGAATACTGGGCTTCAATCCTCAACCATCTTTCTTTGTCTCATTTCTTCCTGGTCTTTCTTTTTACTAACAGCTTTTTAAAATTTCCTTTCTACCATTGAATTCTGAATTCTGAATGTGTGAGTGAAGTGCACCAGGTGAGTGTCTGGAGAGTGAGCAAATAAGGCCCCATGGCTTCGGCTATGGGGTCTGAGTGGGTTCCAACCTGCCATTCTGTGGATCCAATAATGGCTGACGGAGACTTGTCCTGCAAGGCTGCAACCTGGAAGGAGGGTTATACCTGCGCTCTAATGCCAAGAGAACCTTATGATCCCAGGAAGGGTTCGGCGGGGCAAGCACCAGAGTTGCCCATCCCTTTCCCCCCACGCTTTTCCCCTGTCCCTCCCTCTACCCAAAACCATGGGGGCTACGAACTCCAAAGACTCTATTATTTTAAACAATTTGCGGAACATCTTGCACTTTTGTGCCATGAAACTTCTGTGGTCTCAGGGCGAGGCTTTCTGGGAATATGTGTGCGAGATCGATTCCTGAGTCACCCTAAATGCAGTTTTCGAGGAATCCACCTGGTCCCAAGTCCAGTCTCTGGCCTCTAGGGCTCAGGCAAGAGACTGGCATGAGGACATGAGTTCTTTCCCTGCCTATGTCCCACCTGACTGAGGGAGATCTCAGTTGGGGATTCCTAGCACCACAATGTTAGTGCTTGGTCTCTGGTGTACCATTGCCAACTGTGTACTCACATAACTAATGTTTGTGACCTCCAGAAAAGATTGCAACTGTGTTAAATCTGATGTTCCATCATCACAACAGCCAAAGAAAGGGAAGAATTAGAAAGAAAGTACTCTCACAGTGTTTTGACACCCCTTTCGTCCACTAGTGGTTAAGTTCTTCCAAATGTCTGCCCTGACACTTCACAAAGTTTTATGTGCATCAAAGTCATCTCTGACTATCATAAAATTGAAAACAGATTAAGTAGTCTGAGGTGGGAATCTCTGATTCACATTTCTAACAAGTTTTTTCTAGGCAACACTGATCTGACTGGCCCATGAACTACACTTTGAGTAGCAAAGTGCTATGTCATTTTTTTTTTCAAAAGAAAAGAACAACACCTTCTCCAGATGGAGCCCTGGCGACACTGAGCAGCAACTAACACGGCTCCGGGATTCGGGACTGGGACACATCCAAGCCACGGGGGGGGGGGGCACTGGAATGGGGCGGTGCCAGCCCAGCCTCCACGTGGTTCCGGCCGCCGGAAGTCACGCCCTCGACCCACCCTCGGCACCATCTTGCCACAATCAACAGAGAAGCGGCCAGGCACTCTGGTGAGCAACACGGCCCGGAAAATGCTCCGGACCTGAATTGGGGCCAGCAACACCGGGGAGCCGGACAGAGGAGGTGCAGCCAGCACACCTTCTCCAGATGGAGCCCTGGCGACACTGAGCAGCAACTAACACGGCTCCGGGATTCGGGATGGGACACATCCGAGCCGCGCGGCTGCTAATACGGCCGCGCGACCTTTTCTAAAACCTAAAAACATACAATCTTTTAATGGAAAACTAATTATCAAATGCTTCCTTAGTAGGGCTATCTTGTTTGGGGGTATAACTCCCACAACAATAGTGAGTTTTGTGTTGAAATATGGTACGTAATCAAGGTAAAGAGAAAATGAAGTGAAATTCATCAGTTATACAGTTAGGGGTGGGGGGCAGGGGCGGGGGGTATACTGGGGATTTTAGTGGTGGAATGTGGGCACTGGTGAAGGGATGGTGTTTGAATATTGTATAACTGAGACATAAACCTGAGAACTTTGTAACTTTCCACATGGTGATAAAATAATAAAATAAATATTTTTTTTTTTAAAAAAGAAAGAAAAGAACAAATACGTAAGAAAAATGTAAGGGATTTCAAGACTATACAGAGGAGCTTACCAGAATCCTCTTAGAATATCCTGCTAATGAGAATCATGACGCACCATGAGTCCTAATGATTACTAAACTAGCAGTGTACTCACCATTTTGTTCCCAATAGAGACAGCTGTTATTTGTGGTGAGCGGCAGTAATCAGACGTAGTTCAGCTGGACATAATTCAAATAATTGGACTTAGTTCAGATGCATTGTGCTGCAGCATATCCTAAGGCTAGACTACTGTTAACCAATCTTGACTTCACCTTTAGTGCCTTCTCACAAGACTAGTGTTTAGACTGGAACACCAATAACCAGCCTAGTCTCTATTCTTTTTAATTGTGTATGATCCTGATCTTATGCTCTTAGACCTTCAGGGTTCTCCCCAAAAAGAACCCACAAATTCTCATGCTGTGACTTGCTTGATTACATCCTTTGTCACCTTCATGTGATATATACAGAATCAAATATTTTACTGGGTGTTGCAGAGTGGTGATTTTCTCATTTTATCATTTTATTAGATGACTTTTACTTGCTAGAAAATTTCCCTTATTTGGTGAAAGTTAGCTATAGGTTCTCCAAGATAACAGTGTAAAAATTAATTATTACTATAAGTTCATGTGGGCTAGAGCGGTAACACAGAGGGTACGGCATTTGCCTTGCATGCGGCCAACCTGGGTTCGATTCCTCCACCCCTCCTGGAGAGCCTGGCAAGCTACCAAGAGTATCTCGCCTGCACGGCAGAGCTTGGCAAGCTACCCATGGCGTATTCGTTATGACAAAAGCAGTAACAACAAGTCTCACAATGGAGACATTACTAGTGCCCGCTCAAGCAAATCAATGAGCAAAGGGATGACAGTGACAGCGACAGTGGTAAATTCATGTATTTAATTACTATCTGTGGATTTTTATGACTTGACTCACTATTTCTTTTCTCTTTTGATGTTTTGCCTTTTTGGGTCATACCCAGAAATCCTCAGAGATTATTCCTGGCTCTGCACCCAGGGATTACTGATGACAGTGCTTGGGGGACCATATGGGATCCTGGGGATCAAACCCTGGTTGGCTGCATGCAGGACAAACACCCTCCCTGCTATACTACTTCTCTGGCCCCTCACTATTTCTTTTTATTATTATTTATTTTATTTTAATGTTTATTAGTGAATCACCGTGGGGGTACCGTTACAGACTTAAAAACTTTTGTGCTTGCATTTCAGTCATACAGTGATCAAGTACCCATCCCTCCACCAGTGCTCATTTTCCACCACCAATGGTCCCAGCATCCCTCCCCCCACCCTCCCCCTGCTACCTCTGTGGCAGGGCATTCCTTTTTTTCATGCTCAAATTGTCTCCAATCTAGCCCATGTGGATTCCTTCACTTGTATCCTTCTAGCATGTCCTTATTATTTGCTCAGTGTTTCCTTATTTTCTAGTACAAAATAGTTAAGTTTCCTTCTTTACTTTCCCTGGCAGGATATGAAGTCAGGAGATTCTCCATGTAGGTTCTTTATATGGAAAATTGTTCTTATATATCCTGATCTGAGTGCTAGTTATGTTCAATACCACTGGGATACCATTGCATTGAATATCTTTCAGAAATCGAACTAGCATATATTAAAATAAACTAAATTGTATTTCAAATTCAAATTTAATACTATCTGGTTCTCTATTTGATTTTGTGTTTGTTTTCCTTTTCTTTAATGCCTAAGAATTTTGGCTCTAAAAATGATAAACTATTTGCCCTTTTAGTTATCCATAATTTATAGACAATAGATAAATTATAATTCTGCTGTTTCTTCTGTTTTAACAGTTTCTTTGCAGTTGTTTTGATCTTAGCTATTTAATGAACAGATATCTCTTTACATGCATGTAAACATCCAAGGCTATGCAAATATCTATGTGAAAAGCACTTGAAATATCTCATTTGTCTATTTCCAATTTCAGATACATTAGGTTTATCTATTTTTGTCTCTGCTTGGATCTAACTTTTGGTTGCTTTTGTGTTTTAATGCAAATTTGAAAATGTGTGTAATAATTACATTACTCAGTCAAAACATTATTTAAAATACTATTCCAAGAAAATTCACTTCCACCCATTTTATCTATAGTCATTTCCCACTACCTATATAAACAACCATTTTTAAATTATTGTTTTTCTTTTTATGTAGGGGGTGGTTGCGTTTGTACCACAGCTGGCTATGCTAAGAGCTTACCCCTAATTCTATGTTAAGGGTCCTCACACTTTCTGTATTTTGGTCACTGTTTCTTTTGAAGTGCAGAAGCTTCGTAGTTTGATGTAGTCCCATTTGTTTATGTTTGCTTCCACTTGCATGGTCAGTGCTGTTTCGTCCTTAGAGATGCTTTTAGCTTCAATGTCATGGAGAGTTCTGCCTACATTTTCTTCTATGAACCTTTATAGATTCATGTCTGATATTGAGGTCTTTAATCCACTTTGATCTGACTTTTGTGCCTGGCATTAGACAGAGGTCAGAGTTCATTTTTTTGCAAGTAGCTAAGGATTGGATTTTTTTCTTGTAAAGCTCTACCAGTGCCTTATATCACTGTTACTGTCATCCCATTGTTTGTTGATTTACTTGAGTGAGCACCAGTAATGTCTCTATTCCTCCCAGCCCTGAGATTTTAGGAGCCTCTCCTTAATCGTCTTCCCCAATGATTGGAGGCTCTTTCAGGGTCAAAGGAATGAAATCTATCGTTACTGTTTTGGCATTTCAAATATGCCACGGGTAGCTTGCCAGGCTCTGCCCGTGCGGGCGGGATACTCTCAGTAGCTTGCCGGACTCTCCAAGAGGTATGTCTGAACTCCATCAAATATGGTGCCTTATATATCTTGAATATTAACCCATTATCATATGGGTATTGTGTAGATAATTTTTCCCAATCTGTGGACTGTCATCTGTTGTTGAAGACTGGGTTGTTCCTGGATTCTGGTTATTATGAATATAGCTGCGGTCACCATTTCTTTTGACATACAGGAGCTTCTTAGTTTAATGTAGTCCAATTTATTTATCTTAAATTCCACTTGCTTGGACAGTAGCATTTTATCCTGAAAGATGTCTTTATCTTCAATATCATGGAGGGTTCTCCAGACATTTCCCTCCATATACCTTATGAATTTAGGTCTGATATTGAGATCTTTAATCCCTTTTAATCTGACTTTTGTGTCTAGTGTTGTGCCTGAGTTTCAGATCCCCAATTGCAGAGAGACCCAGTTGCACACACTATAATGCAAAAGCAAAGGAACGTTATTACTAACCCAAGCCAGCGCTAGCCCGAGCTAGGGTCCAAGTCGCATCCAACGCAGTGGAGTCTTGACAAAGACCTCAATTCCAAATCACAAGCAGTTTATATAGGGTTCAACCAAGAAGTGGTTTATATGCTGGTCTATTTTTAGCATTTCCCTATTATAACAGTGCTCAGCAATTAGACAGCAGGTGCTAGTTTGGGGTTCTTCCCAAGAAGGGTGCGGCGACTCCTTGTGACTAGACAGATCCAACTGCCCAGTTTCTTATGTAGGTGAATTACTCAATTGGGATTTTACCAGAAACTGCAAGTCCTGCTCCAGGGAAACAGAAACTGAATTCTATCTGAGACTTAATGTTAGCTGCATCTTGTCATGGCTGCTGAGGAGCCTGATTTGGCACCTCACAATAGGTCTGAGTTCATTTATTTTTCCATGTATCTATCCAGTTTTTCCAGCAACACTTGTTGAAAAGGCTTTCCTTATTCTTTCATCAAAGATTAGGTGATAATATATTTGAGGGCCAGTTTCAGGATATTTAACACTGCTGTATTGATCTTCAGGTCTGTCTTTATTCCAATACCATGTTGTGTTTTTTTTTCCTTTTCTTTTTTTTAAATTTTTTTTTATTAGTGAATCACCGTGAGGGTACAGTTACAGATTTACACATTTTCGTGCTTGTGTTTCCATCATACAATGTTCAAGAACCCATCTCTCCACCAGTGCCCTATTTTTTAAATTTTTTAATGAATCACCATGAGGTACAGTTACAGACTTACAAACTTTCGTGCTTACATTTCAGTAATATAATGATCGAGTACCCATCCCTCCACCAGTGCCCATTCTCCACCACCAATGATCCCAGTATCCCTCCCACCACCCCCATTCTATCTCCCACCCCACCCCGCCTCTGTGCTAGGGCATTCCCTTTTGCTCTCTCTTTCTCTCTTTGGGTGTTGTGGTTTGCAATATAGGTATTGAGTGGCCATCATGTTCGGTCTATAGTCTACTTTCAGCTCACATCTCCCATCCCGAGTGGGCCCTCCAAGCACCCTTTACTTGGTGGTCCCTTCTCTATCTGACCTGATTTTTCCCCCTGTTCCCCCCTTTTCCCTTACTCCGGCTTCTGAGCTGTGAAGCAATCCTCCTGGTACTCATCTCTACTATTCTTGGGTTTAAGTCTCCCACTCTGTTACTTTATATTCCACAAATGAGTGAAATCTTTCTATGTATGTTCCTCTATTTCTGACTCATTTCACTTAACATGATACTTTCCATGTTGATCCACTTATATGCAAATAACATGACTTCATCTTTTCTAACAGCTGCATAGTATTCCATTTTGTAGATGTACTAAAGTTTTTGTAACCAGTTATCTGTTCTCTACCATGCTGTTTTAATTACTATTGCTTTATAATACACTTAGGCTGGAGCAATAGCACAGCAGATAGGGCGTTTACCTTGCACACAGTCGGCCTGCGTCCTCTTGGAGAGCCCGGCAAGCTACTGAGAATATCCCGCTCACACAGCAGAGCCTGGCAAGCTACCTGTGGTGTATTCGATATTCCAAAAGCAGTAACAACAAGTCTCACAGTGGAGACATTACTGGTGCCCACTCCAGCAAATCAAACAACGGGACAACAGTGCTAGAGTGCTATAGTACATTTTAAAGTTGCAGAGGGTAATGCCTCCCATCATCTTTTTTCAAGGATTACTTTAGCTATTCATGGGGCTTTGTTGTTCAATATGAATTTCGGGAGTGTTTGACCGATTTCTTTCAAAAAATGTAATGGAAATCCTTGTAGGGACTGCATTGAATCTGTATAACGCTTTGGGTAGTATTTCCATTTTGACAATGTTGATACTCCTGATCTATGAGTAGGGGATGTGTTTCCACTTCCTGGTGTCCTCTTATTTCTTCAAGTAGTGTTTTGTAGTTTTCTTTGTTTAGGTCCTTCACCTCTTCAGTAAGCTGATTCTGAGGTATTTGATTTTCTGAGGCATAGTTGTGAACAGGATTGTTTTACTAATATTTTTTTCTTCTCTTTTATTTTTTGTGTAATGATGGTGGATTCTATTTGCCAGTATTTTGTTGAGAATCATTGCATCTATGTACATCAGGAATATCAGTCTGTAATTTTATTTTTTTTGGGGGGAGTTGTGTCTGTCTGCTTTGGTTATCAGGATGATATTTGCCTCATAGAAACTGTTCGCGAATGTTTCTGTTTCTTCAATTTCCCGGAAAATCTTGAAAAGGATTAGAAGTAGTCCTCTTTAAAGGTTTGAAATAATTCACTAGTGAATGTATCTGGGCCTAGCTTTGGTTTTTGGGAAGATGTTTGATTACCATTTCAATTTCCTCAATGGTGGTAGGTCTGTTCAGGCATTCAACATATTATTGATTCACCTTGAGAGGTTATAGGAATCTAGGACTTTTTCCATTTTTTCAAGGCTTTCTTGTTTCGTGGTGTAAAGATTCTTGAAGTAGTATCATCTGATCCTATAAATTTATGTATCCTATAAATTTATGTAGTTTTCTCTGTGATGTTCCCCTTTTCATTTCTGATTTGGTTTGGTTTACCAGGGTTCTCTCTCTTTCTTTGTGAATCTTGCTAGTGGTTTATCAATCTTGATTATTTTCTCCAAGAACCAGCTCTTGGTTTCATTGATCATTTGGATTTCTTTCTCTTTTTTTTTGGATTCAAGCTCATTGATTTTTGCTCTAACTTTATTATTTCCTCCCTCCTGCCTAGTTTGGCCTAGTTGGTCACTTTCTAAAATCTTAAACTGTGAGGTTAAGTTATTTATTTGGGCCCTTTCTTACTTCCTGATGAATGTTTGCAGAGCTATAAACTTTCCTCTTGGCATTGCTTTTGCTGTGTCCCACAACTTTTGGTAGCTCATGCTCTCATTCTCATTTGTTTCCAGGGATCTTTTCATTTCTTCTTTAAAAAAAAACCCTTTTTTAATGAAGCACTGTGAGACAGAATTACAAACTTACACACTTTTGTGAATACGTGTCAGTCATATATACAATGGTCAAGTACCATCCCTCCACCAGTGCCCATTCTCCAGCACCAACCCAGTATCCCTCCTGCCACCCCCACCCCATCCCCTCCACTCCCCGCCTCTGTAGCAGGCACACTCTCTTTTCACTCTCTCTCTCCATTTGGGTATTATGGTTTGCAATACAGGTAGTAAGTGGCCATTGTGTTCGCTTTATAGTCTACTTTCAGCACACATCTCCCATCCCGAGCGAGCTCTCCAAGCATCCTTTGCTTGGTAGTCCCTTCTCTATCTCAGCTGCCTTTTCTCTCAGCATATGATTTCTTTGATTTCCTCTCTATGCCACTGGTTATTCAGTAGCGAACTATTTAATTTCCAGATGTTTTATTTGATTTTCTGTTTCTATTGTGTTTGATTCTGTTTCTGTCTTCAGTACTATGGTCCGAAAGGATAATTGATACAGTTTCTGTTCTCTTAATTTGATGGAGGTATGTTTTGTGAACCAGCATATGGTTTATCTTGGAAAATGTCCCATATGCACCGGAGAAGAGTCTATATTCAGCTTTTGGGGGATGAAATGTCATATACATACATACATATATATGTATATGTGTGTGTATATATGTATATGTGTGTATATATATATATAAAACACTCAACTAACCCCCTCTCTTCTATTTCTTCTCTCAGATAAAATGCTTCCTTGCTGAGCTTTAGTTTGGTTAATTAATAGAGAGGTGACAAGGCAGTGGTAAAATTTTCAACTACTATTTTATTACTATCAATGTCATTCTTCAAGTCTTTTAACAGTTATTCAAGTACTTTGTCATTAAGTGCATATACTCATTAGAAGTGTATACATTTAGAAGTGTGAGTTCTTCCTAGTTAGCATATCTCTTCATCATAAAATATACCTTTTATGTCTCTTAAAACATTTTTGTGCCTGAAGTCTAGCTTGTCTGATACTAGTCTGGCTACCCCACCCTTTTTTGAGGGCATGTTTTTTTAAATTTTTTAAATTTTATTGAATCATCGTGAGATAGTTACAAGCTTTCATGTTTGGGTTACAATCTCACAATGATCAATCACCCATCCCTCCACCAGTGCACATTCCCCACCACCAATATCCCGGGTATATCCCCCCTTTCCCACCCTCCCCCTGCCTCTATGGCAGACAATATTCCCCATACTCTCTCTCTACTTTTGGGCATTATGGCTTGCAACACAGACACTGAGAGGTCATCATGTTTGGTCCATTATCTACTTTTGGCACACATCTCCCATCCCAACTGGTTCCTCTAGCCATCATTTTCTTAGTGACCCCTTCTCTTTTCCATCTGCCTTCTCCCCTCCACTCATGAAGCAGTCTTCCAGCTATGGGACAATCCCCCTGGCCCTTGTATCTACTGTCCTTGGGTGGAGGGCATGTTTTTTTTTTAAAAAATTGTCTTCCAATCTTTGACTTTGAGTCTGTGTTTACCCTGACTGTTCAAATACGTTTCATTATTTTCTAATCCACCATGCCACTCTGCCTATTCAATGGCACTAAAATTTAGTTCGTTGATATTGATAGATGTCTTCAGTCCTATAAGATTTTGACTGATATGTCAGCTGTAAATGTTAAAGATGTATCTTTGTATATCATTTACTTCTTTGATCCTGCTGCTTTCAATATTCCATCTTTATCTATGCTTTTTTGTCATTCGGATTTGGATATATCTTGGAGTATTTTTATTTGAATTTCTTTTAATTTGGTACTCTTCATGTATCCTTAGCCTGGGAACTTTTCAGCAGTGATGTCTTTGAGTGTTTCTTTTCATCAGGGTTGCCTTCCTGGCCTTATGGTATCCCAGTGATTCTTACGTTGTACTTCATGAATTCATCCCAAAGTTCTTTTGTCAGCTGTTCATTTATTTTTAGGCTTCTTTACATTTCTGCTGTTTTCTATAAGTTTTCTGCACCTCATTTTGGAGCTCACTAATTTGGTCCTCAGCTGCTCTTACTCTGCTGCTGAGGTTTTCCAGTAAGCTTTATATTTCACCTACCAAGTTTTTTCAGTTGTCATTTCTGTTTCTAGTTTCCTCTTTTCTACTGCCATATACTCTTGTGTTTTGTTGTTGGTTTTCCCATTATTTCTTTGAACTCCTCAAACAGTTTCTATCTAAATTTCTTATCAGAGATGGTATATAGCTCATTATTACTGGTTGAGTCTTTGGGGGTAGCATCTTCATTCACAAAACCTGGTGGGGTTCTGCATTGCTTTTCCATTGTGACTTTCTCTTTCTGGGGTTTTTGTGTGACAAGGTGATTACAGTTAGGATGTCTTTGTATGTTCACAATAAGTCATGTAGAGGTGAACGAATTTGTGGCTGCTATGCTATGCTCTGCAGTAGCGCACAGTGTTAGCGGAGGTAATCCTGACCCAGGTGTAGGATAACATTGGTTTGCCCTTCCTCCCTGGCTGTTGGGAGCTTGTGTTTGTTGATTGCCCCTCAACCTGTCAATTACGTTTATCTCCTGATCAGACTCTGCTGACTTATAAATATTATCTTTCTCTTCTCCTTAATGTCCTTTGCATGGTTAATTATTTCAGAGCAATTGCTTTTTGTACGGATACAAGAAAACAGTTAAAAAGACAAACCTCTGGCTTGGGAGTTGACTGACTCCAGATAATATTACCTCCTGGACATGTGCTCTCTTAAATAAAGCCTCAGTTGCCTTTTCTTCCTAGATCCCCCAAAGCAGGTTCCCAATGAGGGACTGGATAGACCCAAGGCAAGTGGTGAGCTAGCTACCCTGGCATCGACATGGGCCTGGCCAAAGGGCCATAATGCTTAACTATAAGTTAAGAGCTTGGTCACGGACATAATCTGTCATGATGCAAAATGTAATAACTAGAGTTGGACCCTGCTGGGGTTAGGATTGATTGATCCAGCCTGAGCACTGTAGTCTGAGTCTGTGATGAGATGTCCCCTGGAGAGTCACCCTATAAGCCTAAAAGTGTCAATTAGACTGTTCACACAGAATGGTAAATATTAGGAAGTAGAATCAAAGATTTTATTTAAGTTGCTGGTCTAAGGAGAGGAGAAACACACCTTAAGGACTGTTTTGCCCTCATGAACTGCGGGTGGTTGGGAAGACTGGAAAAACATTTTGATTGTGCCTCCTGTGGGGAGGCATGGTTGGGGAGGCATGGTGAGAGAGAAGGAAAAGAGCAGCTGCATAGAGATGGTGATGGACAGAGGGACAAGTAGATTGGAGGAGTTAGATGGAAGAGAGACACAGAGAGAGACAGAAGGAAGAGTAGATTGAGCGAGACAGAGCATTTAAGAAAGATTGAGGAAGAGACAGAGACAGAACTGGAGAGAAGAAGAGACACAGAGTTAGAGGAGAAGGTTGTGAGTTAGAGAGAAGGCTGAGAGGAGAGAGTAAAAGTGGCTGGGGAGATGGGAGAGGAGTCACAGAGAGAGTTGTACAGCAAGTTAGAGAGAGGGTTGGATAGAGCTGGGAGAGACGAGAGATTGAATAAAAGGCAACTAATCAGCAACCAGCTTGGCCCTCATTCTTCCTTCGTCCATCCAAGGCAAGAGCCATCCCAGGTGGGTAAGCAGCTCAAGAGCACCGAACAGTGAAAGAGAGCTGCCCAGAGAGCCTGCAAACATCCTTTAGTGTGTAATACCCCAGCAAAGGAGTTTACACAGCTCCAAGCGGGGGAGGGAATTTTACAACACAAGCGTGAGAGGTTTTCACACTGAGATGCAAGATGACCCTCCCTGCTGTACTGCCCCTTCACCCTCAGTGTTCTCTTTGGATCATAATTTTGCTGAGGACACTGCTCACATATTAAATGGGCTAATATCAGAGAGCAGGAGCTGCCAATAGGGAATCAAAGTCTGGGTGACATGATATAACAAAGGAATGCATTCAGAATGTCCTTGAGTTGATCATAGCCTTGCTTTGTAACTTTGGTAACCTGAGAATATACTCCAAGTATGCTCTTGTCCTTGAGATGGTCTCTCCCTTGCTTTTCACATGCTGTTTTAGAATTTCTGATTCTAAACTATCCCACAAGCTACCTGCTAATATCTGCTCCCCATCTATCTACCTATATATTATAATCTATCTATATAATACACATGTTATATAATATATAAGGTAATATATATTATATAGATCAATAGATTGATATAAATATTCTATAAAATGGAGTTCTCCCCTTTCCTGGGACCCAATATTTTGAGCATGAGCTCTGCTGCCAGAGTAATAAACCTGAGTTCTCGCAAACTTCAGAACATGTTGATTGTTTTTTTTCTTGGCTTGTGGTGAGAATTTCTGCAAAAATTTTATTATTTTTTTCAAGAAAAGAGTTCTAAGTTATATATAATTTCTATTTTTTTCTCTTTCCGAACTTATTAATTCTACTTTCATATTTATGCTCTTTTTCTTTTTTTACCTTTTTTGAGTTGATATCATTTTGTGCTTTCATTTTTTAAAAGAAATATTCCATTTTAATTTTACTTCTCCTATTTAATAGAAAACTTTTAACTACTCTTAAATCTTGTAGCCTGCTTTGCAGTTTTGTTGACAATATGACTGTTTCTTTCCAATGGACTGTGAGAAGTGTATGTCATACTTCTAGGTAAAGGCAGTGTGTAGGCAGTTTACTTTCTACATCATTTTTTTCCCTCTGTTCAAGTGAATAGAGGGGAATCATTCCCTTATGGTTTTAATCATGGTTGATGGATTCTGAAAGCCTTATAAACTTCTTGAGTAATGGTCAGTAGTTTTTTTTTTCTTCAGTGGACTGTCAGCCATTTATAGTCTGTCAGCCATTCTTTCTCTCTTGTGAAAATTTAAGTACTGTAGTCAAAGGTAATACATTAAATGAATGAATGTGGTCCAGTTTTAGTAAAATTTTATAGAGCAGTGTACTGTAGCACTGTCATCCCATTGTTCATTGATTTGCTTGAGCGGGCAGGCTACCTAATTTAGCCTGTGAGTTGTAGTTTTTAATCTCTGTAATCTCTGATTGTGAGGAAAACTCAGTGTAACCATTTAGATTGCATTATATCGTGTCAGAAATAAGTAATACTTGCGGTATTAAGTTACCGAATTTTGGAGTTATTTCCTACAACATAAAGCAATATTTTTTTCTGGAAAGTAATCAAAGAATAGTCTTAAGAATCAAATTTGATGATGTACTCCATAGCCATAGCTAGCCCTGGATAAACTTTAGGTTTTTAACAAGGTATGTACTCCAAAGCTACAAAGCGCATGTTTTCTTATGATACCATACTGCATCTCTTCTTCACTTTGTTGATGAAAATACATTTGGAAAAGGTAGCGTGAATGATATTATCTAATTCATTCAACTGGTTAGAAACTGTATTCAATTATTTTTCAAGATTATTTATGCCTTCTCTCACATTTATAGGAAGAATATATTTCCATACTTGCTATGGGTTACAAAACTTTGCTTTGGGTTTGTCTATGTGACTTCTTTTAGCTTTAAAGTGGCATTAGTATATTTTGTTGCCTTGTGTCTTTTGCCTTTGCTTTGTAACTTCTTTTAGCCAATTATAAGATAGAAACTTAATGGAAGCCGAAAAGTGAAGTGCCCATTTATAATTGGGCTTATCTTCTGGAACCTCTGCTGTTTTCTTGGTTTCCTGGTCTTCCTTGAGTCTGAGTACTACAATATAAGCACACACTGACTAGACTTATGCACCTGCAGTAAGAGAAGAAGCCAAGTTGTAGCCTCACATTGAAGAAAATTTGCTCAGTTAACTAAGCACAGTCTGAAGTACCAATGTAAAAGCAAAAAGGAATTATTGTAGTTTCAATCCAGTTGATTATTTAAAATTTGATTTTGTTTAGGCACCATGATTCACAATGGTGGGGATTTGTGCAATTAATTTTAAGGTGGCACCATTACAAAATTTTTTTTCAATAGAAAATTCATGGAGGCAAGGGCTCCTCCTCTATGTCTCAATTCCACCACCCTTCCAACCATCCCCCTTTCCTCCAGTACACCAAGTTTTCTTAACAGTTTTTCTAGTTATAATTTTCTGTTGAGTAGTTTTTGATTTGAGTAATTTTCAATTTTATTTTTGGACTACATCTGGCTGTGCTCTGGGCTTATTCTGTGCTTAGGGATCACTCCTTGTGGTGCTTGGGGAACCATATTCGATGTTGGGTATTCAATGTGGTTCAATAGCATGTAAAGGTGTGTCTTGTTTGTTTGTTTTGGGCCACACCTGGTATTGTTGAAGTGTTACTACTGGCTCTGCACTCAGCAATTACTCCTGGGGGGACCATAAGGGATGATAGGGATTGAACCCAGGTTGGCTTTGTGTGAGGCAAATGCTCTATCAACTGTACTATAACTCCTGCCTCTGTAAGGGAAGTGTCTTAATCCCTATTTTATCTTCTTCAACACATGAAGTATTTTTTGATGATTTTAAATACCCTTAGATTTGGATTTTTTTAAAAATTCAATTATAAGTGCAATTATACTCTTGCATATACTGTCCTTTAATCATTTTGATGATGACTTATGTTGATCTTCTATACCTTTTAACAGCTAGCTACAATTCACCTTTCTATTACCTAGAAATAAGTAAGCAGGGTTGAAAATAAACTACAGCCCACGTTCTCTTCCATTTAAAACTCAGATGGCAGTTAAAGGCACTTGTTTAATCCAACAAAGAAACCAGTTGAAACCAACTATTAAAATGTCAATCTACCCACTAACTATATTCTTAAATAAGAGAAAAATAGCGTTTGCTCTTTTCTTTTTTTTCTTACTTCCATACACCCCAGAATAAGCAAAGCTGTAAATCTAAATCATATTCCCAAAGTAGGGAAAGGAACAAACGTGATAAACTTTCCGTACCTGTATTGCAAACCATAATGCCTAAAAGGAGAAAGAGAGGTAGAGAGGGAGAGAAAGAGAGGAGAGAGAGAAAGAGAGTGGGAGTTTGGAGGAAATGCCACTATGCTGGGGGAAGGACAATGGGAGGGATACTGGGAACATTGGTGGTGGGAAATGTACACTGGCGAAGGAACAGGTGATGGGACATTGTATAACCAAAACACAATCATGAACAACTTTGTAATATCAGAAGGAAGGAAGGAAGGAAGGAAGGAAGGAAGGAAGGAAGGAAGGAAGGAAGGAAGGAAGGAGGGAGGGAGGGAGGGAGGGAGGGAGGGAGGGAGGGAGGGAGGGAGGGAGGGAGGGAGGAAGTTTTGAGGAAAAGCTAAAAAAAAGAAAACAGGATTCCTAGAAATGATAGCAAATGAAACAGCTTTTGAGTTATCTCGTTTTTCCTGAAATAAGTATTTTACTGAATTAGTAGTTTTTTCTCATGGACAAGAGCGTAGAGAATGGTAAAAAATTCTCAGGAAGGCCAGGGATTTTTGTGAGGCAAACCAGTTCTGCTAAAACCCATAGCTATGGTCATCTGTCTTTTCTAAGAAGATTATTAATAAGAATCAATACTAGACTTACAGGCATAAAAATTGCATTTTAATATAGTATTGGGTTCTCCTTCCTGTAAATGAGACTGAAAAATAAGCAAATGGTAATTTATACTTGAACTCCATTACACAATTCAACTTTTGGTTATGCTATTTGTTTTTTCTTATTTCCCATGATTAATTTAAAAAAATATGCTTGGCTTATTTTAAAAAGAGTCGTTATGTAGTTCTCCTGTTTTGAAGCACTTTTAGGTCACCTTGGCACTAATTGAGACCACAAGACAATTCCCCTCTTAGTTGTTTATTCATTTCTGCTGTGATTCTACTTCACTTCTTTTCTTATTTTTAATTATCAGGTTGAAAGGTAACAGATATTCTTTTGGTTTGTATTAAAGAGGTCAGGTGTAATAATATGATCTTTTAATATGTTTTTTTGCCAAGTATTGATTCTTGCTTGCAAGCATTTTCCCCTGCCTGTCCTTCTCTATACAGACCCTCATTCTTCTTGACATGTAAGAATTTGCCTACCCCACAAAATGATTTCTCCTGTCTCATATTTTTTTCGCTATGATAGATGAGTATTTGAAGAAAGAGTTCAATGCTCTAAGCTACCAAATCCTTGTTCCCATAACAATCATGATGACATCAGGGAGAAGACTCATCAATGCCACGATTTCAGAGTAACCGAAAGTTACAAAATGCTTCTTAATTGTAGTTTAAATCATTTCTATGCTAAAAACAACCCCAGCTTCAGCAGTAGAGGTGGGTGAATAAAAGTTCATTCCCTAAAGACTGCCTACACTATGCAATTCTCTGCTTTCAGCCACAATCTTATGAGATTTTTTTCTGTCAGAAAACATTCACATAAAACCACACTCAAAACTTTTTCAACTCTACATCTGCAGATATCTCTTATGCTTGGAGTGTAGTTGAGATGAACTGAGTATAATAGCACAGTTCTATTATTTGTTACAAAAGGGGTATATTTGTAGGACTTACCCTGGAAAACAAAAAGATCATGTAAGCTTCTATGAATCTGTTGAAGATAAAGTCAGCTAAAGCAAAAATCATTTCCAAATCCCCCATGAAAGCAGTGTTGTTCCATTTTCATTTTTGTCACAGCACAAGGCTTCAATGCCATGAATCTGTTAAAATAAGTCATCTTTACCTTCAAAGACTTTGTGTGAATCTTTTATAGAAATATCTTTTTTTAAACTTGGCGCAATTATAGTAACTCTTTTGACATCCACCACTCCTTCTTCAAGTCTTAGCTCACCTCCAAATCAACCACACAGTTATCTCTCTCTGAAGGGCTATAGGATGGTGTTTAGTTGAGTTACATTTAAATACTATAAAACACGGATAAAGGAATTAACACCAAGTTTCAGCAATAGCTGTTGAATATTGCCAACCTCATGTTACAGTGTTAGACAAAACTATGACACCCAAGACATATTTAAAGGTTTAAAACGCAAGAATATAAAGCAAACGTGCACAACTCTCAAATAATTCATCTTTAAAGAAATAAAAATCACCAAAAGTGAGCACATATGACCTTATATCTGTAGTTGTGAAAAGTGATCCCATCATCAGGTGGCACTTATGACAAAGATGTACATCTTTGCTTTTTCCAGCAGAAGAATTAATAACATAATCACAAGTCTTCACATTAAGACTATATAGATTTATATGCTATTTCAAATCTCAGGTAAGTACAACATCAAGTTTTAAAACCTAGTAGTTAAAAAAGAGCTGATCAAAGAAAGCAATGATGTTATATCTAATGTAATGGTCAGGCTAAAATAATTAAAGGGTGTAGGACAACACCAGGTTTTAAAAGCATAATAGTTGAAAGAAAACTTATCAAAGAGAGCAACAATGTTATATGTAATGTAATGGTCAAGCTAAATTAATTAAAGCATGTGTCTATTGGAATATAGGTAAAAAGATGAGTTGCTATATTATTACTTGCTTGCTCTTATTGTTAGCGGTTTTCTCATTCAATTAGATTCATTAGATTAGAGATAATTACTATTGTAGATTTAGTCTTATATAGACAAAGTTGGTTCTCTAGCCACAATCTCATCACCTACCTATGATTTCAAGTGTTGCTATAGTAGACAATTTCCATGTGTATTGTCAAGATCTTAATTGAAACACTTATTATATTACTCTAGATTCTTTTGCCTCAGAACATTCTCCAAAGCTATAGATGTATATTCAGCCCTCCAGTAGGGCAACACCATATAAGGTGGGCTTTAGGATGTGGGGATCTATCCAAATATAAGAAAAAAACTACCATGCTATCCAGCAATATCACTTCTTTTCATCTATTCCACAACCATAAATTCAAAAGGATACAGGCACACTTATGTTCACTGCTGTACTTAGTACAATAGCCAAGATATGGAAACAACCCAAACGTCCAACTATAGACAAGTGGATCAAGAAGTTGTGGTGTGTGTATGCATGTATATATAATGTGGAATACTGTGCAGCTTTAAGAACAAAATCATGCAATTTTCAGCAATACGGATGGAACTAGAAGATATGCTGAATGAAGTCAGTCAAGAGGAAAGGGATAGATACAGAATTATCTCTCTCATAAATGTGTAACTTACAAATACACAGTAAGGTACCAACAAAATTCCAAAGGCAACATAATAGGCTAGCTGATCCACACGATTAAGTTGGGTGGGGGAAGTGTGGGTGGAAGAGAGGGGCCTCAGTGTCCTTGGAAGAAGGAGGGGTACACTGCTGAGGGATGTTGTTTTGGAATTATATTTATGGCAAACCATTATTAATAGCATTGTAAACCACAGAATTTCAATTAAAATGTTTTAACGTGGGCCTTAATATCCCCAGGTTCAGCTAGTGACAAAGGGATAAAGGCACTTGAGTTTTCCCAATTGTCCTGACAACATTTATTAGAACAATGACCTAAATATTTCTTTTTTGGCTGAAGGGGGATACCTGATCATAGTTGGGGATGACAACTTGCTCCATGCTTGGGGAGTCACTCCACATTGTTCTGAGGGAATCATGAAGTTGTAGTTATTGAACCTAACTCCTCTACATGCAAAGTGTACATTCAGCTTGCTGAGCTTTTTCTCCAGCTTGCATAAACATTTATAGAGTTTTCTTCTGCCTTCTCTTATTATCTCCTTTTCCACACATACTCTAGTATTAACTCTCAAATAGACTAGTGGACTCTAATTTTTACAACAAGAGCATCCTACTAAAGGAAATTGCATATCACAGCTTCCCTATCCTTCCTTCCCTTTCCTCTAGTAAAGTTTCTACTGAATTTGGAAAAAAAATGTATAATGCATTCTATATACATAGAAAGTTGTTTGGAAAGATACATATTAAACTTAAAATGATTAACTATGGGGATTAGAGTTGATGAGTATATGGGGTAGGAAATTAGCAGATGTTTTTGCCCTTTTGACATATATCCTTGGCACCCGTTGTATCCACACATACCTGTAATTTCTTTTTTTTTTGGCTTTTTTGGGTCACACCCGGCGATGATGTTCAAGGCTGACTCCTGGCTCTGCACTCAGGAATCACTCCTGGCGGTGCTCAGGGGACCATATGGGATGCTGGAATCGAACCTGGGTCAGCCGCGTGCAAGGCAAATTCCCTACCCGCTGTACTATCACTCCAGCCCCACGTGTAATTTTTTACTTGCACGTATATGTGGTTTTCTGCAGGAGGGATTCTTCTGGACTCTGCATATAGAGTGAACCAGAAATTCTGAGGAGTTAGCATCCACAAGGAAGCCCTCACAAGTTGGGAAATGAGTAATAGTTGTTAAATCTTTCGGTTTTCACTCTTGGGTGAGAAAACTTGTTCTAAACAATGTTCTAAACAATGAATTGGCAAACTTTCTATAGGGTAAGAGTGAGTAATTTAGGCCTAAAACATGATGCTGTTTGTCATAATTATTAAACTTATGGAAAATATATGAGCAAAAAACAGCCATGGACTCAGCAGAAAAAAATAAAGAACTCTATTCTATTAAGACTTGACTTATTAAAATAGACATTGGCCAATTTTATCCCAGGCTGTAGTTTGCCAATTTCTATTTTATACCATCTGCTGGATGTTCAGAGAGAAATTGGCTCCAACTCTACCCATTGAGAACCTGCTCATCAACACATCCTTCATTGACTTTACTTCATACTTCTATAGCATTTCCTGTTCCCTCACTATATTCCTTGTCCAAAAGTAAATAACTCCTTAAATCCTAATCTGAGGACTGCTTTTTGCTAGAGCAATGTTAAAGGAACTATTGTATAGTTTAAATTAGAATTTTTTCAAGAATATATTAATTTAAAATTCGTTGAAATAAAATATTTATAAAGGAAACATGGGAGGTGAATCTTAGTTTATGACTCTGAATCGACGACTACTTTCAAAGTATCTTAATAGAGGGAGGACAGTTCTGTCACTTTGAGGAAGTAGACTTGTAATATTCAGGGAGAATTCTAGCCTTGACAGTGGTTTACAAAACAGTCTACCATGATCAGTGCCAAAAATATTTCTGAAAAACTGGCAGAGTCAGTTTCTTTAATATCTATTTCTCACATTTTTCTTATATATCTTATAATTTCACATGTGTTATTTTTATTCCAGATGGACCAAGACTTGGTTAAGCCTCTACTGATTGACCTTCACTCCCTATCCTTCCACTTCCTTGTAATCCATTAGAAAAACTTTAATATTGAAAAGATCTCTGTATTTGAAGGAATAATTAAAAATATTAATGACAACTCAAATTAACTTTTCTTGAGTTGAGAAAAAAAATTAGTTCAATATAGGACTGAAGGGATAGCACAGCAAGTAGGGCATTTGCCTTGCAAATGTGGCCTCCATCCCTCTTGGAGAGCCCGGCAAGCTACCAAGAGTATCCCGCCCACAGGGCAGAGCCTGGCAAGCTACCCGTGGCGTATTCAATATGCCAAAAACAGTAACAACAGGTCTCACAATGGAGATGTTACTCATTCCCGCTCGAGCAAATCAATGAACAACGGGATGACAGTACAACAGTACTGCAGTGCTATAGTTTCTCAAAAGTGCCACCTGACTTATAAGCAATGGAGCATCATTCATCAGTTTGCTGCTACATGGGATGGATATTGAGACTATAATGCTGAGTCTAGTAAGAAGGAGAGGGACAGATACATAATCATCTCCTTTGTATGTGGGCTAGAAAGAAACATAGGTGACTAACAAATGCCCTCAAACAACAGAAAGTGAAAATTTGTCTTTAGTAGGAAACTTGACAAGTTGGGGATTGGGAGGATTGGGAAAAAAAATTGGGGCACTGGAGAAATGAGGGAGGGAAAGAGACATTCTGTTGGAGGGTGTGATGATGGAATGTTTTATGCGTTTATACTTTCAGCAATATTATAAGTCACAATGTCTAAAATATTTTTTAAAAAGGTCCACCAGGAGAATTATAATGATAGAAATGGAGTAGGGGGATTTTTGTAGAGGAATATGGAGTGTTATTTGGAAGGAAGGAAACATGAAAGTACTTTAGAATACAGGGAATATACTATATATAATGATTGAATTTCCATGGTTATACGAATATTGTACATACTTTGTTTAATGTATGTGTGGTATATTCCAAAATTAAATATATTAAGAATCCGTGCCAACAGTTTTGCTCATTATTCTACACAGTAGTAGAAGTAGGGTCTTGTTTTAAGGCAATTTGCTATGTAGGAAAAGCTTAGGGGTATTCTGCAGTGTCTCTCTTTGGCAATCATTAAGCTATACCACTCAGACTACTTATGTTGCTAAGAATATAAGAGTGTGGTAGTGTACATACTGTGCATCTATGAGGCACTGGATTTGATCTTTAGTATCACAAAATGCAAATAAGTTTGCCATTCAGATGAAGCACTTTCATGCTATTTGAGCAGAGTTTCACTATCTGTTCAACCCCCAGGCAGAGAATGAGCATGGTTAGATATACGAGGGTCTGGACGCTTCTATTCAAAGAGGCTCCTCTAATGCACAGTCTGAGCTTTGGACCTCTCTGTTGGGTAGATCAAGACTCTTAAATTCTTTATGTAGACACCTAGGTTTTTAGTAATAAAAATTGGTATTTACAGAGACTAGAAACCATTTTCACAGACAAAAGACTTGTAGAAGCATGGGTGAGTGGTGTTGGGCCTGAGCACGGGGGGGTAGCTTAAGACATAGTGCCCTGGTTGGCTCTCAGAAGTGATTTTTCAGAGGTTTTAAGCCCTTGTGTTCAGGATTTGAATTTGTGTCCAATTTGACCACTCCTGTGTTGCCAGTTAACATTGCAATAAGCTACAAAAAATGGTTTCTGATCTGCTGGTTTGCACATGCTCTAATGCATGGTACTACAGACACATGCTTAATAGAGGTCCGGGTAACATGGTCTAAGATGGTAGAGTTTCTCATTATCACTGTCTCAGGAAGGTCTTATAAGGGATAAGCTGTGTAATACTGAGCAGGCAACAGAGCTAGGAAGTCCCTCTGTCTTGCTAAGGTGAGGTTGTTGAGGAAGTTCATAGTATAAAATCCACTATTGACTTGTTCTGAAGAATTTGTGATCTGGGCAGTATTTTTTTTTTTTTTTTTTTTTTTGGTTTTTGGGTCACACCTGGCTATGCACAGGGGTTACTCCTGGCTCTGCACTCAGGAACCACTCCTGGCGGTGCTCAGGGGACCATATGGGATGCTGGGATTTGAACCCGGGTCGGCCGCGTGCAAGGCAAACGCCCTACCCGCTATGCTATCACTCCAGCCCCGCAGTATTTTTTCTTGAGGTAAGTACTCTGAAGGATTTATAGCTTGAATTTCTTTTTTTTATTAGTGAATCACCATGGGGTAAAGTTACAGACTTACAATTTTTCATGCTTACGTTTCAGTCATACAATGATCGAGTACCTATCCCTCCACCAGTGTCCATTTTCCACCACCAATGGTCCCAGCATCCTTCCCACCACCCCCACCCTGTCCCCTTCACCCCACCCTGCCTCTGTGGCAGGGCATTCCCTTTTGCTCTCTCTCTCTTTTGGGGTGTTGTGGTTTGCTACAGAGGTATTAAGTAGGCATCATGTTCAGTCTATAGTCTATTTTCAGCCCATATCTCCCATCCCTAGTGGGCCCGCCTAGCACCCTTTCCTTGGTGATCCCTTCTCTATCAGAGCTGCTTCTTCACCTAGTATGTGAGGCCAGCTTCCAAGCTGTGGAATAGTCCTTCTGGTACTTATCTCTACTATTCTTGGGTGTTAGTCTCCCATTCTGTTACTTTATATTCCACAAATGAGTGCAATCTTTCTATGTCTTTCCTCTCTTTCTGACTCATTTCGCTTAACATGATACTTTCCATGTTGATCCACCTATATGCAAATTTCATGACTTCATCTTTTCTAACAGCTGCATAGTATTCCATTGTGTAAAAGTACCAACGTTACTTTAACCAGTCATCTGTTCTTGGGCACTCGGATTTTTTCCAGATTCTGGCTATTGTGCTGCAATGAACAAATAGGTGCAGATGCCACTTTTACTATACTTTTTTGCATCTCCGGGATATATTCCCAGAAGTGGTATTTCTGGGTCAAATGGGAGCTCAATTTCTAATTTTTTGAGAAGTGTCCATGCTGTTTTCCAAAAGGGCTGAACCAATCGGCATTCCTACAAGCAGTGAAGGAGATTCCCTTTCTCCCCACATCCACGCCAACACCGGTTGCTTTTGTTCTTTTGGATGTGGGCCAGTCTCTGTGGTATGAGATGGTATCTCATTGTTGTTTTGATCTCCATTTCCCTGATGATTAATGATGGGGAGCATTTTTTCATGTGTCTTTTAGCCATTCATGTTTCTTCCTTGAGAAAGTTTCTGTTCATTTAATCGCCCCATTTTCTGATGGGGTTGGATGTTTTCTTCTTGTGGAGTTCAACCAGTACCTTCTAAATCTTTGATATCACCCCCTTATCAGATGCATATTGGGTGAATATCCTTTCCCATTCTGTAGACTGTCTTTGTATTCTGGTTGCTATATCTTTTGAGGTACAGACGCTTCTCAGTTTAAGATAGTCCCATTTGTTTATCTCTGTTTCCACTTGCCTAGTCAGTGGCGAGTCCTCTTTGAAGATACCTGTAGCTTCAATGTTGTGGAGGGTTTTGCTGACCTTGTCTTCAATGTTTCTTATGGATTCTGCTCTAATATTGAGGTCTTTAATCCATTTTGATCTGACTTTTGTGCATGGTGTTAGGTATAAGTCTGAGCCCATTTTTTGCATGTGTATAGCTTAAATTTCTTAATGGGGTGAAGGGTCATGTGCAATTCTCAGTCCTCCTCAACCATCTTAAGTGCATCTTGTCAAATACTACATTTTTCCCTTCCAAAAGTTATTTCCCCCAATTTTTGTAATCTTAAATTAAGTTCAGTATCTGATCCCTGGAGAATCCAACTGGCATACTCTCAGATTAAAAACAGCATGCCTAGGCTGGATTGCTGGCCTTCTGGACATTAAATGTAGAGGTTATCTTCTGAGTAACAGCAAAATAACAAAGACAAATTAGAAGGAATTCAAATATTAAAAATCTTTCTCTGAACTTTATTGATAATCTGTTCACCACAATGTGTACTTAATTGATTCCTAGAGCACCCCAATTTTGTCATCAAAGAAGGTTAAAGAAGAATCCAGGGCCTGGAGTGATAGCACAGCGGGTAGGGCATTTGCCTTGCATACAGCCAACTCGGGTTCGATTCCCAGCATCCCATATGGTCCCCCAGCACCGCCAGGAGTAATTTCTGAGTGTAGAGCCAGGAGTAACCCCTGTGCATCGCTGGGTGTGACCCGAAAAGAAAAAAAAAGAAGCCATACATCTTCTTTACCATATCAATTTGCATACAAGCTTCAGAAATTCAGCCTTAGCACTGGTTCCTCAGGACTTTTTGTTTTTAAAGACACTTTATTTATCATTTTGTTTGTTGGTGCTCCATGCTTATTTCTGGCTCTGCACTCAGAGATGACAAGCCTTGGCTTTGGGGACATATTGGGTTCTGGAGATTGAACCTAGGTCATCTGTGTGCAAGGCAACATCCTACGCACTTAAAATATAGCCCTTCTCAAGTTTTCAATGACAGGGTACAGGTAAAGTTTCTAATATCCTAAATAAATTGCCCTTGATTGATGCACATCCTAGAGGACTGCATGAGCTTGGATGGTAGAGACTGTATCTTACACATTTTTTGCAATTCTATACCCAACATACCGTCTAAAAAGTGAAAGAAAACTGCACTGAAAAAATTAAGTAATCGAAGAAGAATTTATTCAACACAATTCAGTTCAGAGAGACTGAACTGAGCTCTGAATGCAATGTTGGAAGCTATGGATTTCTAGCCCAAAGTAGGCTGTGGCAGCCCACAGCAGGGGGGCTTGATAGGTTAGTTAAAGCAGGTGGTAATAGATTCCTGCTATAATCCTTGGTAGGATCCTTACTGATTTGGTCTTGGCAGATTAAGTAGAACAAGCTGTAGGAAAGGGGGGACATTTCCCTTTCACCCTGTTAGACTCAGTAAGTAGACCCCTGTGAATTAAACCGACAAATGACAAATTATCAGGAGATAAATATGTACTATGTTTGTGAATGTAGAACTTCATAACAAAAAATTGAAGTCCAAAAAAAAGTGTTTAGACTTGGGGAAGGGCGTTACATATAATTTTAAACAAAGAATAATAAGTTGCAGAAGAGTATCAATACCAAAGCTTCTGGGAGTAGCTAACTGTGGAAATGCAAATTTATTAGGAAAGTTAATGGTAAATAAGGATATTTGATAAGGATTGTTATGCAGACTCAACATCTGGGGTGTTAAGCACATACACAGTGGTTCTTTTGTTATGGAAATGAGACTCATTCACAAAATGGGGACACATTCACAAAAGGACATTCACAAAATGGGGACACATTCACAAAAGGACATTCACAAAATGGGGACACATTCACAAAATGGGGGCACATTCACAAAAGGACAGTTATACCTTGCTTTTGAGCACAAAAGGGGGTAAGTAGAGAACTTTTCCTGCATTTTCTATTTTCAGTTGTCTTCAAATCAAAGTACCACTTATGCCAAAGTGTAATATTTTGTTGTTTTACACTATAACCCTGCTCAGGGATGAAGATAGAAGAGCAAAGGTGATACCTGCTCTAGAAGAGAATTCAGAGAAGTCTGACTAAAGTTTGGTCAAGGAAGTAGTCATTTCTTGCACTAGACTTCCAGCCCTTGGATTGTGTAATACCTATTAAGATAACATTTCACCTAAGACAGATAATTTCTTTTAACTCAAGGTGTGAGACATCACAAATACATGTTTGGTGTTACCCAGAGAAAATTTATTTTTACCTACCAACATCAGAACAATATTATGAAAGGAATGATTTATTTTATTTAGTGCTTGAAAAATACATGTCTGGCCTTGTACCTGGGGTTGCATATAACTGTGCTCAGGGGAAAAGGTAATGGTGGGGATCAAGGATCAAACCTGGGTCTTGAACATACAAAAAGCATGTGCTCCAGCCCTATGAACTATCTCCCTGGTCCAGACTAGTTTGTTTTAAACCAAGTTCTGTTCTTTATAATTAGTTCATTGAGATTCTTTATCCAAGTTCTGTTCTTTATATTTAACTAATTGAGATTCTTTATGAAGAGAGTTGGTTAAATTGGGATCCAATTTGATTGTGAAGGCTGTGATGACAAACCACAGGAATCTATTTAGCTTTCTGACTCTTTACAGGAGCCAGATTGTAGAATAAGTTGTCTATCTGTCCCTGAGCGAGGAATTTGGATACAGGCACCCTGGGTCGCAAGAAGGGTGGTGGTCAGACCAGATAACAAGACCCATATCACAAAACCCCTATCACAGGACCCATATCACAGGACCCAGGACTGTCCCCAGAACTGGGACATTCCTGAGTATTAGCGTGAATACTGATCTCTAAAACCATAGGCTAAAGAGTGATGTCCTTTTAAATGGATTGATTAAGAAAGTTTGGAATATTACAAATCTATTGGCTATGAAATGTGCGGGCTCTGCTGTAACGGCCGGGGAAGGCCTATATAAGAACTCCTTTGGAGAAGCTCGGGATCTTGCCCAACCTGCTGGACCTGCGTGTCCGCGTAGGAGGCTGGACCCTGGCTAGTCAGCCTGACAATAAACCCTGCTTGCTGTTTGCAGTCTCTGGAGTCTCTTTGTCGTTATAGGGAGATTTTGATCCACGCCCTAACAAAGGCTATATTAACTCTAACCATATTTATTAAGAAAAAAGGTGCATTAGACCCTAGCTTTGTAAACTCTGGACTGTAGGTCATGTAATTGAAGGTGGGGTTCACAAAAGCTTTTGCTTTTGAATTAGGTTTATGATTTACCATCAGTATATATTTGATTTGTATATCTAGATTAGGTGCCTGGAGTCATATAAAAATTTCTTAGGCATTCCTAAATGTAAAAAATCTCCCAGAGCAGCATGGGGAGAGCCCGGGCGGCACCTGGGTTCAGGGGTCCCGGGCCACTGGCCAAGCTGGGGTGGCCCAGGCCATGGGGCAGATGGAAGAGGAAACGAGGGCCAAGCCGGTTGGTTGATCAGTTGCTGTTTATTCCATTCTCCCCACACACCTGTTCCAGTCTCTCTGAGCTCCCCATTCTAGTCTCACACTGCCCCTCATTCCCGTCTCCTCCTGTCTCTCCCACTCATCTCTCCGCGCACCATCTCGCAGCCTGGGCTCTCTCTCTCCTCTCTGGATTCTGACTCTGACTGCTTCTCCTTGACTACTCCCTCACTCTTTCTTTCTCTCTACCCCTTGCCCTCTGGACCCACACCCTGTCTGGTAGCAAAATCAACATAAGAAAGTTCTTCCTGACTGCTCATCAGGCTCAAGGGCAGAAACAGCACCTAGGGATATTCCAAAGCCCTCCCTGACAGCCCATCAGGCTCAGGGCCGGAACACCACCTGGGGGTATTCCTCTCCTCCTTGCATCTTAATTAACATCTTAATATTAGTTATTTTTGTATGGACACAGTAAGAGATACATTGAGGTTTATAGGGCAGCTCTCCTGGGAACATCTTGCCACAGACTCAGACTACAGCGCTCTGGCCAGATTAATCATCCCTGACCCTAGCAGGGTCTGAAACTAGTTATTACTTTTTGGATAATTACAACATTTGTCTACAACCAAGCTCTTAACTTATTGTTAGCATTAGGCACTTTGGCCAGGTCAGTCTCAATGCCAGGGTAGCATATAGCTCACCACTTGCCCTAGGTCCATCCCGTCCCTTGTCGGGACCCTGCCTTTGGGGGTGCTAGGAAGTAACGGCAGCTGAGGCTTAGGTCAAGAGAACAGATGCCCAGGAGGAAAATATCATTTGGAATCAAATGACTCCCAGGTTACAAAAGCATAGCATCTACTACTGTCCTCCTGTGCCCATATAAAAGGACATGGCTCTGAATAAACTATGCAAAGGACTTAAGGAGAAGAGAAAAACAATATTTACAAGTCAACAGAACACAAAGAAAGAAATTGCAAATGAGCACAGAGGAATGGGAGCACTGTGATGGGAGTAACCCAAATAAGCCTAAACTTCCTGTGGCAATGTTATCCTACACCTAAGCTTCTTTCACTCTTTCTTCTAGAGAAATTTGCACCCATCCTGAGTATATAACCTAGCCATAAAAATGAGACATTTACTGATAATAAATCATAATTTCAGTGATGGGTTCACTATCCACAGTTTAAGAACTAAGCTTCAGATTATCACAGTGTTCTAATCACAGGGATTATGGTTATAGCATATGCTCTGTCTGAGTAGGTTCAATTTGTTGGAAGGAGAATCACCTAATTCTTAGAGAAGTGGAACCAGAAACAGGAAAATGGCTCTTTGAAGATAATTTCCTCTTAATAGTTCCATTGTCTAATAAATAAGAACCCGCCTAATTCAAGAGCTGGAGTTCACGCATAAGATTTCTCTACTGCATCAATTTAACTACTCTTCCAGTTCCATTTTCCTTTCATCCATCCAGAAAGTAACGGCCTAGATTCTATTTCTAAAGAACAAAATCTTTTCTGCTTGGCAGCTCCAATTGTTCTCCTTTGGCTGTGGGATAAACTCCAACACTTTCAGTAGTTTCCCTCACATAGCTTTCAAACTGGGAATTTGTACTGCCAGGAATATATGATATCTTTCCAAGTGGGACATAGGCATGGATGGATTTAAAAAATCACTTTAAAAATCCATAACTTACACATTCACTTTTTTCTGTATTTTATGTGAAAATTAAATTTTAGTCAGGTCCTCCAGATGGATTCCCAATGACTCTGCCCTTTTATGTCACTATCTCCTTTATTCAGTTTTACAAAAGAAAGGCACACCATTTTAAAAATTAAATCTTTAATTTTTATTGAATAACTATGAGATACACAGTTGCAAATTTGTGCATGATTGAGTTTCAATAATACAATATTCCAACACCCATCCCTTCATCAATGTACACTTCCCACCAATAATGTTCCCCATTTCCCTCCTGCTAGCCTCCCTACTCCTTCCTGTCCCACACACAGGCTTCCTTTTTGCAAACACTATTCTGTCTCTCTCTCGGTCTCTGTCTCTCTCTCTCTTTCTCTCTCTCTCTTTCATTTTCCTTTTAGGCACTGTAGTTTGCAATACTGTTACTGGAAGGGTATCATGTATATCACTTTATCTCCTTTCAAATTTTTGTTCAAAGTGATAATTTTAAACTATCAGTGTCACAGTGGTCCCTTCTTGTCCTAAATGTACTCCCCTTTTCCCTTTATTGCAATCTTCCTACCATGGGCCAGTCTCCTTGGCCCTTGTTTCTACTGTTCTTGGGTAATATTCACATACTTTAAAAAAGTCCTGCAAATGAGTGCAATCATCCTATGTTTGTTCCTTTCCCTCTGACTCATTTCACTCAAAATGATACTCTCCATCCATGGATAAGAAAATTTCATGACTTCATTTTTCCTAACAGTTGCATAATGTTCCATTGCATAGATGCATCATAGTTTCTTTATCTACTCATCTGTTGTCAGGCACTTGGATTATTTCCAGTTTCTGGCAGTTGTGAATAGTGCTGCAGTGAACATAAGAGTGCAGAAGGCTTTTCTGTTTGGGGGCCAGTAGGAGCAGTATTTCTGGATAGTGTGGAAATTCAATTTCTAGTTTTTTTGAGGAATGACCGTATAGTTTTCCAGAAAGGCTGGACCAATTGGCATTCCAACCAGCAGTTAATGAGAGTCCCTTTCTCTCCTCATCCATGCCAACACTGGTTATTCTTTCTGATGTGTGCTATTCTCTCAGTCTTTTTGATGTGAGATGATATATTATTGTTATTTTGATTAGCATCTCTCTGATAATTAGTGATATAGATAACTTTTTCACATGCCATTTGGCCATTTGTATTTCTTCTTGAGGAAGTTGCTGCTTATCTTTTCTCCCCACTTTTTGATGGGGTTGGATGTTTTTCCTTGTAAATTTCTATCAGTGCCTTATATATCTTGTATATTAACCCCTTATTAGATGAGTATTGGGTTATTCTTTTCATTCCTTCGGCTGTCTTTGTATTCTTATCATCATTTCATCTGAAGTGCAGAAGCTTCTTAGTTTAATGTCCCACTGATGTCTTTGTTGCTTATTCCTCAGGGTTGTTTTTCTGCCCCTCTTGGACCCCAATGATTTTTATGTTGTTAATGGGCTGGAGTGATAGCACAAAGGGTAGGGCGTTTGCCTTGCACGTGGCCGACCCAGGTTCGATTCATTCATCCCTCTCGGAGAGCCCTGCAAGCTACCGAGAGTATCCCTCCTGCACAGCAGAGCCTGGCAAGCTACCCACGACGTAGTCGATATGCCAAAGATAGTAACAAGTCTCACAATGGAGACGTTACTGGTGCCTGCTTGAGCAAATCAATGAGCAACTGGATGACACTGATACTGTGATACAATGTTGAATTCATCCTGAAGTTCTCTTGTCATCTATTCATTTTTTTAAAGAACTTTACCATCTTCTGCTGTTGTCTAGAGAGTTTCCTCACTTCATCTTGGAGCTCACTGATTCTGTTCTCAGCAGCTTTTACTCTGTTGCAGACGACTTCCAGTGAGTTTTTCTTCTTGCCTAATAATCTTTTTTTCAGATCTGTCATTTCTATTTGTAGTTTGCCTATTTCTGCTTGTGTTTTTTGGAGGTATTTTCCATTGTTCCTTTAAGTTCCTCATAGATCCTCAATAATTCCTCTCTGAGTTCCTTATCAGAAAGTGTTTTTAGCTCGTTATTACTGGCTGGATCTTCAGGGCTAGCATTTTTGCTCAGTAAGCCTGGTGGGGTTCTATGTTGCTTTACTATTATGATCATTGCAGTCTGGAGTTGTTTCTTGTGTATTGTGTGATTAGGTGCCTACAGTTAGAACGCTTTTGTATGTTAAGGGTGAATTATGGACAGGTGAAGAAATTTGGTGCTGCAGAGCTTAGCAGAGGGGGAATCCTTATCCATTTCAAAGTGGGGGGAATCCTGACCTGGGGGGAACGGAAATCCTGCATAAAAATTAGGACCCCCAACACTGCTTACCATTTTCAGATTTCTTCTTTTTGAAATTATTTTTTAATTACAAAACATTTTTATTTTACATTATAACAGCAGGATTTATCAAGTTGTTCATAATCAGTTGTTTCAGGTATTCAGTGTTGCAACAACAATTTTACCACCAGCGTCCCAGTTTCCCATCCACCACCCAAGCGTAGCCCCTTAGCAGACAGAGACAACTTTACTTCATATTTTTTGCTACACCAGAAAGGCAAATGGAATTATCAAAAATATGTCAATAAAGTAAATTTGTGTTAAATTTTATATATCACAGAGGTGTCACTCATGTCACTATCTCAGGATTTACTGAGGTGATTGATGCTAGTTGAGCTTTCTGTTATTGTTTTCACTCATTAAGCTTGGTTGTATTCTATGCAACTTTCTCATCAGATTTGCTATGTTCCTACTGGGCTGTCGGTACTATGAAATTTGAAGGTGTCATACAACTACATATGGACCTGAGCACTCCAGGAGCTATGGAGATGGAAAGACATGGTGTTTTGGTGTCTCAATGAGGTTCATTTCTGGAGCTAGGTCATTTCTATGATCTAGAGTGCTGTGCCTTCAAGGAGAGAGCGGGATCTGCCCACTGTATTCTGAGAAAGCCCCAGGGTTTTCAGCCCAGACTTGTCTGCCTGGGAAAATTCAGTAGTATCGTGTTCTTTTGGTGATTATTTGTGGAGCTGAGCCATTTCCATGCTGAAAGAAATACATCCTTCTCTGTCAGAATCTTATTGGGAACTTTTACCATAAACTTTACCCTTCTAGGTTACAAGCAAAGGAATAATTCCAAATGTTGGTATCAAAACACCCCTTATGATAAAAATAACACCTCTATTTCTCACTGAGATAAATATTTTTAACAAATTGTTTTTAGATTGGATAATTTTTATGTATCAGCTGTAATTATGCATTTTAATTGAATGTTCATTTCTAAAAGGTTTTTTTCTGCATTAAAATCAATTATAGTTGACACTTAATCTTTAAGGTCACAAGTAATTAAAAAATTTAAATTTATGTGCACATCTTTATTGCAAGGAGATATGTTGGGTAGTCAATTGGACTTCATAGAAGTGGGTCTCAAGATTAAGTTATGTAGGGGAAGTAATTTGGAGCTATGAGTTCTAGGAGAATAGGTAATTATTTAATATTTCTGACCCTTAAGTTCTTGTTCATGTTTTTTAAATAAAATATCATGATTCAAATTGCTTTTGCATTCATAGCCCTTTGAATACATTTCAAGAGTGATGTAGCAGTTTTAATTTAAAAGAATCTGTACAGTGCATTGGAAATTGTATCTTTTGCAAATATTTAAACTCTAGGTAAAAAGTTTTGATGTCAACATAAGATTATCTGAGAAGATATATTATTCTTTGAGTAAACTTTTCATTTTGAAACACTCAGGTTTACAGAAAAGTCTCAACGATAAGGAGTTTATGTTTGCCTTTAATGTAGTTTCCTCAATGTTATTGTCTTCCATAATCCTGATACATTTGTCACAACAAAAAATTTAACGTTAACAGAAATTATTATTAAACTATGGTATTTTGATATGCTTAGCTTTTACTTCTTAAAAAATCAAATTCTTTTATTTTTCTGTTCTAGACACCCCTCTAGAATATACCATATATTTAATTATCATGTTCACTTAGTTTCTGACCTATATAGTTCCTCGGTCATTTTTTTAAAGTGATACTGATTATTTTAAAGGGTATAGGTGAGGTACTTTGTAAAATATCCCTTAATTTTAGATTTTCTAATGTTTTCTCGTGATTAGATTTGGCTATGGGTTTTGAAGAAGACTACCAAACTTTCTCACTTTCTATCAGTGTATGCATGTTATCAAAGTGATTGCTGGTGTCATTAACCTTAATAATCTAGCAATAGTAGTGCTTTCCTTATTTCTCACCATAAAATTCCTGTCATTTCTATATACATACTGATCATATTGGCAAGTTACTAAATCCAGTCTTCAATCAAGATGAAGGTGACTATTCTCCACTTTGTGGAAGGGAGAATATCTACATATGTTCTGTAACGTAGATTTTGTTTCTTTGCCTCACATATTAATTTATTTATAAATAATTAACCATTTATTTATATAGTATGTACTCATGTATATTAAGAGACTGAAGATGCAAATGGAGTATGGTCTAGACCAAATATTTCTCTATTTATATTTGTTATTGGTTGGTTTGCCAACAACCCATTCAGAAACTCAGCACATTATCTGTAGTAACCAGACCAATCAAATAAATAAATATATCAGACTGAAAGAAAGTCAGATTGCTATTTACAGCAAAAATTCAGAAGCCAAACAATAACTCCTGTAATATTGCCACCAAACGACTAGAACTAGGTTAAAAACTGACAGCTTCTCTAGTTTTGGACCTATTTCCAACTTAGTAGAAATGAGAGAAAGAGAAACTTCCACTCTTATCTAGTCACATGGGATGTCCCTAATTCTAATTAGCCCTCCTCCAGCTTCTTTATGTCAACAGCCTCCAATTAGGACATAGTATATCTGGGGTCTTTCTCTGTTCTACTATAAGGTTTTCCTATTCTTCTGCCAAGAACGTGATGTGGCTAACTCTTGCTATATAGCAAGTGCTGACAGAATGACCTTTGAGTGTTCTCATATAGTTGATCTTCATTTATTTTTATCATATTTATTTTATAATAGCTTATAATCTAGGATTGTTTTATTGTTTTATTTTCTTTCTCAAATTGTTCCAGCTTTGGCTACAGGGAGCTTTTTTGGCATGGCTCTTGTTTCTTTTTAACATGCTCTATCCTTATTTATTTAATTTTTTCCCTTTATTTCTGCAACATACAATGCTCTAAGAGTCATCCTGTGTATTTTATTCCCCAAGCTTCGAATCAACTCTTTGTCCAAACAGCATAAATTCTTTTTTATTACTATCATTTTTTAATCACGTGATATAGTTGCAAAGCTTCCCTGTTTAAGTTTCAGTCGTACAATGATTGATGACCCAACCTTCCACCAGTGCACATATTCCACCACCAAGAACCCCAGTATCCCCCCAATCCCACCCTTCCCCCTGCCTCTATGGCAGACAATCTCCCCTACTCTTTCTTTTGTATTGCTTGTTATGAATACCATAAAATGTTGCGCAGTCGCATGCTCCTGGAACTCCAAACTTCCAGGTATTTGGGGTCTGGAGAAATCTCTGCAGCGAGCTGCTCTGTTCGGAGATTCTTTTGTGTGTCTCTGGATAATGGCTATTCAGGAGCTTAAGGAGAAGCTGGAGGCAGTTTTTGGGTATGACCTCCAAGGTCCCATAGGGACAGGGGGATGAGAAGGATTGGCCCATCCCCTACACCTTGAGGCCTGGAGTTTGCTGTCATTGAATCCACATACCTGCACTTCTCATTGGGTTCTGGAAGTTGGCAGCTGCTGGGGTTTTTAATGGGGCAGGTGGAGTGACGACGCCTACCCCCATGTGAGGCACCCTGGTGAAGTCGGCCTGGCTTAAAGTCCAGAGGTATCTCTGTAGTGAGCTGCTTAGTTCAGAGATTCTTTTGTGTGTCTCTGGATCATGGCCTTTGTTTCCATCTTTTACAAGGAAATAAACTATTGGCATATGTCCTGCAAGACATGCCCACCTGCCCACAGCACACCACGCCACTGGCCCTAACTACGGCTTTTGATCTCTTTTTTTATTATTAGTTTACTTTTAATTAGAGAGTCATCGTGAGGGTACAGTTACAGATCCATACATCTTTGTGCTCATGCTTCCCCCATACAAAGTTCGATAACCCATCCCTTCACCAGTGCCCATTCTCCACCACCAGTAAACCCAACATCCCTCCCCCCCTCCCCAGTCCCGTCTCCCCCCACCCCACCCTGCCACTATGGCAGGGAATTCCCTTTTGTTCTCTCTCTCTGATTAGGTGTTGTGGTTTGCAATAAAGGTGTTGAGTGGCCATTGTGTTCAGTCTCTAGTCTGTATTCCGCCCGCCCCACCCTTCCCCCAAATGACCTCCAACCACATTTTACTTGGTGGTCCCTTCCCTGAGTTACACAGAATGAGAGACCAGCCTCCAAGCCATGGAAACAATCTCCTGGTACTTATTTCTACTATTCTTGGGCGTTAGTCTTATAGTCTATTATTCTATATTCCACAGATGAGTGCAATCTTTCTATGTCTGTCTCTCTCTTTCTGACTCATTTCACTTAGCATGATACTTTCCATGTTGAACCACTTATATGCAAACGTCATGACCTTATTTTTTCTAACAGCTGCATAGTATTCCATTGTATAGATGTACCAGAGTTTCTTCAACCAGTCATCTGTTCTAGGGCACTCGGGTTTTTTCCAGATTCTGGCTATTGTAAACAGTGCTGCGGTGAACATATAAGTGCATATGTCACTTCGACTATACTTTTTGGCTTCTCTGGGATATATTCCCAGCAGTGGTATTGCTGGGTCAAATGGGAGCTCAACCTCTAGTTTTTTGAGAATCGTCCATACTGTTTTCCAAAAGGGCTGAACTAGCCGGCATTCCAACCAGCAGTGTAGAAGGGTCCCTTTCTCCCCACATCCTCTCCAACAGCGGTTGCTTTTGTTCTTTTGGATGTGTGCTAGTCTCTATGGTGTGAGGTGGTATCTCATGGTTGTTTTGATCTGCATCTCTCTGATGATTAGTGATGTAGAGCACTTTTTCATGTGCCTTTTGGCCATTCGTATCTCTTCCTTGGTAAAGTTTCTGTTCATTTCTTCCCCCCATTTTTTGATGGGGTTGGATGTTTTCTTCTTGTAGAGTTCAACCAGTGCTTTATATACCCTTGATATCAACCCCTTATCTGATGGGTATTGTGTAAATATCCTTTCCCATTCTGTAGATAGTCTTTGTATTCTGGTCACTGTATCTTTTGCGGTGCAGAAGCTTTTTAGGGCTTTTGATCTCTTTTTAATTTTTTTGTATTGCTTGTTATGGATACAGTATAATGTCATGTAGCTGCTTGGCGTTTGCCTCCAGTGCCACTTGTATCTGGAGCTTGTTGCTGCTTCTAGAAAATGGTGGCTGCCGGAATTCCTAGAAAGCAGGAGGAGGGACAGCACTGCCCCTGTCTGGAGCAGCCCAGTGGAAATGGCCTATTGCAAAGTCCAGGGCCATCTCTGCAGCAAGTTGCTCAGGTTTGAGATTCATTTGTGTGTCTCTGGATCGTGGCCGTGTGGGAGCTTAAGTAGACGGTGGCCAGATATGGTGTCATCTCAGAGTCCCATTGGGGTGGGGGGAAGGAGACGGGCCCACTCCTCCCGTGTTCCGTGAGGCCTCTGGTGCCACTGCCACTCGTACCTGGAGCTTGTTGCTGACTTCTAGAAAATGGTGGCCGCCAGGGCTCCTAAAGGGCAGGCGAGCAGAAATTCTTTTAAAGAATGGTGTTAAAAAAGAATCTAAAATCTGTACAATGCACATGCTTCTTTGCTACTGGAATATCACTACTTCAGTACAGAGAGATAGGACAAAGTGTGAATGCATACCAATAAATATATACACACATGCATCTGTAACTATATCTGTGTCTGTTTGTGAGAGCCAAACATGAATTCATATTGATGTCTCCAACTACAATCCAGCATAACAGTACGTGTTCCACTCTTTCCTTAGCTTATTATTAAGCATATTTTCTGCGAGTGACAACACAATAGTTGTCTATAATTTATTTACAACAATATTCAATAATAATTTATATGTAAAGTTTTCAGACTTGACTCATCTCCCATCCCGAGTGATCCCTCCAACCATCATTGACTTAGTGATCCCTTCTCTATCCAAGCTGCCTTCTCCCCCAGCTCATGAGGCAGGCTTCCAACCATGGAGCAATCTTCCTGGCCCTTGTGTCTACTATCCTTGGGTGTTAGTCTCATATTATGTTATTTTGTATTCCACAAATGAGTGCAGTCATTCTATGTCTGTCCCTCTCTTTCTGACTCATTTCACTTAGCATGATACTCTCCGTGTCCATCCACTTACTCTTAATGCTTTTGGTACTAAGTAAAATAGGTACCAAAAATAAAGTGTCAAAAATCTGCTGACAAACTTAAGGCTCTGTGTGTAGGGATCACTCCTATGGGTGCATAGGACTGAACCAGGGTTGGACATATGCAAGACAGCGCCTTGACACCTGTACTATTTCTTTGACCTAGTACTTCATTTCTAAATGTCATTATAAATAGTTTCAAAGTTCACTTAAGTTTAGGAGGATTTCTTTTGTAGATTATTTAATATTTTCTACATTGGTAGTTATGCAATCTTAAAGAATTTCCTTTTCTCCCCTTCCAATTTGTGTGCTTTATATTTCCTTTTCTGCCTTATTGTGTTGGTTAGGACTTCTCGTAATCTAGTGAATACATGTGGTATGAGGGAGCACTTTAAAGCATCTAATTTTAAAAGGATTGCATTTAGTCTCTCACTCTAAAGTATAATGCTAGGTGCAGTTTTTTCCTAGATAACATGAGATTATGGAAGGCTCTTTATTTTACAGGTTTTCTGAGATTTGATGTATTTTATTGAATGTTTTTTCTACATCTCTTGATGTAATAATTTTCTTAGTTATGAATGTGCTAATTTACATTGATTTTCAAATATTGATCTCAGTGTATCAACTACATTGAAATCAATTCCATTGATTTTCAAATGAATGAGGCTTTCATTCCTGGGATGATTCATATGTAGTTGTGATATATTTATAATTCATTTTATATTTGCTAGATTTGATTTGGTATTATCTTGATAAATTTTTCCATCTTATTTTATAAGAGATATTCATACTTAGTTTCATGATCTGTTGTAGATACTAGAGTGATTGAGGCACATTTTTTACATCTGATTTTATTAGAGATATTGGCATTTAGTTTTATGATGTGTTGTAAGTATTAGAGTGATTGTGGCAGATATATATTCAATTATTAATTAATCAATTTAACATTTATTTTTATTGAGGTGAGATTGATTTAAATAAGTAAAACTCATGTGTTGCAGACACTTAGATTGTTCCCAGACCTTGGCTATTGAAAATAACTGTCAATGAACATAGGTATATATCTATCTTTTTGAATCAGTGTTCTTGTGTTTTTTATACATACTCAAGATTGGTGTTGCTGAATGATATTGTAAGTGCTATTTAAAATTTCTTTTTCTTCTCTCCCCTTCCTTTCCTTGTTTTTGTTGTGATGACTGGGGGTTGTATATACTCTTGGCTGTGGTGCTTGCAAATTTTTAGTTGTGGTGCTCACTGATGGTTGCGTCTTTTAGTTATGGTACTGGCACATGTGCTCTTCAGGTGTTACACCATCTAAGTTTGGATGCTTTTCCATTTTTTGGCTGTAGTGCTTTCTGGGGGCTAGTGTGGTCCTCATACACATGCTCACCAGGGCCCATACTTATCCTTCTTTCTGTCTCAGTTGGGCTCACATCATTATTGGGCACTTTCATCATTTGATTGTGGTGTCACTGGATTGTAGTGTTGAGGGTTACAGATAGCAGAGCTTCCAGGCTTAAATAGTAGAACTTCTAAAATAGTGCTCGGTGCATATTCTGATACCAGGAATTTGAACTCATGGCCATACACTTGCAAGCCAGGATTCCAAGATACTGCTCTGCTACTGTGTACCCTATTATTTTTTAGGATATTTTTACATGGAATATACAGTTATAAAGTTGTTTATGATTGAGTTTCAGTCTACAATGTTCCAACACCCATCCCTTTGCTAGTATACATTTCCCACCACCAATGACCCCAGTTTCCCTTGGGCCTGCCCCCAGCTGACACTTTTCCTCTCTCTCTCTCTCTCTCTCCCTCCCTCCCTCTCTCTCTCTACTGTAGTTTGCAGTACTCTTACTGAAAGGGTATCATGCATATCGCTTTACCTCAGTTCAGCACTCAGTTTTTGTCCAGAGTGATCATTTACACATATCATTGTCATAGTGGTCCCTTCTCTGTCCTAACTGCATTCCCCCTCCTGCTTTGTGACAGGTTTCCTACTAGGGACCGGTCCTTCTGGCCTTTGCTTCTACTGTCTTTAAGTATTATTCACAATGATTTTTTTTGTATTCCACAAGTTAGTGCAATCATCCTATCTGTAACTCTATCTCTGACTCATTTCACTCTGCATAATGCTTTCCATGTCAGTCCATGTATAAGCAAATTTCATAACTTCATTTTTCTTAACATCTGCGTAATGTTCCATTTTGCAGATACACTTAAAAGGAAAGAATGACCAGAACACAAAGATAGCCTATAGAATGGAAAAATTTATTTACCCAATTCTAGCGATAGCACAGCGGTTGGCCACTCGCCTTTCAGGCGGCAGACCCGAGTTCGATTCCTCCACCCCTCTCAGAGAGCCCAGCAAGCTACTGAGAGTATCGAGCCCATGAGACAGAGCCTGGCAAGCTACCCGTGCATATTGGATATGGCAAAAACAATAACAATAAATCTCTCAATGAGAGACATTACTGGTGCCCGCTCAAACAAATCGATGAGCAATGGGATGACAGTGACAGATAGTGACAGTGACCCGATTATCATCTGATAAGGGCTTAATATCCAAGATATATAAGACACTGGTCAAACTTTACAAGAAAAATTACAACATCATCAAAAAGTGGGGAGAATAGAAAAACAGAAACTTCCTCAAATGAGAAATACAAATGGCCAAAGGCACATGAAGATGTGCTCTACATCATTGATTAACAGGGAGATGAAAATCAAAACAATAATGAGGTATCTCATGCCATAAAAACTGGCACACATAAAAAAAAGGCCCAGCATGAATTTTCAGATAAAGGAACTCTCATTCACTCTTGGTGGGAATGCTGATTGCGCCGATCTTTCTTGAAAACAATATGTTCATTCCTCAAAAAAACTAGAAACTGAGCTTCCATACAACTCTGTAATACGACTCCTTGGAATATTCTCTAGTAGCCCCAAAACACAATGCAGAAAATTCATTTGCACTCCTGTGTTCATTGCAGCACTATTCAAAATAGACAGAATCTGGAATAAACCCAAGTCCACAAGAACAGATGTGTGGATAAAGGAACATGGCCCTATTTTTAATTTGCCTTGGGGCCACACCTGGCAATACTCTGAGGTTATTCCCTGCTCTTTGCTCAGAAATTGACCACATCATATTCAATCAAAAGTTTTGCCTGACCAATGTCGCTGTTGTCCCAAACTTAAACACAGGATCAGACCACCGTCTCCTTCGTGCAAAATTCTACTTCACAGAGTGGGGAGAAAGGTCTGCGACGTTTAAGTTTAAGAAAGGAACTCCCAGAATGACTACCAAGTGGGAGCTCTTTGGCACTATTGCGGCAATGTGGGAAGATGCCATCCTTGACAACATCGACAAGGAATAGGATTGACCGGTTCAGCACCTCCATGACTGCGCGAAGAATGCCGAGCGAGAGAAAGCCACAAAAAAACACCTGTCTTTGGGAACTCTCGAGCTCATTCGTCAACGTGGTTTGTCACAAACCTCAGGCAACCACAAGCTAACGTTTAAGCTCACAAAGCTGTGCAGAGAAGTGATAAAGGAAGACTTCAAAGAGAGAAGAGCAGCAGTGTTAGCTGATGTGGCAGAAGCGGAGAAAAGTATTCGCAACACTCACCTGTCCTTTGCCAACTACAAAACCAAGATGACTGCCCTCCTGATGTCCTGATGGATCTATCACATCATCCAGAACGGCAATGGAGAGGATTATTCTCGACTTCTACTCGGATCTCTTCGACAGCCACTTCCACCTACCCACATACCAAATTCCGGAGGATGGATATGTCATTCCCAACATCCTCCCTTCCAAAATCCGACACGCCATTTCATCAGTAAAGACTCGTACAACACCCGGTCTGGACAAGGTCAGACCCGAACACCTGAAGAATCTGCCGCCAGTACTCATCAATACACTGGCTTGGCTCTTCACATGCTACCTGTCTGAATGCAAGGTTCTGTCCCAGTGGAAAACCAGCAGGACCATTCTGTTATACAAGAAGGGAGACATCCACGACATCGGCAACTGTTGCACAATCTGCCTGCTGTCTGTCATCTACAAGTTGTTCACTCCTGTTATCCTGAATAGAATAGCAGCACACTAGATGAAGGACAACTATGTGAGCAAGCTGGGTTCTGAAAAGGATTCAGCATGATCAACCATATCCACACAGTGGTCAAACTCATTAAAGTTTTGCGAGAGTTCAAGATGCTGCTCTGTCTAATGTACATCGACTTAAGGTATTTGATTCTGTTGAGATTGAAGCGGTCATCAAAGCCCTAGCCAAACAGGGTATTCAAACTCAGTACATCATGATCCTCCTCAAGTTGTATTATGGATTCACAACCAGGATCTCACCATTCGACAAGGAAGTGATCATTGACGTAAAGAGAGGGGTTCAGCAGGGTGATAACCATTTCACTGAAACTCTTTAGTGCCACCCTCAAGAACATCATGCGATGACTGGAATGGGAAGAAGTAGGAGTGAAAATAGACAGTCAGCAACTATACCATCTCCACTTTGCTGATGACATCGTCCTCATAACACCAAACATTAGCCAAGCGGCACAAATACTGGCCAACATCGACCACGAGTGTGGCAAGGTCAGACTGCAGCTGAATCTCAACAAGACAATGCTCATGAAAAACGAACTAGTCCCTGAAGTTCCATTTGCTCTCAATGGAAGGAACATCTCCAAATGCATCAGCTATGTGTACCTGGGTCGAGAACTCAACATGAGGAATGACTTGGTGCCAAAACTGCGCAGGAGGAAGAGAGCAGCTTGGAACGCCTTCAAGAGCGTCAAAGAAGTGGTTAAGAGGATGAAGAACCTCCGACTCTGGGCACATCTTTTCAATTCCACCGTTCTTTCTGCACTAACATACGCCTCAGAGACCTGGGCCCTATGCAAATAGGATGAGAACGCTATTTGGGTATCCTGAAGAGGAATTGAAAGATCTATGCTAGGAGTACCACATCTCACTCAAGTGAGAGTAGGAATCTGGAGTTCTGACCTCCATTGACGGTTAAGAACCAGGAATACTGTCTCGTTTGCCAAGGCATCAAAAATCAGATGGGTCGGACATGTAATGCAATTCAGAGACAACTGCTGGACTAGAGCTGTTACCAACTGGATTCCACGGGACGTCAAAAGACCGCATGGCCATCCACCAACGAGATAGTCAGACTTCTTCATCAAAACTGTGAATGAATGATTTTAGGCTCTTCCTGTTCCTGGAGCAAACAGATATCATTGGGCTGCATTAGCACGCGACAGGGACAAATGGAGATGTTACTGGCACCCGCTTGAGCAAATCTAAGATCTACGGGATGATAAATGATACAAGTGAATTACTCATGGGACCAGAGGGGATGCTGGTGATAGAACCTCGTTCAGTCATGAGCAAGGCAAGCACCATACCTGCTGTACTATCTTTCTAGGCCCTAGCATATTATTACTTTTGTTTATTTTTTGGGTTACCCCTGGCGATGCTCAGGGGTTACTCCTGGTTCTGCACTCAGAAATTACTCCAGGAAGCGTTTAGGGACCATATGGGATGCCAAGGATAGAAACTGGGTCAGACATGTGCAAGGCGAGTGTATTATTTCTCTGGCCCCAGTCTATTTTTAATTTTTTTGAGATATCCTTATACTGTTTTCTATAGAGGCTGAACTAGTTTATGTTCTCACCAACTGTGAATATCACCTTAATTTAGTAAAAATTTAAGTGGCATCCTTAGTTTTTGGAGGAAATACCAGCTTTTGCAAAATATTTTGGCAGGCATGTAAAGAAAAAAAATTTATGAAAGATTGGTCAATAAGATCATTTTTAAGTTAACTTGGCCTCTCTTAGCAGCAGCAACAGGAGAAATAAGTAGTAGTCAGCTTCCTTTTCTTTCTCTTTCCCATTTTTGGCCACTCTTCTTCTAGTTTCATGTGCAAAAACTCGCACCCTCAACTTTGTTCTAGAAGAGCTGCTTCTTCTGAAAAAACAGAGAGGATGAATTGTCCTTAAGTTTATGTTTGCCTGGATGATCCTCAGGCAATGGGCTGATACACAAGTTTAGTTCTTTGCCTTTGGGTCAGACAGCTTTGAAGAATGACTTACACTTCAGAATTTCCCTGCAGAAAACTGCTGAAGCTACCCTGATTGGGACTTTCATCATCATCATCATAACCCCATTGATTTTTTACTTTCTCGAGTGCTCTCAGCAACGCCCTAGCCCTGAGATTTTTGAAGCCTCTCTTTACTCATCCTTCTCAAAGGTGCCACATTGGAGGCTCTTTCAGGGTCAGGGGAATGAGATCCATCATTGTTACTGGTTTTGGCATATGAATACGCCACGGGGAGCTTGCCAGGCTCTCCCATGCGGGCAGGAAACTCTCGCTAGCTTGCCAGGTTCTCTGAGAGGGAGAACTAGGCTATAAGACGTCGCTTCTGGAAGCATGGTTTTATAGTCTCTGGATGTTGGCCATTGATGGGATTACACGGGCGCCAGGGGCAGTTCCTGAGTGTGACCGCCTAGCTACTGGAAAATGGGGGATCTGGGCAGAAGAGGCCCAGTCCGATCCTATCAGGCTTGAAGATTTCAGCCCCAGGTCCCACATACCTGGGTTCCTCTGCCAGTTCCTTCATGCGTGAGGTTCATCCGAACGTGTGGAGAGGGGCCACGTATGGATTGGGACTTTACTAGAAACCAAACATTTCTTTTTCTTCATTTTCTCTGCAGTGATCCTCTTCTTGTCTTATTAGTTTCTACTGAAACTACTTACTTAATATATTACTTGAACCCAAATCCTATCATAGAATTTCATTCCAAGAAGTTAAAACTAAGATAACCTTGAACCCTGTTTTTCATTTTGCTTCCACATTCCTTATTACATGTATATCCCACATTTGCTTTCATTTTCTTATCACCCATGTTTTCTCATACCAGGGTAATTTTATGTATTGTGCAATGTCAACTTGGAATTCTCACTCTTCTTCCCTTGAAATAAAAACAAGATTTAAGGTCATATCAAACATTAAATTTTGTGTGGGAGGAAAAAACTCACCTGGATATTATTACAGGTTTTAGCTCTTCCTCTGGCTCATACAACACTAAATTTATCTTTGTTCACATATTTTTTTCTGCTTGAAATTTTGAATTGTAGGAGACTAATTTTCTTCATTTCCTTGAAACTACAGTAGTATGTAACAGATACCTAATAAATACTTCTGAAATAAGTGAATAAATCAAAGAATATTATCGTAGTAGAAAATATTCCATATATTTTGCATTTTTTTTATTTTATTCTCAGTTTGATAAGCATGTAACCTGAAATCACTACTATTTTATTGCATTATTTATATTAGTAAAATTTTATTGATTTACCATTGTATTCAAAGACAATATAAGTTTTAGGTGTATAATTTCATTCCTCATTATGTGTTTATACATTACCATATCTACCACTGAAATTCTATTAACATATACTCAATTAAATCTATACATATACCTTCTCCCTCTCACGTTCCCTTTCATGGGAACATGTAACATGGTGGTTACAAAAACATGTAACCACCATGTTTTTCTTTTTTTAAAATTTATTATTTTTTATTTTTAATGAATCACTGTGAGGTACAGTTACAGACTTACAAACTTTTATGATTATTCTTCAGTCATATAATGATCGCATGCCCATCCCTCCACCAGTGCCCATTCTCCACCACCAATGTTCCCAGTATACCTCCCCATCCTTCCCTCTGTGGCAGGCACATTCCCTTTCACTCTCTCTCTCCTTTTGACCACCATGTTTTTCACAGGGCTTAAGAGTTATTTTTGTTGGATTTTGGCAATTGAACAAGTCTGGTTACTTATTTCCAATTTCTATTGAAGCCCCATCTTTTACAATACTGTTAATGATAGAATTCATGCTTGATTCTCTCCACATGTGAAGAAAACAATCCTTTAATTGTCTTTCACTTTTTGACTTGTTTCACTGAACATAATCACTGAACATAATCACCCGAAGTACCATTCATGTTATCACAAAAGTCGCAATATCAAGACCAAAGAGACAGTAGAAAAGGATGCAATTCATGCTAGGCACTGAGTTCTATGCCTCCTATCACATGCCGCTCCCTCAGCACCACCACGTGTGACCCTATTGGACCTTAGCACTACTGGGTTATAGCAGCAACACGTAACTAAGGTGAACATGAGACCTGTGCAACCAGACCAAGTATAGCTGTGAGTTGACCTTGGGTATCCTGAGCTTTACCTGGAAAGTATCATTTGCCAAAGGCACAATTTCATAAATGTTTTAAGAAGTGGAATTGTAGTCCATTGAAGTTTTTTTGTTCAATCATATGGTAATGGTCATTTGCATTGTTTGCTACAACTTGGTTACTGTGAAAAATACTGTTATGAATATGGGGAAGTTGTCTATTAGTGTTTTTATAGTCTTCAGAAAAATATCTAGGATGGTATTGCTAGGGCATATCATATACTTATTTTTTAGATTTTTAAGGAAGCTCTGTGCTGCTTTCCACAGAGACTGTACATTCCCACCAACAGTGTACTGGGTCACTTTACTCCACATCCTCACCACATCCTCATCCTCACCTCACTTATTTTTAATATGTTTGACGTGGACCATTCTTACCAGAATGAGGTGTTATCTCAGTATTACCAGGTATTTTTTTATTTTCATCTCCCTAAAAAGACATTCAGAAATTTTTCATATGTCTAAATTTTATGGATAACATATATGTGTATCATTTTGAGATAAATGTCTGTTCATGTCTTCCCATTTCTTGATTGGTTATGTGAGGGTATGTTTTGAGTTGTGTGAGTTCTTTATAATTTTAGACATTAACCTTTTTTAAAATTTATTTATTTCGTTGAATCCCCATGTGGAAAGTTACAAAGCTTTCAGGCTTAAGTCTAAGTTATACAATGCTCGAACACCCATCCCTTCACCAGTACACATATTCCACGACCAAAAACCACAGTAAACCTCCACCCCACACCCCAACACCCCCAGCCCCCCACCCCACCTGTGTAGCTGATAAATTTTACTTTACTTTCTCTTTACTTTGATTACATTCAATATTTCAACAAAAAACTCACTATTATTGTTTGGAGTTTCCCCACCCCCCCTCAAAGTCGGACCCGCTGGAAAAGAAGCATTTGATAATTTGTTTTCCATTGCTGAGAATGAAGATATATGAGGTTGAGCAGCCGCACTAGCGGCCGCACAGTTTTGGATTTCTGTATTTTAGTATTTTAGTAACTAAGTCCAGAGAAATTTCTGCCAGATGTTGCATCATTGCAAGCTCGTATCTCTCTACTACTTTATATTCCACATATGAGTGCAATCTTTCTATGTCTGTCTCTTTCTTTCTGACTCATTTCAATCAACATGATACTTTCCATGTTGATCCACTTATATGCAAATTTCATGAATTCATCTTTTCTAACAGCTGCATAGTATTCTACTGTGTAGATGTACCAAAGTTTCTTTAACCAGTCATCTGTTTTGGGGCACTCCGTTTTTTCCAGATTGTGGCTATTGTAAACAGTGCTGCAATGAACATAGAAATGCAGATGTCATTTCTACTATACCTTTTTGCCTCTCTGGGATATATTCCCGAAGTGGTATTGCTAGGTCAAATGGGAGCTCAATTTCTAATTTTTTGAGAATCGTCCATATATTTTTCCAAAAGGGCTGAACAAGTCGGCATTCCCACCAGCAGTGAAGGAGACTCCCTTTCTCCCCACATCCACGCCAACAGCGTTTGCTTTTGTTTTTTGATGTGAGATGATATCTCATTGTTGTTTTGATCTGCATCTCCCTGGTGATTAGTGATGTAGAGCATTTTCTCATGTTCCTCTCAGCCATTCGGATTTCTTCTTTGGGGAAGTTTCTGTTCATTTCATCACCCCATTTTTTGGTCGGGTCGGCAGTTTTCTTCTTGTGGAGTTCAACCAGTGCCTTGTATATCTTTGATATCAACCCCTTATGGATGGGTATTGGGTAAATATCCTTTCCCATTCTGTAGGCTGTCTTTGTACTTTGGTCACTGTATCTTTTGAGGTGAAGAAGCTTCTTAGACATTAACCTTTTGTTGGACTTGACTTATGTTGTTCAAATATTTTCTTTCATTCAGTTGGTTGCATATTTGTTTATACGGTGATTTCTTTTTTGACACAAAATTTTTTTCCACTCTGTAGTTCCATTTGTTTATTTTAGCTTTGTTTCCATGGGAGTCAGAGTTGAGTTCCCAAAGACATTTTCTGTAATTTTTGTGTAGGGGTATATTGCCAATGTTTTCTTCTGTGTATTTTATAGTTTCATATATATTAAATTCCAGCTCATTTTATCAATCACTTCATTTAAAGACATTGTTTCCTTATTAACTTATTGCTTGGGTGATGTGGCCATTGTTTTAATATGTTGATATCTCCTAATGTTACTGTTTTGCTCTCAATGTCTCCCTTTAGGTTTGTTAATTTTTTTTTGTATATTTGGTTCATGTGTTAGATGGATTTCACACACACACATAAACATATCTCAGAGTTATATATTCTTGTTGGATTTTCCTCTTAGTTGTATACTAGCTGTATTTTTCTCTTGTTGCCTTTTTTTTTGGACTGAAAGTCTTATTTATCAGATGTGATAATATCAGGTTTTGTACTTTTTCCCCTTGTTTTCTGCTTATCTCTAAAGCAGATGTGCTTTAAAAAGTTAGATTTTGGCCAGAAATATATTTTTGAATATTGGAGCTTATGTTTTGTATGTGAAAAAGCTTGAGTTCATTCCCTATCCTTGAACTGATAGGTGTGTTGCTCCCCTCCCCCCCAGAAAAGCCCAGTGTTACTCCACTGTATTGTAATTAGAATCTTTATCTTCTGCTTTATGTTTATTTAATTGGAAAGTATTAATTTTTGTAACTTCTACCAGTTTCACCATTCTAAGCATTGTGAGATATATTTAAATTTTCCCTATGCCTCACCTTTATCCTTTGAGATTCATCAATGCTGAAGTTAATTTTTGTTTGGGTAAACTAACTTTCTGTGTCACCTTTTATATAGCAAGAATTGATTTTGATATTTCTCTTCTATTTCACTGGTTATGTTCTCAAATATTTCTGATATAATAATATTTTATTTCTACACATTAGATAAGTGTTTTGCCTCACTGAATCTCTTTTAAACAGTTGTTTAAAAATTGTTCACCATTAAACAATGCCTTTAGTACTTAATAAAAGGAAACAACAAAGCAGATGTGGGATTTGTATTCAAAATATGTAGATTGGCCTTACTTTTTAATCCATTCAGCTACTCTGTGCCATTTAAATTTTAGGTGATTATTGATGTGTGGAACTTAATTAGTGACATTCTATATTTTGTTTTCTGGTTATTATTATATTTGTTTAAACTCCCCCCTTGTGTTTCTAGTTGTCTTTTTACTTAGATCATTTTTCATGGTGATTTTCTTGAATTAATCACTTATTCTCCTTTCCTTGTTCCAAGCCATTCTTTTATATTTAATGTATGAATATTATATTACATTTTCTGTAAGTAAAATAATGTCTTTTTCCAAGTAGTATCAAAGCACCATCACATAACTATACAAATTCTGTCCTTTTATTTCTCCTTTCAGTTTTTCGCTGTTTCTATTTTCAATGTGTCTCTTATTTATGTTTCTGATTCTATATAACTATTACCTTGCTTAAGGTTTTGCATCTCCTTTATAACTTTTTTTATTCATTGAGGTACTGTAATTTACAACACAGTTAATGATTCTTTCACGCGTGCATAATTCCAGTACCACACCCATCACCTGTGCACCCACCTCCTCTTGCAAAGTCCTCAATGCACCTGTCTTACAAGTCCCCTAAAAATAACATTTTCTGTGTGTATATATCCTTTGAAACTAATGTTATTTTAAACATTAGAATTATTTGTTACTATGTTTCCCACAATAAAAACTTGGTGCTGTTGAACTTAATTTTGTCTGAGAAAGTTTCTTAGTTTATTAGGAATTTTAAGTACCAGGGATTGAACCTAGTGCCTCATGTATGCAGACATGTGCTGTTCCACTGAGTTATACCTCCCAACAACAATATTTGAATTCTGATTTTTTAGAGTCGAATATTATTGCCTGATAGTGTTTATCTTTTGGAACTGTGAATATTCTATTTTATTCTCTCCTAGCCTATAGAGTTTCTGTTGAGAAATCTGAGTACAGAATTGTTGAGGTAAATTTGTTCATTTAGAGTCTAATATATTTTTCTTTATTAGTGACTTTTGAGGACTGGAGCAATAGCACAGTGGGTAGGGTGTTTGCCTTGCATCGGCTGACCCGGGTTCGATTCCTCTGTCCCTCTCAGAGAGCCTGGCAAGCTACTGAGATTATCCCGCCCAGACGGCAGAGCCTGGCAAGCTATCCATGGCATATTCGATATGCCAAAAACAGTAACAACAAGTCTCACAATGGAGATGTTACTGGTGCCCGCTCGAGCAAATCGATGAACAATGGGACGACAGTGCTTTTATTTTGCTGATTCTTTTCTCTGCAAGTTGAAGTCTACTTAATATACTTTCTATATTTTTCTTCAGTTCTTTCATTGTATTCCTAGTATCTAACATCTGTTTGGGTATTTTATAGCCATAGTCTCTTTGAAGAGCTTCTGCTACTCCTGAATATATTTTCTAGATCCTGAACCTGCCTTCCTTTAGTTAATCAAGATTCTTGACCTTCATTGAGTTTCTTCACGATTGCTCTTCCACATTCATTTTGTATTCGTTTTTATCTATCTATAATAAAACATGAACTTGCTCAGAAACTCTCAGAATAAAGATCAATAAAATTATCCAAGTTTAAATCTCAAACACTTTCATTAAGACTTTGACTTCTAGGGAGCCAGAGTGATAGTACAGCGGATAGGGTCTTTGCCTTGCATGCGGCCGACCCGGTTTCAATCCCCAGCATCCCATATGGTCCCCCAAGCACCAGAAGTAATTCCTCAGCACAGAGCCAGGAGTAACCCCTGAGCATCACTAGAAGTGACTCAAAAAGCAAAAAAAAAAAAAAACCAAAAACCAAAAGACTTTGACTTCTATGTTAGTGGTCAGGAAGGATAAAGAAATGGAGAAAAAAAAAGTTGTATTCTACTTATTTAAAACACATTTTCAAGTGTTCCACTTGCAGACTAATTTTCTCTCTTTTTCTCTCTTTTTTTTAAATGTAAAGTGATGGAAAGATATTACTAGGAGAGATAGTACAACAGGTAGGGTACCTGCCTTGCTGACCTGGTTCGATCCCCCACACTCCATATAATCCCCTGAGCCCCATCAATAGTGATTCCTGATCACCACTGGGCACGCCCTCCAAATAAAATTAAAATAAAATTGACAGTATTTTTGGAGAAGTTTTGACTCACAGCAAAATTAGTGCCTAAAGTACAGAAATTACCCTATAAATCCTATCTTCATAATGCATAGCCTTTTCCATTATAAATAACCCACATGAATGTGGTAAAATTGTTGACTATTATTGCCTGTAGTCTATAGTTTTGATAGAATTCACTCAAATGAGGTTAAATTTTCTATGGAAAAATATAGTTAAATTTACTGTAAGAATCTGTTAGCATCATTCTATGATTTTGATAGTCTATAAATATAGTTAAACCTTTTAAATATTATTTTGTTCTTAGTCTACAAAGATTAATTTTCAGGAGACTGAATAGCCCTTCTTTCTGCAGGCCACAGAGTAGTATTCCATGTAGTCTACATTGGAGGCAGGTTTGAAATGCCTGAGTTACAAGCCCTGAATCATTTTTCCTCAGATTTCAGTCAAATTTTCCAAATGATGCCTTGGGCAGATTTCTAACTCTAGGTTAGATAATCATATATGACAAATAGTAAGCTTTGAAGAATAAGCTATTTACTTTCTAGAAATTTTGATCTTACTTTGAACAATGTCTCCAATATATTTGCCAAATATAGAATTTGTTTTCTTCTATTATCAAGAGTAAAAAACATAAACTAGAAAAATTATGCTTTCTTTCCCTACTTTCCCCATTTACAGCATTGACACTGATGTGTTTGTTCAGAAAAGACACAGACTTTAGATTCGAACGTGGTACGGCTGGCACAAAACACTTTCTCATAATTGTGACAATTGTCCACAAGGTTCAGGCTATGGTCCCACAGCTACAGCTTACACACAGCAATTCCTGCATAGAGTACGCTCACACTGTCCATACTCTGACTTCTGGATCATTGCTGGAAGTTACTTGAAAAAAGCCTGTACATACTGGACCTGAGCTAGACAGACTATACATGGAAGCCTGAGTTGGTCCTTTGCTGGTTGGTCAACCATCAGTCTGACCGGTGTATTTGTCCAATGGATCCCCAAGGGCCTGAACTTTTAAGTGTGGAAGGTCAAAAATTTCTTCCCATATTATATGCTTGGACCACATGAGAAATGTTAGTGGATTTTGTTGAAGGTATTCTGTAGTAGTGCTAGGTACACACCCCATGACTCAGCTCCCTTGGGTCCACCTGGACCTTGAATGCAGTGGAGCAGCATCTGGGAAGAGGCATTGGCATATCTTCAGTCAGAACAATTAGTATGTTATTAAGGCAAGATTTATAGCAATATTCATATTAATGTTTTATTCATAAAATGTTACTGCACTGCACCCACAACCAAAGGACATTGTTACTCTAACCTCTCCCTTTTCCTCCTGGATTTCCCAATCCCTCTTGGAAGACTCACTTTGTAGGTAGAATCTCAAGGATTGTTTTAATTGGTTATTGTCCATTCTCTTGCTTTGTTTCTTAACACTGCGCATACGAGAGAGCACCTGGTATTTGTCTTACTTCTGGTTCACATCCCTTAATATGATATCTTCCAATTCTATGCAAGTAGTATAAAAAAAAGACTTCAACTTTTCTTTTAACTGAGCAGCATCCCATTCAAAACAACTTCTAAAATCAAATTTTTTTTTCATTTTTTTATTATTTATTTATTTAAAAAATTTTTATTAGTGAATCACCATGAGGTACAAGTTACAAGCTTGTGAACTTTTGTGTTTGCATTTCAGTCATACAGTGATCGTTTACCCATCTCTCGACCAGTGCCCATTCTTCTCCACCAATGTTACCAGCATCCTTCCCACCACCCCACCCCATCCCCCACCACCCCACCCACTTCTGCGGCAGGGCATTCCCTTTTGTTCTCTCTCATTTTGGGTGTTGTAGTTTGCAATAGAGGTATTGAGTGGCCTTTATGTTCGGTCTATGCACAATGGAATACTATGTAGCTGTTACAAATGATGAAGTCATGAAATTTGCTTATAAGTGGATCAACATGGAAAGTATCATGTTAAGTGAAATGAGTCAGAAAGAGAGAGACAGACTTAGAAAGATCGCACTCATTTGTGGAATATAAAATAACAGAGTGGGCCACTAACACCCAAGAGTAGTAGAGATAAGGACCCGGAGGCCTGCCCCACAGCTTGGAAATTGGCCTCACATGCTGGGGGAAAAGGCAGCTGAGATAGAGAAGGGAACATCAAGTAGAGGATGTTGGGAGGACCCATTCGGGTTGAAACATGTGTGCCCAAAAATGTTTTTATTATTAAAAAAATCACATAAATAGCAGCTAACTTATAAATATGTTCTGTTCTTTTATTTCAAAACAGTATTATTTGGGCTTAAATTTTGTTCTATCTGAAAGTGAATTTTTAAAATAATGAGATAAATTTGTGGCATTACTCACATTATGTGCATTACTCCATCATTGGCCGGCGCACCCGCTCCCCTCACCACAGGCCCAGTTCAGGAGAGGCAGCTGCACGCTCTCCTGGCTCTCTTTGACCTCTTCTGACACGTGCTGTTTTACTTAAAATAACCTCTGGAGGCTCCAGCGGGAAAGCTGAGATCAACCTTGCCCTCGGCCAGCTCCTTTTCAGCAATTAATCTCTTGGATGAGGTGACTTTGGTAGGCGAGGATGTCGGCTCCAATGAAGAGGTGACGCTGCCGCTTTCCACATGCTCTGGCCGAGCCTCAAACATGAGTGAACATATTCCTGGACCACACAGCCGTGAAGACACATCATCATAGAAGGTATATATATATATATATATATATCCCTCCATGGGATATATATCCCTCTATATATGGGATATATATATATCCCTCTCTCTATATATGTATACACACACACACATACACACACACATACATATGCCTCTTGGAGAGCCTGGCAAGCTACTGAGAGTATCCCGCCCACATGGCAGAACCTGGTAAGCTCCCTGTGGCATATTCAGTATGCCAAAAACAGTAACAATAACAGGTCTCATTCCCCTGACCCTGAAAGAGCCTCCAATCGTTGGGAAAGATGAGTAAGGAGAGGATGCTGAAATCTCAGGGCTGGAATGAATGGAGATGTTACTGGTGCCTGCTCCAGTAAATCGATGAACAATGGGATGACAGTGATACAGTGATACTCCATCATTGTATTAAAAGAGTGTTAAAAACTTAGAAATAGTACTTACTCTCTTGGACCCTCAGGGTCGTTGGGAGCATTAGAGAGGATACCTTGGAAACGTAAGTGCTCTACAAATGCAGGTAATTACTGTAGGTGGTTACTCTGGCTAACAGGAGCCCCATTTCAGAATAAGCACAATTTTACGTAGACAGTCACTACAGATTAGGCATTCATGCAGCCACCACTGGACCTGACAGCAAACAGAATATAGAAGGAGGGCCTGTCATGAGTATATTGAACCAGATAAATTATTAATTGGCAGGAAGATATGAAATGTTTGATTTTGAATTACTGATGGGGAGCTCTCAAAGATCTTAAGGAAAAAGGCCACTTTACCTATCAGGATAGGAAGTGAGTGTTTGGAAAAGAAAGAAACATGTCCAAACGCCAAGAATTCAGGAAGACCCATAGGAAATCAGGAAGAGGGGCTAAATTGCATTTTAATGTATATTTAACCACTCAGTAGTCACTGTACACAAATTTCAAAAATAAATGAGATAAAATATTTGCTTGTGAGAAACAGGGTAAAAATTTAGTGACTTAGCTAACATCAGAGAAGTAAAAATTGCCCTCTAACACTTGTGTTATATAGCATTATATGTTTGAAACCATGTCTTAGAAGGTTATGGAAAAATAATCTTGAGGTATACCACTAAAAACTTTGGAAAGTATCAGCCAGAAAATTATTTTTAAAAAAGTACAAGAGGCTAATAAAAGACTGGCATACAGCAACCTGTGCTGACATTTGCACCTATGATAGCAGCTAAAGAATCTTTTGCATCCCTAAACATGAGTTTGTGTTCTCTTTCAAAATTGGCACTATAGATATTTTCCACCAAAATTTAGTATTTTATGAGAGAAATGTCTTTGCAGCTTCTGTGCTTGCATTGGCAAGTATCGTAGTTTTCACTCATAAACATTAGATTAATTTCTGAAGGCATTAAATAACTGAAACAAAGGGAATTTACATCTCTGGCATCTTTGGGACCTTTCCCCTTTAGTTTTTTTTTAATTTATTCTTTTATTGACTCACCATGTGGAAAGTTACAAAGCTTTCAGGGTTGAGTCTCAGTTATGCAATGCTTGAACACCTATCCCTTCACCAGTGCACATATTCCACCACCAAGAATCGAGTATACCAAGTATACCTCCCCCCAGCCCCCCAACCCCAGCCCCCCACCCCGCCTGTGTAACTGATAAATTTCACTTTAATTTCACATTATTTTGATTACATTCAATATTTCAACAAAAATCCTCACTATTACTGTTTGGAGTTTCTCCCCCCTAAAGTCGGACCTGCTGGAAAAGAAGCATTTGATAATTTGTTTTCCATTGCTGAGAATAAAGAGATGTGAGGTTGAGCAGCCGCACTAGCGGCCGCACAGTTTTGGATTTCTGTATTTTAGTAACTAAGTCCAGAGAAATATCTGTCAGAAATTACATCATTGCAAGCTTGTACCTCTCAGCAACTTTATGTTCCACATATGAGTGCAATCTTTCTATGTCCGTCTCTTTCTTTCTGACTCATTTCAATCAACATGATACTTTCCATGTTGATCCAGTTATATGCCAATTTCATGACTTCATGTTTTCTGACAGCTACATAGTATTCCATTGTGTAGATGTACCAGAGTTTCTTTAACCAGTCATCTATTTTTGGGCACTCTGGTTTTTTCCAGATTGTGGCTATTGTAAACAGTGCGGCAATGAACATAGAAATGCAAATGTCATCTCTACTATACATTTTTGCTTCTCTGGGATATATTCCCAGGAGTGGTATTGCTGGGTCAAATGGAAGCTCAATTTCTAATTTTTTGAGAATCTTCCATATAGTTTTCCAAAAGGGCTGAACAAGTCGGCATTCCCACCAGCAGTGAAGGAGACTCCCTTTCTCCCCACATCCACGCCAACAGCGGTTACTTTTGTTTTTTTGGGATGTGGGCCAGTCTCTGTGGTGTGAAATGATATCTCATTGTTGTTTTTATCTGCATCTCCCTGATGATTAGTGATGTTGAATATTTTCTCATGTGCCTCTCAATCATTTGTATTTTTTCTTTTGGAAAGTTTCTGTTCATTTCATCACCCCATTTTTTTTATCGGGTCAGCAGTTTTCTTCTTGTGGAGTTCAACCAGTACCTTGTATATCCTTGATATCATCCCTTTATTGGATGGGTACTGCATAAATATCCTTTCCCATTCTGTAGGCTGTCTTTGTATTTTGGTCACTGTTTCTTTTGAGGTGCAGAAGCTTCTTAGTTTGAAATAGTCCCATTTATTTATCTCTGTTTTCACTTGCTTGGCCAGTGGTGTGTCAGCTTTGAAGATAACGTTGGCTTCAGTGTCGTGGAGGGTTTTGCCGACCTTGTCTTCAATGTACCTTAGGGATTCTGGTCTGATGTTGAGGTCTTTAATTCATTTTGATCTGTCTTTTGTACACGGTGGTAGGTGGAGGTCTAAGCCCATTTTTTTTTGCATGTAGCTGTCCAGTTTTGCCAGCACAATTTGCTAAACATGCTTTCCTTGCTCCACTTCACATTTCTTGCTCCTTTAGCAAAGATTAGATGATCATATATTAGGGGGTGTGTGTCAGAGTATTTAACCCTGTTTCATTGGTCTGCAGCTCTGTCTTTGTTCCAGTACTATGCCGTTTACCACAAGCCTAAGACAAGCATCATCCTCAATGGGGAAAAACTAAGAGTCTTCCCTCTAAGAACAGGGACGAGACAATGATGCCCACTCTCTCCACTACTGTTCACTATAGTACTGAAGTACTTGCAATAGTGATTAGGCAAGAAAAAGATATTAAGGGCATTCAGGTAGGAAAGGAAGAAATCAAGCTCTCACTATTCGCAGATGATATGATACTATACTTAGAGAATCCTAAAACCTTTACCAAGAAACTCCTAGGAACAATAGACTCATATATTAAAGTTGCAGACTATAAAATCAATACTCAAAAGTCCATGGATTTCCTATATGCAAATAATGAGAGAGAAGAAAGCGACATGATAAAAGCAATCTGTTCACAATTGAGCCTCAAAAAATCAAGTACCTCGGAATCAGCTTAACTTAGGAGGGACTTGTATAATGAAAACTACAAAACGCTACTTCAGGTAATAAAAGAGGACATGAGGAAATGGAAAGACATTCCCTGCTCATGGATTGGAAGAATTAATATTGTCAAAATGGCTATACTCCCCAAAGCATTGTACAAATTCAATGCTATCCCTATAGGGATACCCTTGACATTCTTCAAAGAAATGAAGCAAGCACTCCTGAAATTCATATGGAACAATAAGCCCCCACGAATTAACCTCTCCAACTTCAAACTCCCCTTTAGTTTTTATGCATTTCTAAGTCTTCCCATTGGCGTGAAATAACTTGTCCTCACTCCCTAAAACTGTTACATACTGGAAAATATATATAACCATGAGTTCCATGAAGGGTGGTTATGTAGTTTGTGGATATTTTTACCTAATATAATTTGAAGGGTTTGCATTTAAGAAGAATGTGAAAATTTATATAAAATTAGGTAAAGATTTGGTTCTTAGAAAAAATGCACTGCTCTAAGTAACTTGGGAAGTAAGGAATCTATAGACAAAAGGAAGAAGAGCCTGTATAAAAGCACAATGTTGCACGTTATAGAATTGTTTCTCATTATAGAAAAAGTTCTTTAATCATTATAATTGTATTCTGGAATTGAAAAACTGCACAAATGAAAGGTCAGTATCGGAAATCAAATTTCTCATTGTTGGACTGGAAGAACACAGGTAAGCAAGTATGATTCATGTAGTAATGGAAAAGTAAATATTAATTTGGGCTCACATGTCATATACCTTAAAATATAAACATATGATCAATATAAGATATTTTAAGAATATATATCGGTATATATACAGATATATATACTCTTTCAATGGGAGGTTGTATATATAAAAAAACAAATATCAAAATCTACACTTAGAACAGATACCATCATTATTCAGTAAAAGGATTAGGACTCCCTGGACTAACGGCTGATTCTAAAACTGAGGCAGAAAATATATAAGTTGAACTTGGAGTATCTTGTGGTAACAAGACAGTAAGAAGATGCATAAGGCAAAAGCAAATGTGCATAGATAAGTCTGGCAAAATATCATAGGTTCATAGGTACAATTCAAAGAGCTGGTATTCTGAGCAGTGAAAGTAAATAAGATAGTATCAAGCTATAGCCCAAGGCATAAAATAAATATCACCGAGTCATGTTAACATAAATACATTGTTGGAGAAATAAACAAGTGGAAGATATTAGACTGTAGGATAACATTGGCTTTGTCCTTTCACCTTGCTGCAGGGAACTTAGTTTTCCATAAAGCAATGTCCTTTCTGTATGGACACAGGAAGACAGTTAATATTATGCTTTGTAACTTGAGAGCTGATTGACTCCAATAATATTTACTCCTGGGCTTCTACTTTCTCAACTCAGTTGCCCTTAGTTCCTAGCACCCCAAAAGCATGGTCCCTACGAGGGACAGAATAGACCCAGGGCAAGCTGTGAGCTACCCTGGCACCAAAGCGACACAATACTCAACTATAAGTTGAGAGCATGGTCATAGACAAGTGCTGTCATGATCCAAAAGTAAAAGTAATGACAAGACTAGGACCCTGCTGGGGTTAGGAAGACTAACCTGACCTGAGGACTGTAGTCTAGAAAATATAGTGAGATGTCCACAGGAAGAACCAAACTTTAAGTTTATATCTCTTACTGTGCTCATACATAATGATGTTGCTAGAAATATTTGAAGTAATTTTACTACAGCTGTTTAAGTGGATTACTATCTGAGGAAAGAATAAAGTGACATACCCTTGTTTGGATTCCACCCTTGAGCAGATTTCCTAGTAATCTGCAGTGATCTCCTTAGATGAGATTTTGTTAATATCCTGGAGAAGTGGTCTTACCTCTTGTTGATTTGTTAATGTTCAACCCACCTTTGCTTCACCAGCCTATGTGATTGCTATATAAACTAAGACTGTAACAGAAGACACAGAAGCAGAAGAGAAGACACAGAAGCAGGAGAGAAGACACAGAAGCAAGAAAGAAGACACAGAAGCAGGAGAGAGTGATTGGAAGAAGAGAGATTGGAAGAGACCAGAGGAGAAACTACAGAGATAGAGGTCGGAAGAGACCAGAGGAGAGTCTACAGAGACAGAGTCAGAGATATAGAGACAGACAGAAGAGAGCACAGCGGCACACACAGAAGCAGAGCACAAAGAGGAGCCATCCTGATCCAGTCCATACACAGTGGCTCGAGAGCACCGAACACAATCAGCGAGAGAAAGAGAGTGCTGCCCAGAGAGCCCGAGAACAACACAACACACACATCACCCCCTACCACATGTATGTTTGTATTTTTTACAGTAGACAGTTCTATATAAAAATTCAAATAATGTACGTTGGTACTCTGCCCTCAGCGATGTCACCATGACACTCCATTCATAGGTATAAGTTGTACAGTGGCTTCCTTCTTAAAAAGAAAGTATGAAAATTGGGGAAATAAGGTAAGAGTATGGTGAAGAAGCCTGACAGATACTTCCTCTGTTAGGAGATCATTGTTTATCATCAGTGATAAATCACTGATGATGATAAATATTGATAGTATGAATGCTTAATATGATGAGACTTTCACCTTTTGGGGGGTAGTCTTTCACCCATTAACTTAAAACCACTGTCTAATCATAAGAAAAATATCAGAAAAATCCTAATTGAGGAATATTTTGTCTTACTCCAAACTGTCAATGCCCTCAAAGAGAAATTGTCACACCAAAGAGCCAAGAGTATATACAATGGAACAAGGAAAGTCTCTTCAGTAAATGATGTTGAAAATTCTGGATAACCACAAGCAAAAGAAGGAAACTAGACTATTAACACCATGCAATTAATTAAAATAGATTAAACACTTGGATGTAAGAAATAAAATTTTAAAATATGTCTAAGAACACAAAGGTAATACACTTTTTGTGTTTGTTTGGGAGCCATGTCTGATAGTGTTCAGGGCTAGTTCTTGGTTCTGTGCTCAGGGATCACTCCTGGTGGGACACAGGGGACAATATGCAGTGCCAGGGATATAGTCCGGGTGATCCTCGTGCAAACCTCTATCCACTGTTCTATTTCTCTGGCCCAGTATAGTACTTGACATTAAGATTTAGAGATCTATATGGGAACTTGGTGGGGATCGAAGAAATATCCTAAGAGATATGTTCAGAAAATCGGTGTTTAAAGAGATACCGGTGGAAGTTTCTTCGCTTTCTGTGGCCCAAGTTTAGAAATCACATTGCATCACTCCAACCATGCTCTACTGATTGAAGAATTCATTAGTATACGGAGACTTAAGTAGAACCCCCAGCTCTGGATGGGAAGGTGATAAAACACACACACACACCCCAGAGTCATGCTTTTAAATCACTGCCCTTACCTGCCTAATGTTGCTTTGTCCAGCATTCAGAATGTTACTATTTAGGACATATTCCTTAGAGAAAACATTGTTACCTTGGACATCAATATTTTATCAGTGCATCACAGATTCGCTAAGAAGGTTTTTAACCTGAAAGCCAGAATAGAGCAGATCACAATAGATTGGAGCTTACTGAAAGGGTTTTTGAAAGGTGAGGAGCTTTTAAAATTTGACTGTGGTCATCCGAAGCTTGTTGGCTAGATTCCAGAGTGTGAAAAAGTCAACCAGGAAGGGCTAGGTAGTGCTGGGGATCAAACTGGGGTCCTGTACAGAAAGCATGGATGGCAGACCCCTGTACTATCTCTTTAGCCCCCTCTGTAATTTTTATAGTTCTAATTTTTTTTCATTTAATTAAATTTTTTTTTTTTGATTTTTGGGTCACACCCGGCAGTACACAGAGGTTACTCCTGGCTTTGCACTCAGGAATTACTCCTGGCTGTGCTCAGGGGCCCATATGAGATGCTGGGAATCAAACCTGGCTTGGCTACCTACAAGGCAAACGCCCTATCTGCTGTACTATCGATCCAGTCCCATTTAATTAAAATTTTAATTTAAGGAATTACCATGAGATACATAGTTACAAAGTTGTTCCTAGCTTGGTTTCAGTCATACAAGGTTCCAACATCCATCCTTTTACCAGTGTACACCAATGCCCCAGTTTCCATCACTTCCCGACCCTAACAACCTGCCTCTATGGCAGACACTTTTCTCTCTCTCTCTTTGCTTTTTCCCTTAAGGCACTGTTGTTTGCAGTACTGTTATCAAAAGGGTATTATGCATATTACTTTATCTCCTTTCACCACTCTTCCAGAGTGATCATTTGCAAGTATCATTGTTATAGTGGTTCCTTCTCTGTCCAAACTACACTCTTAATCCCCTTTTGGCAAGCTTCCCACCAGGGTACAGTCCTCCTGGCTCTTGTTTGTACTGTCTTTGGATATTATTCTCATACTGTGTGTTTTATATCTCTTAAATAAGTGTGATCATTTATAGTTTTGATTTTAATACAAACATATATGCACAGCATAAAATTTACTTTTTTATAAATGTGTTTTAGTCATATTTTATTACAGATATATAGATGTTAGAACTGATTTAAAGTATCTATTGAATCATGTAATTAATTATTTAATTTATTTTTAGCCAAATCTACTAGTACTCAAGACTTATTACTGGCTCTGCATTCATGGATCACTCCTGACAGGACTCAGGGAACATGTGGAATGCCAGGGACTGAACCCAGGTTGACCATGTGCAAGGCAAGCTCCTTACCCATCATCCTATCTCCCCTTGAATCATTTTGTAGTGTTGCCATTTTTTCATTTTTAAATATTTAGGCTGTTTTATCTTGTATTTTGTCTCATCAGGATGGAGTGATAGCATAGTGAATAGACGTTTGCCTTGCATGTGGCTGACCAGAGTTCAATTCCTCCACCCGTCTCAAAGAACCCGGCAAGCTACCGAGATAACTCGCCCACACAGCAGAGCCTGGCAAGCTACCCGTGGCGTATTCGATATGCCAAAAACAGTAACAACAAGTCTCACAATGGAGACGTTACTGGTGCCCGCTCGAGCAAATCAATGAACAATGGGACGACAGTGCAGTGCTTTGTCTCATCAAGAATTTATACTAGAAATAGACATTGTTTAGTAGGTAGGACTCCCAGGCAGTGCTCAAGTGATTTGGAGGCCACTCCTGTTGTTAACTGGCCTTCCACATTGGGAATGATGGCTCAATCCTCAGGCCTAGAAGTGCTGGAAGCTACCAGGGTTACATCTTGCAGTGTTGATTGAGCCAGGATATTTCAGGGATTGAACTCAAGGCTTAGCACCATGCAAAACATATATCCAACTCCTTGCCTACTTCCATTGGTCCTAGGAGAAGTTTTTGGCCTTGACTTTTATCTTTTGTTTGTTTGAGCATATGTTATCTTAAGTCACATTCTACAATTTTCTATAATCATCTTTAGCTCCTTGACCCACCATAAATGTTTGTTTACTTAGAATCAGATGATATGACCTATCTCTCTTTTCAACTGAGTAGATATGCACAGCAATTCATTGTGACATACTGCATTTAAGCGACCCTTGTGAGTGGCACAGAATGAATGGTTTGTGACTCTAGACTTAAGTCAGGGCTGCCTCATTCTAAATGCTAGAAGAGCTTTTATCTTTCCCGTTTCTTTATATATTGATATAACTAGAAATTTTCATATTTCTTCCTTCTCTTTTCTCACTAAAGTTCTATTTCTATTTCAGAATTAATTCAGGATCCTATCCTGAGTCATCTTGAGTCACTCCTGAGTGTGAGTATCCCACATGGAAGACCACTAATTCTTGGTTTTTACACTCTATTTTCTCAGGTCAAGTTTCTGCTTTCTAGCAGTTTCTAAGGACAGAAAGAGTTCTTTCCACAGGATAAGTAGAAACTGGTCATTAAACATCACTTTTCTTTTTTAAAAAAAGATGTTTTTAAACAATGGTAGTCAGATCATTACTGTGTACAGATACCTAATATCACTTACAATGTAGCATATAATGCTACAAGTTAGGATCTGCTAATATATAGCCAAACTAATTAATAACACCATTGATAACCTATGTTTTCAAGTTCACATGAGCTTATAAAAATATTTATATAATGACCAAAATAAATATGTCTGAGCTATGCAAAACTGGGTTGATACTTGGAAATCAATTAATGCAAACAAGTGCATCAACAGTAAAGAAGTAAAATCATATTATGTGAATTAAGTATTTGGCAAAAATCCAATGCTCACTCATGAAAAAACTACTTGGCAAACAAGGGCAGAGGAAGATACCTTATAGCTGACATCATATTTAATAGTGAGAAATTGAATCCTTACCTTCTGAGATACAAATTAAATAGGAATATCTGAAATGTCTTGTTCTACCATTTCTATTCAACATCATGGTAGAATTGCCATCTCTCTGTGTGTATGTCTGTCTGTCTCTATTTTTGTCTCTGTCAGCCTCTCCTCCTTTTTCTATGTATCTAGCCAAACAGAAAGACATAGAGATACATAGAAAGAGTAAGGAAGGAAGGGAGGAAGAGAGGGAGGGAAGAAGGCAGCAAATATGTTAACTTGGAAAGAAAAACTAGAACTGTCCTTATTAATAAATGACTTTTCTATGTAAAATATTCACCCTCCAACAAAAATTATAGGACAAATTTGAGAATATACCAAGGTCAAAGTACACAAGGTTAATATCTAAAAGTTAATTCACTTCCTGTATAGCAGCAAGGAAAAATTAGAATTGGAACTAAAATAATAATACTGATTATAATAACACCAAAATGAAGACTTAGTTATAATTATATATATTCATACTATAATCAAATGATTTATTCAATAAATGAAACAGATGGGACAAATAGATAATATGTTTAGAGGAATTTTAAATAATTTGTATAAATGCTCTGTCCTCAGAAAAGTAGAAAATTACTCCTCAGTTGTGTCATCAAAACCATTATTATCAAGTGATAAGTCACTTTGGTGATATGTACCTTTGAAATCTTGTGATCAGAGTGGCATTTTGTAGTCTTCTCAAAGTACTATAGTCCTGGACCAATCATGAAACACATCACATTCCAATTTGGAGACATTTTACAAGGTACCTGATCTAATACTTCTGTAAATTATGAAGACTATCAGAAAAAAATTGAGGATCAGGGATGCTGGCTCGTTTGCAAAGGCATCAAAAATCAGATGAGCCTGACACATAATGTGATTTGGAGACGACCACTGGACTAGAGCCATTACTGACTGGATTCTGCAGGACATCAAAAGAATGCCTGGCCACCCATCTACGAGATGGTCAGACTTCTTTGTCAAGACCCTGAACGATCAGTTTGATGCTCTTTGTGTTCCTGGAGTGAGCAGATGCCATTGGGCTACACTAGCACATGACAGGGACGAATGGAGATGTTGCTGGCGCCCGCTCTAACAAATCAATGAGCAACAGGATGACAAGTGATACAAGTGATCAGAAAAAAGGAAAATATAGAAAAATGTAACAATTAAAAGGTGCCTAAGGATCTTGATTAAATGTAACATGGTGATTAACTATAATGTGGTATCCTGGATAGTAGAGTAAAACAAACAAAAATATACAACTATGTAAAACCTAAGAAAATATTGATATTGCATGAACTTCAGCTAACAGTAGATTATTGCCAGTTCATTGTGAAAAATGTATTTAATAAAGTAAATCATTGATAATAGAAATTCCAGGGTACATGGGAACTCTGAACTACCTTTACATATTTTTCTTCAAATCTAAAACTATCTTATAAATGACATTCATTTTTTAAAAAAGCAAAAATTCATGACTCAGGATTTAGCATTGTCTGTCTTCCCATTCATCTAATAAACATATCCAGAGGTTTACTCATGGGATGAATGAACCTAATCCATAAGCATCAAACAATTTTTGTTTTGTTGTTAGCAAAAAAATTTTGTAAGTATATCATCATGTTAAAAATTTTGAAGTTTTAATAATGGCTTATTTCATTTGGTATTAATGGGAACTTCTAGCACTAAATCACCAGTGTTTCTAATATAGCTACAAGCTGGATATTACCTGTGTCTTAATATGGCAATGAATGTCAGAGATTTTGGAGTTAATGATGATATTTGATGGAGTCACTACTTCTGAGTTATGCTTCTACTCAAAGTCAAGGAGCAGGAATTTACCAAAAGCTTTCTAACTTGAGTGTAGCATCTTTCTCTTAAAAATAAGTGTAACCAACCATTAACTGGTTCAATGCTTTCTTTTGGATATATTGGATTCTTCCATTTGCCCCAACCAACCTATGCCTTATCCTTCTTCACTTTGCACTGTACTGTGGAAACCTGAATTGTACATTAAAATACTCCTTGAGACCAAACATGACGGCTTTTCAGTATCTGTACTTCAAACCATAATGTCCAAAAGTAGAGAGAGTAAGAGGGAAATTATCTGCCATATATGCAGGAGGTGGGGTGGGTGGAGGGATACCTGGGACATTGGTGGTGGAAAATGTACACTGGTAGAGGGATAGGTGTTCGATCGTTGTATGGCTGAAACTCAAACATGAAAGCTTTGTAACTGTGTCTCATGGTGATTCAATAAAATACATAAAATAAAATACTCCTTTATTCTCTGGCTTCATGATATATTGGATAATAGAGACACTGAAAGGAGAATAAACAAGGAGGGCCAGTTGGAGAATTTTTCTTCAAGTTCTTTTTCTGCAGGATGGGTGCATATTGGTTGCGTGCTTTAGAAAGTTTAGTCCCTTCCACAGGCTTTCACAGTCCCTCACAGCTCCTGCTTATCTCCTTATCCTTTCAGAAATGGGTATTGTGATTATTGGACTTTAGGCTGAGTTATTACACTAAACTTTAAATTTTTTCCAAAGTATCTTGTAAATATTTATATACCTCTTTTGAAGTTGACCAAATTTGATTATGTCATGTTTTTTTCTAAAACCCTGGCAGATACACAACTCAAGCTAACATACCCTCATTTATATTCTCCAACCCAGATGCTATCCTTTAAGTAGCAGTCTTCTCCATATTGGTAATGGGGGAACTCCATTGTTTCTAATGTTGAAACCAGTCTACAGCCATAGCACCCTGAACATGCCCAATCTCATCTAATGTTGAAACCAATTATATATATATATATATATATATATATATATATATATATATATATTGCTTTTTGGGTCACACCCAGCAATGCACCGGGGTTACTCCTGGCTCATGCACTCAGGAATTACTCCTGGTGGTGCTTGGGTGACCGTATGGGATGCTGGGAATCGAACTTGGGCCAGCCGAGTGCAAGGCAAACACCCGACACGCTGTGCTATCGCTCCAGCCAGAAACCAAATATCTTGACTTGACTCTTGTATTTCAAATTTTACAGAAAATCAGAAAATCAGTTATGTCTACCTTAAAAATACATCCAGGATCTGGCCACTATCTAATGTTTTCACTACTATTACCTTGTTGCTAAATATCATTGTCTAAAGTCAAGATTAGTAGAGATTCCACCTAACTTGATTTCTGCTTCCTTGTTTCCCTGCTCAATCCAGTTCTTTTTTTCACAGAAGCCAGGGTGATCCCTTAATAAAAGTCTGATCATACCATTTCTTTGTTCAAATATTCTAAGTTTATTTCCCTTATTGTAAAGTCAAATTCCTGACCATGACCTACAAGGCCCTGGTAAGGTCTATCTCCTTGAACTCAGCTCCTATCACTGTACCCTACTTCCATTCTTTCTACTCTAGCCACAGCTGTCCTCCAAGCACACTAATATTGCAGGGACTTTTAATCTATCATATCCTCCTCTATATCACTTTTCTTTCAAATATCAATACGGCTTACTTTCTTTAGATTTTTGTTCAGTTGTGTATTATCAGGCAAGTCTTTCCTCAGTCATACGAAATGAGTTTGATTGCCATCTCATTCTCTATTCATATATCTTACCTCATTTATTTTTCATATTATTTATCACCAAGTATGGATTTTTTTGTTTCCACCCTATTCTAATTATAAAGCCAGAGTTTTGGATACTTTGTTTTGTAAATATTTATTAAATGGATGGATGTTTACAGTAACTCAAGCTTCACTATACTTTTAATTTTTTTATTTTATAAAGTAGTTCACAATATTTGATTACATTTAATATTCAAACACCAACACTACCACCATTATACCTTTCCACCACCATATTTCAGATGTTTCCATCCTGAACCCCAATCCCTGCCCCAAAGCAGAATCGAAATAATATGTTTTGTATTGTTTGTTATGAAAAACTGCTGAAAATGCTACAAAAAGTATCCTTAGAGGAAAGAGGGCGAAGATTGTTGTATTTCACCCAGGGGCCATCCATTCTATAAGAGACTACTAACGTGTTTTTAGAGGTTGAGACTTTTCTGCTTTTATGTGTATCCATAAAAAGAAATATTTCCCTCTAAGATTGGTTCTTCCTGCTTTGAACCCTATTAAATGCAGTGCGGTACTCTTGGAATATGGGTAGGTGTGTGGTATGAAGTGTTCAGGAATAGGTTCACTCGTGGGTGAGGCTTAGCCCAAGCATGTGGATAGCCGCTGTGAGCATGGCAGTGATTGAGTTCTGGAGGTTTTCTACTGCCAGACCTGGGTCTCTTGGGATGGAGAGGGATTTCACCTGCCCCTCTTTGAGGTGCCCCAAGTGAAACAGCCTGGCATGGGGTCCGGCGGCACGGTTATGGCAATCATCATTTTATGCTTCAGTATACTTTTACATAAAGCTCTTCATTATGAGAAATCAAATTTTCACTAAAGGTTTAACAGTTTTAGAGTAAACCTTCTAATTATGAATATCCACAGAGTGCAAGATATTTTCAGAAAGTAATCAGTGCTTTACTATTTTCTTTAACTTTCTTTATCACAGTCACGGACCTCTATATAAGGCCTCTGACTCATCATACTCCAGAATAAATGTCAAAACAAGATATAAGACCGGTCATATTTTCCCTTAGCTCATTTTCAACTCCAGGTTGGTCCATTTCATTAACAAAATAGGTATAAGATTTTGACTGCAAAATAAGTTTTCCAAATTTACATCTAGTGTTTTCCTTCACATATTATAATGGGAAGAGTTAAGATTATAGGTTCCCTTACCCAGGAAGATAGCATTTCTTACATTCTACCTCCTAGAAGAATTAGAATATTTTGACATATAATTTGATTAAAATAAATGTTTTCTGAGAAAATTTCTGTACCTTATACATGAACATCTCTCCATACCTTCTTTCACCAACCTAAGCCATCCATGAACCTTTAACTGTCTGTCTACTCTGGATTTTCTAAACGTTACCTTAGAGTCAGGATGTAAAATAATCAGACTTGGGTTGGTATAAGTGCCTAATAACTGCTTCAGTAAAGGGATTCCTTTCACTGGATGATATTTGAGCAGTAAAATATTGACTTTATAGAACTGGAAAAAATGAAATGAAACTCACCACCACATTTTAACAAAAGGTGTGGTCAGACTGAAAATTCCTCTGTAGCTTCTTATTGTATCCCCTCTCAGACCTCGCTGAGGAAACTTGGATTTATCTATCACAAGCAAGCAAGTAATCTAGGGAAAAATAGGCTTTTCTTATGGGTACTATGAGTCATCTTCATTATCATGTTTGTTATCATCTTTACTTTTTATTTAGCTACTAGAAAGAAAATAGCTAGATATTACAACTAAGACCCCATGCTTTATAATTTCAATATTCTAATATTTTTCCCTTTGTTCCAATCTCCTTAAGTGTTCCTGTATATCCTTTTTGTACAATATACTTTCTAAAAATTAACCTTATATCCGTTGTGTGACAATTTTAGGGTATAAATTAATAATTGTAGCACATATTGGAGAGGGAATTGTTCATTTTGTTTGTTTCACGCTGTACTATATCACTATTTGTGTATGAATATTTGCTGACCTGGAGGGGAGAATTAGCACGTCTTAAGTTGTACTTTTAAACTTGATACTTTCCAGAACGGTTTCAAAAAATGTGTGATCTTATAGCCATTCCCTGCCCTAATAGATCACTGATGATCATGTGTCTTCAGAAAATTTCAGAGCTCTTGACATTGCCATGCTGCTGGCCCCATAATTATAGTTCTTTTTAAATTTAAATTTTCTTGGGGCTGGAGCGATAGCACAGTGGGTAGGGCATTTGCCTTGCACGTGGGCGACCCAGGTTCGATTCCCAGCATCCCATATGGTCCCCTGAGCACTGCCAGGAGTAATTCCTGAGTGCAGAGCCAGGAGTAGCCCGGGTGCATTGCTGGGTGTGACCCAAAAAGAAAAAAAAATAAATTTAAATTTTGTTGTTTTCCACTTAATGTCAAGTTAAATGCTAATGACAGAAAGTGGGAAAATATTGACAATTGATATATCTAGGCATAGCATATAGATATTCATTGCATTAATATTTTGACACCTGTAGGCTTGTTTTTTTTTTCTAAAATATGAAACAAAGTAAATAAAAACGTAATATTAGCAAAGAATCCTTTGGCCCAACTCCAACTTATAATATGTTAGGCTGCATAGAATTCAAATCACCAATGTTATATTAATCTCTTTTTAAAATTTTTATTCACCGTGAGATACAGTAACAAAGATTTCATGTTTGAACTTTGATCATATGGTCATCCAACACCCATCCCTTCACCAGTGCACATTTTCCACCACCAAAATCCCCAGTATTTCTCACCCCGCCTTTATTCCATACCTTCCCCTGCTTGTGTGGCAGACAATTTGCAAGGTATCCTTTCTCTACTTTAGTTACCTTCAGTATTTCGAGACCAGTCCTACCTCCCCTCATATCTACCGAAAATACAGTTGTTAGACAATGTGTTTTGTATTGTTTGTTATGGATATAATATAATATCACAAGGCTGCAAAAGTGGCCACGAGCTTTAGGAATTCTAAGATTTTAATAATTAGGGTCTGAGGAAATTGCTGCTGCAGGTTGCTGTGTCCAAGATTCCAGTGTGTGTCTCTGAATTGTGGCCACGTGGGAGCTCGTGCTTCTTGCTGGCTTCCAGAAAAGGGCGACTGCTGGAGCTCTTAGAGGGCAGGCGGAGGGACAATACCTGGTCCCCGTATGGAGCGGCCCAGCAGAGAAGGCCTATTGCAAAGTTCCGGGCCATCTCTGTCTCAAGTTGCTCAGGTCTGAGATTTCTCTGTGTGTTCTGTTATATTAATCTTGAAACAATTCTTCTATTATGCTAATGGCTGGACATCTGTGCTTCTCTCCTTGGAGATGAGCAATGATTTGTGCTAAACAAAATCAAAAGTGTCTTTGAACATTATTCCAAGTTAAATGCTATTATCTTATGCCATTGAGGTAAGTGAGTAGGTCAAAATTTTGTGAAGTCTGTTGTGGCTTTGTAGTGGTCTCTGTTTTTTTTTCCTGAAATTATTTTCTCATTCATTAGGATTATGATTCTTTTGGGATTTACATATTTGGGAATAAATATTGAGTATCATTTAAGTCCCTCCTGGATCTTTTCTAACTTTATGTTTCCTAGCTTCTTTATGCCATCTGGTTGTGATTTTGAGTTGCTCCATATACAATGAAATATAATGAGCACTTCATATCTCTAATAAAATGAGTCCATCTTGCATCATCTGCCATACAAACCATCAAATATAACTTAAATCCTAAACACAAAAGGAATTTTTATATATGACATTTAGTAGGATATTTTTAGTAAGAGATAGGAAAGCCCTATGGCTTATTTGTGAAATATTCAGCTCATTATTTATCATACACTTACTAGTTGCACTGTTCATGTCCTGAATGGAATAAAGAACTTTGTTGTGTTTTGAAAGTCAGCCCACAGGTTTTCTTTTAGTTGAAGCACCATGATTCACAAATTTATTCATGGTTGAGTTTTAGACATACAATATCGCAGCAACAATCTCACCACCAGTGTCAAATTTTATCCACCATTGTTTTCAGATTTCCTTCCATATTCTCCTCACTCCCTTCCTCCACCTTGCTCTCATGTCAGGTACCTTTCTAACATTTGGGACACTTGTTGACTATGATTTGGATATTTGGCTCATTCAGTCCTTAATACCAACTTTGCATGGCCTCCATTGCTTCTGTCTCTTCTCCCACCTTCCTCCATGCTTTCTTTCCTTCTCCTCCCTATACTCTGAGTCCAAGGTTGATCTGGGCATTCCCCTCTTTAAAACACTGGATTTTCTCATCCAATTATTCTAAAATACCACTAAAGTGATATAATCTTATGTTTATCCTCCTTGTTCTGCCTTACCTCTTTTAATATGATGCCTTCCAGCTCCATATATGTTGTAGCAAATTTCATTATTTCATTATTAGGCAATTTCATTATAATGCACTCATTATTACTTACAGTTGTGTAGTATTCCACTCTGTATATATATCACATCTTCATGATCCACTCTTCTATTGTTGGAAATCTATGTTGATTCCAAATCTTAGCTATTATACTGGGTGCTGCAATGAACAATGGTGTGCATAAGTTCTTTTGAGTGAATGTTTTTCTGTCCTGGGTATAGATACCCAAAAGTGGAAAGTAGAATTACTGGATCATATTGGAGTTCAGTTCTGAGTAAATTGAGTACTCGCCATACTATTTTCCAGAGGGGTTGGGGCAGGCAAAATTCCCATCAGCAGTGGATGAGAGTTCCCTTTTTACCACATCCCCACCATCAGAGATTGTTCGCAGTATTTTTGCTATGTGCCATTCTTACTGGTGTAAGGTGATATCTCTTTGCCATCTTGATTTATATTTCCCTAATAATAAGTGATAATTAACATTTTTTATATACCTGTTGGACAGAAGTGTTCATTGATGTGAAGAGAGGGGTTAGGCAGGGTGACACCATTTCACCGAAACTTTTTTTTTTTTTGCTTTTTGGGTCACATCCGGCAATGAAAATGGGTTACTCCTGGCTCTGCACTCAAGAATTACCCTTGGCGGTGCTCAGGGGACCATATGGGATGCTGGGATTCGAACCTGGATTGGCCGCGTGCAAGGCAAACACCTTACCCGCTGTGCTATTGCTCTAGCCCCCTCACCAAACCTTTTCATTGCCACCCTTGAGAACATCATGCAATGACTGGAATGGAAGGAATGGGAGTGAAGATAGATGGTCGGCAACTACACTACCTCTGCTCCGCTGATGACATTGTTCTAATAACACCAAATATCAGCAAAGAGGCATGAATGCTTGCCGACTTTGACCATGAGTGTGGAAAGGTCAGACTGTAGCTTAATCTCACAAAGACAATGTTCATGAGAAATGGACTAGTTCCTGATGTTCCATTTGTCCTCAATGGAATGAACATCTCTGAATGCATCAGTTATGTCTACCTAGGTCAAGAACTCAACATGACAAAGGACCTGGCACCTGAACTGTGCAGGAGGAAGAGAGCAGCGTGGAATGCCTTCAAGAGTATCGAAGAAGTGGTTAAGAGGACAAAGAACCTCCGGTTCTGGACACATCTTTTTGACTCAACCATTCTTCCTGCACTAACATATTCTTCAGAGACCTGGACCCTACAAAAACAGGATGAGAAAGCTATTCAGGTTTCCCAAAGAGGAATCGAAAGAGCTATGCTTGGAGTATCACGTTTCACTCAAGTGAGAGAAGAAATCCAGAGTTCTGACCTCTGTTAACAATCAAGAATCAGGGACACTGTCTTGTTTGCCAAGGCGTCAAAAATCAGATGGGCCAGACACGGAATGGGATTCAGAGATGACTGCTGGACTAGAGCTGTTACCAACTGGATTCCACGGACGTCAAAAGACCGCGTTGCCACCCACCTACAAGATGGTCAGATTTCTTCACCAAGACCTGGAAAAAACGGTTTGAAGCTCTTCATGTTCCTTGTGCTAGCAGACACCATTGGGCTACACTAGCATGCGACAGGACGAATGGAAATGTTACTGGTGCTCTCTCGAGCAAATCAATGAATAACAGGGTGAAAAGTGATACAAGTGCCCTGTTGCCTATCCATTGGTCTTCCTCAGAGAAGTGTCTGTTCATTTCCTCTCCCCATTTTTTGATGGGAACTTCTACAATTTTTTTTCTTGTTGATCTTTGAGAGTACTTTATTTATTTATTTATTTATTGCTTTTTGGGTCACACCTGGCAATGCACAGGGGTTACTCCTGGCTCTGCACTCAGGAATTACCCCTGGCCGTGCTCAGGGGACCATATGGGATGCTGGGATTTGAACCCAGGTCGGCCGCGTGCAAGGCAAACGCCCTACCCGCTGTGCTATCTCTCCAGCCCCGAGAGTACTTTATATATCCTGGATATCAACCCTTTATCTGATGTGTTGAGTACGAATATTTTCTCCCACTCAGTTAGCTGTCATTGAATTTTAGCCCCTGATTCTTTAGCCATACAGAAAATTTTTAGTTTGTTATAGTCCCAAATGTTTACTTTTGATTCTGTAGCCTTTACAATGACATCATATTATTGAAGACTCTTTTGAGGTTTTAGAGCATTCTTGTTTATATTTTTTACAATGTACTTTTGTAGATTTAGGTCTGATCTCAAGATATTTGATCCAGTTTGAGTTGACTTTTGTGTGAAGTATGAGATATAGATCTAGCTTTAATTTCTTGTATGTTATCCAATTATCCTAGTCATCCACAGTTTTTTATATAGATCAGAATGGGAGAAGGAGAGGTACAAGCCAGCAATGATGCAACTTCTGGCAGAAATTTCTCTGGACTCAGTTACTAAAATACAGAAATCTAAAACCTCGCGGCCACTATTGTGGCCACATGACCTCATATCTCTTCATTCTCAGCAATGGAAAACAAATTATCAAATGCTTCCTTTCCAGCAGGTCCGACTTTGGAAAGGGAAACTCCAAACAATAATAGTGAAATTTTTGTTGAAATATTGAATGCAATCAAAGTAAAGAGAAAGTAAAGTGAAATTTGTCAGCTACACAGGCGGGGTGGGGAGCTAGGGGGGTGGGGGAGAAGGTTTACTGTGGTTCTTGGTGGTGGAATATGTGCACTGATAAAGGGATGGGTATTTGAGCATTGTGTAACTGAGACTTGAGCCTGAAAGCTTTGTAACTTTCCACACGGTGATTCAATAAAAAAAAATTAAAAAAAAAGAATGGGAGAATGTGTGCTATATAGAAGAAAAAAAAACCATTTCCATGACATAGAAAGTGGAAGAATACATACTAAGGGAAAAGCAGCAATTTTCATTTGAATGGACTATTTATGGACAAGGAATATTGTTAGATAAACCTTGTAGAATGGGGAAAATAACTGGCATTTATCTATTCACAATTTTATGTTGCATTATTTTTAAATTTCAATTTATTTTATGGGGGTCTCCCTGGCTTGCTTGGTGGCCATGTGATGATGAAAATTAAACTCAACTCAACTCCTCATACATGCAAGATATGCACTCTAACCAGTTGAGTATTACCTTAGCTCTTGCCATGAAATGTTATGAACAGGAAAATGGTTGGTAGATTGATATGCAACAGTGAGTAGAATGAAGGCTAAAGGAAAAATAGTAAAAGCTAAGATGTCAACAAGACAAATACCCAAGGACAATAGAAACAGGGACCAGAAGGACTGGTCCACAGTTGAAAGCTTGTCACAAGTGGTGGGTGGGGGTGGATGATGGTTAGGATAGAGAAGGGACCATTATGACAGTAATAGTTGGAAATGATACTCTGGACAAGAACTGAGTGCTAAAAATAGGTAAAGGGATGTACAATATAGCCTTTTAGTACCTGCATTGCAAACCAAAAGGTTTGGTGTCCAAAAGGAAAGCCAGCTAGACAGAGTGCACAAAGAGAGAGAGAGAGAGAGAGAGAGAGAGAGAGAGAGAGAGAGAGAGAGAGAGAGAGAGAGAGAGAGAGAGAGAGAGAGAGAGAGAGAGGAGAGAGAGAGAGGAGAAAAGTATCTGCTAGAGTCCAGCTGGGACACAGTGGTGGGAGAGAAACTGGGGAAAATGGTGGTGGAAAATATACACTGGTGAAGGGAACATTGTATGACTGAAACTCAATCATGAAAGCTTATATATCAGAGTGATTCAACAAAAAATAGTTTTGTCATTCAGGCTCATGCAAGAACTTTTAAAAATGGAAAAAAAGAATGTTGATGATATAGAAAAGAAAATTTAAAGTTATCAGTATATAGAAAATGATTGCTGGTATTGCTAATATGGAAGGAAGGAGAAAGAACTAAAAACTTTCTAAGGTTTGTATTCTGGAACTACTGAAAAGATAGTTAAAACATTTAATAAAATATTAAATGTACGAATCTTTATTTGATATATTATTGTTGTTTTGGGACCTGACCTGGCTGTGTTGAGGGTTTATTTCTGACAGTGCTCAGAAAACAGTCCTGGAGGTGCTTGGGGGACCGTACCTGGTGCTAGGAATCACAGCAGGATCAGCTGCATGCTAGGCAAAGTAGCTCTCTGGCCCCAGTATTAGTGTATTTTAATATGTTTACTTTAAAAAAATTAACAATATGTACATTCTGGAATCACAAATTTTATATACTGAATTGTTGCGTGAATATTCATTCAGTTGGAGGCTCTGAGACAAGGAATGTGAAAGAAATTTATCTCAGAGTGATTCAATAAAATTAAAAAAAAAATCTGATACAGGAAAATAAATAAAAATTATACCAAAAAAAGAGAAATTTATGTCATGGAAGGCCCAGTTTCTCTCAGACCTGTGAAAATTCAGGTAGAGAGCCCTGAAATCTCCTTTTATCCATCATGGTACCTCTAAAGGGAGAAATACAGTGACATCATCAAAAGAAGTTACAGAAAGAACATTGAGGCAGCAAAACATGTATTGTTTTTTTCCTTGTATATGCAGGCCAGTGTATTTTGACCTAAGGAAAGAAATACACAACCAAAACCTAAATCTTTCTTGGGCTAGAAGTATTTGAGTTTGCATCCCAAAGACAAACTGAGCACCAAAAATCTACAAACTGGGCAATCATTTGAAATTTGCATCCCAAAAGAATCTGCAATGTTGAAGATCAGGCCTGGCTAGCACCTGCGATCTACATGTCAAAGACCAGCCAGGCTTCTGTGAGAAAAGGAAAACTGCCCCTTTCAATGTACTGAAATTATTTTCTGAAGGCAGTTTGAAGGAAGAAAATACTCAGCATCATCTAAACCAGTCAGGACACAGGAGAAATCTTGCCCATTTTCATGGGTCCCTATGTTCTTGCCCGTTTTACGGTACAGTCTACATGGGCTCGCCCTGATAGCTCAGTCCAGCCCCGACACTGGATGACTGTCATGAAATAAATGTACTTTTTAGACAATTGTATTTATATAAAGTAAAATTTTCCAGCACCCAGAAAACTCTGCTATTGTCTTTCAGTGATTTCTTTCCCTAGAAACTAAACACTATTCTGAATGATCTTACTGTAGAATAGTTTTCCATTATTGGGAATAATACATTGCTATGAAAATACTTACCAGTCATCTCTTAAGCGTGGGAGAGAAAGAAACACTGTTTTCTTACAATTGACAATTTCTGTGGTATAAATATTCCCATCTGGGGGCCTGAGCAATAGTAGAATAGGTAGCGTGCTTGCCTTACAGGCAGCTGATGCAGGTTCAATCCGCAGCACCCCATATGGTCCTCCGAGCCTGTCAGAAGTGACCCCTGAGTGCAGTCAGGAGTAAGTCCTGAGCACTGTCATATGTGTCCTCCCTCCTCTCTTATCTCAGCTGATATATTTTTTAACTACTTAGAAATTTCAGTTAATATTAACAATTTAGATAATATTTTTAAATACCAAGCCAGGGATGCTCAGGGTACCATGTGGTGCCTGGGATTGAACCCAGGTCTCTCTCATGCAAAGCTTGTGCTCCAGTCATTTGAACTCTCTCTCTGCCCTGCCTTTTTGTTTCCTAAGACCACATCATTCTACCCTGGCCTGGCCATAACTTGTATCTATTGGGGTCATTTGGGCTGCAAACACAGAGAAACCCAAATCGGAGAGGCTTAAAGCAGAGACTCCATGAAAGAAACCTGTAAGAGGTAGGTTCCAGGGGTGATGAATTCAGGAGCTTGATGGTGTCTCCAAGGGCCAGGCTTTGAGACTTTCCACCCTCCCCTTCACAGTAGCTCAACTTTTGATTCTCCCCAATATTGTGCTAAGGTGTTGGCCAGATCTGTGTCACAATTCTCCTGATGCAGGAATAGGTTACCTGTGTAAAAAACTAAAAAACGCTGAGGGGCGAGTGCACTCGCGGGCTCTCCGGGCGGCTCTGTCTCACCGCCCGCGTCCGGTGCTCTGGAACCGCAGTGTGTGGACTGGATTGGGATGGCCGGTGGTCAAGGAAAGGCGAAGGAAGAACGAGGACCAAGCTGGTTGCTGATTAGTTACCGTTTATTCAATCTTCAAACTTTCTCATCTCCCTCACTCCCAGCTCCGGCCTCTCTCTGGATCTACTGCTCAACTGCTGCCTCTCTCTGGCTTCTCTCTCTCCACCTCCTTGTCTCTCCCACCTTGCCCTCTAGGCTACAACCAGCCAGGTAGCCAAATCAACATAAGAAAGCCCTTCCTGAGGGCAGGGCACTCCAAAGCCCTTCCTCACTCTTAAGGTTTTTTTCTTTTCCTTAGTCCAGGAACTTATTAACATCTTAATACTAGTTATTTTTGTATGGACATAGCAAGGGATACATTGAGGCTTGCAAGGCAGCTCTCCTGGCAACATCTTGCCACAGGCTCAGACCACAGCACTCAGGCCAGATTAATCATTCCTCACCCTAGCAGGGTCCAAATCTAGTATCACTGTTTGGATCATGACAGCATTTGTCCATGATCAAGCTCTTAACTTATAGTTAAGCATTAGGCACTTTGGCCAGGCCCATCTCGATGCCAGGGTAGCACACAACTCACCGCTTGCCCTGGGTCCTTCTTGTCCCACGTCGGGACCGTGCTTTGGGGGTGCTAGGAAGTAAAGGCAGCTGAGGCTTAGGTCAAGAGAACAGATGCCCTGGAGGAAAATATCATGTAGAGTCAAATGACTCCCAGGTTACAAAAGCATAACATTTGTTAAGTCTTCCTGTGTCCATACAAAAAGGACTTGCTCTGAATAAACTATGCAAAGGACTCAAGGAGAAGAGAAAAAACATTATTTACAAGTCAACAGAACACTAAGAAAGAAGCTACAAATAAACAAAGAGGAATGGGAGCACTGTAACGGGAGTAACCCAATAAACCTAAACTACTGAGGCTATGTTATCCTACAACCTGGGAGAGTGATAATTGTCAAAACTTAGAATTTAGGGTTGCTCCCTGCAAACAAATAACATTCTAGGATCTGAGCAAAATTGGAGTTCAGCTGGTAGTGACAGGAGGCTGGCTCTTGAGGAGACCATGCAGACCTCAGCTTCTGCAACCACTCCTTAGGGCTGAAAGACCCTAAGCTCCCTTAGGGTGGGACCAGAGTTTTCCTTCCTTGTATGAATATTCTCCACATGTTAGCTTTCTTCATCGACTTGGCCTGTCTTTTCCTCCTCCATCATGGCTTTCCTGGCACACGCAGCTCACAGCCCTTCTAGATCTTTGGTGCTGTCTCTAACATTCTTACTCATGCCTGTCATCTCATCAGCAAGCTCGGTGTGGATGAGTCATGAAACTCTGTCCCTACACTCACCTCTCCAGCTGCGTTTCCCTCCTATTTTTTTGTTTCCTTTCTTTTTGGAGGGCCATGCTCCAAAAGTGCTCAGGACTTATTCCTGGCTCTACACTCAGTGACCACTTTTGGCAGGGCTTGGGGGACCATCTGGGGTGCCAGGGGTCAAACCCAGGTTGACTATGTGCCAGGCAAGCACCCTACTCACTGTACTATGGCTGTTCATCAGTTCCGTGTTCTGTACCTTGTTGTATCAAGTCTGTGTTGAAGAGTGGCTCTTTTCCCCTTGGTTTCAGACATATTTTGAAAAGTAACATAACATGATTTTCATGCTTAACAGTAGTATGAACATTAATGTTTTAGACATGCATTGTTATAGCACCACACCAGCTGCCATCATTTTGTTATGCTTCCACCACTGTTCTTGAGGCTCTTGGAAACTTCTTGCACCTCTGCTTTCCCCCCTCTAACCCTTACCCCTCCACCCCATACCTGGCAGCCTCAGTTCTGTAGGCAGATGTACAAAGTGTGTTTTCATCGGCCATTGGCTGTTCTCTTCCTTTGTTTCTTCAAACTCCACAATCTTACCTTGCACCTGTCTTTGTTACACGTAGGTATGGCAGTACAACCAAGTTTTGGCCAGTGAGTGTTAGGAATATCACAAAGGACTTTCAGGAGGATTAACAAAAGAAATCTACTGAGTGCTGGAAAGAGAGTACAGGGAGTAAAGCGCTTGCCTTGCACACAGCCAACCTGGGACCAATCCCAGACATAGAGCACCACCAGGACTGACCCCTCGCTGCCCTCCCAACCCCCCCAAAAAAGAAAGCTCTTTAATTGGGAGCTGTCCTCTTTTCGTCCATTGTGTAAAACACAAAAATAAAAAGAAAGGGCGCGCAGGCGGCGAGGCAGGCGAAGGAAGGAAGAAGGCCAAACTGGTTGCTCGATCGGTTTATTTCATGTCCATCTCCATTCTCCTCTGATTCTCCTCCTGCTTATTTCTCCCCCATCCTACTTCATTCTCTCTCTCTCTGCCTCTCTCCCGGCTCTCGGTCTCTCTCTCGATCTGTGGATCTGGCCCCCGTGGATCTGGCCCCCGTGGATCTCGCCCCCAACCCACTCTTACAGCCTAGTTAAATCTCCACAGCATGAGGTGGTTGGGGCATACACATAGGTGTGGTCAGCAATAGGGTAAGGTTCTTTTCCCTCAGGGGATGCTTCTCCTAGGACTTAATTCTCTTTCAGCAGGAGGATCCACCCAAGGGCAGAGTCCCATGAATGTGTTTCTCTTCTCCTCAGCCAGCAAACTTATAAGAATTCATAATATTAATTATTTTGTATGGACACAATAAGAGATGCATTAAAGCTTATAGAATTGCTCTCCTGGGGCCATCTCAATCTCAGACTACAGTGCTCAGGCCAGATCAGTCTTTCCTATCCCTGGCAGGGTCCCAGTCTCATAATTACTATTGGATCATGACAGCATTTGTCTATGATCAAGTTCTTAACTTATAGTTAAGAATTAGGCACTTTGGCCAGGCTCATCTCGATGCCAGGGTAGCACATAACTCACCGCTTGCCCTGGATCCTTCCCGTCCCACGTCGGGGACCCTACTTTGGGGTGCTAGGAACTGAGGGCAACTGAGGCTTAAGTGGAGAAAGCAGATGCCCAGGAGGGAATAATATTCGAGGCCAATAATATTCAATAATATTCGAGGTCTTAAGTTATAAAAACATAATATTGTCTTCTTGTGTCTATACAAAAAAGACATAGCTTTAAAGTAAATTATTCAAAAGGCATAAAGAGGAGAGAAAGGCAATGTTATAATATTCAGTGTCCTAGGAAGTTCTGACCTTACCAATTAACAGAGTTTGATTAAGGGAAGAGCAGATAAACTGGTAGAAATGGTTACAGATAAACAAAGGAATGGGAGTGACTCGGGAGCACTTTGATGGGTGTGACTGATAAACCTAAGCTCCTAGTGGCAAGGGGGAAAGGACAAACCAATGATATCCAACATCTCCCCCTTTTCTGTTTACAAAATTACAAAAATTTGAAATAGAAAGAGGAACAATTCCAAACACAATACAGTCTTATAAATTGTAGTAAAATTTCAGTCCGACCCTTGGCCAGAGCAGTGCTTGTAGTAGTAAAGCGTCCAATTGTCCTGCACTGTCCAAGGGTGAGGCAAGTCACCAATGATGAGAGTCAGTTAGTCCCATTCTGAAGAAATGAAGTGTCTGGATCAAAATTGAAGAGTTGTTTCTGCAGCAGCAGCAGTAGTGGTCACAGCAATGAGTCCTAGAGGAGCAGCTATAGGAGTCTGATGAATTTCATGAAGTACTGGATCAGGCAGGGAGCACTGGAACAGGAGCATCACAACTTCTGTCAGGAGTCCTTCAGCAGAGGGATGCAGCCATTCTCTGGTCAGGTTCACTGGCAGTCATATCTGTGCAACCTAGCTTATGTTTGGAAAAAATACTTTTTAAAGTTATTAGAGGCTTCGACCATTGGGGTTTGGTACATCTCCACGCCTGTGGATAAAGAGACAGAGGAAAAGCTCCAATACAAATGGATATCCTAGAGAGAAATGAGAAGGTGTTCCTGTTAAAAGTCATTCCTTCCTCCTTTGGAAACTGAGGCACCTGTGAATTCCAAGGAAAGGGTAAAAGTAAAGAATTATTAATCCAAAATATGGGGTCCTGGCGTTTTCCATTCTACAACCTGTAAAAGAAGGATACAAGGAATGCTCTTAATGTGGCCTTGTGATATGATAGAGGAGCTAGAGGCCTTTGCTGCAGGCCCTCTGATGCAAGCTCCTCCTCTGGTTTCCTTGTGGCTTCCAGCTGAAATCAGCTTGGTGATGGCTTGTGGCTGTAATTTGGAGGGTTGTAAAACTGCAGAGTTCTGAAAGTTAAAGCAGGCAGATGAATTCGGCTCCTGATGGAATGCAAAACGGGACCCAAAGTTTCTTGGTGGGGTTGTCTGTTGATAAAAAAAACATAGCCTTTTCCTCGAGTGAGGAGTCTCCCTGCTATCCAATTTGTCAATTTTAATCCACATAGGAGAATTAGTAGTTTCCTGAGTCTGTGTATTTTCCTGAAAATGCCTTTCAGCTGCTGTATATGGCTCTCCTTAAGGTAAATTTAAAAAGTTTAAAGTGAACAGTGTCAAGGACAAGGAGTCAAACGGGGCATACCTCCCTTTTTTTTTTTTTTTTAAACTGTGCTCAAGTCATAGATCCAGTCAGACCAGAATGAGATCAGATAAGAATAATAAAGGAAAAGGAAAAATAAAATTCAGAGCACTTTTGTAAAACAGCTTGTAGCTGCTGAAGCAATTTTTGAACTATAGTGTTTGATGCATTTAGAGACATAGTCATAATACCAGGGAAGAAACCAACAGCATAAACTGAGTTTGAGATGATATTAGCCAGCCCTGGCACATGGGCAATGAAAAAACCAATGTGGCAAGTTACAGCCTTCATTGGAAGCTCTTTTCTGGTATCCAAAATAACCTGCTTCATAACCATGCACACACACAAGCAGAAGTATCCTAGTGACAATGCCTTCTGTCCTTCACCAGACTCAGCATCTGTAGTGGCTGAGTGGGTGAGCACCCAGGAATGAGGCATCTCTGTGCCTCCTGGGTCAATAAGCAATTGCTGAGTGGGAGAATAACCACGTACCCACTGGCCCTGAAGCCGTTTTCCTAGAGGTGGCATCTCATGAACTAGAAGTAGAAGTTCACTTCTCCAAAAATAAAACTGTACCAGCCTGAATTTTTGAATAATCTTCTTTGGAAATAGCATATCACCACAGGTTCTGATATCCAACAGTCCATATTTCTGCCCTTCTGGTTTTTATTTGTTGGGGGTACTCTAAGCAGTGCTCAAGGATCTCTAGGGCAATGCCTTACAATACTTGAGCAGCAGTGCTTGGGAAATATGCAATGACAAATATCAAACTCAGGGCTTTGTGCACGAAAGGCCCCTGAGCTATTTTCCGGACCCTTCTGCCCTGAAGTGTGAATAATGACTAGAGTTTCACAAATCGTCTTGGGCCCTCTGGGCCCTCTTGTGATCTTAAAGAGGGAATCCAGGATGGAAGGATGCCAGTTCTTTGATTATAGAGTCACTAGTCATTTTCATAATGCCTTTCTCTGGACTTAAAAATATTGAATTTATTAAGGCATCATTTTGCAGGGTTGGAGCGATAGCACAGTGGGTAGGGCGTTTGCCTTGCACGTGGCGAACTCGGGTTTGATTCCTCCGCAACTCTCGGAGAGCCCAGCAAACTACTGAGAGTTTCCCGCCTGCACGGCAGAGCCTTGCAAGCTAACATGGTGTATTTGATATGCCAAAAACAATAACAACAAATCTCACAATGGAAATGTTACTGGCACCTGCTCAAATCAATGAGCAATGGGATGACAGTGAACATGAATCATTTCTGTTTGACAGTGCTGTCCTATTAGCACTAAATGAGGGTTGCAGTTCCTCCATTATCTTGCCCAAACCTAGTAATTCAGCTATTATAGTGACTATTAGTAACTTGTGGGTTTAGTTTCTATTTCTCTCATAATCTGTGATATTGGATGCTAGCACTTGAATGCCATCATTCTTTTCTTTTTTTTTTTTTATCGAATCACCATGAGATACAGTCATAAAGCTTTCATGTTTGAATTTCAGTTATACAGTGATCGAACACCTATCCCTCCACCAGTGCAAATTTTCCACCACCAATGTCCCCAGTATCCCCCACCATTCCACCTCTCCCCTGCCTCTATGGTAGACAATTTCCCCCATGCTCTCTCTCTACTTTTGGACATTATGGTTTTCAATACAAGTACTGAGAGGCTATCACATTTGGTCCTTTATCTACTTTCAGCACACATCTCCCATCCCAAACTATCCCTCCAACCATCATTGACTTAGTGATCCCTTCTCTATTCCAGCTGCCTTCTTTCCCAGCTCATGAGGCAGGCTACCAACCATGGAGAAGTATTCTTGGCCCTGTCTCTAATGTCCTTGGGTGCAGTCTCATATTATGTCATTTTTATATTCCACAAATGAATGCGGTCATTCTGTATCTGTCCCTATCTTTCTGACTCATTTCAACTTAGCATTATACTATCCATGTCCATGTACTTAGAAGCAAATTTCATGACTTGATCTTTCCTAACAGTTGCATCATATTTGATTGTATAGATGTACCAAGGTTTCTTTAATCAGTCATCTGTTCTTGGTAATGCCATCTTTTGTGAGATGCCATTGTAACATTTTTCCCACTTTTCTTCAATTGAACTATCTCCACTTCCTTATTGATTAGTAAAATTATTTTTATATTCCCAATAGTGTTTGTTTCAAGATGGCTATGTGATAACGTGCATGCCTTATATACATGAGACCTAGATTGAATCCCCAGCACAGTACTTTTCCCCCCACTTTATTTACACACTGGAGCAATAGCACAGCAGGTATGGCATTTGCCTTGCACGCGGCCAACCTGGGTTCGATTCCTCAGTCCCTCTCAGAGAGCCCAGCAAGCTACCGAGAGTATCCCACCTGCACAGCAGAGCCTGGCAAGCTACCCGTGGCATATTCGATATGCCAATAACAGTAACAGTAAATCTCACAAGGAGACATTACTGATGCCCACTCGAGCAAATTGATGAACAACGGGACGACAGTGCTACAGTGCTTATTTATACACCATGGCTTACAAGGTTTTCTATAATGCATTTGTTACCAGCATTCAATATTCCAACCCCAATCCCACCAACACTGTGGCCTTTCCTCCACCATTCTCCCTAATTTCCCTGCCATATCTCAGGCCTACCCCCATAGCAGGCCCAAAATAATTTATTTCATATTGCTTATTACCACAAAATGCTAATGGTATTGTCAAGAATACTTCAGTGAAAGAAATTTTGTGAAGACTGTTATAGCTCATGATGAGAACATTATGTCCTTGTCTGAGGGTTTACTAAGCTATTGTTGTTAGTTGAGGCTTCTGTGTTAATGTCTTTGTTAATAGAGCTTAGTTGCTTCTACATTAGATTCCCATTCAATCTGGTGTGCGAATACTGGAATGTTAGTATTGTGAAATTAGAGATGTCATATGGCAGCAAATGTGACCACACTTCAGAAAATCCAGAATATTTAACCGGCAGTGAGTTCACATGGCAGTGGTGGGTGTGGCCGCCAGGGTTTCTGAAACATGGGCAGTGAGAAAGGTCACCCACCCCCACTCCTACAAGCCCAGCGTTTACAGTTAAAACAAAACAAAGCAAAACACAAAAACCTTGTATACCTGAAATTTTTGGCAGGATAGCATCTACCCAGCAGAGTTCTTTCTTTTTCCTATGGCCTGATTTTCTCTTATTGTGTCCTTTTTTGAACGGAAGTTTTTAATTTTAATAAAATTAATAAAAATAAAATCCAACTTACTAACCTTATGGGTTGTTCTCTTTGTTACCTTATAAAAAGATTTTCCTAACTTAAAAACTCATTGAAAATATTCTCATTTGTTTTCTGTTTACTTTTTTACTTTTCATGTTTCAATGTAACATCCATGTAAAATTAATGTTAGCCTATGCTGTAAGTTAGGGAACTAATGCTTCTTACTACATAAGTATATAATTAATTCAAGCCATTCTTTCCCTTATTCACTATAATAACTCAATCATATTGCTGTGGATAGCAACAAACTTTGTTCCTTCTTTTTAACCTTGCTACTCTTCATTTGTAAATTTGCTTTATTTCACTGGTGAGAATCTCTAGTACAATTTAGAATTGGTTTAGTCTTGGTCTTGCCTCATTCCCTATCACAGGTGGAAACATTCAATAAGTTGACATTGTTATGCTTTGATGAACAGTTTCTTTTTTGTGTGGGGGGTGGTTTTTATTTCTGTATGATACCTCAGTAGCAGGTTTTTTAAAAAATACCCTGTGGCAGGTTTTTTAAAAAATACCCTGTATTTTTTAGGGGGTTGCACACTGGCAGTGCTCAGGGCTTACTCTTCGTTCCTCTGTACTCAGAGTACTTTCCTGGTGGATCTCAGGAGAACATATGGGGTTCCAGAAGATTGAACTAAGATAAAGAGTCTTTCTGTATTATATCTCCAGAACCTATCTGTTCTAATGTATGTTAAACTTTAGTAAATAATTGCTCTCACCCATTGTGTTATAGTCATATATATTTTCCCTTTATTTCCTTCCTGTTAATATGATGGATTGCCCTGAGTTTTGAATGTCAAACCAATTGTGTACTCCTGAAATAAACTAGCTTATTTGTGACATTTTTTCTTTTCAAAAGGTTAATGGATGTGATTTGAAAATATGTTTTAGGTTCCTTAAAAGTATTTATCTGTAAAAGTTTTCCTTCAAGTTAAAATATTAAATTATGTACCTTCATATATATATATATATACATATTTATTCCAGGTTATTTTGACCCCACAAACTCAATCTGAAATAAACTAGTTTGTTTGTGAAATTTTTCCTTTCAGAAGGTTAATGGCTATGATTTGAAAATATGTTTTAAGTTTCTTAAAAATCTCTATCTCTAAGAGTTCCCTCAACTTAAAATGTTAAATTATGTACCTCCATATATATATTCTTTGTTCCAGGTTAGTTTGACCTCACAAACACACTCAGAGGTGTTCCCTTTTCACTAGTTTCTGAAGAGGAACTTTCCTCTTGAAATTACTATTCTTCTTTAAGTATTAAAGATAACTTATTGGACAATAAATTGGCTGGCTATTTGAAGTTTTAATTTGCGACTTCAAGTTCCTTGCAAGAATAAGAGTTATGTATTTTTTAAACTTAGATAGAATTAATATAATTTAAATTTATCTTTTAAATTATATATTTCATAGATTTTAAGTATATTCCCAGATTTGTGAAACCATGATCACTATCTGTCATCACTGTCATCACTGTCATCCCGCTGCTCATCGATTTGTTTGAGCGGGCACCAGTAACATCTCTCATTGTGAGATTTATTGTTACTGGTTTTTGGCATATCCAATACACCACAGGTAGCTTGCCAGGCTCTGCTGTGTGGGCGAGATACTCTCGGTAGCTTGCTGGGCTCTCCGAGAGGGGCGGAGGAATCGAACATGGGTCGGCTGCATGAAAAGCGAACGCCCTACCGCTGTGCTATCGCTCCAGCGCCTATCACTATCTAATTTTTTAAATATTTTTTATAACAACAGAAAGAAAGCCTGATTTTATTAGAAGTTGCTCATCTTTCCTTCCTAACAGCTCCAGGAAACTCTAGTCAACTTTCTGTATTTATGCATTTTCCTTTTCTGTATATTTCATACAAGTGGTATTATATATATTACAACAGGTAGCTTTTGTTTGTCATCTTTCACTTAGAATGCTTTAGCATGTATCAACACTTTATTTCATTTTATATGTAAGTATTATTGTATAGACATAGCATTTGTTTATTCACCATTAATGGACGCTTTTTTGTTATTTTGAATGATGTCTGTATGTTTACATACAGGTTGTTCCATGGGATTATGTCATCAATTTCAAATCAACTGCACTATTTTTACTGAATTTCAAATTTCTCCACATCTTCAAAAATAAAGTTGACCTTCTATAGCCATAGGTTCTGCCTCAAAGGAGTCAACCAACAGGAATGCAAAATATTCTATGTAGTTATTCTTATGGTGGTTTTGTTTGTAGTTAAAATATACAGACTTTTTTCTAGTTATTATTTTCTAAGCAGTACAGTATAACAACTATTTTTAAGTATCACTTATTAGGTATTATAGGTAACTGTGGATATATGTAGGTTACAGAAAAAATACTACACCTTTTTTATTTAAAGCACTTGAGTATTCGTGAATTTTACTGAAGGTGGAGGTGGAAAGTACTGTACAAGTTGTTGTAGCCTGTCATTTTGATTAGAGATATATTACTGTGATGTGATGTGTCATCTTATTCTATCAGTGTTTCTGAAATGATAAATGATATGAACTTCTTTTTATGTACTGAATGTGGATCTTTCTATTTATTTAATCATTTAAAGGAAAATGATTTCATTCAGGAGAACATACCTTGCACATATGAATCTCTTCTGCTGACACTGAATGGTCCCTGAGCACCACCATCACCATCTCAACAAGAACAACATGCTACTTTACATGAAGTCTAGTTTCATTTTTTGTAGTTGGTGGTGGTGGTATTGTACATTTGGATTTATAAGAAAGTGATACCTTCACAGTGATTCAATTAAAAATAAAATAAAAATAAAAATTAAAAGAAAATAATGCTTTAATTTAAGTCAAGGTAACTTTGTGTGTTTACTTACCTCTTAACTATGAGTTTTATAATTACACCTTTACATTTAAATTTAATTTTATATGGGATAAGGTAGAAGTTGAACCTTCTTCTTTCACATGTGGATATCTAGCTGTTCTTGAAGCACTTATAGAAATATTTCCCTTATATTTTCTTGATAATTTAGCTCTGTAGTAAGTTTTAAAGCCAGGAAGTCTAAGTCCTTCCAATGTCGTTCTCTTTTATCAGTAGGTTGTTAACCACAGGCTACCTGGGTTAACGTCTTGAGTTCCCATTATTTTTCTTTAGAATAACAAAGAATAAGAGAGTCTTTCCCCACACTGCCTCTCCTATATAACTCATATATAATATATTATATGTATTTGTATACACACATTTGGAGTTTCTTGAATATCAGTGTGCCTTTTAGGATAAGTCAGTTAAAATACAACAGCATCACTGCAGCTGGAGACATCATACAAAGGGTAAGGTCCTTGCCCTCCACACAGATAACCCAGGCTCAATTTTTGGAACTACATATGGTTCTGTAAGCACCGCCAGGATTGATCCCTGAGCACAGAGCCCGGAGTAAGTCCTGAGCACAACTATGTGCAGCTCAATCCCCTCAGCCCCCCCAAAAAAAAGCCTTGAGATTTTGAAGTATATTGAAAAAGTAGATCCACTTTTGGAGTATTGGTATAAAGACAGTATTAAATCTACTAATAAATGGGTTTGTGATGTTTCCCATTTATTTGGTCTTTTTAACATCTTACAACGATGTTTTCTAGTTTTCAGTATATAAGACACATGCTTTATCATTAAACACAATCCCAAATAATTTATGCTTTTTTATGCTATTATAAATGGGATTGCTTTCTTTTTTTATTGAATCGCCATGAGATACAGTTACAAAGCTTTCATGTTTGAGCCTCAGCCATACAATGATTGAACACCCATCTCTCCACCAGTGCACATTTTCCACCACCAATGTTCCCAGAATTCTCTGCCCCATCCCAGTCCTCACCCTGCCTCTATGGCAGACAATTTACCCAATATTCTCTACTTTTGGGCATTATAGTTTCCTCGAATTTTCCCACCACCATTGAAGCCTGCCTGTCAGGGCAGATGCCAGATAATTTATTTTCTATTGCTCACTTTGAATATCATGAGAGCTTTTGCAGCCACACACTTCTGGAATTCTAAAATTATAAATGGTTGAGGTCCAGAGCCATCTCTGTAGGGTGCTAATCCATTTTGGGATTCAACTGGGAGTCTCTGGACCAGGGTCGTTGGTGTGCTGAGATGGTTACAAGAGGCGGATTTTGGGTATGACAGCCAGGAATCCCAAGTGAGTGGAGAGCCATGGAGGGACTGCCTGACTCCTCTGCTGCCTCCATGTAGCCTAAAGTCTTAGTCCTGGAACCCGCACACCTGGGCCTTGCTTCTGGAAACTCATGGTTGCTCAGGGTTTCATGTGGAGCGGGTGGGGAGAGCACACCTGATCTGTCTGAGATGCGCCAGTGAAAATGGCTTGGTATGGGATCCGGAGAGATCTCTGGCAATGTGATGTTTGGGACTCGCTTCTGTGTCTCTGCAGGATTGCTTTCTTTATTTCACTTTTGATTTGTTCATAACTGGTGTATAAAAAATAATTGATTTTTGTGTGTGACTAACATTTAATAGTAACCTTGCTGAACTTAAAGTTAATCCAATAACCTTGCTGATATTGTTTATGACCTGTAATAAGGGATTTGTTGGGATGTGCATGAGTGTGTGTGTGTGTGTGTGTGTGTGTGTGTGTGTGTGTGGTGTTTATGCCTCAGAGTTCTCTAAATTCACATTCAACTCACCTGTGACTAGGGAAGTATTAGCTTCTTCCTTTCCAAACTGGATATTGTTTATTTCTCTTACTTGGCTAATTGGCCTTGTCTAGACTTTCCAATTAGTTTTGAATAGACATGGTGAAGGCATAGTCTTGACTTCATTATCAGAGGGTAAGTAAAGCTGTCAGTGTTTCACACTTAAGTATGATGTAAGCTATGAATTTTCTTATAGATTCTCTAGATTAATATTGGTCAATTAAGTTGGCATTTTTAATTATATTGTTCAAAATTCCTGCAGTGTTATTGATTTTAGCTTTTGGCTCCAATGACTAAAAGGGACGTGCTGAAATATGCAACTGTTATCTTTTGATTGTTTGTTATTCCTCATTTATTTATCATTATTTGCTTTATATATTTGGGAACATTATTATATGCCAAGTCAAATTTTTTATCGTTCTGTTGTATTGAGTCGGATTTTATAATGTATATTCTTTTGTTGTTTTTTAGGGTCACACAGTGATGCTCAGGATTTACTTCTGGTTCTCTGCTCGGGGATCACTCCTGGCGAGCTTGGAGGATCATATGGGATACGAGAAATTAACCCAGGATCAGCGGTGTGCAAGGCAAATGTCTTACCCAATGGAATATCACTCCACCCCCCAAATCCTTAATTATTCTTTATATCTAGTAATAAGTATAAATTTTGTTATAATTTCCGTTAAAACTTTTAATACAATTATATTTCAGGCAAACATCTTTTATGCAACAAAAGGTTATTTGTGATTACATATATGTGCTTTTATATTATTTATTTCAATTGAAATAAGGATGCAGATCCTCTTATTCATAAAAGTATTGATGAAAATGGAAAAGTAGATTTATGGAATATGTGTCAATAACAATACATACTTTAGTTGTGATACTTGCACACACTTGCTTGTGGTGTGTCAGAGATTGCTCACTTGGTTGTGATGCTGAGGATCACAAACCTGGTAATGCTGCCAGGATCATGTCTAATGTATCTGAGGGTCAAAACCATGATCACATGTCGAAAGCCAATCAAATTGGAATTTTGAGCCCCATCCATCCAGTGGGGATTGGCCGCAGAGAATGAGAGAACCACACACATAAATTGACATACAAATGCACATAGATTGTCCAAGCTTGGTTTACTTGGGAAGCCCTCAGTGATCTTACAGCTGGCCATTTATTCAAGTGCAAGATCACCCCTCCCCCAGAATCACCCACCCCAGTTCCTAACAGGTGAGCCATTGTTGACAGAAACATTAAGGTTTGTTAGTAAACACATCAACATTTGGTAAGTACATGAAGATCAGAAGCTGGGGTATTTACAAAACTATCAGAAGGCACCTTAAAATATAAAGTCCTCACAGTTTTCTATTCTGTTTTGTCCAAGTAATCCCCATATCTAAAAGGCTCTAGACAGTCTTATTCCATACTTGCCTGGTACATTTTTGCAGCTAGAAGATATTTGTTATCTACTTGATTCTTTCCTGCTATTTTATTCTTGCCTGGGTGCATTTTTCAAACTCTTTACAGTCTAATACGTAAACTATTTTACCTAAGTGTATATTCCATATTTGGTGATTTTTGTTAGGGGGATGAATTGTCACAATCTCATGCTTGCAAAGTGAATACATTGGCACTGAGCTATCCTAAGGCCCTTTCTCTTTACTTTGGAATGATATTTCCCCATAATTCTAAGTTCTTTTATTTTGGTATTTCAAATATATCATCCTATTATTTTCTGTGGTCCTTTCTGGAGAATTTTACCATAGTTATATAAAATAATATTGGTTTTCTTTTTTGTAGGCAATATGCAATTTTTTCTGTATATTTTATTTTTTTATTTTGTCATAATTTTAATACTTTTATAACTATGTATAATTTGCCTTGGGGGGTTGTTTTGTTTCTAGTTTCTGGGTCACACTGGTTGTGCTCAGGGCTGACTCCTGGCTCTGCATTCAGTGATCATTCTTTTTTTTTTTTCTTTTTGGGTCACCCGGCGATGCACAGGGATCACTCCTGGCTCATGCACTCAGGAATCACCCCTGGCGGTGCTCAGGGGACCATATGGGATGCTGGGATTCGAACCCGGGTCAGCTGCGTGCAAGGCAAACACCCTACCCACTGTGCTATCGCTCCAGCCCCTCAGTGATCATTCTTTGATGGGCTCAGGGGACCAGATGGGATGCCAGGGACTGAACCCAGGATGGCCATGTGCAAGACAGGAGCCCTGCACACTGTTCTTATTTGGTTCATGCAACTTCTTGAGTTGGAGAAAACTTTTAGATTTGTACCGCTTCAAATATTAATATTTGAAGTATTTTCTCAACTGTCTAGTCTCAACCAAGATTAAATTATACATATAATAGATCATCTCCCATATCCCTAAATTTCTTTACACTCTTTTCTAGTTGCTTATATTTTCTGTATGTATATTGATGTGCATATTTCCCATGTTAAGTAGAAAAGTTCAGATAATTTTAATATTTCCAATGATTTAACATTGGTGTGCAATGTTATGAATTTTATGGTTTAGTATATGTTTGTAGTTCTCACCACTTTTATCACCAAAGTACCAGTGGCAGTGCACCACCAAAAGACCCACTTCTCATTCCTACCATCCCCTTTCTCTTTCCTTCTGATGATAATGATAGCTTTTACTGACTGTAAAGTTAGTTCTACTGCCAAGTTAACTTTAAAGGCCTAACTGTCATTAGGTGATTCTTGATTCAGGAACTGTATCCTCCAGCAAGTAGAAAGGTTCTGTAAGAAACTGTACAAATAAAAGATTTTGATGGTCAGAAAGAGAGTAGGGTAAGGTCAGTAAAGAAGAAGGGAAGAGGAAGGAAGTGCAGGAGATGGAAAGGGCAAGGCAGAAGGCTGAATGGGGAAGGAGGAGATTATTTCTGGAAGTGCCACCTTCCCTTAGAGAGAAGAGTAGTTTTTAAAATATGTTTTTAACATTTTTAGCATGCTTTTAACAGTTACTATACCTCATCTTGCACTAATTCAGCACTACTTTCTTAAAAGTTGAAACTGCAGGGAAGTTGAAATATGAGTTAGTTTAGTAATAAGTCTTGGGGGCCTTTAACACACATATTTCCTTTTGCAGTTGTCAGTTATTTTCTTTTCCCTCATTATTGTTGTCTTTCTTGTGATATCCAGGAATCTTGTGCACTGTTACAGTATTTTCTGGGAATCACACATTTGGTTACTGAGCTCACACACATTTGGTTTCAGTGTGCTGGAGAGTGGACACTTATTGCAGTGTCAGAGTTGCAGGATTGTGACAATGTGTGGTGATGGTGGAGTTGCATTTAAGGCTTCATGTCTGCAAGTAGGTTCTCTGCCAGTAAGCCACATTCATAGACCTGTCATTTTTTGGTTTGTTGTTTTATTTTTGGTCTCACCCTCTGGCAGAACTCTGGGGACCATTTGGGGTTCCAGGGATTGAACCTGGGTTTTCCTCATGCAAGAAAAGTGTCCTGCCTGCTGTATTATTTCTTCACCCCTTTCATTTTGGGTTTTTAGTACCACAAATGGACTTTCCATTCACTCCTCTCAGTTATGTAATATGCTATTGGCTAATTCATTTGGTGTGTATTTTTCATTCTACAATTTCCATCTGTTCTTTTTTTAATAGATCATAGTTTCCCGGGTAGAAATTACTCCTTTTCCATCAATTTTCTTGAATTAATTTTTAAAATAATATCATAAGGATTTAAAGTCATTGGACAACAGCTCCAATTTCTGTATTATCTGTGCCTCTAATTGTCTTTCATTTTAATTTTTATTCATTTGGTTATGTGTTCTGCCATGAATTTTGATTTAATATGAAGTACTGTGCAAGTTTGTAGAGGCTCAGTCTAGCATTATTTTCCTCTAGAGAAAATCTAATTTTCTTTCAGTAAAGGATGGATCTACAAGAATTATCTTGTTGGAGCTATAAGCGTTTGATTTTCAATTTGCTCCTTTTCTTAACAAATAGTATTTCAGGATATTCACTAAAATTCCACAATGTTAGCCAGGAATCTCTTCCGTAATGGACCCTGATCTCTGGATGTCATTCTTTTACGAGTTTCTTACTTTATTTTAATTTTATTATTTGTGTCTTGCAGATTTTTGTTTCTGATATTTTCAGATTATCTCAAAGATAGTTTTATGATGTCAGCTATAATGCAGCGTATTTCCTTTCTCTCTGTTTCTTTCAATTCTGACTTTTCAATGTTTTCTAATTATTGTTGTATTGCAATAGATTTTGTACTTGTTTGCAATGGGAGATTTAGTCCAAGTAAGTTTATTCTTTATTGCCATGAACAGAAATGATCCCATCGTAAGCTGCATTCTAATCACATACTTTAGTTATTGAAACAATATTCGAAAGGTGATATATGACAATGTCTTTGAATTTGATTTTAGGTTTTAGGAACAAATAGTACCTAGTACTGTGTATTTCTATACAGTATTTTTTTTAAAACTTGGAAACCTATGAGAATAAAATCTTCAAAAAGGCTATATTAAAATAAAAGAAAAGTAATTAAAGGTTGAAGAAGAAATGGTGGCTAAAATTATAAGATAACTGGATATGTACATTTTACAGAGAATGATTCTAAGAAAAGTTAGTCAATTTCATGCAATTATGCAATTTTATAGAGTCCAAGGAGAAGGAATAATCAAAAAGAATCATTGGTTTTCAACTCTAGAGGGACAATTGAGTGAAGAGTTTTAGACAGAATATAGAATTACTACTTGGATTGTGAGAGAGTAAAGAATAAGAACACATTAAAATGGTGAAAGAGGGGCTGGAGCGATATTACAGCAGATAGGGCGTTTGCCTTGCACACGGCCAACCCAGGTTTGATTCCCAGCATCCCATATGGTCCCCCCAGCACTGCCAGGAGTAATTCCTGAGTGCAGAGCCAGGAGTAACCTCTGTGCATCGCTGGGTGTGACCCAAAAAGAAAAAAAAGTGGTGAAAGAATTGTCCTAAGATTTTTATGAATGTAGGAAGAGATAAAAATTAGTGTGATAGAAAACCTCACTAATGATTGTAGTGAGAATTTAAATACAGAGGTAGAAACATTTTAAGGATTAAGTAAAGGAAAAAATTGAAGGTACAAGTGAGGGCAAACGTAACCAAGATACTTATGGAAATATGTGAAAGGAAAGCCTATTAAAATACTCCGAAGTACTTTATCTTTTGGAGAATAAGCAAGGAAAATAGTGACTATGTTTTATTTCAACCTAGGAGGAGTTGAGATTATATGGTGAGAGTGGGATGAGAGTAAACTTTTAAAGAGACTAGGGTTTCAGACTGAGTGATTCTGAGGGCTGTTGAAGTTATAGGGTCCAAAGGATAGTGAATCTTAAGTATTAAACATAGAATTAGAAAAATGCTAACAGATTTTGGTGATAAACTCCATATGACACAGACATGGAAGCCCATAAACTTGGGTTCCATAGAGGTGGAAGATATAGTTAAGTCATGTGTTTAAAACCAAAAAGGATTTTCAAGGTGGTGTCTAAGAAAATAGAACAGATATTTTTTTGCGTCACGTCCAGCGATGCTCAGGGGTTGCTCCTGGCTCTGCACTCAGGAATCATTCCTGGCGGTGCTTGGGGGACCGTATGGGATGCTGGGAATCAAACCCGGGTTGGCTGTGTGCAAGGCAAACGCCCTACCCGCTGTGCTATTATTCCAGCCCCTATAGAATTTGTTTTTTATTGATGTCTTTCTGCTGTAAGATATGAGGTCATATGGAATGATCTCCTATATATGCCATATAGGATTTTCTCACCATGAACAGTGTTGTTAGCTTGGTATAGGGAAACTATGGTCAACCGATGCTCTGTAAGTCTTGTTAAGTTTATAACCATTACCTAAATAATGCAGATACTCTTTAAGAAGCAGTGAAGGAGCTAGGGGGTGAAAGAAAGATCATATTCTGTCTCAGTTCTTCATCCTTTTTTCAAGCGGAAGAAACAGTCATAGCCTCCCCACTTTTTCCCTGCAATACTGGGGATTCATTGAGGGCCTCACAAATGCTAAGCATTTGCTCTACCACTGAACCACATCCTTTCTTGACTTTTTGGTCTTGTTTTGTGATCCAAAATAATGTAGTTTGGCAGAGATGAATTAACTCCATTCCAGTTCAATGATAGAGGGCTACAGTAAGCCTACAAAACTATCCACTAGGTAAGGTCTATACACAAACCTGAACACCAGCCCCAGACAAAGGAATACAGAGCAGCCAGTTTAGTACGAGATGGCGGAAACAAGCCTACCTGTCCTACCAGTTGAAACCTGTAAACAACTTGACTCCCTGGAGGAGAAACAGAGAGAAGTGGCCCTGTGCCATCAACAAGAGAGGGTGGGGTCCAATTAATTAAGCCTGAGAAGCCTTTCTTTGCTGTAAGAATCAGCAAATGGGAATCATACTCTTTCACCCAGGCCTGCACAAAATTATATCCTCACCACTGTCATTCATATAGTACCAGACACAGTGAAGTGGAATAATCCACCTACACTAATGAACGATGAGAAATGCCTAGGAAGGACCCCAAATACAAGAGAAATTCAAGGTGACAGTGGCTTCGCAGTACTCAAGAAAGAAATTTCCGTAAAGGAAAGGGAAGATATGAGAAAGTTCAACCAGGAGTTACTGAACTGATGCCACAGTGATGGGTGTGAAGTGCAATTAGAGCAGAAAACCACTTTGGCAATGATAGTTGGAAATGATCACATGGGACAAGAGCTGAGTGCTGAAAGGAGATAAAGTGGTATATTTTATGCCCTTTCAGTAGATGTATTGCAAATCACAGTGCCTAAAAGGAGAGAGAGAGTCACACTCATAGGACTTACTCCTAGCTCTTTGTTCAGAGATCATTCCAGAGAAGCTTGGAGGACCATATGGGGTGCCAGGAACTGATAGGGATTGATCCTGGCTTAGCCATCTGTAATGCTATGCCTACCTACTATATTATACCATACTGTACTGTACTATATTATACTATACTATACTATACTATACTATACTATACTATACTATACTATACTATACTATACTACTCTATAAGTCCTACCTACTATATCTACTATACTACCTACTACTCTCCAGACCTAATTATAAAAATAATAAACAGAAAAACATTGGCAAATATTATAATTAAAATTGCAAAAGCAGACAGATATAATCCTAAAAGCATCAAGAGCAAAGTAAAAAGATACCTATAAAGGAATCCCTATAAAACTCACAGCAGATCTTTCAAAAGAAACACACAAGTTACAAAGGAATGGTACAGCACAGCCAACATGCTCAATGAAAAGGACATCCAAATAATACTTTGTCTAGCTAGGTTGTCATTAAAGTTCATAGGAATGAAGCAAAATTATGTGTTAACTGACAAACAGTAGTCAAAAATGTTTGTGGGCATTAGACCATCACTGGAAGATGTAGGACATCACTGGAAGATGTTCTTATATAGAACACAAATAAAAGACTGAAGAAACAAAGACTGAAACCCAGAACACATAGAAAAAGATAGTATTAAATTCTTCCCCCCGCCCCCCTCTTTGTGGCCACACTCTGTGATACACAGGTCTTATTCCTGGTGCAGGGACTCCTGGTGGTTCTCTGGGAACCATACTTGGTGCTGGAAATTGAACTGAGGTCAGCTGTAAGCAAGGCAAGCACCATAACTTTTATACTATTTCTCTGGCCCCATAAATATGGATTTAAAAATTTGTATTTGGACCACACTCAGTAGTGTTTAGGAGCCACTCATGGCTCTGTGCTCAGAGATTATTCCTGGTGTTTGCTTAGGAAACCATGCAGTGCTGAAGATCAAGGCCCTGACCTCCTGTATGTCTACAGAAAGCATGCATTCATCTAATTATAGTATCTTTCCAACCTATTCTAAAAAATCTTTTGGGGAGCCATACCCAGCAGTGTTCAGGGTTTACTCCTGGCTCTGTGCTCAGATATGACTTCTGGTGCTGCCCCTGATGCTCAGGAGACCATAGAAGGTGTTAGGGATTGACCTAGGGTTGTCCACATGCAAAGCAAATGCTTTTATCCCCATACTATCTTTCTGGCCCTTAGATACCTTTCTTTCAATAATTTCATTTAATTTAAGTGGCCTATTATCACCAAAAGGTCCAAAGTTCTTGAATGAATAAAACAACCGAGGTCAACCTTCTGCTGTTTTTAAGACAAACTTGAACTTTCATGGTAAATACTGGCTCAAGGTAAAGGTGGTAAATTATTATACAGGTAAACATAGTTAAAAATATTGGGACAGCCATACTTACATGAGATAAAATAGACTTCAACCTAAAAAATGTTAGAGACAGACATATAGTGAACAAATTAATTACAACTCAAAAAATTTAAACTTGTTTATATATGATTATACATACATATATATGTACGTATATATAATCATCATCATCATCCCATTGATCATTGAATTTCTCCAGTGGTCTCAGTAACTTCTCCATTTGTCCTAGCCCTGAGGATTAGAATCCTCTCTTTACTCGTCCTTCCCAACGATACTGCATTGGAGGCTCTTTCAGGGTCAGGGGAATGAGACCCATCATTGTTACTGGTTTTGGCATATGAATATGCCACGGGGAGTTTGCCAGGCTCTCCCATGTGGGCAAGAAACTCTCGGTAGCTTTCCAGGTTCTCCCAGAGGGAGAAGTAGGCTATAAGATGTCTTCCAGGAGCTTGGTTTTATAGTCTCTGGATGTTGACCGTTGGTGGGATTACAGGGCACCACGGGCAGTCCCTGGGTGTGACTGCCTAGCTACTGGAAAATGGGAAATCTGGGCAGAAGAGTCCCAGTCCCAATCCCAGCAGGCTTGGAGGTCTCAGCCCCAGGTCCTACATACCTGGGTTCCTCTGCCAGTACCTTCATGTGTGAGGCTTGTCCAAACGTGTGGAGAGGGGCCTTGAGCATGGCTGAGGCCAGGCTCCGGGGGTCTTCATCCTCAGGAGCTCTGCTCGGGGCGAGGAGGGAAGCTGAAGCCCACCCCCTCTGAGGGGTACCGGGGAAGACAGCCAGGCATGTGGGCAAGAGTGATGCAGAGACTCTCTCTCTCCCTCTCTCTCTCTCTCTATATATATATAAATATCAAACTTTGGAATTACTTCTTGACCTTTTGGCTAAAATCAAGTGTACTGTACCAAACTATGGAGCATAAAGATATGTAAACTAACTAGCACATATCTAAAATAAAATATGAACAACAACACAATAATAGTAGGATATTTTAATATCACCTTCTCACCATTAGATAGATCACCCAGACAGAGAATCAATAAGGAAATGGAGGCATTAAATGGAGGAAATGGAAGATCTGGGCTTAATAGACAATTTATAGGCTCTCCTATAAATGTCAATTAAGCTGAGTACATATTATTTTCCAGTACACATAGGTCACTCTTTAGGGTAAAGCACAAGCTGAAATTCTTTTTTAAAATCTACATAAAATGATAGACATAGAAATGACATCAGCTATTCTCTCAGACTACAATTACTTGAAAATGGAAATAAACCACAATCAGAAAACTGGGAAATAAGCACATGGAAGACCAGCAATATGCTACTGATTACTATGTCAGTATATGCTCCATATTTCAAAGAGCAGATTAAAACAGAAACAAAATTTTTCCTGGATACAAATATGAATAATAATAGGAACTACCAGAATTTATCAGACTGCAAAAATAATGCCAATAGGGTAGCTCATAGTAGCTCATAGCACTAGAGGCATTAGATAGAAAACAAGAACAGATATAAATAAATGAACTAATCTTGTACTTCAAGGCGTTAGTAAAATAACAACAAGAGTAGCCAGTGGTAGAAGGGAGAATAATTAAAAATGTAAGTGGAAATCAGCAGCACTGAAATTATAAGATAATACTAGAGAACAATAAAATCAAGGGCTTTAAAGAAAGAATTGATAAGATTGGCAAATCCTTAGCAAGACTTGGGGAAGAGAGATCTGATAGATCAGAAGCAACAAAAAGATAAGTTTAGACAGATGCCTCAAAAATATAAAAGATTATATAAGATTATAATATGGGCAACTTTATTCCACTAAATTAAAGTTATGAGTAAATTTCTAGTGCATCTAGTGCACAATCCCTCAAACCTGAGCAAGTAGGAAGTATAAAGTATAAAAACTATCATGGAAATCAAGACGTAATTAAAAAAATCTGGTTCCAATTTGATCCATTAGTGAATATTGCAAACCTTCAAGAAAACACTACCCGTTCTTCTCAAGATCTTTCAGAAAGTAGAAGAAACAGATATCCTCCCAAACATTTTCTATGAGACCAGTTGTTACCTTGATACCAAAAGCAGACAGAGACATTAGCAATAAAGTATATTAGAAGTCTGTATCTGTGATAAAAATCAGTGCAAAGATATGCAATAAAAGGGGCTGGAGCGATAGTACAGTGAGTATGGCATACTTGCCTTGCACGTGGCCGACCCGGGTTCGATTCCCAACATCCCATATGGTCCCCCAAGCACTGCCAGGAATAATTCCTGAATAAATCCAGGAGTAACCCTTGTGCATTGCCGGGTGTGACCCAAAAAGAAAAAAAAAATCCTCAATAAAATTCTAGTGAATCAGATACACTAAACATACCATAAATCTCAGTCAAGTGGGATTATCCCAGGACTACAAGGACAGCTAAATATATGCAACTTAATTATTGTCATATACCACATTCATAAAATCAAAGATAAAAACCATACGGTGATTTCTTTAGAAGTTGAGAAATAATTTAACATGATTGAGCACCATTGGCGATAAAAAGAAAATCCTCACCAAAATAGGAATTGAAGGAAGTTTTCTTCAATAGAGTAAAATGCATATACAACAAACTTACAGGCAGCCAGCATTATACTATACAGGGAAAAACTGAAAGCGTTGGGGCTGGAGTGATAGCTTAGCGGGTAGGGTGTTTGCCTTGCACGCGGCAGACCTGGGTTTGATTCTCAGCATCCTATTTGGTCCCCTGAGCACTGCCAGGGGTAATTTCTGAGTGCAGAGCCAGGAATGACCCCTGTGCATCACCAAGTGTGACCCAAAAAGCAAAAAAAACCAACCCCCCAAAAAAACTGAAAGCCTTTATTCTATGATCAGGCACAATATGAGAATGTGCACTTTCAATGCTACTATTTTCCATCGTGTTGAAATTCTTAGCCACAACAATAAGTCAAGAAAAAGATAAAGGGATTCAAACTGATAAAGAAGTCAAATTATAAATAATTCACAGATGACATGATATTATATATAGAAAATGATAAAGATTCCATCAAAAGAAACCTGCTAGAAACAGTATGTACAGTAAAGTAGCAGCTTAAAGAATCAATGCACATATATCAGTTGCATTTTTATATGTAAGCAACAATTTTGAAGAGAAAGAAAAGAATTTTAAAATATAGGTCAAAATTATGTTCAAAAATCTTATGTATCTAGGAATCAACAAAGGAGGTAAAAGACCTATTTAGTAAAAACTATAAATCAATACCAAAAGGAATAAAAGAAGACACAAGGAAATGGAGATATATTTGTGAATCTGAAGAATGAATATCATTAGAATGACTGTCCTTCCCAATGTAATTTACAGTTTCAATACAATCTCCATCAAAATTCCCATGATGTTCTTCAAAGGCAGAACAATTACTTCTAAAGTTTGTATCGGATCATAAAACTCTCAAAATAGTAAAAATCCTATAGGAAAAAAGAGGGGGAGAGAACATGAGATTTATGAAGTTAAGCAAGGAAAGTATGAAAAGTAGTTAGCTTCATACCAAAAACAAAAACAAACACCCAAAGAAACTAGACACCAATTTCACTCTATACACAAAGGTAAATCTTAAATGGATTCAAGGTCTTGCTATCAGACCTGTATCCATTAAATGCATTGCGCCAAATATAGACGGAACTGTTCACAATATTGATGTCAGAGACAACCCCATTGCAATTAAAATAAAAGCAGCAATCAATGAATGGGACTACATCAAACTTAAATGTTTCTGTACAGTGAAGGAATGTTGCCTAAAATGAAGACACTCCACGAAATAGGAGAAAATACTAACGCACTACCCATCTGACAAAGGGCTAATATCCATAATATGGCAAAGGATTCATACATCTCAATAATAACAATGGAAGGAATTTTAAATGGGGAGAGATGAATAGATACTTCTTCAGGGAAGACATAGTGACGGCCAGTAAACATGAGAAAAAGTTTATCATCACTGATTATCAGGGAAATTAAATAAAAATGACAATTGCATATCTCCTCACATAGTGAGAATGACCTATATAAAAAAAAGTGAGAAACAAGCAGTGTTGCTAGGGATATGGCAAAATAGGAAGCCCTTTTTCATTGTTGGTGAGGCTGTTTGTTTTGGCCTTAATGGAGGATGGTATGGAGACATCTCAAAAAGTTTAGAATAGAACTTCCATATGACCTAGAAATTCTCCTGGGTATATATCCCAAGATTACAAAAAGAACATATACATATATACAGCTGTGTTCATCACAGCATTATTTAAAATAGCTAAGATCTGGAAACAACTCAAGTGCTGAACAACAGAGGAGTGAAACATATTTATACATATATATATACACATACACATATAATGCATATATATATAAGTGTGTACATACACACATTATGGAGCACTACTATAATACTCAGCTATGAGAAAAAATTAAATGCAACTTGAATGGAAATGGGCAGCAACATGTTAAGGAAAGTAAGTGAGAAAGAAAAGAAACAAATTCTGGATAATCTTGTCTATGTGGTCTATAAAGAAACTAAGCAAGAAACAAAACAATTGTCAGTAGAAACAAACATTTAGATATTGCCAACAGAATGGTAAACTGGCTGAAAAGTGGTAGGACTGGTATGTTTGTGTTTGGTGGGGGTAGGAGAAGGGACCTTGGAATCATCGCAGATGGTGATTGACACTCTGTGGGAGTGATATAGCAGCATTGCAAGTATTAAACAACAATATGCAAACTATTATAAATGCTGTTATCCTAATAATAACTAGAATTGTAATTTGAAGTAAAATAGTTCCATTTGGAAATATACTTTTTGGAGATAGTTTTATGAATGAGCATGTTCCTTCTGAGAAACTTATTGTTTTTCACTCGGAGAATAAAACAACAAAGTCAACCCCTTCTTATCATATAAAGTTTTCCCTTCCTTTCTCCTTGATGCTCAGATCCCTTTTCATAGGATATACAGATGGTTGGCTTACCCTATTCTATTTTAAAATTTACAGATACGTAAATTTTTCATGTCTCTGCCAATAATTTGAATTTCCTTTGCTAATTGTCTAATGCTGTTTTGACTACTCATTTAGTTTGAGATGCACCCAGAAAAGTGGGGGATTTACTCAAACTCCAATACTACGTTCTTAGAAGATGTTTATTTGCTTGGTGGGGGGTTGTCATATTTTTAGCTCTGGTATATTGGTGAGTAGAAAGGGGAAGAGGAGGTATTCAATAGTTACCTTGATTCAAAATGTCTTACCATAATGTTGCTATTGGGGTGAACAACCAGTGCCCAGTCATGTCACAACAGGTAAAGACTGCATGAGCTTCTGCATTAACACAGCCATTAAATTACACCAGAGACCCAGTTGTTGTATATGTCATGGGAGCTGGTTCCTTATACCCACCCATATTTTTAGGAGGCCATCCATGGTCTTTAGGTTCAGATGAGGTTATATTCCTCATAGTAAAAATAAAAGTCAGTTGGCAGTTGGCGAACTGGCAGGGCGGGAGGAGCCGGGCGTCGGGGCTGCTGCTGACAGCTGCATGCTCTGCAAAGCAGGAGGCGAGCCGAACAAAGTGTGCTCAGTGGCAGCGGGGAGCGGTGACACCGGGCCCCACAAGGCAGACCCCAGAAACCCCGTAGGCCCCGAAACAGCCTCAAAGCCAACTTGGACCGTTGTGGCCGTAGAGCACTCTCCTGCAAGCGCAGTTCCCGTGCAGCTGGCCCAAGCCCCTTCGGTGTTTCGCGTGCCACCTCATCGCTGCTCTTGAGGCTCCCTGCTCCGGCTCCGCCCTCCCGCCCCGCTTCCCGCCGCCTGGACTCCCCGAGACCCTCCAGCCACCCCAGCCCGTCTCCTCCACGCCCCAGCTCCTGACCTGGCTCCCTAACTGCGGCCCGCCCTCGCAGGTACCGTTCCAGACCCTCAGCTCCGCCCTCCTGGCCCCGCTTCCCGCCGCCTGGACTCCCCGAGACCCTCCAGCCACCCCAGCCCGTCTCCTCCGTGCCCCAGCTCCTGACCTGGCCCCCTAACTGCGGCCCGCCCTCGCAGGAAGACACTGGGGGCGTGTCCTACCTTAGTGGGCGTGGTCTAAAGTGGGCGTGGCCTCCTCTCAGAGCGGCCAACGCTAACGCGGCCGCAGTTATTCATTGGTACCTCAGCTCACTCGGTACTTGTATTTTTTTGAAAATTCACTTTTGCGATCTCAAACATGCAAAATAGCCATTAGCTTAGTCTGACACTATAAAAGCTGTCAGTTAATAAGGGAACTTTAGCACGATCAGAAAACCTTCTTTCCACAAGAAGAAAAAGGAATAAATAACTACAAAGCTCAAACTCTATACTTCCGTAACAATATGAAGAAGCAGCGAAAATCCCCTCCGAGAAGAGAGGGGGAAGAAAGATACCAGAAACCTCAACAGGGGCTTCTCACATCTACGACCTCTCAGATAAACAATTCAGAGAGGAAATCTGGAGGAGAGTCGACCTACTCCAAGCAACCATGGAACAGACGTCCAATAAATTAAGGGAGGAGATGAATGAATCACTGGAACGATCTACCAAAAAAATGCAGGAAGAAATGAGAGTAGAAATTTCAAACCTACGAATGGAAGTCACACAAATAAAGGAAACGGTAGATGAATTAAAAATCACAGTAGATGCCCTCAACAGTAGAATGACTACAGCCGAAGACAGAATCAGTGATCTGGAAGATGAGCTGCAGAAAGCTTATAGACAACAACAAATCATGGCCAAAGACCTCAAAATGGCTATAGAGCGAATCAGAGCCCTGGGGGATGACTTCAAGAGGAACAACATAAGAATCATTGGAGTACCAGAACCGCAGGGAAGCAACCCCAATGAAAAAAACACAGTCAAAGATATCATTGCTAAGAAATTCCCAGAGCTGGACAAGGCAGGCATCCAGATACAAGGAGTCCGAAGAGTACCAGCAAAAAGAGACCAGAATAAAAAGACCCCAAGGCATATCATAGTCAGAATGGCGGATACCATGGATAGAGACACAATTCTGCAAGCAGCAAGGTCAAGGAAGGAAATCACATACAAAGGAGCACCCCTCAGATTTACGGCCGATCTGTCAGAAGAAACCCTCCGAGCCCGAAGACAATGGTGGGACATAGTGAAAAAACTCAACGAAATGAATGCCTCACCAAGAATACTTTATCCGGCTAAACTCTCACTCAAACTCGAAGGAACCATACACTACTTCTCGGATAAACAACAGCTCAGGTCCTTCATAGACTCAAAACCAATCTTGAAAGAAGGTCTAAAGGGGCTACTGTAAGACAAGGAGGAGCCCCATAAGAACAACAAATACCACAGAAAGATGACACAAAACCACATCACAATAATCTCTCTCAATGTCAATGGCCTAAATGCACCTATCAAGAGACACAGAGTGGCTAAATGGATTCGGAAATTAAACCCAACATTCTGTTGCCTGCAAGAAACACACCTGAACAAGCAGAGTAAACATAGACTCAAAGCCAAAGGATGGAAAACAATCCTCCAAGCAAACAACCCCCTTAAAAAAGCTGGAGTGGCCATCCTGGTATCTGACAACATAGATTTCAGGATGAAAAATATCAAAAGGGACAGCAAAGGTCATTTTCTGTTTATCAAGGGATATGTACAACAGGAAGAAATCACACTCTTAAACGTATATGCTCCTAATGAACGACCGGCTAAATATTTAAAACAACTCCTAACAGACTTCAAAGAGGACATCACTAACAGCACAATTGTAGTCGGAGACTTCAATACGGCCTTATCGCCTCTAGATAGATCCACAAGAACAAAACTCAACAAGGAAACACTGACTCTGAAAGAAGAAATTGAAGAGAGAGGCCTAATAGACCTATACAGGGCCTTACACCCCAAAAAGAAAGAATACACATTCTTTTCCAGTGCACATGGAACATTTTCTAAAATAGACCATGTACTGGGCCCCAGAACATACCTCAGTAGAATCGGAAAAATAGAAATTGTATCAACCATCCTTTCAGACCACGATGCGCTGAAGATAGAAGCTAACCACTCACAAACACGGAAAATCAAATCAAACACCTGGAAATTAAACAATTCAATGTTGAACAATGAGTGGGTCAGGAAGGAAATCAAGGAAGAAATCAAAAGATACTTAGAAACAAATGAGAATGAAGACACGAGCTACCAAAACCTATGGGACGCAGCTAAAGCTGTGTTAAGGGGAAAATTTATAGCTCTCCAAGCATTCCTCAGGAAGGAAGAAAGGACCCACATAGATAGCTTGACTTCACAACTCAAGATCTTAGAAAAGGACCAGAAAAAGGACTCCAAACCAGACCGAAGGAAAGAAATAATAAAAATTAGAGCAGAAATTAATGACATCGAACCAAAAAAACAATCCGAAAGATCAATGAAACAAAGAGTTGGTTCTTTGAGAAAATAAATAAGATTGATAAACCGCTAGCAAGACTCACAAAGAAAGAAAGAGAGAAAACTCTAATAAATCGAATCAGAAATGAAAAGGGGGACATCATAACAGAAACCAGTGAGATTCAAAAGATCATTAGAGACTACTTTGAAGGTCTTTACGCCACAAAAAAGGAGAACCTAAAAGAAATGGATGGATTCATTGATTCCTACAATCTCCCAACACTGAAGAAAGAAGACCTGGAATACCTGAATAGACCCATCAATGTTAAGGAAATTGAAACGGTAATCAAAAACCTCCCCAAAAACAAAAGCCCAGGCCCAGATGGTTTCACTGGCGAATTCTTCCAAACATTTAAAGAAGACCTGCTGCCTGTTTTCCTCAAACTTTTCCAGGAAATTGAAAAAACAGGAACTCTCCCAAACAGTTTCTATGAAGCACATATCTCCCTAATACCAAAAGCAAAGACACCACTAAGAAAGAAAATTACAGACCAATTTCCCTGATGAACACCGATGCGAAGATCCTCAACAAAATACTAGCAAATAGGATCCAACAACTCATCAAAAAGATCATACATCACGACCAAGTGGGATTCATCCCAGGGATGCAAGGATGGTATAACATTCGGAAATCAATCAACATAATCCAGCATATCAACAAAAGTAAAGACAAAAACCATATGATCATATCAATAGATGCAGAGAAAGCATTTGACAAGATCCAACATCCTTTCATGATGAAAACCCTCGCCAAAATGGGGTTTGGAGGAACTTTCCTCAAGATAGTCGAAGCCATCTATCACAAGCCTACGGCAAGCATTATCCTCAACGGGGAAAAACTAAGGGCCTTTCCTCTGAGATCGGGCACAAGACAAGGATGCCCACTCTCACCACTCCTCTTCAATATAGTACTGGAAGTACTTGCGATAGCTATTAGACAAGAAAAAGAGATTAAGGGCATCCAGATAGGAAAGGAAGAAATCAAACTCTCACTATTTGCAGAGGACATGATACTATATCTAGAGAAGCCTAAAACCTCTACTAAGAAACTCTTAGAAACAATAGACTTATACAGTAAAGTTGCAGGCTACAAAATCAATACCCAAAAATCCATGGCCTTCATATATGCAAACAATGAGGCAGAGGAAAGGGACATGAAAAGAGCAATCCCATTCACAACCGTGCCCCAGAAAATCAAGTACCTCGGAATCAGCTTAACCAAGGAAGTAAAAGACCTTTACAAAGAAAACTACAAAACGCTACTCCATGAAATCAAAGAGGACATGACGAAATGGAAACATATACCCTGCTCGTGGATAGGGAGAATCAATGTTGTCAAAATGGCAATACTCCCTAAAGCATTATACAGATTCAATGCGATCCCTATAAGTATACCCATGACATTCTTCAAAGAAATGGATCAAGCAATCCTAAAATTCATATGGAATGACAAACGTCCAAGGATAGCTAAAACAATTCTTGGGAAAAAGATGATGGGAGGCATCACCCTCCCCAACCTCAAACTTTACTACAAAGCAGTAACAATTAAAACAGCATGGTACTGGAACAAAGGCAGAGCCGTAGACCAATGGAACAGGGTGGAATATCCCTACACACAACCCCAAATGTATGATCATCTAATCTTTGATAAGGGAGCAAGGGATGTGAAGTGGAGCAAGGAAAGCCTCTTTAACAAATGGTGCTGGCACAACTGGACAACCACATGCAAAAAAATGGGTTTAGACCTTGACCTGACACCATGCACAAAAGTCAGATCAAAATGGATTAAAGACCTCAACATTAGACCACAAACCATAAGGTACATTGAAGACAAGGTCGGCAAAACCCTCCACGATATTGAAGATAAACGTATCTTCAAAGGTGACACGGAACTAAGCAATCTAGTAAAAACAGAGATCAACAAATGGGACTACATTAAACTAAAAAGCTTCTGCACCGCAAAAGATACAGTGACCAGAATACAAAGACTATCCACAGAATGGGAAAGGATATTTACACAATACCCATCAGATAAGGGGTTGATATCAATGGTATATAAAGCACTGGTTGAACTCTACAAGAAGAAAACATCCAACCCCATCAAAAAATGGGGCGAAGAAATGAACAGAAACTTTACCAAGGAAGAAATACGAATGGCCAAAAGGCACATGAAAAAGTGCTCTACATCACTAATCATCAGAGAGATGCAGATCAAAACAACCATGAGATACCACCTCACACCACAGAGACTAGTACACATCCAAAAGAACAAAAGCAACCGCTGTTGGAGAGGATGTGGGGAGAAAGGGACCCTTCTTCACTGCTGGTGGGAATGCCGACTGGTTCAGCCCTTCTGGAAAACAATTTGGACGATTCTCAAAAAATTAGATATTGAATTCCCATTTGACCCAGCAATACCACTGCTGGGAATATATCCCAGAGAGGCAAAAAAGTACAATCGAAACAACATCTGCACATGTATGTTCATCGCAGCACTGTTTACAATAGCCAGAATCTGGAAAAAACCTGAATGCCCCAGAACGGATGACTGGTTGAGGAAACTTTGGTACATCTATACAATGGAATACTATGCAGCTGTTAGAAAAAAGGAGGTCAAGAATTTTGTCGTTAAGTGGATGGGCATGAAAAGTTTCATGCTGAGTGAAATGAGTCAGAAAGAGAGAGACAGACATAGAAAGATTGCACTCATCTATGGTATATAGAATAACAGAGTGGGAGACTAACACCCAAGAACTGTAGAAATAAGTACCAGGAGGTTGACTCCATGGCTTCGAGGCTGGCCTCACATTCCGGGGAAAGGGCAACTCAGAGAAGCGATCACCAACTACATTGTAGTCGAAGGCCATGTGGGGGAAGGGAGTTGCGGGCTGAATGAGAGCTAGAGACTGAGCACAGCGGCCACTCAACACCTTTACTGCAAACCACAACAGCTAATTAGAGAGAGAGAACAGAAGGGAATGCCCTGCCACAGTGGCAGGGTGGGGTGGGGGGAGATGGGATTGGGGAGGATGGGAGGGAGGCTGGGTTTACTGGTGGTGGAGAATGGGCACTGGTGAAGGCATGGGTTCCCGAACTTTGTATGAGGGAAGTATAAGCACAAAAGTGTATAAATCTGTAACTGTACCCTCACGGTGATTCTCTAATTAAATATAAATAAATTAAAAAAATAAAAAAAATAAACACACTTTTCATGCATGCATCATTCCAATACCATATCCATTATCAGAGAACCTACTTCCTTCCTTACATAAGGATTCACAAGATGCCTGTCAACCCTGCTCTCCCATGTCAATACAGTTCTATAAACAAAGTCTTCAGAAGTGATGACATATTGACCATTTCTCATTCCACTATTATGTTTCCTTTTTTTATTTCTACATATGGACGAGATCTATGTGTGCGTAAGTGGTCATACCTACACATATATAAGTGAATAAAGCTCATCACTTGAGATTCCACAAAATTGTAAATCAGTGTTAGGTTGATAAAGTAAATTTCTTTCAAAAGGTATATATATATGTATATATACACACATATATGTATCACATGTCTAAATAAAGTATATAAATAAAAAAAATAACTAAAAGTCAGTTGTGACTTCCACTCTTATTCAGATTTTAGTCTATTGTAGAAAAGGATTTCTGAAGAAGACAGTGAAGCACAGTAGTTTACAAAAAGGCAAGTGAGATATACCTTAGAAAGAATGAGGACTTCTCTGGAATGAGGAGAGAACCCCTTAAAATATAAGAGATTAATGCCCATAAATAAAGGCATAGGACCGTCCAGAATGTAGTGCCCAGACTTGCTTTGGGAAACTGATTACACTGGATTTTTTCCAAGTTACCTTAGCTTGGAATCTCTATGCAAATAATAGTAAGAATTGTCAAGGTAAAGGATTTTGAGCTCTGGTGTTCTTTGCATTCTCAGAACCCTTTAATTACATTCTTTAAATTAAAAAAAATTTATTGAATCACCATGTGAAAAGTTACAAAGCTTTAAGTCTCAGTCATACAATGATTGAACACCCATCCCTTTCACCAGTGCACATGTTCCACTACCAAGAATCCCAGTATACCTCCCATCCCACCGCCCCCCCCCCCCGCCTGCTTTGTGTGGCTGATGATTTTCGCTTTACTTTCTCTTTACTTTGATTACATTCAATATTTCAATAGGAAACACGCCATTATTATTTGGAATTTTCCCCCAACAGTCAAACCTGCCAAAAAGGCAGCATTTGATAATTTGCTTTTCCATTGCTGAGAATGAAGACCATATGATTTGGATTTTTGGTATTTTAGTAACTAAGTTAAGAGAAATTTCTGCCAGAAATTGCATCATTGCAAGCTCATACCTTTGTTTAGTGGGCCTTATAAGCTGGCGGTTGCCATGCCGCCACCAGGGAAAGAAAAAGCCAAGAGAGAAAAACCTTTTCCCTCCCGCGGCAGCATGGTGCTTTTTTCGAAGTCTAGAGGCATTTCTGCAAGTAGCTGCTGGTGTCGAAAGTAGTGGGCCTCCGGGATCATGGGCGTTCAGCAATGGAGGGGCCGCACCTCTGCAGCCACTCAGGTCAAATCTGGGCAGAGAGTGGTGCCAGTAACACCCCCCATCCCGAGATCTCCCAAGAGTCCTATTGCTGCAAGCTCATACCTTTGTTTAGTAGGTCTTATAAACTGGCGGTCGCCATGCCGCCATCAGGGAAAGAAAAAGCTGAGATAGACAAACCTTTCCCCTCCCATGGCGGCATGGTGCTGTAGCTTAGTTCGCAGTCTAGAAGCATTTCTGCAAGAAGCTGCTGGTGGGGCTGGAGCAATAGCACAGTGGGTAGGGCGTTTGCCTTGCACGCGGCCAACTCAGGTTCGATTCCCAGCATCCTATATGGTCCCCTGAGCACTGCCAGGGGTAGTTCCTGAGTGCAGAGCCAGGAGTAACCCCTGTGCATCACCAGGTGTGACCCAAAAAGCAAAAAAAAAAAAGCTGCTGGTGCCGAATGTAGTGGGACTCTGGAATCATGGGCATTCAGAAACGGAAGGGCCGCACATGTGCCACTTTCTTTAAATTTTTTAAAATTTATTTTTCATTGTAGTTTTAGTAATATCATTGCAATTGTGTTTAAGTTTATAGTATTAATATGCAAAAGTACTGCACAACACCACCACGAAAATGCTCACTGTATCACTGTCCTTATGTTACCTCGGGTCCCATCTTCATTCTCCTTCATCCTTTCCTCCACTGTTTATAATAAGTTTTGTAATCTAAGGCCAAGTGTTTGTCATTGTTTGATACTGTCTATACCCTTGTTGAAGGTGACTTATGTGAAGTGGTGAGAAGAGATATAGATGGCAACTATTTCACTAAGAGATTCTACCACTTTCCTCCCCATTTACCTCTGTTACCTGGGAAATATCACTAAGTTTAGACTGATGAGAATCTACAATGAGCACCTGCTCACCAAAGACCTTACATTGTCTCACCACTTCCATGAGACAATTTTCAGACCTCATCTGAGTTCTGCCTGTTCTTTCTTGGGTAGCAGTATCCAGGCTGCAGCAAGGAATTGCTCTTTGCAGGAAGAGAAAGTCAATCCAGAATTTCAGGAGGAGATGAATAGTGAAGTAAAACAAGTTTTATATAGAGATTATGAGGAAAAATGAGACTAATGCATTCAAGAGAGAACATGGGCTTCTACAGAGGGGATCAGTTGAATTACACATTGTATGTGGATATGTGGATCACCTGCCTTCACTCCCCAACCCAGAATGCGGAAGCAACCTGCATAATTTTGCAGAATTGATTTTATAGGTTTTATTTACTTCCCATATGTGAGGCTTTCTATGTAGATAAGAATTCATTACTATGATTGATTAAGGGGATAGCATGAAATTTCTGATGGTTCATCTTCATGTCCTTATCACAACCCTTTGTTTCTGCTGAAGCTTCTCTCATGAGAGGGTACCAGCGATTTCTGGACCTGGCTAGTCTTAGCAACTGGACTCAGTTCCTGTGTCCACAAAATGCCCTAGGCCATAATGCTTTTTGCAATTTTAAGGCTAAGGGCAGAGTAATATTAATTTTATTACTTCCCAAGAACTCATTGTGAGCCCCCCACCACTACCCTGTGCCATGTACCTACTTACTTCAACTTTTTCCTGATTAATAGTCTCTCAGAGGGCTCAAGCTTCAAGGTTCTATGCTGACTGAAAGCAGGATAACTCCTTTTCAGATAATACCTTGTCTTTACAAACATTTCTTGGTTATAATTTTCTGAAAGTCCTTGCCAAGCACTCCCTACTTGATTGCCTATATCAGGAGTCACTGTCACCTTCATCCCGTTGCTCATCGATTTGTTCGAGTGGGCACCAGTAACGTCTCGCGATTGTGAGACTTATTTGTTACTGTGTTTGGAACATCCCATATGCCACGGGTAGCTTCTCAGGCTCTGCCGTGCAGGCTCGATACTCTCGGTAGCTTGCCGGACTCTCTGAGAGGGGCTGAGGAATCGAACACGTGAGGGCCATGTGAAAGGTGAATGCCCTACTGCTGTGCTATTGCTCCAGCCAATATAAGGAGTAATCTATAAAAATATTAGGCATGTGAAATTTATTCATTTATTTATTTTTTAAAGATTCTGTGCTTTATAATAATACTAATGTTGGTTTATCATGCACATGATTCCAACACCATTCCCTTCACCATTTGTATCCACCTCCCTCTCCAGATATGTGAAGTTTGATCCAAGGAGGCATAGATAAAGGAAAAAGTTGAATTCTCTAAAAACCAAATAGATTTGAGGAAGAATAGATGAAGTGGATAGAACTAACGGATAGCAGAGGTCGAGGTGTTATACTGATGAATTGGATATGAGGAAATGAGAGCCTAGGAACCAACCAGGACATGGATTCTGAAGTTCTAACAGATTTAACTAAGACAGTTGATGTAGGCAGGTAGATAGGGAAGGGCCCCATGGCAATGGAATTCTTAGGAAATGGTAGTGTACAAAAATCCAACCTGGAGCACAGGAAGTAAGGCCTGATAAAACTTTCACCTAGCACCAACAGACTCAGAGAAGACTGGACCACACTCTGAGAGAAGCTACAATAGGAACAAAGGCCAAGGAAAGGAATTTCAAAGACCATCTACCACTCCCAACTAATGCCCCTGGCAACCACCCTAGTAATAGACTTTTGTCTAGGTAAAAGTCCCGTGTGGGGGCAGGTTGGAAAATCTATAAAAGCCACATTAAACACAAGAACTCACATGCTGCCCGAGCCCATCTGCTACTTGTGCCTCTGTGGCCGAGCACCTGTGTCACCCACATCTCCTCTCTTGAAATCTGTACTGGGGCTTTCTCCATCTCTGGAGAAGCCTGCATTCTCTCTAGAGTGCATTACTCTCTCTCTCTCTCTCTCTCTATTCTCCCTCCTTCCCCTTCTTAAAAGCCTTCAAATAAAATGTTTTTACTTCATTGCTTGTCTACTCCTGAAATTCCTTTCTATGAGATAGGACAAAGACCTGAAAACCATGGGCAAGGTCTAGATCTGGATTTCCTTTCCTGCAAAGAGCAATCCCTCGCTCCAGTCTGAGTCCATGACGCCCAGAGAGATTGGGTGGTGAGGATCAACTCCCATGCAGAGAAGACCAAGTAGACATTAGGTGTGGTTTGAAGGACATTTGGTGAATCTGTTGGGGCTCTGGCCCATGTTTTGAAGGGGCTCTTACACAGACTTTATCAGTTCTAGCATTCCTCGCTGGTCCTGGGGTGGCAGAGGTGGATCAGGAGAAAGTGACCATCACTCTCTTCTTTGCCTAACATAAGCCACCCATGGGGACCACCAGCTTCACAGCCATCATACTGCACTTGAGACCCACATGATTTGACATGGAAGCTAGTCCTTACCACTTGAATTTGGGGTGTGGGATCATGGTTCTTGCATTGAGGTGAGAAAAGTCAGTAGCACCCTTCACCAAAATTGTAGGCTTCTTGTCTTTAACTACAGAAAATAAACTCTAGAGAAGACCAAAGTAAATATATATTTTTTTGCTTTTTGGGTTACACCTGGCAATGCTCAGGGGTTACTCCTGGCTCTGCACTGACGAATTACTCCTGGAGGTGCTTGGGGAACCATATGGGATGCCGGGGATTGAACCCAAGTCAGCTACGTGCAACGCAAACACCTTACCCACTGTACTATTGCTCCACCCCACCCCCCCAAGCAAATATTTTCTTATGAGAAAGGAGAGCAATTGCCCCACAGGTGAAAGAAAAATTCAGTATCTCTAATTGGAACGTGTAAGCAACTTCAGGTTACTTTGGCTTAGGTTTTCTGTGCAGTAAGAGTCATTGCTAGGGGGTATTAAGAATAAGGACTTTGACTGTGCTGCTTCTCAGGTCTTATCCAGGCCTTATTTCTCCTAAGTGTCTCTCCAGTGGTTTTTGATTGGGCCAAAGTTTGAGGCTTTTAGCCAAGTCTTAAGTCGTGAGCCTCGGAATTGAGGCAAACTAAGTATAAAATATTTTAGTTTTTGTGACTTTATGAAATTCATTGCCAAGCCCCTCCACTTCAGCTCTTCCCAGAATGACCTTTTTACTTCCAATGAACAATTCCGTTTATTTCTAAATGTCCTTTCACCCTAGGTGTTAGGTCCTTAGAAGTTTATTATGTATCCAGGTGATAGCTTAGGACAGTGGAACTTTTATTTTTAGGTTTATAATATTGGTAACCTTTGATATAACCTTAATTATTTTTGCATGAAACTGCAGGGAAAGAAGACATTTTTTAACACTATCCTGTTAGATATAGTGAATTGGACCTTATAAATTAAACAGAAAACTCACTAAAACAAGAGAAGTAAAGGTTGTAACATGTTCAAAAGGAGTGATAGTCCAAAGAAGAGGATGAACTTGGGGGCTTAAATACCAATTTCCTAGTGTGAAGAAGGCTTGTGCTTTTGGAGAGTTAAGTCTTAGAAAGGTGACTAGGAAATGTTAGGTTAATAAGGGATGCTTAGTAAAGTTTGTTGTGCAGATTTAGATCACCTCAGATAATGCTTATCTTTGCGGCAGAAAGAAGAAAACTTCACAAATGGAAATTTCTTTATAAATGCAAATTTTAGTTATAAAAGAAAAATTATGCATTTTTAAAAAGAGCTTTTGCAACCTTTAAATTCCTCAGTGGACTTCAACTCAAAACAATCCTACCAAAGTGACATTTTATTTTAATTTAATTTTTTTATTGAATCACTGTGAGATAGACCATTACAAAACTGTTCATGATTGGATTTCAGTCATACAGTATTCCAACACCCATCCCTCCACCAGTGTACATTTCCCAGCACCAGTGTCCCTGGGATCCCTCCTATCTCTCTCTCTCTCTCTCTATCTCTCTCTCTCTCCCTCTCCTTTTGGGTATTGTGGTTTTCAGTATTAATACAGAAAGAAAGGTTATCAAGAAGGTTATCCGTCCTTTTCTTTTTGACTCATTGCACTCAGCATCATACTCTCCATGTCCATCTATTTGTAGGCAAATTTTATGACTTTATTTTTACTGACAATTGCATAGTTCTCTATTGCATAGATGTGCTATAGTTTCTTTATCCAGTCTTCTGTTCTTGGGAACTCAGGTTGTTTCCAGATTCTGGCTGTTGTGAATAGTGCTGCAATGATCATAGGAGTGCAAATGGTGTTTCTGTGTGTTTTTGGGCCCCCGGGTATATACACAGAAGTGGTATTGCTGAGTCTAATGGGAGCTCAATTATCAAGTACCTCAGAATCAGCTTAAGTAAGGAGGTAAGTGACCGGTAAATGAAAACAACAAAATGATACTTCAAGAAATAAAAAAGGATACGAGGAAATGGAAACACGTCCCCTGCTCATGGACTGGGAGAATTAACATTGTCAAAATGGTAATACTCCCCAAAGCATTATACAGATTTAATGCAATCCTTACAAGGATACCCATGAAATTCTTCAAAGAAATTGATCAAACACTCCTAAAATTCATATGGAACAACAAGCCCCCACGAATAGCTAAAACAATTCTTAGGGAAAAAAAAAAGATGGAAGGCACCACATTCCCTAACCTCAAACTATACTACAAAGCAGTAATAATTAAAACAGCATGGTATTGGAATAAATACAGGTCCGCAGAACAATGGAATAGGGTTGAATATCCTTACACACACCCTCAAATATATGATCATCTAATCTTTTATAAGGGAGCAAGAAATAAAAAGTGGAGCAAGAAAAGCCTCTTTAACAAATGGTTCTGACAAAACTGGCCATCTATATGCAAAAAAATGGTCTCAGACTTCTACCTAGCATCATGCACAATAGTCAGATCAAAATATATTTAAGACCTCAACATCAGACCAGAATCCATAAGGTACATTGAAAAAATGGTCGGCAAACCCTCCACTACACTGAAACTAAAAGTATCTTCAAAGATGAAATGCCACTGACCAAGCAAGTGTGAACAGAAATAAACAAATGGGACTATGTTTAACTAAGAAGTTTCTGCACCTCAAAAGAAAGAGTGACTACAATACAGTCTACAGAATGGGAAAAGATATTCACCCATTGCCCTTCTGATAAGGGGTTAATATCCAAGATATATAAGGCACTGTTTGAACTATACAAGAATAAACTATCCAATCCCATCAGAAAATAGGGCAATGAAATAAACAGAAACTTTCTCAAGAAATTCAAATGGTCAGGTGGTGGAACATGTGCACTGGTGAAGGGATGGGTGTTTGATCATTGTATGACTGAGACTTAAACCTGAAATCTTTGTAACTGTTCTCCCAGTGATTCAATTAAATAAATTAATTAATTAGAAAAAAGAAATTCAAATGGCCATAATGCATGTGAAAAAAATGCTCTTCACTAATCATCAAGGAGATGCATATCAAAACAACAATGAGATATCATCTCACACCACAGAGACTGGCACACAACCAAAAGAACAAAAGCAACCAGTGTTGGCATGGATGTGGGAAGACAGGGACTCTTCTTCACTGTTGATGGGAATGTCAACTGGTCTAGCCTTTTTGGAAAACAATATGGAAATTTCTCAAAAAACTAGAAATTGAGCTTCCAAAGTGGCGTATTTTAGCATGACTTAGTGTGGTTTCCTTCAGTACAATTCAGCAATACTCTAGTTAGGATATTTTTTTACAGTGATTTCTTAAAGTTGTTTTTGCCAACCACCAATAACATTTGCATTTAAAATCTTAAGGAATTTTGGTTGCACTAGAGTCTGTACTAGTTCAGGGTTAGCTCTTTTCAATGTTCAAGTAATTATGAATTTTTTTGGCAGAAAATGTTTTCAAAGTCACACCTGGCTGGTATTTCTCATTTTGAATGTAGTCCTCTCTGTTATGACTTCAGTTTTGTTCATCTTACAACAGCTGATTTGTAGCTCCTGAATATGTTTATTTAGAGAACAACTTCTGTGATATTTATCTTGTGTCTACACTTCTAATCTGTTGTATTCCTCTTCAAATAGATGTAAGAGGTCTTTTACTAAACACATGGTTCACTGCCTAGGATTCACTGGCTCAATCTTGAACTCAATTTATGAGTTGAGTCCCCAGTTTCCTATTTCCTTTCTTAACTTCTTTGCTTCCTTTCTGTAGAGTACAAATACCATTCATGCTGAGACTCTTCTGATTTAGACTAAAACCTACAGTACACACATTTGGAAACCAATGACTGTTTGGGGGGCTATCTTGCAACTTAAGAAAGTCCCTATTACTGCTGCCAAGTCCCTGACTGTTATGAAAACACAACTCTATAGTTTTAAGTGCCCTGGGAGGGGTAGAACTAATTTTTATTCTTTTGCAAAACAGGAGGAATTATGAATAACTGTCCTCCAGATTACAGAAATAGGTAAACATTGCCAGGGTTCATTACCTCAACTGCTAAAAGACCTACCTAATTATTGTATTTTTGTTCTATTACTTACAAAGGTTTAGAACTTCTACCGCTGATAGTAACACCTAGCTAGAGGGAAAAGTATGGAGAAGAAAACTGCTATGTATGCTCCCAGTAATTGGACTTTTGACTTTTGACTTTCATTGTATTTTGAATCTGGAAAAACATTTTATTCCAGATAGTTCTATTCTGGTTTGGAACATAGCGCTCTTTTAGTGTCTCCCTTTCTCTATAGGTCAACCACTTTAAATTTTTATATAACTTTACAGTTTTCTATTCAGTTGGCAGTTAGTGGAGACATTAACTATTGAGAGTTATTTTTCTTTTAAGTACATGGGTTGCAGAAAAGCAACCCAATTAGACCGGGAAGAACCAAGTGAGCACTCAGATTTTGAGAAGATCTGATTTTAGTTTACACTAATGGGCTCAGATAGTGTAGCATCCAAAGTATCTGACAATGTGCACAAGCAAGTTAGGGGATTGTATACTTCTACTAGTTCTGTGCACATGATTAAACAAAGTTTTTGCGTGCTTGGGAACAAGTAACAAAGTACCAGGCAGGCTGACATACCCTTAGAGTAGAAGGGGCAAGGGACTTCAGGGTTTTTCCATCTGGGAGTCCTAGTGCACATACAAAGTAACAGGTAGGATTAAAGGAAGAGTAATCAGCAAACGGTTAATCAGGGAGAGCATAATCAGCAATTGATTGGCAAACTCAGAGGAGCAGGAAGCTGTAGTTTTCCTTCTAGAGAGAATGACCTAACTGAGAGGAACAAAGAGGACTTCTCTAGAGATAAGAGCCATATACCACTCTCTGTTCATGGCTGTCCTGCCACACAAGGACTACTTTACTTAACGGTTTTTGTGTTGGAAAATAATTTTCTGATGTTGACAAATATGAAGAAAGTATGATTTGTGTTACTTGGCATACTTATTACTAATTTGTTAATTTATTGTAAAATTGGTTATTATATATGATATACATAGATATAGATATATGCTAACCTGCCACGGATATTTATACTATTCCAAATTTTCTTTCCTAAAGGGAAATTTTTAAATAAACACACTGTAATTCTCTTTCCCCCTCTCTAAGAAACTGATGTATTCAATAAACATGTAGGTTTGCTAAAGATTTCACTGAGAATATTATAAGTAGAAAATAAGTTTTGTAGGGAAAAATGAAACTGTAAGAAAACATGTGGGTCTTTTACTATTTGGAGTAGAAGTACTTTGGAGTAGGAATACTCCAAAGAGTAAAATACCAGTGTTCTTCCTTGTTTATAAACCATTTCTTAGATATGGGCCTTCCAACTCATGGGAGTCAGTCTATATGCACTTAGTTCTGAGAATGTGACGTAAGCTTGGAAGTCAGGTCTTGGATAGTGTCTTCTTACTAACCAGATCCTACCTGCATTTTATGATAAATACTTCATTGAATTGCTGTAAGTTAGTACCTGGAATCAAGGGTCTTTATTTGAGTTTTGCTCATGGGAATAGGATCCTGCATAACTCACCAGGAGGGCCAGTGCACAGGCTTGTCCCTTCATGTGGATGCTTGAAAGATTTTTGGCTTGCAGCATTTAGTATACCCCTTGGGAACTTATTGAACTTGTTATTTTGTAACTGTGTTTTTCTTTAGCCTCAAAATTAAGGCTCTGCAATTCAGTACTCATCCCAGGATGATCAAGGTCCTATTTAGTAAAAATAATACTGTCTTTCTCCATAAATGAACACTACATTTAGTCTCATTTATATTTACCCACAAAAGTAATATAATGTATATATAAATGCTGACAAGTAGCAGTATTTACTTTTGATTCTAGGATAACAGGAAAATCAGAGAAAAGTTGACATGTAAAAATAACCTAATCAGAGAACATAAGAGTCATTGAGTTGGACATAGGGTTGGAATTTCAAGCAGAGGGAAAACTATGAAAAAAGGTCTAGGAGCTGTCAAAAGTAGATAACTTAGTATCTGGATATAACTTCTGTGGGTATTTTAGCTTATGTTATATTGAATATGACACTAAGATAAGCAATATAAATTTCATTAGTGATTTTAGGGAAGAGAAAAAGAAAGAAAGTGCCTTCCATAGAGCGATAGAGGCAAACTGGGCAAGTGGTGGCAGGAGGGAAACGGGGGTCACTGGTGGTGGGAAATGGGCACTGGTGGAGAGATGGGTATTATATAGTTGTAGGTTTTAAACCTGATCATGACCAGCTTTGTAACTATGTATCTCATGGTGACTCAATTAAAAAAAAATTAAATGTCATGTTTTAGCAAAGTTTACCAGAATATTTGTTTCAAATGTTTGCCTTGGAAAAACTCATACAGATTTTTACATGTACTCACTCAAGTGTGTGCCTTTTTCTATTTCCTTGTCCATCATTTTCTCTACTAAAGTGTGCTGGCCTTTCTAATCAGAGATCTAATGAAGCAATTTTCCATTATGTCTTGGATGTAAAACCACTGTCAATCACTTAAACATTTCATTTTGCATATCATGTTTCATTATCAGATTACATGAATGCTAACCAAATTTTCAATTATACAGTACCTAACTCTAGACTTTGCTGGACACATATAATTCCTCATTAGGATATTTTACCTTTCCTTCCCATTTAGATGGTACAAGTTCAGAGAACCAGCTTTACCACTTGTTCTAGATGAGAAAGTATTTGTTTCAACCACCCTTCAAAATGGAATCTCTACTTCATGGTATTTATATACTTATGTACTTCCCTCATGGCACTGTACTATCTATCCAACATCATCTTTGATTCTTTATCTCTTTTGGATCACTTGTTCTCAAGGAAAACATTAGTCACGTTATAAAGACAAGCCTTCAGTCTAAGAAGGGGTCCATTAGGCATGGAACTGAGATCTCAAGCAAATAGTAGTAAGGAAGTGAGTCCTGCCTACAATCACATAAGAGAAATTGGAATTCAGGTCTGCAGGCTTGAGTTGACTGTAGTTATGGGCTGACAAGTTGTTTGCAATCTGTTGAGAGACTCTGATCCCAAAATGCTAAGTTAAACAGGCTTTGTAATCCTACCCTTTGTGAAATTGTGAGACATTAAATGATTTATTATTAGTTGATAAATTTGGGAATTATTTGTTAAGCATCAATAGATAACTAATCTACTAAGGCCCTTCAAAGTTAGAGTTTTCTCTTGCATAGAAACCAAATAGCAGACTCAATCAAAGATTCTCTTTGAAATTACTGGGGTGGGAACAGCTGATCCTGTGTCACCTGAAAAATGAGGCTTTGCTTCTGATCACCAGTTTGGAACTATCTCTAGATGTGTAAATATGCCAGTGAGTAGAAATGAGAAGCTTCATATACATAATTCTTAATGGTTAGAACTAAACTTCTATTTGGACTATGTTCTTATATATTTTATGTTTTGGGTCAACATTAGCAACTCTTTTATTTAGCCAATCTCGATTGTTCAGTCACTACAAACTTTGATATCTGTTCTTGTAATATCGGTAAATGATACCTCACAGAGATTTTCTGATGTTTACATGTGAAAACTACTTGTTTCAGCATTTTAACTTATTAAATATCATTAGATTTTATTTAAAATAGCTATTTAAATTCAAGACACTGAAATTTACAAAGTTGCTCATAATAGAATTTCAGGTATAAAATGTTCCAATAATAATTCCACCACCAGTGTCCTCCACCAATGCCTCTAGTTTAGATTTTCTTTAAAGTGTAGTGTACCTTAGGTGATACATCCATTCTAGAATGGCTTACTACCTTGAGCAAATATCTGAATACCTATTAGTGCCATGCACATAGAATGGGGATTACAATAAGAACCAAAAATAAAACCCTTACATTTTTCTCTTAAAGATCTTACAGTCTAGTTTGGGAAGTATTAATTAATCCAGTAACTTCACAAACAGACACAGCATTCCAACTGCGACTAGGGAGAGGGTAGGTGGTAGGTATTCTATAGAGAGCACATATGAAAGAAGATTTGACCTATTGAGGAAAATCAGAGAACACTTTGCCAGGAAATGACACTTAAGCTGATAATTTAACAAGAAATATGGGTTGAGAGGGGAGAGAACCTCAACTGAACAGCAGGTTTAAAGATCTCATGACAGAGTGGGAGGGTACTGAGCAGGAGGAACCAAAAGAACAATGAAGTTGAAGGGAAGAATCTTTTTTAACTTATTCACATGTCTGCTAGAGTCTATAATTCACCAACAGAGAATATACACCTCAACTGCCTGAAAGTGAGGGTAATCATTTTGTTTTTTATCATATAATAAAAACTGTAGCTAAGCAAAGCAATGTTGGGAGGAATCTCTTGAAGGATGCAATAATTCCATCAGTGGCTTTTGGACCTCTTTCCAATTTTGCTGATAAGCAAGACCTGTGGACTGGACAAATGTGAATCAGATCCTCAGAGAGTCATTTCTTTTCCTCTGAGCTTTGGTATAAAGACATTTGTCAGTACTTAAGAGCTCTATAAAAAAGATACCATGAAAATGATTAATTGGGAAATACATACACTGCATGTGGCAGAGGATGAAAACCCTTAATATGCAGAGAAAGCTGAGGAGTCCTTAAAGAAATGCATGACTGTGTGTGTGTATCCTCTAAAGAAAATCAGGTCAAGGACATGAACAGGTAATTTTACAGAATAACAAATGCAAATGGCCAATAAGTATGGGAGCAAATGTTCTTACTAAGTTTAATTTTGAGATTAAGGTGTTTATTAATGTTATTCTCTATAGTTGGTAATTATACAGGAAAATGAAAGTTCTCGTGTATCTCGTGTATCTTTTGCAAGTTTATTAAGGTATCCATAAGTCCTCTAGCTTGGATGCTTTGCTATGGAAATTCACAGGACTTAACCTGTTATCATACTCAAAGTCTTGATTAGTTACACCAAAAGGATAGAAAGTAAAACCAGTAAAAGAAAAGATACACGGTATGAAGTCCAGAGGTAACAGGGTGAAAGTTTCTAAGAATCCTCCCTTAGGCCTCTCTTTACTGTGTAAAATAACTTTAACAACAAACTAATAACACGTGAAATATCTGTCAGAGAAACTCAAGAGTTTGTCCCATGATTTTTAATTTATGTCTATGACCCATTTTATATATATATATATATATATATATATATAAATTGTGTGTGTGGCATGATTAAATGTCCCAGTTCATCCATTTGGATGTGAATACTCCATTGTCCTAAAAACCATTTGTTTAAAATTTTGTTAAAAATAAAATGAATATATATTGATGGGATAATTTATGGCTTTTATTTAAGTTTATTCCATTGATTTATATACTTATATTTATGCAAGTACCACATACTCTTGATAACTATCTTTTTATAGTTAATTGTGGAATTTAAATGTAAAGCTACCCTGATTTTGTTCTTATTTTTTAAATTCCTTTGAATACTGTAAGTCTTTTGGTTTCCCATAAAATTTGTAAGGTCAGTTTAAAAAATTCTATAGAAAGGCCTGGTGAATTTGTAATAGGTATTTCACTCAATCTATAAATAAATTGAGGTAAAGTTGTATTTTAACTATATTGAGCCTTTTATTGCACATACATTTATTTTGACATTTAAAATTGCCCTCATGAGGGCTGGAGAGATAGTACCATGGGTAGCCTTGCCTTGCACACAGCCATCCTAGGTTCAATCCCCAGCATCCCACATGGTTTTCTGAGTCCCACCCAGAGTGATCCCTGAGAACAGAGCCAGGAATAAGCCCTGAGTCACGTGTGGCACCAAAATAAATTAAAATAAATTTTTCTCATCAATATTTTGTAAGTTACATTCATTTATGAGTATTTTATTCATTTTGATGTGATTGTGAAAGAAATTATATTTTTAATTGCATTGCAGGTTATTCATTATACAGAAATACAAGTGGATTTTCTGTATGTGTTGCTCATACAGTCTGTGACCTCATTTTATTTTTATTTATTTTTTTATTATTCAAACTAAAGAACATTTTATTGCAACATTTTATGAAACCAAATTAAATTCAATAAAACACATCCTGAAGAAAGTGTCATAAGGGTGAATGCAGACCAAATTTTACCCTATATTTTCATACCGTGGTATAATTTCCCACTTTGCCCCTAATCCTAGGACTGATCCATTATTCCTCAAAAGTTGGGAAAGGACCCCTATAACCTTAGACTTTTCTTAATTACAAGGTTCATTGGAATGTCTTTTCCCTGAGCTCCTGGGCCCCATTCATGTATCCTGTTTTCCTGATGAATTGAACTGAAATTTCTGGAAACCAGCAAGATCATCTTATGTCATCTCTCAGTTCACATCAACACCACATCAGAAAGGACATCATGTCCATTGGTGTGACCTCATTTTAATTCTAATATTTGTATATCTTTGATATTAACCCCTTATCAGATGGGTATTGTGTGAATAGTTTTTTTTCTATTCTATAGGTTGTCTTTGTATCTTGGTCATCACCCATCATTAATTCTAATAGTTTACTTGTGGATACTTTAAGGTTTTCTAAGTACATAATTATGTTCTGTGCAAATAAAGATGGCTTTTCTTCTCCCATTTATATGTTTATTTATTTATTTATGTTTTTGGAGCCACACATGGTTGTGTTCAGGGCTTACTCCTGGCTCTATGCTTAGTAATCACTCTTCAATGGGGTTAGAGACCATATTGGGTGCTTGGCCCTTTACTTCTCCATTTTCAAATTGAGTGCTTTCCCCCCTTTTGTATGATTATGTTAGTTAAAGTTTTTATATGTTGGAGAGATGTGAGAGAATGGGTAGTCTTTCCTTGTTCTCTAAGAAAGAGTACATTTATTCTTTCAACATTCAGTGTGATTTAAATTTTTTTTTATTGAATCACCATATGGAAAGTTACAAAGCTTTCAGGCTTAAGTCTCAGTTATACAATGCCCAAACATCCATTCCTTGACCAGTGCACATATTCCACCACCAAGAATCACAGTATATATCCTCCCCAACTTTCACCGCCCCCCCTCCGCCTGTGTAGCTGATAAATTTCACTTTACTTTCTCTTTACTTTGATTACATTCAATATTTCAACAGAAAACTCACTATCATTGTTTGGAGTTTCCCCCACTCCCCAAAGTCAGACCTGCTGAAAAGGAAGCATTTGATAATTTGTTTTCCATTGCTGAGAATGAAGAGACATGAGATTTTGGATTTTTGTATTTTAGTAACTAAGTCCAGAGAAATTTCTGCCAGAAATTGCATCATTGCAAGCTCGTAACTCTCTGCTACTTTATATTCTCAGTGTGATTTTTGCTGAAGACATTTTTAGGGAAGATATTTGCTCTTTTATAATTTTTTTTTTTTGCTTTTTGGGTCACACCTGGCTATGCACAGGGGTTACTCCTGGCTCTGCACTCAGGAATTACCCCTGGCCGTGCTCAGGGGACCATATGGGATGCTGGGATTTGAACCCGGGTCGGCCGCGTGCAAGGCAAACGCCCTACCCGCTGTGCTATCTCTCTTATTTTATTGAATCACCAGAGGTAGAGCATTACAAAGCTGTTCACAATTGGGTTTCAGTCATACAATGTTTCAACACTCATCACTCCACCAGTGTAATTTCCCAGCACCAATGTTCCCAGTTTTCCTCCCACACCCGAACCCTGAAAACCACTCCCTACCCCAGTCTGCCTCTATAGCAGGCACCTCTCTTCTCTCTTTCTCTTTCTCTCTCTCATTTTAGGCATTATGGTTTGCATACAGGTGCTGAAAGGTTATCCAGTATATCCCTTTACCTACTTTCAACACTCAGTTCTTGTCCAGAGTGATCATTTCCAACTAATGTTGTCATAATGGATCATCCTCTATCTTAATTACCCTCTAGCCCCACACTTCTGGCCCATTTTCCTTGGTTTTGCATATTAGTTTCATACTATTATTTTATATCCCACAAATGAATGCAGTCATCTGTCCTTGTCCTACTGACTCATCTCATTCAACATGATAATCTCCAAGTCCATCCATTTACAGGCAAATTTCATGACTTCATTTTAACTAACAGCTGTGTAGTATTCTGCTATGTAGATGTACCATAGTTTATTTATCCAGTCATCTGTTATTGGGCACTCAGGTTATTTCCAGATTCTGGCTGTTGTGAATAGTGCTGCAATGAGCATAGAAATGCAGATGGTGTTTATGCTGTGTGTTTTTGAAACACCAGTGTATATTATCAGAAGTGGTAATGCTGGGTCAAATGGGACCTCAATTTCTAGTCTTTTGAGGAATGTCCATATTGTTTTCCAAAAAGGCTGGACCAGTTAGTATTCCCATCAGCAATGAATGAGAGTCCCTTTCTCCCTGCATCTGAGCCAGCACTGGTTGTTCTTGTTCATTTGTGTGTGTGTCAGTCTCTGTGGCATGAAATGATATCTCATTGTTGTTTTGATTTGCATCTCCATAATGATTATTGATGCATAACATTTTTTCATGTGCCTTTTGGCCATTCGAATTTCTTCTTTGAGGAAGTTTCTGTTCATTTCTTCTCCCAATTTTTTGACAGGTTTAGATTTTTTTCTTGTAAAGTTCTACCAGTGCTTTGCATATCTTTGATATTAACCCCTTATCAGATGGGTTTTGGGTAAATAGTTTTTATCTATTCCATAGGTTGTCTTTGTATCTTGGTCATTGCTTTTTTTTTTTGCAGTTCAGAAGCTTCTTAGTTTAATGTAATACCATTTGTTAATCTTTGCTTTCACTGATTTGATTGGTCGGTGCTGTTTACATTTCCTTGTGTTCTCTTTATTTTTTAAAAAAATTATTGAATCACCATGTGAAAAGTTACAAAGTTTTCAGGCTTAAGTCTCATTCATACAATGATCAAACATCCATCCCTTCACCAGTACACATGTTCCACCACCAAGAACCCCAGTATATCCCCCATCCCACCCCCCACCCCCGCCTGTGTGGCTGATGATTTTCACTTTACTTTCTCTTTACTTTGATTACATTCAATATTTCAGCAGAAAACTCACTATTATTTTAGGAATTTACCCCCAACAATCAGACCTGCCGAAAAGGCATCATTGGACAATTTGTTTTCCATTGCAAGAGCATATGAGGTCGTGCGGCCATGACAGTGGCTGCGCGGTTTTGGATTTCTGGTATTTTAGTAATTAAGTCCAGAGAAATTTCTGCCAGAAGTAGAATCATTGAAAGCTCATACCTCTATTTAGTGGGCCTTTATAAGATGGTGGTCACCACACCGCCGGGGAAAGGAAAGACCGAGAGAGAAAAATCTTTCCCCTCTCCAGGTGGCATGGGCCGTAGCTTAGTTCACAGTCTAGAGGCATTTCTGCAAGAAGCTGCTGAGTGCTGAAAGTAGTTAGTCGGCCTCTGGGATCATGGGCGTTCAGAAACGGAAGAGCCATTCGTGTGCGGCTATTTGGGGTCACATCTGGATGGAGAGTGGCCCTTGTGTTCTCTTTTATTTCCTGAAATAGTTTTTTGTAGGTTTTTTTTATATACAGGTCCTTTAACTCCTTAGTTAAGGTGATTCCAAGGTACTTGATTTTCTGAGGCACAATTGTGAATGAGATTTTTTAAAATATCACTTTCTTCTCTTTCATTATTTGCATATAGGAAAGCCATGGACTTTTGGGTATTTATTTTGTAACCTGCCACTCTACTATACAAGTCTATTGTTTCTAGGAGCTTTTTGGTAGAGACTTTAGGGTTCACTAATTATAGCATCATGTCATCTGCAAATAGTCAGAGCTTGATTTCTTCCTTTCCTATCTGGATGTTCTTAATACCTTTTAATTCCCTAACTGCTAGGTGAGTACTTCCAGTACTATATTGAATAGAAATTGCCAGAGTGGGCAACCTTGACTTGTCCTTGATCTTAGGGTGAAGACTTTATTTTTTCCCCATTAAGAGTAATGTTTGCTGTAGGCTCATGCTATTACTATATTGAGGAAAGTTCCTTTTTATAAAAAATTTTTATTGAATCACCATGTGAAAAGTTACAAAGATTTCAGTATTAAGTCTCAGTCATACAATGCTCAAACAACCATCCCTTCACCAGTGCCCATGTTCCACCACCAAGAACCCCAGTATACCTCTCACCCCCACCCTCGTGTAGCTGATAATTTTCACTTTGCTTTCTCTTTACTTAGATTACATTCGATATTTCAACATAAAACTCAATAATATTATTTGGAATCCCCCCCCCCAAAATCGAACCTGCTGAAAGGCAGCACTTGATAATTTGTTTTCCCTTGCTGAGAATGAAGAGATATGAGGTCCTATCACGGCTGTGTGGTTTTGGATTTCTATATTTTAGTAACTAAGTCCAGGGAAATTTCTGCCAAAAATTGCATCATTGCAAGCTCGTACCTCTGTTTAGTGGGCCTTATAAAATGGCGGTTGCCACACCGCCCCCCTGGAAAGGAAAAGCCGAGAGAGCAAAACCTTTCCCCTCCTGGGGCGGCATGGGGCCGTGGCTTAGTTCACAGTCTGGAGGCATTTCTGCAAGAAGCTGCTGGTTCTGAAGGTAGTTAGATGGCCTCTGGGAACATGGGCATTCAGCAATGGAGGTGCTGCACATATGCAGCCACTCGGATCACATCTCAAGGAAAGTTTCTTTGACTCCCATTTTGTTGAGAGTTTTTATCATGAATGGATGCTAGATCTTGGCAAAAGCTTTTTCTGCATCTATTGATATGATCATTTGGTTTTTATCTTTTCTTTTATTGACATGGTGTATTTTGTTGATTGATTTGTTAATGTTTAACTATCCTTGCATCCCCGGAATGAATCCTAGTTGTTCACGGTGCATGATCTTTTTGATGAGTCGTTGGATTCTATTTGCTAGTATTTTGTTGAGGATCTTTGCATCTATGTTCACCTGGGCTATCGTTTGTAAGTTTTTTTTGTGATATTTCTTTTTGCTTTGGTTATGATGGTGATGTTTGCCTGATAGAAACTGGGAGTGATTCTGTTTCTTTAATTTTCTGGAAAAACTTGAAAAGAATTGTCACTAAGTTCTCTTTAAAGAATTTTGAAAGAATTCACTAGTGAATAATTCTGGACCTGGGCTTTTGTTTTTGGAAAGATATTTGATTACCATTTCAATTTTCTCTATGGTGATGGGCCTGTTCAGATATTCCAAGTCTTCTTGTTTCAGTCTTGGGAGCTTATAAGAATTCAGAAATTTTTCCAATTCTTCAAGGTTCTGTGGTTTCATGTCATAAAGATTTTCAAAGTAATCACCAATGATCCTATGGATTTCCTCAGTTTCTGTTGTGATGTCTTCCTTTGCATTCCTGATATGGTTTATTAAGTTCCTCTCCCTGTGTTTCTTTGTGAGTCTCACTAATGGTATAACAACCTCTTTTACTTTCTCAAAGAGTCCGCTCTTGGTTTCATTGACCTTTTTGATTGTTTCTTTTGGATTCCAGCTCATTGATTTCTGCTTCAATTTTTATTATTCCCTTCATCCTGCCTAGCTTAGGCTCCTTTTGTTGGTGTCCTCCCAAGATCTTTAGCTGTGAGTTTAAGTTATTTATATGGGCCCTTTCTTTCTTTCTTGAATGGAATGGAATGGAATGGATGAATGCTTGAAGAGCTATAAACATTCCTCTCAACATAGCTTTTGCTGTGTCCAGCACGTTCTGGTGGCTAGTGTCCTCATACTCATTTTTTTCCATTTTTAGGGAAGAAATATTTACTCTTTCAGCATACTGTCGCTAAAGATTTTTTTTGTAGCTCTCTTGTCATATTGAAGAATTTCCCATCTATCATTAATTTGTTTCAAATTTTTACTATGTATGCCTATTACATTTTGTCAAATATTTTCTCTATATTGAAATGATTGATTACTTGATTTGGAGGACCAACCCACGTGTACTTCTGGCTTACTTATGGTTCTGTGCTGCAGGATTTCTCTTGATGAAACTACAGGGCCCATATTTGGTGCGTGGGCAAGCATCTTCTCCAACTTACTATCTCTCTAGCTCCAGGATATAAAATTTTTACCCCTTAGTATATGAATATGATATGTTGATATGTTTATTGACTCAACTTGAGAAATAGTTACAAAGTTTTCATGTTTGAGTTGTAGTCATACAATGATCAAACACCCGTCCCTCCACCGGTGCACATTTTCCAACACCAATGTATCCAGTTTCTCTCCCACCGAGTCCCAGCTATCCCCCTTTTTCTACGGCAGATAATTTCCCCCATACCCTTTTTCTGCTTTTGAGCATTATGGTTTGTAATATAGATACTGAGAGGCTATTACGTTTGGTTCTTTATCTACTTTCAGTACACATCTGCCATCCCAAACGATCCTTCCAACCATCATTGACATAGTGGTCCCTTCTATATTCCAGATGCCTTCTCCCCCAGCTCATGAGGCAGGCTTACAACTATGGAGCAATATCAGGAATATTTCTGTATCTACTGTCCTTGGGTGTTAGTCTCATATTATGTCATTGTATATTCCACAAATAAGTCTCCGTCTGTCCCTCTATGACTCATTTCACTTAGCATGATACTCTCCATGACCATCCACTTGTAAGCAAATTTCATGACTTCATTTTTCTTAACAACTGTGTAGTATTCCATTGTGTATATGTACCAAAGTTTATTTAACCAGTCATCTGTTCTCAGGCACTTGAGTTATTTCCTGATCCTCGCTATTTTGAACAGTGCTGCAATGAACATATAGGTGCATATGTCATTTCTACTGTGCCTTTTTTGCACGCTTGGGATATATTCTGAGAAATGGTATTGCAGGGGTCACATGGAGGCTCAATTTCTAGTTTTTGAAGGAATTTCCATCTCTCTCGGAGAGCCCGGCAAGCTACCGAGAGTATCCCACCCGCACAGCAGAGCTTGGCAAGCTACCCGTGGCATATTCTATATGCCAAAAACAGTAACAACAACGGGCCTCATTCCCCTGACACTGAACGAGCCCCCAATATGGCAGCATTAAGAAGGATGAGCAAGGAGAGGCTGATAAAATCTCAGGGACAAACTAGACTGCCAAAACAAAGAAAGAGTAAAATGACTGTCTGTACTTTCAATGCACGTACACTGGCATCGGAAGCATCCATCGAGGACCTGATGGTGCAAGCACAGATCAAGTACGACATCATTGGTCTGACCGAAATGAGAAGGCATCAATCACATCACGCCATTTTGGACACTGAAGAAGAACTGTTCGTCGGAACATGTGACAGCAGAAGCATCGGTGGTGTTGATGTCTTTGTCAGCAGAAACTTGGCAATGAGCATTGATTCATTCGAATGCCTAACAACCTGAAATGGAGGATTGCACTTGAATAGATGTGGCTCACTGCCTGCAGTTTCTATCTTCATCGTCTACGCACCAACATCCAACTACGATGAAGAAGAAATTGAGAAGTTCTACATGGAGCTGGGGAAGTTCTATAAAGACCACACCATCTACAAGATCACTGTCAGTGATTTTAATGCCATGATAAGACTGAGAATATTGCCCAAAGACTCCACATCGGGACCCATGGCCTAGAATGGAATGAATAGGGTGAGAGACTGTCTGAATTCATCATGTCAACCAAGACCACCCATGGTAACTAACAGTTCCATAAGGTCGAATCTGAAGGTTGGACATGCGACTCTCCCGGTGGACAGTTCCACAAAGAAATTGACCACATCATATTCAATCGACAGTTTTACCTGACCGATGTTGCTGTTGTCCCAAAATTCCAAATGGGATCAGACCACCATCTCCTTCATGTGAAATTCTACTTCACAGAGCGAAGAGAAAGGACTGCAAAGTTTAAGTTTAAGAAGAGAAGTCCCAGAATGACCACCTAATGGGAGCTCTTTGGCACTATTGTGGCAACGTGGGAAGATGCGTCATTGACAACATTGATGAGGAATATGATCGACTGGTCAGCACCTCCATGACTGCGCAAGGAATGCTGAGAATGGGAAAGCCACAAACAGATGACTGTCTTCGGAAACTCGTGCTCATTCACCAACGTGTTTTGTCATGAGCCTCAGGCAACCACAAGCTAACATCCTAGCTCGCAAAGCTGTGCAAAGAACCGATAAAGGAAGACCTCGAAGAGAGAAGAGCAGCAGTGTTGGCAGATGTAGCAGAAGCCGGGAAAAGTATTTACAATTCTTGCCTGATCTGAGCCAATACATGACCAAATGATTGCCTTCCGACGTTCTGATGGATCAATCACATCTTCCAGAAGGGCTATGGAGAGCATTATTCATGACTTCTTCTTGGATCTCTTTGATAACCACGTTCACCTGCCCACATACTAAATTCCACAGGATGGATATGTCGTTCCCAGTTTTCTCCCTTCCAAAATCCGACACGCCATTTCTTCTGTAAAGACGTGTAGAGCACCTGGTCCAGACAAGGTCAGACCCAAACACCTGAAGAATCTGCCACCAGTACTTGTCAATACACTGGCTCATCTCTTCACATGCTACCTGCCCGAATGCAAGGTTCCGTCTCAATGGAAAACCTGCAGGATTGTTCTGTTGTACAAGAAGGGAGATATCCACAACATCAGTAACTATTGCCCATCATCTAGATGTTGTTCATTCGAGTCATCCTTAATAGAATAGGCGGAACACTACACGAAGGATAACCATGCGAGTGGGCCAGGTTCTGAAAAGCATTCAGCATGATTGACCATATTCACATGGTGACCAAGCTTATTGAAGTTTCGCGAGAGTTCAAGATGCCGCTCTGTCTAGTGTTCATCGATTTTAAGAAGGCCTTTCATTCTGTCGAGACTGAAGTGGTCATCAAAGCCCTAGCCAAAGAGGCATTCAAACTCATTCCATCAGGATCCTCCACGAGCTGTATTATGGATTCACAACCAGGATCTCATCATTCTACAAGGAAGTGATCATCGACATAAAGAGAGGGGTTTGGCAGGGGGACACCATTTCACTGAAACTCTTCAGTGACACCCTCGAGAATATCATGCGATGACTGGAATGGGAAGGAGGAGTAAAGATAGATGGTCGGAAACTAAACCACCTCCACTTCACTGATGACATGGTTCTAATAACATCAAACATTAGCCAAGCAGCACAAATGCTGGCCGACTTCAACTGCGAGTGTGGAAAGGTTGGACTGCAGCTGAACCTCACCAAGACAGTGTTCATGAAAAATGAACTAGTCTCTGACCTTCCATTTGCTCTCAGTGGAATGAACATATCTAAATGTAGCAGCTATGTGTACCTGGGTCTAGAACTCAACATGAGGAATGACTTGGCATCAGAACTGCGCAGGAGGAATAGATCAGCGTGGAACACCTTCAAGAGCATCGAAGAAGTTCTTTTTTTTTTTTTTTTTTGCTTTTTGGGTCACACCCGGCGATGCACAGGGGTTACTCCTGACTCTGCACTCAGGAATTACCCCTGGCGGTGCTCAGGGGACCATATGGGATGCTGGGAATCGAACCCGGGTCGGCCGCGTGCAAGGCAAACGCCCTACCCGCTATGCTATCGCTCCAGCCCCCAGCATCGAAGAAGTTCTTAAGAGGATGAAACACCTCCAGCTCTGGGCACATCTTTTCGATTCCACCATTCTTCCTGCACTAACATATGCCTCAGAGACCTGGGCCGTATGAAAATAGGACAAGGATGCTATTCGGGTACCCCAAAAAGGAATCAAAAGAGCTATGATTGGAATATCACATTTCACTCAAGTGAGAGAAGGAATTCGGAGTTCTGAGCTCTGTTGATGATAAAGAATCAGCAACGCTATCTTGTTTGCCAAAGTGTCAAAAATCAGATGGGCTGGGGGCTGGAGTAATAGCACAGCGTGTAGGGCATTTGCCTTGCACGCAGGCGACCCAGGTTCGATTCCCAGCATCCCATATGGTCGCCCGACACCGCCAGGAGTAATTCCTGAGTGCAGAGCCAGGAGTGACCCCTGTGCATTGCCGGGTGTGACCCAAAAAGCAACAAAAAAAATCAGATGGGCTGGACATGTAATGTGATTTGGAGATGACCGCTGGACTAGAGCTGTTACCGACTGGATTCCACGGCACATCAAAAGACTGTGTGGCTGACCACCTATGAGATGGTCAGATTTGTTCGTCAAGAACCTGAATGAGAAATTTACCACTGAACCACCCATGCATCTGTCTAACACGCAAGAGTAGTAGAGATAAGAACCAGGAGGTCTGCCCCATAGCTTGGAAACTGGCCCCACATGCTGGGGGAAAAGGCAACAGAGATATAGAAGGGAACACCTAGTAAAGAATTTTGGGAGGACCCATTCAGATTGAAAGCTGCATACTAAAAGTAGACTATAGACCAAACATGATGGCCACTCAATACCTCTATTGCAAACTACAACACCCAACAGGAGCGAGAACAAAAGGGAATGCCCTGCTGCAGAGGCAGGGTGGGGTGGTGGGAGGGATACTGGGAACATTGGTGGGGGAGAATGGTTACTGGTAGAGAGATGTAAACCAAATGCAAACATGAAAGTTCATAAGTTTGTAACTGTACCTCATGGTGATTCACTAATAAAAAATTTTAAAAAATAAAAAGAAAAAAAGAAAATAAGAAAATACAAAGAAACCAAGCAAATGATTTGAGACTCCTTTTGTTCCTAGAGTGAGCAGATACCATTGGGCTACACTAGCACGCAACAGAGATGGATGGAGATGTTCCTGGTGCCCGCTTGAGCAAATCGAAGATCAATGGGATGACAAGTGATACAAGTAACAGGTGATGTTATATTTTAGAGGGACTCTGCGCCAGACTGTTTTCACTTGGGCCTCCCCAGAGGGGGGTGATTCAGAACTCTCCTCACCCTAAGGGACCCAGCCCAGACTGCCGACCTCCACTACCCAACTGCTGCCACGATCCACACCATATGGCAATTCCTTCCCATTTTCCATAATTACCACACCATATTTGATGGAGTTCAGACCTTACCGACAGTAGGCAACAAATCATATACATACACACACACACACACACACACACACACACACCTCTTGGAGAGTCCGGCAAGCTACCGAGGGTATCCTGCTCATACAGCCACACAGGCAGAGTCTGGCAAGCTACCCGTGGCATATTCAATATGCCAAAAATAGTGACAATAGGTCTCATTCCCCTGTCCCTGAAAGAGTCTCCAATCTTTGGGAAAGACGAGTAAGGAGAGGCTGCTAAAATCTCAGGGCTGGGAGGTATAGAGACATTACTAGTGCTCACTTGAGTAAATCAATGAACAAAGGGATGACAGTGATACAGTGATACAGTGATATTTTAGAGTCTGTGACAGAATATCCAACTTTGTTCTATTGGCCGGTTGGTCTTTTTCTATTCCAATACTATGCTTTGTTAATTACTACTGCTTTGTAGTATATTTTGAAGTTGGGGAAGGTGATGCCACCCATTTTGTTTTTCTCAAGGATTGCTTTAACTATTCCTGGAGGTTTATTGTTCCATATGAATTTCAGGAGTTTTTTTTGTCTATTTCTTTGAAAAATGTCATGGGTATCCTTATGGCGACTGTATTAAATCTGTATAGTGCTTGGGGAGTACTGCCATTTTGATAATGTTAATCCTTCCTGCCCATGAACAGGGGATGTGTCTCCATTTCCTAGTGTCCTCTTTTATTTCTTGAAGTAGTGTTTTGTAATTTTCTTTGTATAGATCCTTCACCTCTTTAGTTAAGTTGATTTTGAGAGAGAGATAGAAAAAGAGAGAGAGACAGAGAGAGAGGAGAGAGGGAAAGTACCTGCCATAGAATCAGGTTGGAGGGGTGGATGTTAGGAGGGAAACTGGATATACTGGTGCTGGGATATGTACACTGGTGGAGGGATGGGTGTTGGAACACTGCATGACTGAATCCTGATTATGAACAGCTTTGTAAGGGTCTATCTCACAGTTATTCAGTTAAAAAGATTTTAAATGAATTCAAAAAAGAACATGTTTACATATCTGAATACTTTATCCAATAAGAATCCTTGTAGTGTTCTTTCTGTCTTGTGTGGATCTAAATTATTCAGTCTTTTTATTTGAACTCGAGGTCTCCTTTTCATATTTCTTATATGTCAGCTATGCTATAAAAGGTTCTCTGTCTTTGCTTAATGGAGACATTTCTATTTATTCTTTTTCTTTGAAAGATACTTTTACTGGATGTATGTCTTAATGAATAAATTTTAATATTTTAAATATATTATGGCTGTCTGCAGCGGAGTGGGGGGTTGGGCTGCTCTGCTTCCAGCACAGGCCCTGTAATCATGTGGCCAGTGTGTGCCTACGGCCTTCTGGGTGCCAGGTTTGCCCATAGAAACCCAACCATTATTCTGCCAGGTAGCTTCACGTCTCTCCATCCAGCCACCCATCCACCCATCTATCCTTGTTTCCATCCATCTGTTTGTATATCCATCCACCACCCATCTATCTATTTATCCATCTACCCGCACATCCAACTGTCCACCCACCTATCCATCCACTGAACCATCTTCCCATACATCCACACAAATGTCCATCTATCCATCCACCCAGCCATCCACCCATTCACCCATCTACCTGTGTTTCCATCCACCCATCTATGTAGCCAGCCACCCATCCACCCATCTATTCATGTATCCACCCACACCCATCTATCCCTATATCTATCTACCACTCATCTATCTCTGTATCCCTTTGCCCACCCAACTATCCATATATCCATTTTACCCATCCATCTATCCTATATCCTATGGGCTAGAGCAATAGCACAGCAGGTAGGGCATTTACCTTGCACACGGCCGACCTGGGTTCGATTCTTCCATCCCTCTCGGAGAGCCTGGCAAGCTACCTAGAGTATCCCGCCCGCATGGCAGAGCCTGGCAAGCTACCCATGGCATATAACATATCCCCAAAACAGTAACAACAAGTCTCACAATGGAGACATTACTGGTACCTGCTCAAGATAATCGATGAACAACGGGGTGACAGTGCTATAGTGCTACAGTGCTATTATGCCATAATCTAGATTCCGTAATTTTACAAGAAATTAGTTGTTAATCTCATTGTCCCTATCTTGAGTGTAAATTTTTTTCTCATAGTCTTTTAAATAATTTCTTAGTCTTTGGCTTTTGAAAATTTGGCTATAATATGCATAATCATAGGTTACAAATATTTATATTTGGAATGTGTTGAGCTTGTTTGATATGTAGGTACATGTTTTCATAATTTAGGGGAAATTTTAAGACACTTTCTCACGTTTATTGTCTTTCTCTTTTCTCCTTTGTGAGAAATCTCTTTCCATTATATGTATGTCAATAAGCTTAATAGTGTCACCATGTTTGAGATTGTTCATTATCCTTTGTTCTGTTTTTTTTTTTTGATAGATTGGATGACCTTAAGAATCTGTTTTCTAAGTTATTCAATATAGTTCCAACTCAAATGTTGGTAAAATCCTCTAGTCAGTTTTTCACTTCAGTTATACTTCAAATCTACTGAATTTATATTTGGTTCTTCTATTGTAAGTTATCTTACAAAAATGTATGTAAATAAATACATTTTAATATTTAAATATATTATGCCACTGGATTCTGGATCCCATAATTTTTACAAAAAAATTAGTTATTCATCTCATTGTGTAGATAATGTAGGTTTCCATTTGGTGGGTCATGGCTGTCATATTTTCATTCTGCAAACAAGCTTTCCTGCATTTCTTTGAACATATTTAGAACAGTTTATTCAAAGAATTCGCTTAATCTGGAACTCAGGCTCTCACAATACATTTTCTGTTTGCTTTTGTTCCTATGCATGGCTCATAATTTAGTGAAATTTTGCATTTCTAAAATTTTTTCTTTAAATTAGAATTTTAGATACTACATTGTGCAGTATTGGGACTAGGAATAGTTTCTGTGATTAACGTGCTGGGCCTCTGTTTCTTTACATAGTGACTTTATAGGACTAATTATATAAATTTCATATCTCCTACTGTGATGACTGAATTCTTTTTCAACTTAAAATATTCAGGACTCATTAAAGCTGGATTTCTGTGGGTCACTTCTATAGCAATATAGTTTAGTGTTCAGCCAATAATCTTTAAAATAAGAAAATTATGAAAATAAAATGTTAAGATTTTTTAAAAATATTCTGAATCAATAAAACTTCCACTTAAATTTCCACCTAAAGGCTAATTTCTTCATGAAGAAGATGTCACCAAACATCAGGTACTTAAAAAATTCAAACTAAACCTTTATTTTTGATTTCACAGAAATATATTCAGCTAGAAGAGAATGATTTGGGCTCTCTTACTCCTGAGCTCTTTCCTGGACATAAATTCATCCTTTACCATATACACTGTCTCCTGTCTCCAGAAATATCTTTAAAAATTACATGACTTCTTTTTGCTTGTTTATTTACATAGCTTCTTAAGGTTTGATTGTTTATTTGTTTGTTTCACAGTTCCTTAGGTCTACAGTTAAGATACATGGGCAGGTTTTTCATTTAACCCAGTTGAAACTACTGTCTGAGACAGCTGTGATGTCAATAATTTCAGCTGATTGTTTTCTTTCATACCATGTGGATAAGGCTTGTTTCAGTAGTTGAGCTATGAGTCAGATCAAATAACGACAATACTCTGGAGATTTTAACAGGGAGCTGTGGGTCTAGTAAAAATATATAATGTGTCTAGGGAGAGGCTTTTAACAGAATTCCAGAGAGGTTAGTTGTCTATGCAAATATTTTTTTTTAACACCAGGTTAATTGTGTTGGGGAGATGCATAAGATAGGATGAGATTCAAATGAAAATTCCATATGTGAAATTCAGTAGTTTTACTAAAATTCTTTTCAGTTTGTTCTGTCTTTGGTTAATTTTCAGAGTTTATAATGGTTGCTTCGGATTTCTCTGCCTGTGTATGTTTTGCTGATGCTTTGGAAATAGACTCATTTCATACATTTTAAAATAAATTGTTCTAACTTTCAACAATTATGAATATGAAAAAATTATAAAACAGTGTTATGCATTTTTCCTAGCTGTTTTAAACAGGGAATTATAAGATTTTTAACAAAATTATTGTGTATAGCTTTGTTCAAAATAGAAAAAATATATATGCATATATTCAGCCATATAAATTTGGTCAAACAAATTTTAACATAATTTTCAATGACTGCCCATTGTGTCTTATATAATTGTACAAGTGAATAGAACAGGGGAAAACCCAACACATACTAATAAATGACCAATATTTGAGTCCAATTTTGTAATATCATCTTGCAGTTTAAAATAATTTCATAATATATGAATCTTGTAAACATATTAGTGAATATCCACTTTATAACACACAAGCATACAAGCATATCAATGGTTATAGTATGTACTATACTAAAATAGTATTTCTCTACAACTCATATAATATTTTTTCTTTTATTAATTTAAAAATTAAAATGAATTTTATTATTATTATTTTTGAATTTGGAGTCACATCCAGTTGTACTCAGGGATTAATCTTAGCTCTGCACTCAGTAATCTCTCCTGGCTTTGCTAAGGTGGTGCTGGGGATTGAGCCTGGTTTGACTGTGTATAAGGGCAGTGCCTGACCCTCCTCCATGCTATATCCTCAGTTCTCTTTATGTGTCTTAGATATTTTTTAATTGTATCACCATGAGATATACAATTCAAAAGTTGCATGTTATTGAGTTCAGTCATACAGTCTTCCAACACCCATCCCATGACCAGTGCACATTTTCTGCCACCAATATCCCCAGTTTCCCTCTTCCCTACCTTCCCCCTGGCTCACAGCTTGTCTCTATGTCAGAGACTTTTCTTCCCTCTTTCTCTCTTTCATTTTTCCTTTATATATTACTTATAGTAATTCCTTTTGCAACTTGAGAAAAATAGTAATGCACGTTTTTGTTTCCCATTCAAAATGGATTATTTTTTAATTAAAGAGCTGTGATTTACAAAGTTATATCTAATTACATATAATATATAAAAATATAGGCATATAGTATTTCAATAGCAATCCTATCACCAGTGTCAACTCTCCTCTACCAGTGTCCCATATTCCCTTCCCACCCTAACCCACCTCCATCCCTGCCTGTCAGCTTGACAGGCACATTACAAAGTATCAATGACTGCAGCTTAGAGCTCATGTTTTCAGTTTTGTTGAATCTGTGTTTTGAATATATGGTTATACCACTAACCTATGTCACAAGTATAATTGAAATCACGATGCTGCTCACCCATGACTTCCCATTCTCTTCTTTAAGCCTTGAGTTCCTTTCTTCTCTGCCCTTATCCTCTCTAAACGCTGGAAGCAAGGGTGATCTAGGCACCCCCCTTTACTGTAGTGCATTTCCTCATCAAGTATTTTGTATACTATAAATAAGTGAGATCATACTGTTTTTGTCTTTCTTCTTTTGACTTCACTCAACATGGTATCTTCCAGTTCCAACCACTTTGCAGAAAATTGCGTGATTTCATCATTCCTTGTAGCTGCATTGTATATTCCATTGTGTCTATATACCACATCTTCAAAATCTATTCAGCTCTCCTTGGACACCTAGGTTGATTCTATATCTTAGCTATTATACTGAGTGCAGCAATGAATAATGGTGTGCATATGTCCTTTTGAGAGAGTGTTATTATGTCCTGGGGGTAGATGCTCAAAAGTGGAATTGCTGGGTTATATGGCAGTTCAATTCTAAGTAAACTGACAACTCTTCATACTGGTTTCCACAGCGGTTGTACTAGACAGCAATCCCACCAGCAGTTTCTTTTTCAGTACATTCCTGCCAACACATATTGTTCTTACTATGTTTGATATTTGGATTTCACTGATAAGTGATGCTGAACAATTTTTCATGTGCATACTGGCCATCCACCTGTCTTCCTCTAAGAAGTGTCTTTTCATTTTATCTCCCCATTAGTTTGTAGGGTTTTTGAAAATAATTTTGTTGACTTTTTTGTGAGTACTTTATATATCCTGGATATTGACCCTTTATCTAATAGGTTGAATGCAAATATTTTTCCTATTCAGTTAGCTGTGGTTTAGTTTTAGCCCATGTTCCTTTTGCCATGCAGAAGCTCTTGTAGTCCCGTTTGTTTCTTTTGTATTGTGTTGCCTTTGACAATGGTATAAGATGAATGAACACCGTTGAGGTCCAAATCATGAAATGTTCTGCCTATATTTTCCTCAGTATACTTTATAGTTTCTGGTCAGATCCTAAGGTCTCTGATCCAATTTGAATTGACTTTTGTGTGAGATATAAGATATGAATCCAGCTTTAATTTCTTACACATAGTTATCCAGTTTCCCCAGCACGGCATATTATTAAAACATATAAAAACTTTTAAAAAGTCATAGTTACATTTATTGGGATGTTGTGGCTTATAATGCAAGAACTTAAGTTTTATTCCCCCACAAATGATTTAAAAATCTTTTGACACTGATAATTATATAAAGGACCAAGTTTTTTTCTTCTAAACATGACTTTTTATAATTTGTTGTAAAAGGTCCATAGGGATTGTTTTCTAAAAAGATTATCTTCATAAGTTTCAGAGATGTGATTAAAATGTATTTTTCCATATTAACACTTTTGTAGTTTCATATCTTTAAAATGCTAATGGGGCTAATTGCTTTTTTTTTTCTTCCTAGATAGTCACCAATTGATTAACAGCTAGAAAAGATTCATGAGAGCCCAGCTTTTATTGGAACTACATATATATTTATTTAGAGTAACAATTATCATTAGCATTTGAGAGTTTTGTAAAAAGAAATGTTGTAGCATTTGCATTAAAACTATTATATCTGGAAATGTTCAGTTTTTATTCTGTCTTATCATTGCTACTGTGTCTACAGTATAATGTGAGATCATCATGGAGAGTCTACTTCAGTGTCTGAGGGTTAATTTATTATTAACCTAGTGTTATGGATGCTGAGTTGTGCTGTCCAAGTCTCTTCTTCAGGTCTGAAGCACTTTTCACCCTGGAGTGTTGGTTTCTGGTAGTTTAGAATGTGTCCCAAAGAATTGCTCTTAACAGAACTGACTGTCTTTTCCTTTTCCAAGGTCCCAACCCTTTCCCAAGGGTATCCAGCAGTCAATAATTTAATGATTCGAGCTACAAGACTGATTACCTTGCCTCAATTTGGGACATTTCTGGAGGCTACCCCAGCTTCAAAACATTAGATGAAGTCAACTGGTCTCTGTTGCAACATTATAGTTCAATATATAATGCTCCCTTGTGTGTGTTCACAAAAACACTCCCTTAAAAGCCACATGCACAGAAATATTCCTCTCTGAGCAGATTTCTCTGGGAACCCATTATTAATATCTTTAGGCTTTTAGAGATCTCTGAGATGAATCTTCTGATATGGGAACTACTTACCTAGTCAATAGCCATTATTTCCTTTCTTACAAATTAAACTCTAATTTTGACTGTCAGTAGACCCAGTAACATTATGAAATATATTTCTCAGACTTTGTACCAGTAAGAGGTGTTATGTGACACAACTCTGGTCAGTAACATAAAAGCACAAGTCACTGTTTTTAAAGGGGTGAACTAATAAAATGTGCTGTTCTCCAGCCTCTCTTTTCTTCCTTGTTGTAAATGATTTTTACAACACTGAATAGGGACATGAGGGGAGAAGCAAAACATTTTGGAATCTAAGCTTTAATATTGTTTAACTCTTGAAAAATGTAAGCAACCATTGGACTTAAGATTTTCATAAGTTGGGAAGAATCAACCATAGTTACATAAGCCATTGTTATTTGGGTTTTGTTGTGTTCAGCAACAATCCCTATGTAATACAGGTGGGATAAATGCTATTAGACTGTATTCAGACAAAACCTGAGTTTAAGTTAGATTCTAGATGAAGTTAGATGATCTGACTTCGAGTTTTGGTTCCCTCACACATCCAGCCTTAGCTTCCTTACTTCTTTTTTGTTTTATTTTGGGGACACCCTGGAAACACTCAGGGTTCACACCTGGCTCTGTGCTGAGGGATCACCCCTGCTAGGCTTGGAGGCCTATGTGGGTTGCCAGAGATCAGAACTTGATTGACCTAATGCAAGGCAAGTGCCCTATGCATTGTACTGTTGCTCTGCCCCCACCTTCCTTATTTCTAATATCTAGAGACCATTACACTTGACACCTGATTCTAGTGAGAATTAAATGAGAGAATAGACATGAATTTTTATGTCTGTACTGATGTACATACTGTATATTCTGATGACAGTATCAGTGCTCTGTTAATGTTAGTTCACTCAGATCCTGTATCTCTTGCAGCTATCAAGTTTATTATTGCATATTGGAGTTTACTATTACATGTAGGAGGTTGACCACTATTCATTAAGCCCCTTTCTTAGTCTATCACCAATATCTAGTATTGTAATTAGTTCTGACTTGTCATTTTATGAGACTGTGTTTGCAGTGAAGCAATGAGAAAGTCCTGCAGTTACTCAGTAAGGAGACCATGAGATCGTTTTAGCATGCAGGATGTTTATTCAAGAATATCTTTAGACTTATTCCCTCTAGAAAGGAGGATAAGGAAGCAATATTGGGCAGAACGTTCAGCTGTGATTCAGACCCAGTTACTGTGATTGATTCTTGAAAGAATGGTGGAGCAAGGAAGGGGCATCAGAATTCTCACAATTTGATTGAAATGGACAGGTCCTCATATTCCATATGGATAAAGCATTGAGTATGGACCACCCAGGGAAGGGTTGTGACCTTAGCAAGGCTGCTCTCTGCAGTTAAGGAAGGTCCTGAAGAGCTTGGCAGCTGGAGGCTCTCTATTCACAGTTGTCCTAACAGCTGCAGCAACATTTTCTTTATTGAAGATGGATATGGTTTGAGAGGAGAAAATTCCAAAAGAGAAAAATTAATCTCAGATGCAAAAAGCAATGTTCCCAAGGCCATTAAGTGGTAGGCTATAGAGTGGTATAAAAGTCATTTTACTTTAAGGTTAGTATATTTTCTACTGTGTTTTTTCACCTCACTGTCATTTCTCCATTTGTCTTTTCTTATACAAAGTCCTTCTCCAACATCATTGGGCCCATCACATTGTAATCAATACCCTCTTAAGTAGATAATGTAGAAAATGCTTTTCAAAATTCTAAAACATGCAATGCTTATTTTCTTGAAATCAAATAAAAACCTATATGCTCCTTACCAAAGTTGTTGAATTATAAATATAGAAGATAAAATGAGAACAGTCTTCAACTATTAATGAAATTTTGATTATGAAGATCTGACTTTCGGTTGTTGCCAAAAGATTGCCCACCCCCAATCCCTCTGATTCTCATTTTTTGTTTCCCTCTTTCTCTCCCTTTTGGGCTTTTCTCATCATCTTTGACTTATCATCCCTTCTCCCTGAAAATCTATGTTTTGCTTGGGGGGAGGGGCTTGCCTGACAGCTCTCTGCACTCGGCAATCACTCCTGGTGGGCTTAAGGGACAATGTGGGGTGCCAGGGATTGAACCTGGGTCAGCTGCATGTAAAGCAAGTGCCTTCCCCGATGGACTATCTCTCCAACCCCCATCAATCTATATTTGCTTTCTATTTTCCTGTTTTTGCCATGTTTTTCCTCTTTGCTTTCCCCTCTCTTCTCTTTTTCTCTCTTTCATCTTTCCATCCTTCCATTTCTTTATTTTCTCTGTATGACCCCTTTTATCTCAGTTTCTTTCGATTTGTCTATTGTGTCTCTTGTTATAGTCTTTCTTTTTCACAAGGACCACTACTGGCAAAGCTCCAGCCCCATGACTTCCCTGCTGTGTTAAGGACTGGAGGTTCTCAGGGGCCATCAGGGTCACACCTGGAGGTGCTGAGAGAACCATATGGTGCTGAGAATCAAATTCAGGTCTTGTACATAAAAGACATGTGCTCTACTACTTGAACTATCTTGCTTACTCTATCCTTGTCCCTTGTATGTCTGCTTCTTACTTTTGCCTCCTTAGTAATGTATGGTTTCTTTAGGAAATATTCTGCTTCTTGAGAATGTATTCAAATTAAGTAATTTCATTAAAAGATTTTCTCATAAGTCACCAACAGAAGACAATTGATTAAACAGAGATGAATATTTAACAATACATCCTTGAATACTTGATTTTGTACAGTGCATTATGTTTTGGGGGATTTTAAAGCTCCTTAGTTCATTCCTGCTGCATTTCTGTCACATGGGCATCTGCTTTAGTCCTCCCCAGAGAAAACAAAAATATGAATGCGCCTCCTTAAAGCTCCACTCTGCATTGAGGTGGCCCTGATAACTTTACATAGCTCTATGCTTTAGAGCAGAAGTCAGCAAACCCATGGGTCAAATCCTGCCTGCTGCTTGTTTTCGTTGAGTTAACATCTAACAATGGTGTTTACATTTGTAAAGAGTTTTGTTTTTAAAGACATATATAGCAGAAACCATATGTGACCTGCAAAACCTAAACTGTTTGTACTGCAGCCCTTTTTAGTACAAGCTTGTTGGCTCCTACTGTTTTCCAGAATTTTTCGTGGGGTTAGTCACATCCTTGATTTCTCTAGAGCATTAGCTTCACTCTAAAACTTTTTCCACACTCTCTGTGGTTAGGCTCCCAAAGGGTAGAACCAAAGGAAGGGATACTTTTGCAAGAAGTTTAGTGAGTTCATGTTCTGAGATGAAATTAAAACAGAGTAAGGCAATCAATAAAAGGTAGAAGAAGTAAGACAAAGACAGGATTCAGCTGAAATCTGGGCTTAGTTTGATCTCACAAGGTGCTCTGCAGTGTGAATCATAGAGCTGTTACCCCTTAAAGCAAGGGAAATGAACTTTAATACTCCCATCAGTCAGTCAGTAGTAATGGGTGAACTCTCAGAGAAGGGATCTGCGTAATCACCTAGACCTCTCTGCAGAAAGCAAGCTCCTATTCAACCAGCACAATTCTCCAGAAACAAATGAGCTATCACCAGCTTGTAGTCAGGGCAGCTAAAGAAAAGACACTATACTCTAATGAGGGGATATGTGCAGGACAACAGCAGTAACTACTCCACAAATGATAATAACAGGGGATTTTAATCTAATCTTACATCAGAGTTGGCAAGTTGAAGCTACTCTTTCACCCTGATTCCTAGTGAGTCACTGGGATGGGGTATAATGTCCTATTCACAGATACACAGTTTGCCTAAGAAGGGACTTTCAGTCTTCTGAACATGTGAAGATCTAGAGCTGCTGCCAGAAAAGAGGGTGAAGAGTGATAGACTGAGCTAGACAGAATTTGAAGGCCACCAGATCTAAAACCACTTTAAAACTTTTCTTATTTTTGTTGACTGGGAATGGAACTCAGGACCTTTAAGATGCAAGGCAAATAAACTACTGGTCTGAACCACATCCCTAGCCCCTCAATACCATTGCTTAATTGAGGACATATATGACAAAGTTTCACATCTTTCAAGCATCTGAGTAAATATAATATCTGTTTTTTTTAAATTATTAAATAGCCATGATTCACAAGATTACTGAGAGTGCATTTTAGGCATACAAAAATTTAACACTAGTCCCTCCTCCAGTGTCAGTGTTCCTCCACCAATGTTCCCAGATTCCTTCCCCATCCCAATCTCCCCTCCACTCCCGCCTATCAACTTGACAGACACATTACAAAGTTTCAGTGATTGCCTCTTAGGTTTCATGTTTTCAGTTCTGTCAAATCTGTGTTATGGGTATTTAGCTAGACCTCTCACTCATATCACTGGTATTACAGAAGCCCTGATGCCTGTTTACCCATTACTTACTGTTCTCTTATTACCCCTTTTGATTTATTTCCTTCTCTGTATATCTCCTATCTAAACTTTGTGGTTGAGGATGATCCCTCTTTTAATATATTTCTTCATCAAGTAGTCTACATTCTACAGATAATGAGATCATACTGTATTTGCCTTTCTACTTCTGGCTTGACTTATTTCCCCAAATATTATATCTTTGAATTACAACCATGTTACATGATTTCTTCATTCCTGGCAGCTACATAGTATTCCATTGTGCATATATAACACATCTTTATAATCCATTCATCTGTTGTTGGATCCATATCTTAGCTATTGTACTGAGTGCAGCAATGAATAATGTTGTGCATATATCCTATTGAAAGAGTGTTTTTATGTCCTGGGGTAGATGCCTAAAAGTGGAATTGCTGGTTATATGGCAGTTCAATTCTAAATTTACTGAGAACTGTCTATAATGTTTTCCACAGAGGAGGGGTTGTAACAGACAGCATTCCCACCAGCAGTGGATGGGTGTTCCTTTTTTCACCACATTCCTGCCAACACATATTGTTCCCACGATTTTTGGTTTATACCATTCTCACTGGTGTGAAATGGTATGTCAGTTTTCATCTTGACTTGGATTTCTATGATTATAAGTGATGCTGAGAACATTTTCCATATGCCTGTGGCAATTCAAAGTAGGGGCTGGAGCAATAGCACAGCGGGTAGGGCGTTTGCCTTGCACGCGGCTGACCCGGGTTCAATTCCCAGCATCCCATATGGTCCCCTGAGCACTGCCAGGAGTGATTCCTGAGTGCAGAGCCAGGAGTAACCTCTGTGCATGGCCAGGTGTGACCAAAAAAGAAAAAAAATTAAAAAGTAAAAAAAGAAGATATGGTACAACTACACAATGGAATACTATGAAGCTTTTAGGAAAAAATGAAGTCATAAAATTTGCTTGTAAGTGGATGGACATGGAGAGTAAGTGGATGGACATGGAGAGTAAGTGAAATGAGTCAGAAAGAGAGGGACATACAGAATGACTGCACTCATTTGTGGAGTAACATAGTATAGAGACTAACACCCAAGTATAGTAGAGACAAGGGCCAGGAGGATTGGTCCATGGTTGGAAGCATGTTTTATCTAACTTATGATATAGTGTGTCTTCCACTATCTAATGATGTATCCATGGGCTGTATACTTAACATTAAACCATCATTATTTTTAAGTTGTTATATTGATTGAGGTTCTGTGATTTACAGTACAGTTAATGAAGGTTTCCTGTGCATATAATTCCAACACCACATCCCTCACCACATCATACCACTATTACTGTTTCCATGTTTAAAGAACGGTGGTAAGAATTGTCAGGTTTGCCATCAGTCTGTTAGCCACTAGCATTATGACATGTGAATTTATTCTCTTAATTTCTAATGAATATTTTTTGCTTTTATTTTGGGACCACACCGAGTGGTGCTTTGGGCTTACTCCTGGCTACTCAGAAACCACTCCTAGCAGTTCTCAGTGAACCAGATGCAGTGCTAGGGATTCAAGTTTGCACCATATGAAAGACAAAAATGCCTTAAGCCCTGTCTATCTCTACAGCTCCTGAATATGTTCTAAATAATTTGAAAATTTTATATTACAGATTTTTTAGACATACAGTTATTCTGAAGATTTTACAGAGCATTCCTATATACTCCACATCACTTCTATGTATAGTATATATACCTGTGTTAAGCTAAAATTGGATGCATACTGATATGCACTACTACATTGATGATTCCAGCTTACTTTGAGATCTGGCTTGGACTATTTGGCATTCACTTAGTTCATTGTTTAATTCTACTGTGTATATTTTCAAAGTTGCTAGCCCCACGGAAAACAAAGTTTTCAACTGGAGCACAGGGTTTCAATACTGATCCTTCAATAGTCAGTGTTACAAACTGCTCTATTTCCTTTGTTTTGTTTTGCTTAGAGGTTACTTCTGACTGTGGAGCTCAGGAATCACTCCTGGTGAGACTCGGGCTAACATATAAGATGCCAGGGATTGAACCCTGGTCAAAAACATTCAAAGAAAACACCTTACCCATTATGCTGTTTTCTGGCTTCAATAAACCATTTCCAAGTGACTTAGATTGCAACCTTTCACATACCTCCTAAGGTTGTTTCAAACAATTTTGATACATATTTCCATTTCCTTTTGTCTCATTCTAAATTCCATCCTGGGATTTTACAAATTTATAATTGATTGTTTAGAATCTCTATGTATTTATGTCCTGTATTTATTAAGCTGTACACTTATGTGCTGTAAAGTTCTATCTTTTTTTGACAAATATCTTACTCTTACCATTATGGTAGTGTATATTCTAGAAAAGAAAAAGGTGTAGAGACAATAAAAAATCAATAATTTCCAGTCTTGGTGGGGAAGTAATATAAGTGTTTGAATAAGTGGACCAAATTTTATGTTCTTTAACTTTTTTTCATTTTCTGGTAATTATTTTATAATACTGTTGAACTTCAGAAACTTAGTTTTACACCCCAACATATGTACAATTGTAGCCTTTCCCACCAAAGTTCCAGTGCCATCCCATGACCAAAAAGACTCTCTTCTTCTCTTTCTGCTCTTTTTCTCTGATAACCACAATGACTATCATTAAATTTAGGCTCTGTACGTTGTTTGTTGTCAGTTCATTTACTTTAGTAACTCATATTCCACAAATGAGTGAAACCATCTGATCATTGTTCTTCATGTAGCATCATCACCTCAAGTCTGTGCACACTTTTGCCCCAAAGGGCACAGTTTTATTTTATTAAATGATACTCTAGTATTGCATTACGTATGCATACCATAGCTTCTTTATTGATGGGCATTTTGGTGAAATCTATGTTTTGGATATTGTCAATAATGCTGCCATGAACATAAATATGTAAATATCCTTTAGAATTAATGTTTTTATATCTCTTGAAAAGATTCAGTAAAGTTTATATTGTTTTCATTAATTTATTTTTAAATGATCAAGTCAAGCAGCATTTTCACTTTCAGTTTGCTATGGAATCTTGATAATTCTTTATATAGAAAGCACTCCAATTTACGTTCCTAACAGTATACCAGTGTTTCTTATTTTCTACATCCTCACTTACATTTACTGTATCCAATATTTCATATTGACCTTATTATCAGAGATGTGAGGTGATATTTCATGAAACCATATATCATTGCATTTCCCTAATAATAACTGAGGTTGTGAAATTTTTCATGTGTTTGTAGTTCATTTTTGTGCCTTTGGGGAACTGTATCTAGGTATTATGTCTCATATATGATTTTTTTTTGCTTTTTGGGTCACACCTGGTGAAGCACAGGGGTTACTCCTGGATCTGCACTCAGGAGTCACCCTTGGCGGTGCTCAGGGGACCATATGGAATGCTGAGAATTGAACCCGGGTCGGCCGCGTGCAAGGCAAATGCCCTACCCGCTCTACTATTGCTCCAGCCCTGTCTCATATATGATTGTGCTGATAATTTGCAAGTTCTTTATACAGTTTGTTTATTAACTTTTTGTTCTTGTTGTAGAAAAGAGTTTTATTTTGATGTGATCCCTTTAGTACCCTGAACTCTAGATTGTAGAAATGAGAAGAAAATGTAGGAAAGAAATTAAGGGAGGAAGTAAGAAGAGACAGACAGATAACTTGGGCATGGGCCAGAGATCTCTTCTAGCACATCAGAGTTGTGGTATTATATGTCTAAACCACAAAACCAAAAGCACTGCAAGCAGGAAACGCAAAAAACAAATGACTCAGCTTAAAAATTGTCTGCTAAGAAGGCAGCTGGAGCAAGGGATCCTGGGCACATTGGTGGAGGGAAGGAGACATTAGTTGGGGGAAGAGGGAGGGGCGAACTGGTGTTCAAAGTTGTATTTCTGAAACTCTATAATGAACAACTCCATAACTCACAGTGCCTTAAGTTTAAAAATAAATAAATAAATTATTTTTAGTGTTGTAGTACATATGTCAAAAACAATAACAAAAATGGGCCTCATTCCCCTGACTCTGGAAGAGCCCCCAATATGGCAGCATTGAGAAAGACGAGCAAGGAGAGGCTACTAAAATCTCAGGGCACTACTAGGCTGCCAAAACAAAGAATGACTAAAATGACTGTCTGCACTTTTAATGCACGTATGCTGGCACATTGGAAGCATCCATCGAGGACCTGATAAGTGCAAGCAGCAAAGATCAAGTATGACATCATTGGATTGACTGAGATGAGAAGGCATCGATCACATCACGCCATTTTCTATATTGGAGAAGAACTGTTCCTAAGAACATGCAACAGTAGAGGCATTGGTGGTGTCGGTGTCCTCATCAACAGGAACTTGGCCATGAGCATTGATTCATTTGAATGCCTAACAACCCAAATCGGATGCTTATGTTTGAATAGATCTGACCCATTTCTGGCAGTTTGTCATCTATGCACCAACATCCAACTATGACAAAGAAGAAATTGAGAAATTTTACATGGAGCTGGAGAAGTTCTATAAAAAAGACCACACCTTCTACAAGGTCATTGTAGGTGATTTTAATGCCAAGATAAGACTAAGAAGGTCGCCCAAAGAACTCCACACTGGGACCCACGGCCTAGACTGAAATAAACAGGGTGAGAGACTGTCTGAGTTCATCATGTTAACCAAGACTGTTCATGGTAACTCACAGTTCCAGAAGGTTGAATCTAAACATTGGACATGGGAGTCTCCCGGTGGACAGTTCCACGAAATTGACCACATCATATTCTATCGACGGTTTTGCCTGAACAATGTCGCTGTTGTCCCAAAATTCCAAACGGGATCAGACCACAGTCTCCATCATGCGAAATTCTACTGCACGGAGCAGGAGAAAGGGCTGCAAAGTTTAAGAAAAGAACTCCTAGAACGACCACCAACTGGGAGCTCTATGGCACTATTGCAGCAATATTGGAAGATGTCGTTGTTGACAACATCAACGAGGAATACAATCGACTGGTTCAGCACCTCCATGACTGCACGAAGAATGCTGAGAGTGGAAGAGCCACAGACAGACACCTGTCTGTGGAAACTCTCAAGCTCATTCGCCAACGTGGTTTGGCGTGAGCCTCAGGCAATCACAAGCTCACATCCATGCTCACAAAATGTGCAAATAAGCGATAAAGGAAGACCTCAAAGAGAAGAGCAGCAGTGTTGGCAGATGTAGCAGAAGCCAGGAAAAGTATTTGCAAGTCCTCCTGTCCTTTGCAAACTATAAGACCAAAATGACTGCCATTTGATGTCCTGATGGATCTATCACATCTTACAGAAGGGCAATGGAAAAGGTTATCTATGACTTCTACTCAGATCTCTTCGACAGCCATGTCCACCTGCCCACATACCAAATTCCGCAGGATAGATATGTCATTCCCAGCGTTCTCTCTTCTGAAATCCGACACACCATTTTGTCAGTAAAGAAGCGTACATCAAATGGTCCAGACTAGGTCAGACCCAAACACCTGAAGAATTTTCACCCAGTAATCATCAACACTGGCTTGGCTCTTCACATGCTACCTGTATGAATGCAAGGTTCCATTCCAATGGAAAACCAGCAGGATCATTCTGTTGTACAAGAAGGGAGACATCCATGAAATCAGCAACTATCGCCCAATCTGCCTGTTGTTGGTCGTCTACAAGTTATTCACTCACATCATCCTGAATAGAATTGACAGAACACTAGATGAAGGACAATGATGCAAGCAAGAGTTGTTCTGAAAAGGATTCAGCATAATCAACCATATATATATGGTGACCAAGCTCATTGAGGTTTCTTGAGAATTCAAGATGCTCCTCTATCTAACATTCATTGATTTAAAGAAGGCCTTTGATTCTGTTGAGACTGAAGCGGCCATCGAAGCCCTAGCCAAACAGGGTGTTAAAACTCAATACATCAGGTTCCTCTGTGAACTGTATTACGGATTCACTACCAGGATCTCACCATTCTACAAGGAAGTGATTATTGACGTAAAGAGAGGGGCTTGGCAGGGGGACACCAATTCACCAAAACGCTTCAGTGACACCATCGAGTACTTCATTCAATGACTGGAATGGGAAGGAATGGGAGTGAAGATAGATGGTCAGCAACTACACCACCTCTGCCTCACTGAAGACTTTGTTCTAATAACACCAAATATTAGCCAGGTGGCACGAATGCTGACTGACTTCAACTGTGCGTGTGGAGAGGTCGGACTACAGCTGAATCTCACGAAGACAATGTTCCTGAGAAATGGACTAGTTCCTGACGTTCCATTTGCCCTCAATGGAACTAATATCTCCGAATGCAGCAGCTATATGTACCTAGGTCAAGAACACAACATGACGAATGACCTGGAACCTGAGCTGCACAAGAGATAGACAGCAGTGTGGAACACCTTCAAGAGCATCAAAGAAACAGTGAATGGCACACATCCAAAAGAACAAAAGCAACCGATGTTGGAGAGGATGTGGGGAGAAAGGGACCCTTCTACACTGCTGGTGGGAATGCTGACTGGTCCAGCCCCTTTGGAAAACAATATGGACACTTCTCAAAAAATTAGAAATTGAGCTTCCATTTGATCCAGCAATACCACTTCTGGGAATATATCCCGGAGAAACAAAAAAGTATAGTCGAAATGACATCTGCACTTATATGTTCATCACGGCACTGTTTACAATAGCCAGAATCTGGAAAAAACCTGAGTACCCGAGAACAGATGAGTGGTTAAAGAAACTTTGGTACATCTATACAATGGAATACTATGAGCTGTTAGAAAAGAAGTCATGAACTTTGCATATAAGTGGATCAACATGGAAAGTATCATGCTAAGTGAAATGAGCCAGAAAGAGAGGGACAGACATAGAAACTTTGCACTAATCTGTGGAATATAAAATAACAGAGTAGGAGACTAACACCCAAGTGATGAGCGAGGAATGACAGAGTAGGAGGATCTTTGTGTTCCTGGAGTATATAATACCAGGAGGTGGGCTTCATAGCTTGGAAGCCGGCCTCATATGCTGGGGGAAAGGCATCCCAGATAAAGAAGGGAACACCAAGTAAAATGTGATTGGAGATCCCACGCAGAAAGGGAGATGCGTGCTGAAGTAGACTAGAGACTGAACATGATGGCCACTCAATACCCCTATTGCAAACCACAACACCAAAAAAGAGAGAGAGAGAGAACAAATTGGAATGCCTTGCCACAGAAGCGGGGTGTGGCGGAGGGAATGGGATTGGGGGGTTGGAGGGATACTGGGTTCATTGGTGGTGGAGAACGGACACCGGTGGAGGGATGGGCTCTCAAACATTGTATGAGTGAAACAGAAGCACGAAAATGTGAAAATCTGTAACTATACCCTCACAGTGACTCACTAATTAAAAATAAATAAATTAACTAATTAAAATAAAACAAGCGTCAAAGAAGCTGTTAAGAGGACGAAGAGCCTCCGGTTCTGGGCACATCTTTTCAACTCCACCATTCTTCCTGCACTAACATGTGCTTCAGAGACCTGGGCCCTATGAAAACAGGATAAGAATGCTATTTGTGTCTCCCAAAGAGGAATCAAAAGAGCTATGCTTGGAATATCACGTTTCACTCAAGTGAGAGAAGGAATCTGGAGTCCAACGATCGAGAATCAGGGACGCAGTCTCGTTTGCCAAGGCATCGAAAATCAGATGGGCTGGACTAGAGCTGTTACCGACTGGATTCCATGGGATGTAAAAAGATATGACCACCCACCTACAAGATGGTCAGACTTCTTGTCAAGACCCTGAACAAATGGTTTGAGGATCTTTGTGTTCCTGGAGTGAGCAGACATCATGGGCTACACTAGCACGCGAGAGGGATGAATGGAGATGTTACTGGTGCTCGGTTGAGCAAAGTGATGAGCGAGGAATGACAAGTGATACAAGTGTCATAGTCAAAATAACATGTTTACAACAGTATAATATTTATGATCTGGATGTATAGTAACTGCATCTCATCACTAAATTGCCCAGTACCTGCCCTTATATTGCTTCTAGTCCAAGTATCAATTGGTCCCACCGTTTAAGCTACCCTCCTCTGCCCATTAATCCCAGTTTTGTAATACAAAGCCAAGAGTTTAGCACAATTTGTTACTTTTATTCCATTGTTTAATTTCTCTATATACCACATATGATGAGATTATCTGGCATTTGTTGCTCTCCTTTTGACTTATAACGTGATACCTTCCAGTGTCATCCAAGTTGCAGTGAACTGCCTGATTTTATCTGTTCTTATGGAAGCATAGTATTATACTTTGTATATATTCCATAACTTCCTTAGCCATTCATCTGCTACTAGACATTCAAATTCATTCTATATGGCTGTTGTACTAAGTATTGCAATGAACATAGGTGTGTGTATATATATTCTCAAATTAAAATGTTTATCTTCTTAGGATAGATGCCGAAAGCTGGGATCATGTGGAAAATCTATTCTTAGTTTTTTTCAAGAGTCATATGGAAGATCTATTCTTAGTTTTTCAAGAAGCTTCCATACCTTTTCCAAAGAACCTGATCCAGATGACATTCCATCAATAGTAAAGAGAGATCCTTTATTACCACATCTGAACTAGCAGTGGTTATTTCCAGTATTTTTGATGTAAGTCATTCTCACAAGTATTAAATGAAACCTTAATGTAATTTTGACTTGTATCTTCCTGTTAATAAGTCATGAACATTTGTTCTTATGCCAACTGGCTATCTGCATGGTGTCTTCAGTGAAGTATCTATACATCTCATCTCATCATTCTTGATTTGGGTTATTGGATTTTTGACTTATTTTTTAAGTTTTGAGCCACACCTGGCAGTTCTCAGGACTCCCTGGCTCTGGGCTCAGGATTCACTCCTGGCGAGACTCAGGGAACCATATTGGGCTTAGGAAATTGAACCCATGTTTGTACATACAACAAAACGGCCTTACTCAATGTACTATGTCACCTGCCCTTTATTTGAGATTTTAAGTTATTTATTTGAGTATTTATTTGTAAGCTTTTATTGCTATGAAATTCCCCCTTAGTATTATTTTTGATAAGCCTATAGGTTATGCTACCACTGTGCTATCGCATATCGATAGCGATAGCACAGTGGTAGGGCATTTGCCTTGCACGTGGCCGACCTGGGTTCTATTCCTTCGCCCCTCTTGGAGAGCCTGGCAAGCTACTGAGAGTATCTCGCCCACACAGCAGAGCCTGGCAAGCTACCCGTGGTGTATTCGATATACCAAAAACAGTAAGAAGTCTCACAATGGAGACGTTACTGGTGCCTGCTAGAGCAAATCGATGAGCAACGGGATGACAGTGACAGTGACAGTGACAGGTTGTGTTTTCATTCTTGGTCATTTTTATAAAACTTTTCTTTCTTTTTTTTTGGTTTCCTCTTTGATTCAGTAGTTATTTACCTGTTCAGTTTCCAACATGTTTTCTGTTCAGCTTTCCCCACCTTTCTTTTTGTGGTTAATTTCCACCTTCATGGATTGTGGTCTGAGAAAATTATATGATATTTATTTTTTCATATATATATATATATATATATATATATATATATATATAACGGACAATCAAGTGCTGGAGCGATAGCACAGCCATAGGGCATTCACTTTCCACGTGACCGATCCTGGTTAGATTCCTTCACCCCTCTTGGAGAACCTGACAAGCTACCGAGAGTATCTCGCCCGCACGGCAGAGCCTGGCAAGCTACTCCTGGTGTATTTGATATGCCAAAATAAGTAACAACAAGTCTCAAAATGGAGATGTTACTGGTGCCCGCTAGAACAATTAAATGAGCAATGGGATGACAGTGACAGACAGTGACAGTGGAGACTCAAAGTATGTCCCAGCATGTAGTTTATCTTGGAAAATGTTCCATGTGTACTGGAAAAGTATGTATATTTGGCTCCTGGGAAGTGAAAGGTCCTTTGCATATACATTGGTCTAAATTATTTCAATGCTTCTTTTAGGCCTCTTATTTATTATTGATGTTTTGTTTGTAGAATGTGGGACATAAATTCCACTACTACTGTATTGTTATTGATGGATCTAGCAGCCGTTTTATAAACTTCACTGACCTTCATTTACTGCATTATTGTTAACAGCTAAGATCTCTTGGTTTATGAATCCCTTAACCAGTATGCAATATTTATCTCTATCTCTTATTATTTTCTTTAGCTTGAATGTTATTTGGTCTATTACAAATAGGGTCTTTGATAGTTTTCTGTCCATTAACTCTAAACTTGTATTTTCGTAAGATTTCAGGTGTGTTTCCTATAAGCAGCAGAAGGCTAGACTTTATTTCCTGACCCACATATTTCATTTTTAATATAGTTTTCCCTATAATTTTACTTTTAAGCTCTATGCCTTTTGAAAGGAGAGTTTAGTCCAGAGAGATAATTAATATAAAGGTGTTTGTTGCCATTTTTAATGAAGATATGGTCATTTCTTCTGTTCATAATTTTTTATGATGCCAATGAGAATTCCGTATAGAACTGGTATGGATGCAACAAATGTCTTCTGCTGTGTTCTTTTTTCCCTTTTTTTTGTCAGAGAATATTTTTATCACTCCTTCAAATCTGAACAAAAATCTTGCAGGGTAGAGGATTCTTGGTTGGCGGTTCTTTATATTTAGTACTTCAAATATATCGTTCCATTCTCTTCTTTCTTGATTTTCATTTGAGAAATAAAATGTGAATCTTGTATTTTCCTGGTATGTGAGACTTTGTTTTTCTATTGCCACTTTAAATAGCCCATATCTTTCCTTGGGTCCTGCCATTTTGATTACATGTGTCTGGGTGTTTTTTGAGCTCATATTGTTTGGAATTTTTGAATCAGTGAATCAGTCTTCATCCTCAGACTAGAGAAGTTCTCAGCTATAATCTATTATACAAATTATTTTTCCAGCCTCTCTCTCTTTTCTCCTTCTTGAATTACTATAATGAAGAAGTTGTTTCTCTTACGGTTGTCTACTAGATATCTTAAGTGTTGTTCATTAAAAACTTCTTTACTTTTGTTTCTTATTTATTGATGATCTGATGTGCTTTGTCTTTGAGTTCACTGATTGATTTTCTGCTTCTGGAATTATCTTCGAGTCCTGCTACAACATTCTTTACCTCCTTAATTTTTGTTTGAGCAAATTGTTTCATTTTTTGCCATGAACCTTCCTTCAAGGTTCTTCTTATTTCATTTTTACCAACAATCATCCTTCAATCTTCATTCATGTACTTGAGGACTTGCCTAGGGTTCTTTCCCATCTGCAGTAAATAGCTGAATTTCTTCATTGTTTCATTATTACTGGCATTCAAACTAATGTATCTCGAACTAATACACCACTGTAGCTTTCATTTAATTATTCCTAGAATTACATAGTTTTCTGTGTCATTTTACTTTTAAACTGTCATAATCTTAAAATATAAAGTGCAGTATATTTTTACTACAAGAGAGAGAGATTTCATTGAACTTTACTTAGCCAATCTTCTATTAATGGTATCTTGTTTTTTTAGAGAATAATTTAACAATATTTTAATATATAGTGTATAGTGTGGGCGAGATATACATTAACATATAATAATACATTAATATAAAATATCTATTAATACATTAATATAATGCATTAATTATATATAATGTATACTGCCATGCAGGCAAGATACTTTCGGTAGCTTGCCAGGCTCTCTGAGAGGGACAGAGGAATCAAACCTGGGTTGGCTGCATGCAAGACAAACACCCTACCCACTGTGCTATCACTGCAGTCCACTATACATTATATATATTATTAAATTATTTTCTCAGCTCCAGCCCACTATATATTCTGTATCACTGTCACTGTCATCCCGTTGCACATCGATTTGCTCAAGCAGGCACCAGTAACATCTCCATTGTGAGACTTGTTACTCTTTTTGGCATATCCAATACACCATGGGTAGCTTGCCAGGTTCTACCTTGCGGGTGGAATACTCTTGGTAGCTTGCTGGGCTCTCTGAGAAGGGCGGAGGAATAGAACCCAGGTCGGCTGTGTGCAAGGCAAATGGCCTACCCGCTGTGCTGTTGCTCCATTATATATTAATAAAAGAATAATTTAATAATATATATTAATATATGTAATGTATAGTGGGCTGGAGCATTAGCACAGCAGGTAGGGCATTTGCGTTGCACGCAGCCAACCCGGGTTTGATTCCTTCATCCCTCTAGGAGAGCCATCAAGCTACTGAGAGTATCTCGCCTGCACCACAGAGCCTGGTAAGCTACCCGTGGCGTATTTGATATGCCAAAAACAGTAACAAGTCTCACATGGAGATGTTACTGGTGCCCACTCAAGCAAATCGATGAACAATGGGACGAGAGAGCTACAGTGCAATTTAATAACATATAGTGATTCAATTATTCCATCTTTGGCTATTTATCTAAATATTATAAAATTGCTAATACATAGCGCAGTGGGTAGGGTGTTCACCTTGCACACAGTCGACCCGGGTTTGATACTTCCACCCCTCTCGGAGAGCCTGACAAGCTACTGAGAGTATCTAGCCAGAATGGCAGAGCCTGGCAAGCTACCTGTGGCATATTTGATATGCAAAAAAAAAAAAAAACAGCAACAAGTCTGACAATGCAGATGTTACTGGTGCCCACTTGAGCAAATCGATGAGCAATGGAATGACAGTGACAATTGACTAATTTGAATAGACACAACACCTGAATTTTTTGTGTTTACTTTTTTATTAAATTTTAAATTTTGTTTTATTAAAGCACCATGATTTACAAACTTAACACAGTTGAGTTTTAGACATACAGTGTTCCAGCTTCCCTCCACCAGTGTTATAGACTCCCTTCCATTTCACCATACACCCAACAGCGACACCCCACAGCCTGCCCTCTTGAGAGTACCCTTCTGAGTTTAGTTATTAAAGTTTGAGTCTCTTGATTTCAGTGACGTTGATTGTGGTTTGAATATTTGGCTCTATCATTGCTTAACACCACGTTTGTACATTAATAACCTGACCTGGCCCCCGTTGCTTCTCATATATCTCTTCTTCCCCTTCCCTCCCCTCTTTCTTTCCTTGTTCTCCTTATGCTCTGAGGCCAAATTTGACCTGAGCCCAAATCAGAATTGTTAACCCAAAGTCCAAATCTTTAAAACATTGCATTCCCAGGGTGTATGGTGCCACCATGAAATTAACCTGTACCTGTGGGGCAAGTGCATCAGCAGCCTGATGGTGCCTTCAGGCTTTCTGATAGCCCCAAATTGCCGCTGTGCCTTTGGCCAGACCCCAACAACTTGGGACCAAGTTTACCAAGAAATTAAATGGCCAAAAGTTAGGTATGTGGGAGACACACCCACAAACCACCTTTGGCTCAGCTATATAAGCTCAACACATGCAGGGGAAGGGTTGGAACGGGGTTAGGGGAGGGTGGCAATACTGGGGATTTTGGTGGTGGAAAATGTACACCAGTGAAGGGATGGGTATTTGATGATTGTATGACTGAAGCTCAAGCATGAAAACTTTGTAACTGTATCTAACGATGAATTAAAAAAGGAAAACAAATAACAATAAAATAATAAAATAAAATTAACATTGAGAATTGAATTAAAAAAAAAGTAATGTGAAGATTGGCCACCGTACAGATCACAAGGCTGTTTCTCCTAAAAGGGAGCATAACATGAGGCCCCCATAAGCATGCCACTGGACTCCATGCCAGGCTGTTTCACACTGGGCACCCCAGAGTGGGGCAGGTGAAAGCCCTCCCCACCCCAAGGACTCAGCCCCAGCAGCCAAAAACCTCCAAAACTCAATTGCTGCCATGCTTAAGGAGGCTCCCCACACACTCAGGCTGAGTGTCACGCAGGAGTGGAAGTCCTATGGAAAACAGGTAATACGGAACTTTGTGACCTTGGACTCTGAGCTCAATGGGACCAGGAGCAGAGATCCTCAGCCTGCTTTCCCCAGTCTCCGGTGACCCAGGTGTCATGCCCATAAGCCACCTCTTGCTGGAGCCATCGGCCACTGTCCAGATCCCATGGCTCTTCTCCCGAAAGGGAGTATAACATAAGGCCCCCATAACCATGCCACCGGACTCCACACCAAGCTGTTTCACATGAGGCACCCTAGAGAGGTCGTGTGAGAACCTTCCCCACCCCAACGGAACCAGCCCCGGCAGCCAAAACCCCCCACAACCCAACTGCCAGCACGCTCAAGGCTTGGGCTGAGCTTCACATATGAGTAAACATTTTCCTGGATCATGCAGCCACTTTTATCCATGATAACTCACAGTTCTAGAAAGCTGAATCTAAACGCTGGACATGGGAGTCTCCTGGTGGACAGTTCCACAATGAAATTGACAACATCATATTCAATAGAAGGTTTTGCCTGACCGATGTCGCTGTTGTCCCAAAATTCCAAATGGGATTGGACCATCGTCTCCTTTGTGCAAAATTCTACTTCACAGAGTGGGGAGCTGCAAAATTTAAGTCTAACAAGGCAACTCCCAGAATGAACACCAACTGGGAGCTCTTTGGCACTATTGCAGCAACGTGGGAAGATGCTGTCCTTGACAACATTGACGAGAAATACGATATACTGGTTCAGCACTTCCATGACTGCGTGAAGAATGCGAGAGTGAGAAAGCCACAAACAGATGCCTGTCTCTGGAAACTCTCGAGCTCATTCGTCAATGTGGTTTGGCGTGAGTCTCAGGCAACCACAAGCTAAAGTTCGAGCTCACAAAGTTGTGCAGAGATGCGATAAAGAAGACCTCAAAGAGAGAAGAGCAGCAGTATTGGCCAGTGCAGCAGAAGCCGGGAAAAGCATTTGCAACACTCGCCTGTCCTTCGCCAACTATAAGACCAAGATGACTGCCCTCCGACGTCCCGATGGATCTATCACATCTTCCAGAAAGGCAATGGAAAGGATTATTCACGACTTCTACTTGGATCTCTTTGACAGCCATGTCCACCTGCCCATGTGCCAAATTCTGAAGGATGGATATGTGGTTCCCAACATTCTTCCTTCTGAAATCCGACACGCCAATTCGTTGGTAAAGACACGTATAGCACCTGGTCCGGACAAGGTCAGACCTGATCACCTGAAGAATCTGCCACCAGTACTCATCAATACACTGGCCCAACTCTTCACACGGTAACTGAATGCAAGGTTCAATCTCAGTGGAAAACCAGTAGGATCATTCTGTTGTACAAGAAGGGAGACATCCACGACATCAGCAACTATAGACAAATCTGCCTGCCCTCTGTCGTCTACAAGTTGTTCACTCATGTCATCCTGAGTAGAATAGGTAGAACACTAGACGAAGGACAACCATGAGAGCAAGCCGAGTTCCAAAAGGGATTCAACACGATAGACCATATCCACACAGTGACCAAACTCATTGAAGTTTCGCGAGAGTTCAAGATGCCGCTCTGTCTAACGTTCATCGACTTAAAGAAGGCCTTCAATTCTGTTGAGACTGAGGCAGTCATCGAAGCCCTGGCCAAACAGGGCGTTCAAACTCAGTATATCAAAATCCTCCACGAGCCGTATTGTGTATTCACCACCAGGATCTCACCATTCTACAAGGAAGTGATCATTGATGTAAAGAGAGGGGTGCAGTAGGGTGATACCATTTCACTGAAACTCTTCAGTGCCACCCTCGAGAACATCATGTGATGACTGGAATGGGAAGGAATGGGAGTGAAGATAGACGGTTGGCAATTATACCACCTCCGCTACACTGATGACATCGTTCTCATAACACCAAACATTAGCCAAGCGGCACGAATGCTGACAGACTTCGACCACGAGTGAGGAAAGATCGGATTGCAGCTGAATCTCAACAAGATGATGTTCATGAAAAACAAACTGGTCTCTGAAGCTCCATTTGCTCTCAATGGAACGAACATCTCTGAATGCAGCAGCTATGTGTACCTGGGTCGAGAAAACAAAGAGCAACGACTTGGTGCCAGAACTGCGCAGGAGGAAGAGAGCAGCGTGGAATGCCTTCAAGAGCATGGAAGAGTGGTTAAGAGAACGATGAACCTCCGACTCCGGGCACATCTTTTCGATTCCACCGTTCTTCATGCACTAACATATGCCTCAGAGACCTGGGCCCTACGCAAAAAGGATGAGAACTCTATTCGGGTATCCCAAAGAGGAATCGAAAGAGCTATGTTAGGAGTATCACATCTCAAGTGAGAGAAGGAATCTGGAGTTCTGACCTCCATCGATGGTCAAGAATCAGGAACACTGTCTCGTTTGCCAAGGCATCAAAAATCAGATGGGCCTGTCATGTAATGCGATTCAGAGACGACCGCTGGACTGAGCTGTTACCAACTGGATTCCACGGGACGTCAGAAGACCTCGTGGCCGCCCACCAACTAGATTTTCAGATTTCTTCGTCAAATCTCTTAATGAACGATTTGAGGCTCTTCCTGTTCCTGGAGCAAGCAGATATCCTTCGGCTGCAGTAGCACACGACAGGGACAAATGGACACCTTGCTGCACCCGCTCGAGCAAATCGAATATCAGCGGGATGACAAGTGATACAAGTGATGCAGTCACTTTTGCAACCACATGACTCACCATAAAATACTCCTTACCCATTCTCTATAATTACCACACCACATTTGATGGGGTTCAGATGGTAGGCAAAAAATCCTAAAGGGAAATATATCATCATCATCATCATCATCATCATCATCATCATCATCATCATCATCATCATCCCATTGCTCATCAATTTTCTCGAATGATCTCAGTAATGTCTCCATTCGTCCTAGCCCTGAGATTTTAGAAGCCTCTTTTTACTTGTCCTTCCCAAGGGTGCCACATTGGAGGCTCTCTCAAGGCCAGGGGAATGAGACCCATCATTGTTACTGGTTTTGGCATATGGATATGCCAAGGGGAGTTTGCCAGGCTCTCCCATGTGGGCAGGAAACTCTTGGTAGCTTGCCAGGTTCTCCAAGAGGGATAACTAGGCTATAAGAGTCGTGTGACCATGAAGTGGCCTCATTCTTCTGGGAGCTTGGTTTTATAGTCTCTAGATATTGGCCGTTGATGGGATTACATGGCGCTGGGAGCAGTTTCTAGGTGTGACTGCTTGCTACTGGAAAATGGGGGGTCTGGGGGCAAGAGGCCCAGTCCTGATCCAAGCAGGCTTGGAGATCCCAGCCCCAGGTTCCACACACCTGGGTTCCTCTGCCGGTTCCTTCATGCATAAGGCTCGTCCGAATGTGTGGAGATGAGCCTTGAGCATGGCTGTGGCTGGGTTCCAGAGGTCTTCAGCTGTGGGGGCTCTGCTTGGGGCGGGGAGGGAAACTTAACCCACCCCCTCCAAGGGGCCCTTGTGAAGACAACCAGGCATGGGGGCAAGAGACTCTGCAGACGGAAATATATATATGCATATATATGTATTTTCAGATACATATACCAAAGCTCACATCACCCAAACTTTAACAACATGTTAGTGATATCCTATAGGATGTCGTAATGGCTCCTGCCAAAATAGAACAATCTTCACACTGTTTCCTATATGAACAGTTTTTTTGTAAGCCTGTTCAGCGGTTCTTATAGCAGACAATATGAAATATACTATATTGGTTTTGTTTGGGGACAGGGATTGGGGATTGGGATGGAAACATCCTGAACTTGGTAGTGGGAAGGTGTAATTGTGGTGGGATTGGTGTTTGAATATTGAATGTAATCAAACATTATAAACAATCTTATAAAATTAAAATTTTTTAAAAGTAATGTAGAGTTCATACCCAATTCAATCAGCTTAATCAATGGCTGAATAAATAGTAGTGCTCCTACATTAAAAAATAAAATGAAAAATAAAAATAAATAAAATGTTGCATTCCCTTGTCCAGATATTCTAAATACTACATATCATCCTATGTTTATCCTTTTTCTAATTTACTTCATTTAACTTGATGTCTTCCAGTTTGTTTGTTTGTTTTTCATTTTTTTAAATTTTTTTTTAAATTGTATTGAATCACCGTGTATTGTATTGAAACAAGCTTTCATGTTTGGGTTGATGTCTTCCAGTTTGATCTATGCACTCCAATATTCATTGCTACACTCAGTCAATAGCTACGATTTGATATCAACCTAGATATCCAATGACGAATAAGTGGATCAGGAATATGAAATATATATTCACAATGGAATACTACACATTTGTAAGGAATGATGAAGTCATGCAATTTGTTGCAACTTGGATCAACTTGAAGCACTTGAAGTTTCTATAATGTTATAAACCAGTGTTACTTCAGTAACTTATTTTGTAAAATCTGAGAGAAATAATCTCTTATCTTAAAAGAACAAAGTATATGGGCTAGAATGACAGTACAGCTGGTAGGGCATTTGCCTTGCACATTGCCAACCTGGGTTTGATCCTCAGCATCTCATGTGGTCCACCAAGCCCCACCAGGAGTGAATCCTGAGAACAGACATAGAAGTAAGCCCTGGGTATGGCTCCCAAACAAATACATATATTTGCATGTATATAAACTGTAAAATAAAGCATCTGAACTATAAAATTATCTAGCTTAAAAATGAAGTCATGAAATTTGCTTATAAATGGATGGACATGGAAAGTATCATGTTAAATGAAATAAGTCAGAAAGAGAAGGACAGACACAGAATGACTGCACTCATTTGGAGGATATAAAAAAAAACACAGTATGAGAGTAACACGCAAAGACAGTAGAAACAAGGGTCAGGACAAATGGTTCATGGTTGGAAGCCAGCCTCAAGGGCTTGGAGAGAGGGCAGTTGAGATAGAGAAGGGACCATTATGACAATGATGGTTGGAATGGATTGCTGTGGATGGGACATGTGTGCTGAAAGTGGGCAAAGGACCAAGCATGATAGCTTCTCAGTATCTCAGTACTGAAAACCATAATGCACAAAAGGAGAGAGAGATAGAGACAAAGACGAAGAAGAAAAAAGTGCCTGCCAGACAGGCAAGTGGAGAGGGGTTGACAGGAGGGATATATTGGTGGTGAGAAATGAACACTGGTGGAGGGATGGGTGTTGGAACATTGCATGACTGAAACTCTATCATGAAGGCTTTGTAACTATCTCATGGTGAGTCAATTGAAAATTATCTAACTTAGAGAACAAACAAGAGTTTTTGAATTTGAAGACATTTTGCATTTTGTTTTTTAAAATATCTTGCTACTTATTAGTGAGTTTATTTTCCTTTTATTTTAAACCTAGCTGGGTAGAGTATTCTTGTTTGGAGTTTTATTTTTTCTGTATAGATAGATTCTCTGTGTGTGTGTGTATATATATGTATAATATATACATATTATATCATGTGACTCCTTTTCATAGGTAGTGTTTCTGTTGAGAAACCTGCAATAGTACTCTGAGTTTCTGTTATATTTGTTTACCTTGCTCTCTTTAACTTCAAGTTTTTTCATCTTAATTATAATGTGTCTCAATGTTCATCTGTAGGGTTTATTTGGCTTGGAATTTTGAGATTCCTACATCAGCGCATCTAACATCTTTCTTAGCTTGGGAAAATTCTCTAATATTATTCAAATAATAATTCTAATGTCCCTAACTGTAAAAAACATCTGCCTGGGGGCAACCGGGGGAGAGCCCTGGCCGCTCTCCCCACCAGCCGCCCCCCGGGTTTGGGGGTTCAGTTCCTGGCCACTCACCCAGCTGGAGCAGCCTGGGCCCTGGGGCAGATGGAGGAGGAAACGAGGGCCAAGCCTGTTGATTGATCAGTAGTCGTTTATTTCATTCTCTCCTGTCTCTTCTCTCCCGGCTTTGGATCTCTCTCTGGATCTCGCCCCCCCCCAACCCACTCTTACAGCCTAGTTAAATCCCACCAGCATGAGGGGTTGGGCTTACACATAGGTGTGGTCACAATCAATAGGGTTAAAGTTCTTCCGCTCAGAGGACGTTGCTTCTAGGACAGATTCTCTTTCAGCAGGACCATCCACCCAAGGGCAAAGTCCCATGAATGTGTTTCTCTTCTACTCCTCTGGCAAACATATAAGCATTCACAATATTAATCATTTTGTATGGACACAATAAGAAATGCATTAAGCTTATAGAATTGCTCTCCTGGGGCCATCTCAATCTCAGACTACAGTGATCAGGCCAGATTACTCTTTCCTATCCCTAGCACGGTCCTAGTCTCTTCGTTACTTTTGGATCATGACAGCATTTGTCCATGATCAAGCTCTTAACTTAAAGTTAAGAATTAGGCACTTAGGCTAGGCCCATCTCGATGCCAGGGTAGCACATAACTCACCACTTGCCCTGGATTCGTCTCGTCCCTTGTCGGGACCCTGCTTTTGGGGTGCTAAGAACTGAGGGCAACTGAGGCTTAAGTGGAGAAAGCAGATGCCTGGGAATGAATAATATTCGAAGCCAATTAAATCCCAAGTTACAAAAGCATAATATTGTCTTCCTGTGTCTATACAAAAAGGACATTACTTTAAAGTAAATTATTCAAAAGGCATAAGGAGAGGAGAAAGGCAATATTAACTTATAATATAAATTCAGTGTCCTAGAAAGATCTGACCTTACAAATTAACAGAGTCAGATTAGGGGGAAAAGCTGATAAACTGTTTTGGGGAAGAGAGCATAGAGAAGTGATTACAAATAGACAAAGGAATGGGAGTGACTCGGGAGCACCTTGATGGGTGTGACTTGGATAAACCTAAGGTCCTTATGGCAAGGGAGAAAAAGACAAAGCAATGTCATCCTACACCTAACTCTCTTTTTGAAAACTTATAATGAGAATGTTGTCTCTCTTGATAATGCACTACATAGTTTTTTTATGTCATATTCATTGTTTTAAGTCCTTTCTTCTTTTTGCTAGTCATTTGGGATGGTTTCCTCTCCCTCAAAATCACTTATTTGATTTTAAGCTTCTTTTGTTCTGCTGTTGATCCCCTCTATTGTAATTTTTCATTCAGTTATATTTTTAGCTCTGTGATTTTTGTTTGGAGCTCTTTCAAACTTTTTCTGCCTTTGTTGTACTCCTCCATTGACCTCATTCTAGTAAGCATCATTGGTATTTCCTCTGAAGTCTCTTAAGGTAGTTTTATAGTTTTGTCATGTTAGAAATTTTTCTAGACTGCTGTCTTGATCCTTGAATATAAGTATGTTTTTCCCCTCACTATGTCCGATACTCAGTAATAATGTATGTTTGGGGATGATATATGAGTGAGTCTGAAATAAATGGGGGAATTTACAGTCATGGTTACTTGGCAGACCCACTTTGACCCCCAAGTTTGAACTGCCCTTGATAGTGACCAGGAGTTCAGGATTTCAAATGCTTAAGGTAGCTTTATGCCAAGTTCCAGCAGGCTTGGTTGGCTACCAGTGGTATGATCATCTGAGTCTATGTGCAGCTGTGCTTCAAGTTTGAGATGGGCTGGGTGACAATATGGGGTTCAAGATTATCAGTGCTGTGTAGCCACTATTTGACGGTGATAAAAATGACATGGGTATAGAATCTTGTACCAGAGTGGGTTGAACAGGAGGCTGGGACCTGTCTCAATTGGTGACAGTGCACTCACTCTAACACTGACAGGGAACCTAGTCTGACTAATTGTGGCAGGAAAGGAAGCTCAGCAAATAGTGGGTACCCCTTGCTAACTGACTATTCTTTGGGAGGTCTAAAGGGTGCTTTCTGTATATAGGGATGTTACTGGTTCCTAACAGTCAGATGTGAGCTGACAGTAGTTGATTCTGTTTATCTCCTAGTATTAATGGCTCTTGATAATTATCTCTTAACCCTCAGGATATGTTATTATGGAGAATTAGATCCAATATGGTATTCTCCAATGCTGCTATTATTAGAAAGTTTGACAGCACTCATTAAGTGGGAGCCTGAAAATGATGGCAAATCCTATTTACATTCTTGTGTCAAGTGCCAGCATTGGCTCTTGGTATAGGATCTTAGGATAGGGATACCAGGTATTTGGTGCAAACTCCCCTATATCCTTGCACAATGAAAGGTGAAATCCTGTACCTTAGGTACAAAAGAAAAGACAGATGCATATCTAAACCACCAAGTAAACAACACTGAAATCAGGTGACTTAAACTTTAATAATCAGATTTAAAAGGAACCTATAAAGATGTCATAGATCCAGAAGTAAGTCTTTGCTTTTTTATTTATAGGAAATCTGGGAATGCTGATGGAGGGAATTTCACAATGGTGGGGAGATTGATAATGGAACATTGTATTTCAAAAACCCAACTACAAATACCTTTGAAATTAATGGTGCTTTAATAAAATAAATTTGGGGGAAAATACCATCCTTATTGTAGCTTTCCTACATTGTGGTAGGATTTCTTTCTTGGTAAGAAAGAAATTTCTCAGTCTCCATTGTGTTTGGGTACTTTGTTCTTTTTTTGGTATTTTTTAATACATAAAATCTTTATTCATCAGAACATCTGATATTGTAATAAAAATTCTCCCCAAAATTAAAAACTCCAAAATTTATAAAACAAATCCCCAAACAACCCTAAAATCATTAACTAAGCTGAACTAGATAAGATAGTTCTAATCTTCTTTTGTTTATTTTTTGGGCCACACTCGGCAGTTCTCAGGATTTACTCCTGGTTCACAGGGGATCGAACTTGTGTCAGCTTCATGCATGGCAAGAGCTCTCCCCGCTGCACTTTTTTTTATTAGTGAATCACCGTGAGGTACAGTTACAAACTTATGAACTTTCATGTTTGCATTTCAGTCATACAGTGATCATTTACATCCCTCCACCAGTGCCCATTCTCCTCCACCAATGTTCCCAGTATCCCTCCCACCATCCCTACCCCACCCCCCACCACCCCACCCTGCCTCTGCGCTAGGGCATTCCCTTGGGTACTTTGTTCTTATCCTTTTCAGTGGAAGTTTGTTTTATCAGGATTTCAGGCCTGCTTCTGTTAAAGTTTTACTTCAAGTGTTCTTGTAGTTTTGCTATGATTGCAGGAGATAAACAGAGGTTCTCTCTCTTTGACCATCTGGCCCTTCCCTGAAGAATTTTAACTTGTGTACTTTGCTCTTTTAAGAAAAATTACTTATTCTAAAAACGCTTAGGGATATTTATTGTAAGAACTGGAGTGATGAATTCCAAATATTTTATGTGTCAAAAATAAAATGAGAATTCGTAGTGATCTTCTTTTTAATAAACATATTCTTGCTGTATTCTTTCTCTCCTGCCTTTGTGAGATTTTTTATATAACGTCTTTAAGAGGATTTCCTCAGAAGAAATGTTTCGTCTCTTTGTTGTTTTCACTTGTATCCTAGCCATCTGATTATTGAAACTCTCAGGGGGTTCTGTGTCCTCACTGTTTACAAAGAAATGCTGTTACTTTTCATGCATGATACCACCAGTAAAGTCAGCTTCACTTACATCTTAGTGAATCATTTCTACGTACTTTGTTGCAGAAATTTCACAGTTTTCTTCACTTCAAGTTTTCTTGAAGAATCCCCCAGAGTATGAGTCAAGTTGTATGTATCCCAACTGATAATCTAATTATCTGTCTCATAGTCTTTCTCATGTGATACTGACACCTATAAAAAGTAAGGATTAAAGAATGGGGTAGTCAAAAATCTATTTTAAACATTTCTTAACAGCCATGATGTGATGGTCTACACAGATCAAATCTGATGGCAAATAATAACGTAGATTTCCTTTTCTTAAATTTGAGTTTTTCAAAAATTTAATCACCAGGAATTACAAAGTACAAAGTTACTCACAAGTGGATTTCCGGGATGCAATGTTCCAGCACCCATCCTTTCAACAGTGTCTACTTCCCTCCAACACTGTCCCCAGTTTACCTCCTGTCCCCAAGCCTACCTGGCAGGCACTTTTTCCTTTTTTTCACTTTCAGGCACTGTGGTTTGCAATGCTGTTACTGATAGGGTACCATGCATGTCAGTTTACCTCCTTTCAGCCCCCATTACTCATCCAGAGTGACTGACCACTACCTTCTGTCATTGTTTTTGTGGTCTCTTTCCTAAACTATCTCCCAAACCCACATTGGCAAGATTCCTGCTAAGGGCCAGTTCTCTTGCTCTTTGTTTCTGTTGTCTTTGGGCATTAGTTATGCCTCTAATAGTTTCTCTTTTTTTTCTTTTTCTTTTTAGGGTGAACACTTGACCGTGTACAGGGCTCACTCTTGTCTCTCTGCTCAGGGTTTACTCCTGGCCAGTGCTCAGGAGTGATATGTGATTCTGGGGATTATACTGAGTTCAACTACATATAAGGCAAGATTATTTTTTTAAAATTGAATCACCATGAGCAGAGAGACAGAAGTAACACCTGAACATCACAGGGTGTGACCCCAAAAAGCCAATAAATAAATAAAGTCACCTGTTCAGGGTCCAGAGCCATACTACAGGGAGTAGGGTATTCGCCTTGAATGAGGCCCACCTGGGTTTCATCCTCAGCCCTGCCAGGAGTGATCCCTGAGCATAGATCCAGAAGTAAGTCTTGAGCACTACCCAGAGTGGCCCAAAAATCAGGGAAAAAAAGAAGACACCTGCCTCAGCTACACATGCATATGTATCAGGAACAAAGAAATATCCCTATAAGCTCCCTTGTTTATATCAATTTATGCCATTTGGGTAACCTTAGTGGAAGAGAGATGGGGAAAATTTTTAACTTTTGTAACCTCTTTAGGAAGTATACTAGAGAAAGGGCTGAAAATGGTTGTTGAATAATGCAACCTCTTCACTGAAGTTTCAGATGTGGTTCACTTATTTGCTGTATCTCCCTGACTTATAAGTGGATGGTGGACAATCTGATGTGGATTGAGGTGTTCTAACTTTTCTATAATTACTTTTTCTTCTTTTAATATTTATTTCACAATTCTTCCCCATGAAACTGGGCTACTCTTGTCACTGTGTCAGTTTAAGTGTTCTGATAAACATGATTAGTTAGTATTGTGAATGGTTTATTCAGGAAAAATGCTTGTGAGAGCTAATAGTTTGTGAAGCAGAATTGGACAGGAAGAGACTCAGACAATGAAGTAGTTCTTTTGGGGAGGGCTTAAAATATTTATTTATTTAATTATTTTTAATTGAATCACCATGAGATACAGTTGCACACTTACAAACTTTCATGATTATGTTTCAGTACAGTGATCAAACACCCATCCCTCCACCAGTGTCCACTCTCCACCACCAATGTTCCTAGTATCCTTCCAGCTGCGCCCATCCCTTCTCTCCCCCTGCTTCCATAGCAGGAACATTCCCTCTTACTCTGACCTTTTCAGTGTTATGGTTTGCAATACAGGGACTAAGAAGCCATCCTGTCTTGTCCATAGTCTACTTTCAGCATGCATCTCCAATCCCGAGCAATCCCTCCAACCATCATCTACCTAGTGGTCCTTTCTCCATCCCAGCTGCCTTTTCAACCCAGCATGTGAAGCCGTGGTGCAATCCTCCTAGCCCTTATCTATATTGTCTTTAGGTGTTAGTCTCCTATGATGTTACTTTATATTTTACAAATGAGTGCAGTCATCCTATATCTGTCCCTCTCTTTCTAACTCATTTCACTTAGCATGATACTTTCCATGTCCATCCACTTAATATGCAAATTTCATGATTTCATCTCTTTTAACAGCTGCACAGTATTCCATTTGTAGATATACCAAATTTTCTTTAAACAGTCATCTGTTCTTGAGCACTAAGGTTTTTTCCAGATTTTGGCTATTGTAAACAGTGCTGCAATAAACATACAAGTGCAGATGTAATTTCTACTGTAATTTTTTGCATCTCCACGATATATTCCCAGAAGTGGTATTACTGAGTCATATGGGATCTCAATTTCTAGTTTTTGGAGGAATGTCCATATTTTTTTCCGAAAAGGCTGGACCAATCAACACCAACAATGATTAAGAGTCCCTTTCTCCCCACACCTGCAGCAGCACTGGTTGTTCTTGTTCTTTTTGATGTTTGTCAGTTTCTGTGGTATAAGATAATATCTCATTGCTGTTTTGACTTTCATTTCCCTGATGATTAGTGATGTAAAGCATTTTTTCATGTGCCTTTTGACCATTTGAATTTATTTTTGAGGGAGTTTCTGTTCATTTCTTCTCCCCATTTTTTATGGGGTTGGAGGTTTTTTCTTGTAAAGTTCTATCAGTGTCTAAAATCAAAGTTTTACCAGTGTCTTGTATATCCTGGATATTAACCCCGTCTCTGATGGATATTGGGTAAATAATTTTTCCTATTCCGTGAGCTCTTTCTGTATTTTGCTCACTGTTTCTTTTGTGGTGCAGAAGCTTCTTAGTTTAAAATAATACCATTTGCTTATATTTGTTTCCACTTGCTTGGTCAGTGGTGTTTCATCCTTGAATATGCCTTTAGCTTCAATATCATGGAGGATTCTGCCTATATTTTCCCTCCACGTACCTTATGGATTCAGGTTTGATATTGAGGTCTTTAATCCATTTGTATCTGACTTTTGTGTTTGGCGTTAGACAGGGGTCTGAGTTCATTTTCTGCATGTAGTTGTCCAGTTTTCCCAGCACCACTTGTTGAAGAAGCTTTTCTTGCTCCACTTCACATTTCTTGCTCCATTATCAAAAATTAAGTAGTAATATACTTGAGAGACTGTGTCAGAATATTCAAGTGTGTTCCATTGGTGTGTGTGTGTATATCTATTCCAGTGGATTAGAGTGATAGCACAGCAGGTAGGGCGTTTACCTTGCATGTGACTGCCCCAGGTTTGATTCCTCTGTCCCTCTCAGAGAGCCTGGCAAGCTCCCTAGAGTATCCCGCCCACACGGCAGAATCTGGCAAGCTACATGTGGCGTATTCTATATACCAAAAACAGTAACAACAAGTCTCACAATGGAGACGTTACTGGTGCCCACTCTAGCAATTCAATGAACAGCAGGACAACAGTGCAACAGTGCAGTGATACCATGCTGTTTTAATTACTACTGCTTTGTAGTACAATTTGAAATAGGAGAAGTGACGCTACCTATCTTCTTTTCCTCAAGGATTGCTTTAGCTATTTGTGGGGGTTTATTGCTCCATATGAATTTTAGGAGTGTTTTGTCTGTTTCTTTGAAAAATGTCATTGGTATCCTTATAGAATGCATTGAATCTGTATAATGCTTTGGGGAGTATTGCCATTTTGACAATGTTAAACCTCCTGATATAGCAGGAGATGTGTCTCCACTTTCTAGTGTCCTCTTTTATTTCTTGAAGTAGTGCTTTGTCATTTTCTTTATGTAGGTTCTTCACCTCTTTAGTTAAGCTGATTCCAAGGTACTTGATTTTCTTTCGTTTTTATTCAATTTATTTATTTTATTGAATCACCCTGTGGAAAGTTGCAAAACTTTCAGGATTATGTCTCAATTATACAATGCTCGAACACCCGTCCCTTCACTAGTGCACATATTCCACCACCAAATCCCCCAGTATACCTCCCACCCCTCCACCCCCACTCCTGCCTTTGTAGCTGATAAATTTCACTTCATTTTCTCTTTACCTAAATTACATTCCATATTTCAACACAAAACTAATTACTGTTGTTGGAGTTTTCTCCCAAAAAACAGCCCTGCTGAAAAGGAATTATTTGATAATTAGTTTTCCATTGCTGAGAATGAAGAGATATGAAGTTATGCGGCTGCGATAGTGACTGCACGGTTTGGGATTTCTGTATTTTAGTATTTTAGTAACTAAGTCCAGGGAGATTTATGTTAGAAATTGCATCATTTCCCTTTCTGGGGCAGCATGGGGCTATGTCTTAGTTCACAGTCTAGAGACATTTTTGCAAGCAGCTGCTGGTACCAAAAGTAGTCTAGCTGGCCTCCGGATCATGGTTGATCAGCCGCAGAGCAGCCACACAGACGTGTGGCCACCTGGGTTGCATCTCGGGGGAGAGCATGCCGGTATTGCCCCAGCCCCAAGATCACATACGCATCCCGCTGTTGCAAATTCATATCTCTTTTTTTTTCCCTTCTCAAGCCTCCAAGTTTGTACCTCCTTAATGGTCTTTATAAAATGGTGGACGCCACACGTCTTTCCCTGAGAGGGGAAAAAAAGCCAAGAAAGAAAGACCTTTCCCCCTCTCGGCCGGCGTGGGGCTATGGCTTAGTTCGCAGTCTAGAGACATTTCTGCAAGCAGCTGCTGGTACCAAAAGTAGTCTAGCTGGCCTCAGGATCATGGTTGATCAGCCGCAGAGCAGCCACACAGACGTGTGGCCACCTGGGTTGCATCTCGGCGGAGGTACTTAATTTTCTGAGGCCCTATTGTGAACAGGATTGTATTTTAAATATCTCTTTCTTCTCTTTCATTATTTGTATATAGTAAAACCATGGACTTTTGGATACTGATTTTGCAAACTTCCACTTTAGTATACAAATATATAGGAGTTTCTTGGTAGAGGCCTTATGGTTCCATAAATATAGTATCATGCCATCTGAAAACAGTGAGAGCTTGATTTCTACCTTTCCTGCCTGGATACCCTAGGCATCTTTTTCTTGCCTAACTCTTATGACAAGTACCTCCAGTACTATATTGAATAGAAGTGGTAAGATTGGGCAACTTTGTCTTGTTCCTGATATTAGAGGGAAGGCTCTTAGTTTTTCCCCATTGAGAGTAATGCATTCTGTGGGTTTGTGGTAGATGGATTTGACTATATTGAGGAAAGTTCCTTTGACTCCCATTTTAATGAGAGTTTTTTAATCATAAATGGGTGCTATATATTGTCTAATGTCTTCTCTGTATCTACTGGTGTGTTCATATGTTTTTTTCTTTTCTTTTATTGATATGGTGTATTATATTGATTGACTTACCAATGGTAAATCATTCTTGCATTCCCGGGATGAACCATACTTGGCCATGGTGTCTGATCTTTTTGATGAGTGGTTGGAGTCTATTTGCTAGTATTTTGTTTAGGATCTTTGCATCTATATTCATGAGGGATATTAGCCTATAATTCTCTTTATTTGTGGTGCCTCTGTCTGCTTTTTGTATGAGGGTGATATTTGCCTCATAGAAATGGTTTGGAAGTTTTTCTGTTCCTTCAATTTCTTGGAAGAGCTGGAACAGGGTTGAGAGTAGGTCCTCTTTGAATATTTGGAAGAATTCACTAGTGAATCCATCTGGGCCAGTGCTTTTTTTTTTTCGGGGAGGGGGAGACTTTTGATTACTATTTCAATTTCCTTAAGAGTGATAGGTGTGTTCAGGAATTCTAAGTCTTCTTGGGTTAGATTTAGGAGATTATAGGAGTCAAGGAATTTATCCATTTCTTTGGGGTTGTCTTATTTCATGGCATAAAGATTCTATAAGTAATCTCTAAGAATCCTTTGAATTTCTATGGTTTCTGTTGTGATGTCCACCCTTTTGTTTCTGATTCTGTTTATTAGGGGTCTCTCTTCCTGTGAGTCTTGGTAGTGGTTTTTCAAAGAACAAGCTCTTGGTTTCATTGGTTGTTCAGATTGCTTTTGGGGTTTCCATGTCATTAATTTCTGCTCTTAGTTTTATTTCTTTCCTCTTGGTCAGTTCGGGCTCCTTTTGTTGGTTATTCTCCAAGATCTTAAGTTGTGAGGTCAAGTTACTTATGTGGGCTCATTCTTCATTCCTGAGGAATGATTTTAGAGCTATAAACTTTCCTATAAACACTGCTTTTGCCGTGTCTCATAGGTTCTGGCAACTCATATCTCCATTCTCATTCATTTCCAGGAATATTTTGATTTTCTCTTTGATTTCCTTTCTATGCCACTCTTTTTTCATTAGTGAGCTATTTAATTTCCAGATGTTCAATTTGAATTTCTGTTTGTGTATGTGATTCACTTCTATTTTTATTGAATCATGGTCTGAGAAAATCGTTGATACAATTCCTTTCCTCTTAAATTTATGGAGGTATGTTTTGTGGCCCAGCATGTGCTCTATCTTGGAGAATGTCCCTTGTGTCTTGAGAAGAATGTGTATTCAGCTTTTTGGGGATGAAATGTCCTACATATATCTAATAAGCACATGTCTTCCATTTCTTCCCTCAGGTAAAGTACTTGAGCTTGAGTTTGTTTGATCTAGTGAGAGGTGATAAGGTAGTGTTGAAATCTCCAGCTATTATTGTGTTGCTATCCATGTCTTTCTTCAAGTCTATAAGCAGTTGTTTTAGATATTTTGTTGGTTCCTGATTAGGTGCATATATATTTAGTAGTGTGAATTCTTTCTGATGTACAGATCCTTTGATCATTAAGACATGACCTTCACTGTCTCTTGTAAACTTCTTCAGTCTGAAATCGATGTGATCTGGTATTAGTATAGCCTCACCAGCTTTTTGTGGGAGTTATTTGCTTGTAGAATTGTTTCCCATCCTTTCACTTTGCGTCTGTTTGCTCTGTCTGTACAGATGTGTTTCTTGCAGACAGCAGAATGTTGGGTTCAATTTTCAGATCCATCCTGTCACTCTGTGTCTTTGAATTGGTGCGTTTAGCCCAGTGACATTGAGAGAGATTATTGTTTTGGATTCCCCCCATATTTCTTCCAAAATTTGGTGTTTGCGGGGGGGGGAGTTTTCTTGTCTTAAAGTAGCTAGTTTAGTTGCTCTTGTAACCATGGTTTCGAGTCTATGAAGTTCCTGAGTTGTTTGTCTGTGAAGATGTCTATTTTTCCTTCTGATATGAATAAGAGTCCACCTGGGTAAGGTATTCTAGATGAGGTATTTATCTCATTGAGTTTTGTCACTGTATACAACCACTATCTTTGGGCCCTTATGGTTTCATTGAATAGGTCTGCTCTGAATCTTAAAGATGTTCTTTTATTACTGCACTCATCTGTGTAGTATAGAAGAACATCACATGAGAATGACACCCAAGGACAGTAGATACAAGGGCCAGGAGAATTGCCCCATAGCTGGAAGCCTGCTTCATGAGTGGAGGGGAGAAGGCAGATGGAATAGAGAATGGATCACCAAGAAAATGATGGCTGGAAGAATCAGTCGGGATGTGAGATGTGTGCTGAAAGTAGATAATTGAACAAACATGATGACCTCTCAGTGTGTGTTGCAAGCCATAATGCCCAAAAGTAGAGATAGAGTGTGGGGAATATTGTCTGCCATAGAGGCAGGGGGAGGGCAGGAAAGGGGAATATGCCGGGGATATTGGTGATGGGCAATATGCACTGGTGGAGGGATGGGTGTTTGATCATTGTGTGATTGTAACCCAAACATGATAGCTTGTATCTATCTCACAGTAATTCAATAAAATTAAAAAATTTAAAAATTGAAAAAAAGGAATTAAAAAAATGCTCCTTTATAAGCAATTTCTTTAATCTTGATGTTTTCAGAAATTTATCTCTGTCCATGGTTTTTATCATTCGGATCGGGATGTGTCTTGGAGCATTTTTATTTGGATTTTTTTTTAGGTGGTACCCTTCAGGCCTCATGAATCTGATCACATGTGCTCTTCAGCTCTGGGAATGTCTTAGCAATTATGTCTTTGACAGTTTCTTCTTCTTTAGGGTTTTCTTCCTGTCCCTCTGGGACTCCCATGATTCTTATGTTATTCCTCTTGGCTTCATCCAGATTTTCTCTTGACATCTGTTGGTTTATTTTGAGGCTCTTTTCCATCTTCTGCTATTGTCTGGAGATTCTCTGCACCTCATCTTGGAACTCACTGATTCTGTCCTCAGCCGCTGTTACTCTGTTGCTGAGTCCTTCCACTGAGTTTTTGTTTCACTTACCAAGTTTTTTTAGGTCTCTCATTTCTGTTAGTATTTTTGTTTGCACTTTACTCACTTCGCTCTCATATCATTTTGTATTTTAATAGCAGTGTGTTCCATTGCTTCCTTGAGTTCCTTATACTTCCTTTAAAGTTCCACTTTAAATTCCTTATCTGAGAGGTTATAGAGTTCATTATTACTCCTTGGTTCATCTGGGCTAACAACTTCAATTATTAAGACCGGTGAGTTTCTGCATTCTTTAACCATTGCAACCTTTGCGTTTTGGAGTTTTTTTCCCCTGTTCTATGTTTTTGCCCCTGCAATGAAGCTCTCTTTGTGTGTTACCGTGGCTTATCGAATGGTAAAGACATATGAATCCTGGTGTTCACTCGTCCCTAATTTATGGGGTGTAAACACAACAATTTCTTCTGTATCTTCAAAAACAATGTCTGCATGGTTTTGTAATTAGAGGTTTTTAAGTTTTGCCATGAGGGATAGATGCAGAGAGGCGCCACTAGGGGTTCTGGGCGAGATGCTGAGGGCAGGTGGCGCTTCCCTCCCAGTTCTGACAAAGTTTTAGATAGCAAATGAAGAGCTCTTGAGAAGAAATAGGCCATTCTATGAGTCTCTGATAGCAATGGCGAGCCCCTACCATCACCATACTCAGTCTTTGCTTCTGAGATGTGTGGGAAATTTGATGCATTGAATTATAAAGACCAGACAGACAGAGCATTTTTCTAGCTTCTCCTTTCACATCTGAGTGACAAATTCTTTCTTGAAGGGGGATTTGGATGTTGGACCTCTCTACTTGCTACTGAGTGGTATCTGAGTCATGTTAATAATTAAACTATGCACAAGTTCTTCTTGAATACCTACTATATATAAACTGATCTTATAGGCTCTGATAAAACTAGAATATGTAAGACACTTGTATTGTTTGTCTTCTGTTTTCCCCTCTCAATTCACTCTTCATCTTTACCCACCTTCCTCTGTACTTGTGGAGCATTTCTTACATGGAATGTACCCCAGAGCTCTGGTATCCTTTGATTTTCAGTGGTATCTGGACTAATGGGGAGTTGGGAGTATTGATTAAACAGATGGAGAAGAATGATAAATAAATATGTCTTGGATGAGTCTGTCCTTTGTCCAAAGGCTATGTTTTAAAGATTATGTTTGTGAATCTTTCTCTCTTTGTACTTCAATAACCAATATTTCTTCCTTTTGCACCAGTGTAGCAAGAGCTGTAACTATCTGTAAATAGGCAAATAGGGTTCCAGCATCCTTTCCTTGTTGTTTCCCCATACCCTGACCAAACATTTATTATCAGATCCTTTGTAAATCAAACCTTCTCAAGTGATCTTAATTGGAGTGTGCCATCTGTTTTCAGTTGGGACCCTGACTCATGTACTTGCTTTTTTTCTTTTAATATGCATATGCCATTTCTACCTAATTAGTTTGATATAAGCAACTTGAGGCAGAAGCTTAAACTAAATTCTTAATAAACAAACATCTTTTATCCAACAATTTCTCTTGAGAATACTTGTTTATTTCTCCATTTATCCATTCAATTCAGCAAAGATGTATTTAGTGCCTGTTGTGTGCCACAGGCTATATAAAAAACTGCACACAGATATTGTGGTCCAGCTCTCAAAAAGTGCCTGGAAAAGAGGCACACCCTGAAAAGTATAGACAAGTGACAAGGGAACTGGGATTTAAAAAATACCCAGTTAATTATGGCTGCCTGGAGGAGATTGTGGTAATTTTTAACCTAAGAAGCCAGGAAATGCTTTAATGGAAAAGCAACACTTGAAATGAGTTTTGAGAGAGGAAGACAGGATAAAAAGATATTATCATAGGCTCAGGTCCCATGTGGTTAAAAAATAGTATAAGAGAAAAGTCAAACTGGAACAAACTACAGAATGTGTACTATGCTCCTTACTAAGGATTTCAAATATTATTCTTTGCATTTGGGTCAATTAGAGAAAAATGGGGTTAAGAGGTCATCTTAAGCAACTATTATAATAGGTCAGATGAGAAGGGTAGACAAAGTGTACTAATACAGTAGGGAATAATAATGATAATAACAATAATAATAATAATAGAGAATGATTTGAAGATAATATTAAGTGAGTCATCAAGGGAACAGGAAGTTTCTACACTCAGGAACTGTGATTCCTGAATGTAATTTGAAAACCAGGAGAGTATAAGTTGTTATTTATTTGTCTATAATAGTCTGGAAGTAAATACCCTTCCCTAATGGAAACTGAACAGTGATGCATTTCTGTTTATTAATGCTTTTATATGAGAAGAATGAGTTTTCTTCGCTTCAAATCCCTGTGCAGTTGTCTAGTAAAACCATCTTTTTTTATTTTTAAGGAATATCTTTTTGGGGCAAGAAACTTCATGGAAATGATATGTAAATAGGCTATTTATTACTTTGTGACTTTGCCTATTTTCACTTTCTATCACACATGATTGCAAATTTGTCTTTACCAAGAAATAGCCTTTTCTTTTTATTATTGGTGGTTTAGATTTTTCCTCTCTTTATAAAAACAAAGAGTTATATAGAGTGGGAAAAAGAAATTGAAAGCGATAGTGCTTCTGTACAAAATAAGTACTGCATTTAAAATCTTAGCATTTTAAATAAGACTGTGTTGTAAGTTTTGATATCCACTCGAAGATATTCTTTTTTTCTGTTGATAACTTATTCATGCAGTTCCTGGGGATGTTAATGATAACTATTGTGTACTTTTCAAGAAGAGAATACAATTTGCACTAAAAATAACTCTGGAAAATATCTGAGTCAGTCCTTCAGAAACCCTGTACTGAAATGAAATTCATTGTGTTCCTTATTTCCTTGGTTTTGTTCCTTGATAAAAAAAAATTGACAAGATGTAGGCATTTGAACTTAGGAACAAAGTGAAACCTCAAATAAACAGAGGACAAAGAATAGACAAGTTACAAAAATATATATATAAGTGGAAAATAAGCATAAGAAATGCTCAGCTTAAATAATAAAAATGCAAATTAAACCAACGATGAAATTAACTTTAGTCTATAAATTTTTAAATCATAATGATTCATATAATGATAATTATAGAAAGTTTTAACTAAAGTTAAATAAATTAAATTGCATCTATATTGTTGATATAATCAATGTAAGTTATCACAGGTTTTCTGGGAAACAATGTACAAATATGTTTTAAGATAAACATATTCAAAAATTAAAAATTGTCTCTTAATTGTCATAATTGCATTTTGAAAAAATGGATCCTTAGGCAACCAAGATTTAGCAAAAATGTAGCACTGTAGCATTGCTATCCCGTTGTTCATCGATTTGCTCAAGTGGGCACCAGTAACATCTCCATTGTGAGACTTGTTGCTGTTTTTGGCATATCAAATATGCCATGGGTAGCTTGCTAGGCTCTGCTGAGCAGGCGAGATACTCTCGGTAGCTTTCCGGGCTCTCCGAGAGGGATGGAGGAATCGAACCCGGGTCTGCTGTGTGCAAGACAAATGCCCTACCCGCTGTGCTATATCTCCAGTCCAGCAAAAATGTAATATTTTCAGAATACTTTAATATATTTTTGTTGGTTGGGGTCACTTCTTGTGGCATTTTGATTTGGTGGTGCTGAGTTACTGCCAGTACAACATTTACTATTGTATTTCACTAATGTGAATTCTTCATTTTTCCTATCCCAGAATTCTGGGTTAGGGAAGAGTTGGGGTATGTGGTGTCAGGTATCAGACCTAGGACTTCTCACGTGGAAAGCAAGCACTCTTCCACTTACCCACATACCTAGCTGTATAGTGTTTTCATAGCAAAAGCTTATAGAATATATGTGTATAGGTAGATGCTAAATAGTTCACAGCAAAATTTGATTAAATATTTTCATATGAAAACTATTTTAATATGAATTTGAACTTAGATCTGATCTCTATAGGAAAGAAGTATGGATAATTTAAGAAGAATTTATTTACATGCTGTTACATAAGACACATCAGGAATTACTATTCTAGATTGAAACCATAAGAGTAAGGAGGAAACATATAGTGTTGTTTACCTTAAGAGGGGCAATGAGCCCATTTCTCCGCGCCCGCACCCCCAGAATGACTGACGAAGAGGAGGGAGCTGCTTTGGACACCAGCAGCCCACCAGCAACCTGCAGTATGTGACTTGAGAGTTTCCGCCAGGTCCCCCTTGCGGGGGCCCGGCGTTTCTCTCTCTTTTTTTTTTTTAATCTCTCTCTCTCTCCTTCAACTTTTTCCCTGGACTTTAGACAGAAACCCAAAACCGCGCGGCCGCTACCGCGGCCACGCGACCTAATGTCATCTTAGTATCAGCAATATGTAATGGTTCCTTCTTAATGGGTCGGACTTTTGTGGGTGATCCTAACAAGAATAGTAAGTATTTTGTTGAAATATTGAAGGCAATCAAAATGGTAGCCATCTCTCTAGACTGAACTAAGCTATATCCCCACGCCGGCTGAGAAGAAATATCCTTCTTTCTCGGGAAGAAACGTGGCGTGGTGTCAAACATAGTGTGATGTCCATTAAGCAAACAGACCTGGTGGCGTGGGAATGGGAAATAAGGGGAAAAATTAGGTACATGGACCAGCGGGACGCTGGTGGTATCTCGAGCCGGAGCCGATATCAGCGCAAGACCTTTGGTTCCAGAAACGGCTTGCAGACACTCTACTAGACTATCAACTAAGCCAGAGCCCCACGCCGGCTGATGACGGGAAATAACCATCCTCTTCGGTTTTTTTCCCTTTGTCAGACAGCGTGGCGATTACTAAACAGGCGTGAACTCGGTGGCGCGGGGCAAGAGGGAAAAAGAAAAGTTATGTAACAAACAGCAGGACTTAATATCTCTATATTCTTAGCAATGGAGAACTATCAAATGCCTCATTGGCAATAGGACTGTCTTTTTCTTTTTGGGGGGAAACCCCAGCAATGGTAGTGAGTTGTGTGTTGAAACATGGAATGTAATCGAGATAAGCGTAAATGAAGTGAAACTTATCACGTACAAGGGTGGGGACTAGGGAGGTGGGAGGGGGCGGCAGATATACTGGGGGGGTTGGTGATGGAAGATGGGCACTGGTGAAGGGAAGGGTGTTTGAATATTGTATAACTGACATAATCCTGAGAACTTTGTAACCCTCCACTTGGTGATTCAATAAAAAAATTAAAAAAAAAATTAAAGAGGGGCAATGAATGAGAAAAATATATGGCCCTCAGCAACCTTCCCAGGGGAAACTAAGGAAATAAATGTCATGTATCACATGCCATTCAGCCTTTCCTGCAATCTTCTGCCAGGGCTCTGCACTTACTAAACCCAAAAGGAAAGCATTGGTGTGGTTAATACAGGTCAGCTTATGGTGCAGAAAAGTCTTCTGGAGGCAGTAGTGGGGAGGAGTGAATGAGAAAAAGTTAGAGTACAGAGAAAATTGGATCGGAGGGTAGGGTCCAATGGAACAATAGAAGTCATTCTATATGGTCAACTCCATTTGACTTGTAACATCTACTCTTACATTTGACTATGATAAAGCCTTCATTTCTCCCAATCGAGGAGTGCAACGATGAAGTCCTAACAGTTACTTTACCATGACTGAATGATAAAAATCCCATCATACTTTCACAATAAATGTATAACAGTAATCAATTCAAGAATTCACACAATATAATATAGTAGGGAAAATGGATTGGTTGCCCAAAATGTATCTGTGTAAGATCCCAATTGTGTAGCTGGTGATGAGGGGGAAGTTAATTATCATAGTTTCCTTTTTCTTTCACATAGGTGTTTTTACCATTTTTGGCATGTTATCTAACTTCTAATCTTTTTTTGGGGGGGGGCTGCTAGTATTTTATATATAATTTTGATCTATAAAGGATGTGAATCTTGTATACTGTTCTTATGGCAACAATGCAGTGTTTTATGAATCAAGACAATTGAATAAAGTAAATGAACATGTGCCCTAGGGAATATCCTGGATTTCAGTATAGCCCTCCTTTTCTGTAATGTGTAGCAGCAACCAAATTTCACCCAATGATCACAATAAATAACTCAGTCCAGGAACCCTCTTGTATGGCTTTTGGTTCGATGGCAAGACAAGTCCCAAATGGTAAGGCTATAGTTTCAGCTTCCATTACTGAGACTATACCTGCTCTTTTCTCATGCAAGGATTTCTCTCCTGACAATTAAGATATGCAAATGCACTAAGTCCACATTTGTAATAACTGGAACAAAAAAATACTTCTACTGGGTGATTAAATACCAATTTGGTTGCTACAGGCCACTCCTGTTTATATTGCTTGATGTCTGGATACTTGTGTTATAATTATGAGGAAGAGTTTAAAGCATGACTGTTGCAAGGTGTCTTTCCTAACCAGCTCTTTAACTGAAGCTTCAGCAGTCCACTATACCATATAAAGCCAGTTGCTTTCGGGTGGAAGAACACCTGATAAGGCCAGTAAATTCTATGAACATCAGTGCAGTTCTTTTGCAATTAGACAGGAGATATAGGAGATATATGTTATGACAGTGTTGGGTGAATATCACTGCAATAGAAAAAATAATCTTTTTGAGGGGGCGATGGGGAGAGTCATACCTGACTGCTCAGAGCATATTCCTGGTCAGATCTCCAAATCACTACTGGCACTGTTCAGAGAGCTAGATCAGCGACTGAATCAGGATCAGCATGTGCAAGCAAGTACCTTGCTACCTGTACTACTTGTACTTTTTAATTTAAAAAACCCTTTTTAAATTAAAATTTTTAGATTTACAGAAAACTCATAAAGTTAATAAGACAGTGAACATCCTACACTCCCACATTGTTTTATCCTAACATTCTAAATTGATAAGTTATGTTTACCAAAATTAAAGAATCAATAGTGATACATTCTTCTTAACTGAAGTCCATCATTTACTAAAACTTCCTTTGTAGAAGCTTCTCATTTTTTGGTTTCATGATTCTATCCAGGTGATCTTACATTAATCATCATGTTTCCTTAGGTTCCTCTTGGCAATCACAGTTTGTCAGATCTTCTTTTTCATGACCCTGACAATTTTGAGGAGTACTGATTGCATCTTTTAAAAAGAATGTTCAAGGGGCTTGAGAGATAGCACAGAAGGTAGGGCGTTTGCCTTGTACGCGGCCAACCTGGGTTTGATTCCCAACATCCTATATGGTCCCCTGAGCACCAGCAGGGGTGATTTCCTGAGTGAAGAGCCAGGAGTGATCCCTGTGCATTGCTAGGTGTGACACCAAAAGCAAAAGTAAACATAACAAAACAAAAAATAAAGGGAATATCCCTAAGTTGGGATTTATCTGATATTTCCCTGTTTGTTTGACTGGGGTTGAGCATTTTGAAAGGGTGGTGATAAAAGTCAAAGCCATCCTGATCACAGCCCAACAAGGATGCATGTCAATAATATCACTGTTGCTGTGAAACTCAGTCACCTGGCTGAGGGAGTTTTTTTCAAGTTTTTCCTTTTTTTTTCACTATCAAACCCATAATTATGAATGAGGAATTATGTTCCATTTCCTTGAGGGCAGAACATCTACATTAATTATTTAAAATTATTCTACATGGGGAATTTATCTACTTTCTCTCATTTATTTACTCAATTATTTATATTAGTATGCATTCATTTATTCTCTACTTTAAGTTATAACCTGATAGATACTGCACTATAAATTGTACTGCTCAGCTTATTCCAGATATAATTAATGGAAACTTATTTTACTCTCTCCTATATCACTTTGGTATAACTTGTCAATGTGTATGTTTTTTAATGTTCTTGCTTTCTAGCACCATAAAGTGCTCCAGATTTGTTTTGGATAATTTTCTGCCTTAGTCCTTTAATCACCAAGTTTTTACAAGGAGCTCTGCCTGGTCCCTTTTACTAAGAATGGTATTAGACATTGTCAACCATTTAACTGCAGAACAATCTAATGCCAGGCACTGTCCCCAGTGAACTCCTTAGAGTCAGGCAACCGGATCAAAGAACTAAAGAGAAGCAGCGGTTTCGATTGAAGGGGCAGTGTGCAACATTAGCACACTGCAGGGGGGCACCCAAGTTAGGTGTCCACTTCAAAAAAGACAGTAGAGATAAGTAAGGGCCAGGAGGATCACACCATGGTTTGGAGGCCAGCCCCATGTGCCCATGTGTTGTGGGAAAAGGCAGTTGGGACGCAGAAGAAATCACTAAGTAAATGATGATTGGAGGGATCATCCAGGATGGGAGATGTGTGCTGAAAGTAGACCAAGAATCAAACACGATGACCTCTTAGTATCTGTATCAAAAATCATAATGACCAAAAACTTAGAGAGAAAGATTGTACCTGCCACAGAGGCAGGGAGTGTGGTGGAGTGTGGGTGGGGGGTGGGACCCTGGGGACAATGGTGGTGGAAAATGTGCACTGGTGGAGGGTTGGGTGCTCAAGCATTGTTTGACTGAAATGCAATCATGCATGTTTGTAACTGTATCTCACTGTGATCTAATAAAACTTCTTTTAAAATAAAGGCAAAAAAAGAATGATATTAGAAACCAATCTGTACTCATTTTTAGAGAGGGTGTTTCTGCTTTTAGACTAATGTTGATAGACGTGTGAACCCTTTGACTCAAAATAAAGGTCTTCTTGTCTATCTTTGACTCATTGGATATCCTATCGTAGAAATTTGTGTGAGCCTTAGATATGGTCATGCTATGCCCATTCTGAGAAATATAATCAACACCATTCCTTTAGGCCTTATCATCAGTGTTATAATATTCTAAGTCCTTGACCAGTCAAGCAATCCATTAATCACTTTTTTTAAATTATTAAAATACAAATAGCTTTCTAATTGGTATGGACTATCAGACTCCCCACTAAGAAAGATTAGTGGTAAGAATACTCACCAGAGTTCTGAGGGAGAAGGTCATATGAACTCATTTGCCTTGGGAGGAAAAGTGATTTTTTTTTTTTAAAAACAGTTTGCTCAAGATTCTCTTTCAAGGATGTAGATAAGGGAGTTAAGTTCACTAAACTCTCATTTCTATCTTTTTCTTGTCTTTTATCAGCATCCTGTTGGCCAAACTTAATAAAAAATACATCTGAATCCCTTGTGGTTCATGCAAGTCAGATACCTGAACAAAGAGAGAAGAGTGTAGAATATTGGAGAGAGGTTCTGAAGGGGAAATACAAGGAAAGGTATCAGGTATACCTATGTATTGGAGTACTATGAAATCATTATAAATTAGTATTTAATGATACAGGAAATGTAATGTGATAGGCTAGACATCAAAAATATATTAGCAATATAATCTTGATTATAAAACAATTTAATCTATATTAGTGGTATCTACATATACTCACTGCTATGAATTGAATTGTTTTTCTGCCAAATTTATATCTTGATGCTTTAACCCATAATATGATGATCACTGGAAGTGGGTTGGGGGAAGGTAAGTAGGCTTTGCAATGAGATTAGTGTTTTTCATGATTATGATTGATATTATTTTTTGGCTTGGGGGCCAAACCTGACAGTTCTCAGGGGAAACTCTTGATCCTTTGCCCAAGGATTGCTCCTGATAGTGCTTGGGGTATTATGTGGTGCTGGGGATCAAACTCAGACCTCAGGCACACATGGAATACACTCCAGTTCTTGGAACTATCTCCTTGGACTGAAATTAGCTCCTTTACAAGAAGAAATATCAGTGTGTATTCTTTCTCTCTCCCTTTATCTCCCTATCCTGCTCCCCCCACCCCTGGAAAACAGCAATCAGGTGATTATCTGTAATTCAGGAAGAAAGCTCTCAGCAGGAATCAGAGCATGCTGCACTTTGGTCCCAGACATTCAGACTCTTGAACTGTAAGGAAATTAATTATGTTTTTCAAATTACCCAGCCAGTGGAATTTGGTTATGACAGTTTTAAGAGACTAAGGACACCCACCTAGCAAACATGACTAAAGAGGGATGCATTGTATTCTTATGCATAATTATAGTTGTGGAATTATAGGTATTGTGGATTATGTATTGATTTTCCCATATTCTTTCTTCAGCGGTGATTTGATTTGTAATTTATATCTGTAATTTATATTTTCCAGCCATTGTTCTAGCTGCAAGATGGATAATATATTGGGAAGGCACCAAAATAAAAGCAGAATTATCAGTTAGGAGGCTACAAATATATTCTACATATGAATTGAAGGTTGTTTGTGAGTATTATGGTAGCAGGAAATGTGGTAAAATGCAGTGAAAATCTCCATACACGGGGACTATAGAGCCAATAAAGCTTCCTTGTTGAAGTAAAAGTAGACTAAGATAGCTAAAGCTTTTGAGCAACCAATAGGAGCACTGACATTAACAAAGTGGAGATGACTGAGAAAATATAAATTTCGCAAAGTCTAAGAAACAAAACAAAACATTGTGTTTTGGATGTTACATTGGAGACATTTATGACATCCAAGTGACAATATTAAGTTGTTACAGATATAAATATAAAGTTTGGGAAATAATTTTAGATTGAAGCTGTGCTTTTAGATGCCACTAATAGAGAAATGATATTTTAAAGCAATGAAATAAATGTGTTATCTAGGAAAAGGGTGAAACTTATTTCTGCCAAGGGTCATTTGAATATTTATGACATCTTTGTTTTGTTTCATTTTCAGACTTGAGGCTTACTCCTGGCTCTCTACTAATGAATCACTCCTGGCAGGACTTGGGAAACCATATGAGGTGCCAGGAACTGAACCTCGGTCAGTGTAAAAAATCACAAAGGCAGCATGCGAGGAAGGGGGAGATGTGATGTTGTGTCCTGTGCAATGTTGTGTCCTATCGTTCCATTGTTCGCCGACACTCGGGACAGCTCTCTCTCACATGCGCCTCTCTCGAGCCGCCGTGTAAGGACCGGATCAGGACGGCTCCTCCTTTTGCTCTGCATCTGTGTGTGCCACTGTGCTCTCTTCTGTCTCTCTGTCTTTCTGTCTCTCTGTCTCTGTAGTCTCTCCTGTGGTCTCTTCCAGACCTCTCTCTGTCTCTGCCTCTGTGTCTTCTCTCTTCTTCTTCTTCTGTCTCCCCTGTCTTCTTCTTCTGTCTCCCCCAGTGCCCCCCAGTCTTAGTTTATATAGCAAATTACATAGGGTGGTGACACAAAGGTGGGTTTAACATTAACAAATCAGCAAATAAGGGTAAGACCATTTCTCAAGGAGATTAACAAAATCTCATCTAAGGATTTTGATGAGAATACTAGGAGATCCGCTCAAGGGTGGGGTCCAAACAAGGGTGTGTCAGGGTGTGTCTCTTTCTTCCTTCCTCAGCTAGTAATCCGCTTAAATAGTTATAGTAAATTTACTTCTAATATTTCTAGCAATGTCATTCTGTATGAGCACAGTAAGAGATATAAACTTAAAGTTTGGTTCTTCCTGAGGACATTCACTATAAATTCCAGACCACAGTCCTCAGGCCAGGTTAGTCATCCTAACCCCAGCAGGGTCCTAGTCTCGTCGTTACTTTTGGATCATGACAGCATTTGTCTATGACCATGCTCTCAACTCATAGTTGAGTATTGTGGCGCTTTGGCCTGGCCCATTTTGATGCCAGGGTAGCTCACAGCTTGCCCTGGGTCCATTCAGTCCCTGGTCGGGACCCTGCTTTTGGGGTGTTAGGAACTAAGGGCAACTGAGTTGAGAAAGCAGATGCCCGGGAGTAAATATTATTGGAGTCAATCAGCTCCCAAGTTACAAAGCATATTATTAACTGTCTTCCTGTGTCCATACAGAAAGACCATTGCTCTAAGGTAAACTAAGTATCCTACGGCAAGGCTAAAAGGACAAACCCCATGTTATCCTACAGGTCAGCATGCAAAGTAACCTCTCTACCTGCTATACTATCTCTCCAGCCATTTATGACATCATTCTTGGGCCATGAAATATAGCAGGCACGCCAATGGTAGCTGATGAGAAACTTGTGTTGTAAGGAACAATTGGGGAGCAATTGGGGTTGAGGATGGAGCTGCCAAAACTTGGCCTGAACAAGACAAGCAGTCGGTGACCCCTCTTCTATACCTTCTCCTTTGGATCTCTCAGCAGTAGCCCTCTCCTCTCCCCCTCTCCCCTCTGGCAGCCAGCTATAGCATGTAGTCACCTCGGTGGCACCAGGGGACGGACAATTAAGCCAACGGGGCCCAAGAAGCAACAACAAACTGCAACATCCTAAAGCTTTTTGCAAGTGTGTGCTGAATACTCCCATGAAAAGTTTGTTCCTTGCTTCCTGCAAAAGACTTGTTCCCTTCTTGCAATAAATCAAGTCTTCCTGCAGAGGCTCCCGGAGCATGTGTCTTCTCTTATGACTCTGCATGCTCACTGTCCCTCAAAGGGTTTTTCCCCTCTCCCGCTACAGTGATCAATGGGCGGAGTGAGGTGGACCCCCATAGCTCACTCACTACCTAGCCAGTTCCATGACCCCTGCATGTTGGAATGACGATGTGTGCTTTCCCCTTCATATACCATGGCCAGAGCACATAATTTTGTGGGCTTTCTACCAATCTCGACCAGACATTCCTCACCTCCAATCTAGGGAATGAGAGCAGATAGAGGTAAGTAGAGATCTGAAGATATAGTTCTGGGTAACTCCAGTGTTTGGAAGTTAGACTAAAGAGGACAGTTCAACAAAAGATACTTAAAGAGGAAGGAGTGAGATAAAAGGAAAACTAAGAATAGCACTCCAGAAACTAAGTGAGTTTCAAGAAGGAATGAGTGATCAATTCTATCTGTAAATGCTGCTGTTTCTTTAAATAGACTAGGACTTAGAATTCACTACTGGTTTTGGCAACATGGAATTCATCTGCATTATTACAAAGAACATTTTTAATGGATGAATATAAACTATGTATTTTATCAGAAAATAAAGCAAAATAGAGTAAGCATCACCTTATGGAGCCAATTTTAACATGGGCCACTAATAAATAATTCAGGCATTAATAATTAAATGAGTTGTTTCCAATAAAAGACATAGCATTAATGGAATTAATGGAAAGTTATTTCACCTCATATTATCTGGGTTTTCGTATCTACAAATTTAGAAGTGACATATGGTTTAACAAGAAGGACATGTTACACGTTCTTTTCTTTAAACTCATCTCTAAACATAAGTAAAACAAATGAGAAACACAAATTTTATCTTCAGTAAAACTTCATTACATCAAATAAATATGGATGGAAAAAGGAGTAAATGATTTAGGAGAGTGATGGATGACTTGTAGCCAAGAAGTGAAACTTGAAGTGCTCTGAAAAGGCTGGAATTTGGAGGCACTGCCTATGACATATTAGAAATGTCTAGCATTGCTTTGCTATTTGAATTATAAAGATTGCAGACTGAGCTATATAGCACATATAGGATAACAGGAATAATAAACCACATCATAAAAGGGGATTGTGCAGTCCAGGAATGTGACTCAGTGATGGAGTACCTGTTTTGCATGCATGACGCCCACTGGCACCACACTTCACACCAAGATCAATTCCTGGCACTGCCACAAGTATGACCCCCACTATACTACAATCAAGTGTGTGTGACTCCAGAACACCACAACAATAACAACAAAGAAAATGAAAAGAAGAACATGAAAATAAACTAGATATAAATTTAAAACCACTTTAAAAGGTAAAAATTTGCATGAGGGTGAAATTCCAATCCTCTCTTCATCCACACCAAATCAAAGGCAGCCAATCTCAGAATCACTTGGCAAGTGAGTGGAATGCTATTTCCTGTTAAGACTATATTTCTCTTAGAGAAGGCTTATAGATACTGATATTTCCGAGTTTTAAATGAAACATATGTCTTTACATTTTATTATTTAATCACAATCCTTTGACAAGTAAGTCTCACTCATAGAAAAAGAGGTTCCAGTCATCTTTTATGTTGTCTCAACTTTAAATATGAATGGGTTATTAAGAATTACCAAAGGTTTAGGTAAAATGTCAATACCATACAAGAGACTAAAAATAATAATGAAAAGAAAAAAAGAAAATAAACCAGAGACAATATAGATAATAGAAGAGTTTACTTTGCATCATCAAAATTTTAAGAATGATATCTTGGAAGCTATCAGTAAAAATAAGAAATTTTACTAAAATAGTAATATTCAGCTATGAAAATATAGAAATTGGAACTAAAGGACAAAACATTGAAATGAAGTTGCAAGTATTTTTTTAAGTAAGAGGTACAGCAGATCAATAAGAATTGCAGAAAGTGATCATTTTCTTACCAGGACATTTTTCTTCTTAAAAAATAATGCAAGAGTACTGCATAGAACTAATAAACTTGAATACATAAACTGTTAAAAAGAGCACCTTACAATGAATGGGAAAAAGGTACATCTAATATAACTTATTTGCAAACTGAGAACAGCACAGATAGAGAAAACTAAGTTCAGAGAAAAATATCACTTTGAAAGCATATGAAATAAAATATCATTTGACTTCTCCACTTTAGAAGCTGAAACACAATGAAACTATGTCTAAAACAAAAATCAAACAGCATAGATATGTTTTTTTAGAAATATGAAATTTCACTGAAAAAGTGTTGAATGGTTTCTGAGAAATTAAACAGAAAATTATTAAGGACTGATGTTTATTATTAATTTTGTTTCTATTATATTTATCACGAAATTATTAAATTAATATTTATAATAGTTATAATTAATGGATATAAATTGTGTCAGAAGAATATTACTGCAATTAGTGGATAGCTAATTTTAATATGTTATGTGATTGAATAGTGGTGCAGATAGAGTCACTGTCACTGTCATCCCATTGCTCATCGATTTGTTCAAGCAGGCACCAGTAACGTCTCTCATTGTGAGACTTATTGTTACTGTGTCTGGCATATCCAATACATCATGGGTAGCTTGCCAGGCTCTGCCGTGAAGGCGTGGTACTCTCAGTAGCTTGCCGGGCTCTCTGAGAGGGGCGGAGGAATCGAACATGGGTCAGCCGCGTGAAAGGCAAACCCCCTACCGCTGCGCTGTCGCTCCACAACTTATTTTGTTTCTGTGATATCAATTTGTATACTATCTGGAATTATAATTATAAAACGGGCTGGAGCGATAGCACAACGGGTAGGGCAATTTGCCTTGCACATGGCCAACCCGGCTTCAATTCCTCCACCTCCTTTGGAGAGCCCGGCAAGCTACCAAGAGTATCTCGCCCACACGGCAGAGCCTGGCAAGCACCCCGTGGCATATTCAACATGCCAAAAACAATAACAACAAGTGTCACAATGGAAACGTTACTGGTGTTCACTTAATCAAATCAATGAGCAACGGGATGACAGTGACAGTAACAGATAATGAAAAAACAGATGCAGAGACTGGAGAGCATAATTTTTTAAATTGCTGTTATTTTACTCTTCAAAGAACTTGAGTTTCTTAACTGTTTTGTGATTGACACAGTGAAGTATATTTTCTCAAATGGAGGCATGGAAATATAAGACTATTAATATTATGTATAGCTGTCTTTCAAAACAGTGAAATGGAATAAAAATTAAAATACTCTCCAAGTATTCATTATTAAGTGCATGTGAGATTCAGTATAAATTTTGGGGTACTAAGAATAAATTTAAAATATTTTCTTATATTACCATAGCAAGATCAAGCTACTTTCCAATGCTCACAATTAGTGAATGATAGAGAAGTTTTAAAATAGACTAATTTGACTCCAAAAGTCAGGGCACTGTCTAAAATGCATACTGCTATGTGACCTTAAAACACAGTTCTCTATTTCTGTAGGGTTTGTAGTTAGTCAAAACTGGGAAAAATTTACCTCCAGTCAATAAATTCTCATGTACCATCGTCTTTTATGTGACTCTAAAAATACTCATGAATGTTAAAAGAAATGGAGGAAATGAAAAGACATTCCATGTTCATGAGTTGAGAGAGAGAGAGACAGAGACATAGAGAGAGAGACACCGGATCTTGAACAACTTTGTAACTGTGTATTGCACTGTGATTCAGTTTTTTTTCCTAAGTAATCTGGTAGCCAGGGCTGTAGCTGAGCAACTGAGTTTATTGCATGTGAGAAGCCCTGGTTTGATCCCTGGTAAGAGCAAGACAATAATAATAACTAAGTGATATGTATATACAATGGAATGCTACTACAAGAAAAGATGAAATCTTGATTTTTGGATCAACATGATGGAACTAAAATTTTGTATATCTGTAAGACAACATTGGGTTTGTTCTTTCAACCTTGCCACAGGGAACTTACATTTATCGGGTTACACCCATCACAGTGATTCCAAGTCACTCCCATTCCTTTGTTTATCTATAAACTCTTCTCTGCCCCCTCCTTACCAACCAGTTAATTACCTTTTCCCTAAGGACACTGAACTTGTTTTGTAAGCTATGTCTTTTGCATAGTTTACCTTAAAACAGTGTTCTTTTTATATGGACATAAGAAGACAGTTAATATTCATCATCATCATCATTCTGTTGATCATAGAATTTCTCGAGCAGTCTCAGTAACATCTCCATTTGTCCTAGCCCTGAGATTTTAGAAGCCTCTCTCTACTCGTCCTTCCCAATGATGCTGCATTGGAGGCTCTTTCAGGGTCAGGGGAATGAGGTCCAGCATTGTTACTGGTTTTGGCATATGAATACACCATGGGGAGTCTGCGAGGCTCTCCCATGTGGACAGGAAACTCTCAGTAGCTTGCCAGGTTCTCCCAGAGGGAGAAGTAGGCTATAAGATGTCTTCTGGGAGCTTGGTTTTATAGTCTCTGGATGTTGGCCATTGGTAGGATTACAGGGCGCCAGGGGAAGTCCCTGGGTATGACTGCCTAGCTACTGGAAGATGGGAAATCTGGGTGGAAGAGGCCCAGTCCTGATCCGAGCAGGCTTGGAGGTCTCAGCCCCGAGTCCCACACACCTGGGTTCCTTTACTGACATCTTCATGCGTAAGGCTCATCTGAATGTGTGGAGAGGGGCCTTCAGCATGGCTGTGGCTAGGCTCCAGAGGTCTTTGGCCAAGGGAACTCTGCTCAGGGCAGGGAGGGAAGCTGGAGCCCAACCCCTCTGAGGGACCCCGGGGAAGACAAGCAGACACAGGGGCAAAAGACTCTCTGCATTGCTCTCTTCCGGGAGCTTGGTTTTAAGTCTCTGGATGTTGGCCGTTGGTGAGATTACAGTTAATATTATGCTCTTGTAACTTGGAAGTTTATTGACTCTGAATAATATTTACTCCTGGGCATTTGCTTTCTCGACTCAGTTGCCCTTAGTTCCTAACACCCCAAAAGCAGGGTCCCGACAAGGGATTGAATGGACCCAGGGAAAGCTGTGGGCTACCCTGGCATCAAAATGGGCCAGGCCAAAGCACCACAATACTCAACCATAAGTTGAGAGCATGGTCATGGACAAATGCTGTCATGATTCAAAAGTAACGATGAGATTAGGACCCTGCTAGGTTTAGGAAGACTAACCTGGCCTGAGGACTGTGGTCTGGAATATATAGTGAGATGTCCTTAGGAAGAACCAAACTTTAAGTTTGATATATCTTTTACTGTGCTCATACAGAATGACATGGCTATAAATATTCGAAGTAAATTTACTATAACCATTTAAGTGGATTACTAGCTGAGGAAAGAAGAAAGCGACACACCCTGGATGGTGTCACTTAAGCGGATCTCCTAGTAATCCAGAGTAATCTCTTTAGATGAGATTTTATCCTTGAGTTAATCTTCTGGAGGAGTGGCCTTACTTTTCTTTGTTGATTTGTTAATGTTCAACCCCACCTTTGTATCATCACTCTATGTGATTGCTACATAAGGTGAGTGAGATCAGGGAACTGAGAGATCGGTAGAGAATGAAAGAGGCCAGAGGAGAGACTACAGAGACAGAGTCAGAGATAGAGAGGCAGACAGAAGAGAGCACAGTGGCACACACAGAAGCCAAGAACAAAGGAGGAGATAGGGAGAGAAGGAGAGCCAGCCAGAGGAGTCAGAAAAAGAGAGTCAGGGAATTGTCAGAGCGAGAAGCAGTCAGAGTCAGAATCCAGGGGGTCAGAGTCAGGATCCAGGGAAGAAGAAGCAGGAAAGGGAAGAAGAAGCAGAGAACGGGAAGAAGAAGAGTCAGAAACCAGTCAGAATCTGAGGATCTGGGATCTAGGAATGAGGGGAAGAGTGTGAGACAGAAGAGTGTGTAAGATGGGAGAGATGAGAGATTGAATAAACGACAACTAATCAGCAACCAGCTCGGTCCTCGTTCTTCCTTTTCCTGCCCATCGCCAACAGCCATCCTGATCCAGTCCATACACAGTGACTCAAGAGCACTGAACGTGAGTGGGGGGTGAGAGAGAGAGAGAGAAAGAGAGAGCCAACCCGAGAGCCCACGAATAACACATCGCATCTCTTTTGCGCACGCACGCTTGTATTTTTTACACATATCTTTTGTTGAAAATTAACAAGACAAAATAAAAATATATAAAGACGGGACAAAAAAGCACACACAAAAATGAAAGCACCCACACAAATGAAAGCACACAGGCAAACACAATGGGGATACATTTACATGAAAGCAGTATCAAGACAGAATAATTAATACTTTGAAATACCAACAATATGTATAGAAAGATGCTTAAAATTACAAATGATCTCTCACTAAAATAATTCTCCAGGAATTTACGGAACTAGGTGCAGGTTGAGCATTCTGTATAATTGTTTTCACTCATTGAACTTGTTGAACTTTACATGTCTTCCCTATAGGGTTTTCCAACCTGTGTTGAGGGTGAATCTTTGTATGAGAGTCTTTGAGAGGTTAATCTGGGAGCTACATGTTCCCTCCTTACTAGTCTTTTACCAAGTGAAAGGAAACTGTGGAGATCAGGCCTGGAGCCTTCTGGGACCTAACCCGAAGGGGAGGAACTAATCTCACCTGGAAGGGTAGGGGAGCAAGTAGAAGGTCTGAAGATCTAGAGTACTTTCTATTTATTATTTTCCTGATGTGGTTAAATTTGTGTTATGTGTATTTTACATAAGTACCACAAAAATAGATTATGCCTTCTCAGTGCATTAAATAGAATAGCATAGTATTCCTTTTGATCATTATTAGTGATGTTATCTTTAATCACTTGGTTACGTGATGTTCACCATATTTTATTTATATATGTAATTTTGATATGTAATTGATATATAATTTAAAGAATAATGCCTTGAGACCCTCTATCCTGTTCCAAGTAAAACTTTTACCTTTTATATTAAAAGAAAAGATAACTGTTGCTGAACCGAATATCACTGTGATTATAATGTTGAATTTCTCTCTTCATCACTTCTTCAGTGATTCATTCATTACATGAAACTATAAAAAGGAACATTTATTTTCTAATTTAGTTATATATGTGCACATATATTCACTTTATTCATTGTTCAATGTTACTAACATTATTTACTAATTTTTATATTCAAATAATCCAAAGTTAGTCACTTGGGGACTCCTTAAAACAGTTAATCTTCCTCTACACTTTCTTAGCTTTCTTAGCTTAGGATCTTTCCACCAAAGTGAAGGTTTATTGAGAACTCATATTTTTTTCTTTCTTCCTTCTCTCTTACCCTCTGGAGCTGGAAATGAATATAAAAGAAGGAGGTTGAAAGAAACTCAAGTGGCCATGCCCATCTTCTGATATGTATTCAATGAGTTTATGCATAATTTTGAAATAGTTATATTTCTTATATTTCCCTTTGAGGTAATAGAGTTGCACATTTCTTAGTATGTAGGTTTTATTTGAATTTATTCAATGAATTGCATCCCAAATCCTGCTAGTTTCATGACTCAGTGATAGTAAATATGACTTCCAGAATATTTTAAGTACATTCTGAATTTAGTAATAAAAAAATACCAACACCTCTCCTCTCCATCACCACATGCACATACCTATAACTTCATGACAATCAAGTAAAAAAGAGCATAGATTTATTTTTAAAACAATGCTTAGTAAGCCCTAAAGTATTTGTAAACCTATTTTTATTTTGGATACATTAAAAATAAATTAGAGTGGATCTTAGCATTTCATGTTTTCTTCTAAAGACTTTACATAATGCTATTCAAATACTGTTCAACAATTAGGTTACCTGAAGGATTTAGTTTAAAACATTAGGGTAATATTTTGTTTTTTTTAAAAAGGGAACTAGATATTGATTATCTCCTAAAACTATGAAGCATGAATCTATCCTATGATATTAGAATGTCATACAATGACTTAGTTAATAATTATTAACAAAGGTTAATTTAGCTTAATACCTTAAGAATAATATGCATAAAACCTAACAAAGCTCTTGATAAATACTTAAATATAAGATACTGTGGCTGCATATGTAAAGGTTTATCGGTTCTCAAGGGAAATGGTTAGAAATATTCCATTTCATTTAATTTTTAATGTCTAGCATACTATTTTGGGACTGTTGGCACTAAAACAGTTAAAACCAAAATAACACCTTAAACATAGCCTAAAAATAGGTTTTATTTTTCATCATACACAATTTTTTTGTCTCAACAGATCCTATTTTTTTCTCTAAGAATGCTATTTTCCCATGACAGTCATTTTTGGTCATTTATATCAAGGAACTAATTAGTTGCAATAGACTGCAGAGAGTTTCCTGCTTGTTTTGCTTTTTGGTCACTTATTTCACTCATAATTATGTTGTTAAATACTATGGAGGAAAAAAACCTGAATATAGTAGAGACCTACCAGAGACACGTTCAGCCACTGGTCATCTTTTAAAAATTATTTGTAATGGTATTATTTTATTGTCAATAATGGTGAAAACATCAAGGTGAGAATATTTAGGCTGGTGTATTTTGTTTCTCTGCCTGTGTTAACAAGGCCATTCTAACAACACAATCGATTTTCCAAACGTGATTTGATTGTTTGTCTCATATAAATGTACATTGAATAGTTTCTTTGTATATTTATTAGATTGATCTGTACATTTAAATAAATTTTACCAGCTGAATTGTAGAATGAAATTGATGCAACAAGTATGTCTTGACGGGTGCTATTATTATAGAGGAGTACTGTCATATGCCATTTTTTTTGTTTTGTATTCAATATGCCAATTGAATACATTCAATATGTATTCAATATGCTGTGGCGTATTCAATATGCCAAAAACAGTAACAACAAATCTCACAATGGAGTCGTTACTGGTGCCTGCTTGAGCAAATTGGTGAACAATGGGATGACAGTGCTACAGTGCAGTTTTGTTTCGGGGCCACACCTGGCAGTGTTTAGTAGTTACTCCTGGCTCTGCCAGTTGTGGATCAGGAATCACTCCTGGCGGTACTCAGAGGACCATATAAGATGCTGGGGATTGAGCCTCTTTTGGTCGCATGGTAGGCTAGTTCCCTAACCACTGTACCTCCATCCCATTTATCAGTTTTTGATCCAAAGAGCAAACTCACAGTTTTCTCTCAAGAGGTGGAAGGGAATATATAAACATTGAGAAGATTTTCATCTGAACTTTAAAAAATTTCATAAGATTGATCAGTTAAAGAACAGTATTAAAACCCCATAAAAATGGGGAGAAGTGGAATTATGATGCCGAAATCAGCTCAACCTGTACCTGTGGGGTGTATGCATCAGCAGTGTGATGGTGCCTTCAGACTTTATGATACCCCCAAATTGCCGCTGTGCCTTTGGGCTGACCCTAACAACTTGGGACCAAGTTTACCAAGAAATTAAATGGCCAAAAGTTAGATATGTGGGAAACACACCCACAAACCACCTCTGGCTCAGCTATATAAGCACAACACAGGCAAGGGAAGGGTTGGAACGGGGATGGGGGGTGGCAATGCTGGGGATTTTGGTCGTGGAAAATGTGTACTGGTGAAGGGATGGATGTTTGATGATTATATGACTGAAGCTCAAACATGAAACCTTTGCAACTGTATCTTAGGATGAATCAAAAAAGGGGGAAAACAATAACAAAATAAAATAATAAAATTGACATTCAGAATAGATTTTTTTTAAAAAAAGTAATGTGGAGATCAGCCACCATCCAGATCACAAGGATGTTTATCCTGAAAGGGAGCATAACATGAGGCCCCATAAGCATGCCACTGGACTCCATGCCAGGCTGTTTCACACGGAATGCCCGAGAGGGAGATGGGTGAGAGCCCGCCCCACCCCTAGTGACCCAGCTTCTGCAGCCAAAAACCTCCACAACCCAACCACCGCCACACTCAATGCCACTCCCCATGAGCTCAGGTCGAGCCTCACACATGAGTGAAGTCATACGGAACCCAGGTAATGGCGGAACTTTGTTACCTTGCACTCTGGGCTCAGCAGAACCAGGAGTGGAGATCCTCTGCTCACTTTCCCCAGTCTCCAGTGACTCAGGGGTTATGCCCATAAGCCACCTTCTGCTGGCACTAGATAATTTCATCATCAGCCACCGTCCAGATCACATGGCTGCTTCTCCTGAAAGGGAACGTAACGTGAGGCACCCATAACCATGCCACCAGAGTCCATGTCAGGCTGTTTTCACTCGGGGCACCCTAGAAGGGGGCTGGTAAAAGCTCTCCCTGCCCCAAGGAACCCAACCCCGGCAACCCAAAACCTACACAACCCAACCACTGCCAAGCTCAAAGCCACTCCCCATGCATTTGGGCTGAGCCTCACATATGAGTAAACATTTTCCTGGACCACGCGGCTGCTTTTGCAGCCACACAACACATCATAAAACACTTCCTACCCATTCTCCATAATTACCACACCACATTTGATGGGGTTCAGATGGTAGGCAACAAAGCATAGAGGGAAATAAATATATGCATATATACATATTTTCAGATATATATACCAAAGCTCACATCACCCAAACTTTAAGAGCACGAGAGTGATATCTTTTAGGATGTCTTAATGAATCCTGCCAAAATAGAACAGTCTTTACACTGTTTCCTATTTGAACACTTTTTTGTAAGCATTTTCAGCAGTTCTTCATAACAGACAATACGAAATATACTATTTCTGTTGTGTTTGGGGACAGGTATTGGGGCTTGGGATAGAAACATCCCGAATTTGGTGGTGGGAAGGAGTAATGGTGGTGGAATTGATGTTTAAATATTGAATGTAATCAAACATTGTGAACTAGCTTATAAAATTAAAAATTAAAAAAAAAACCTAATGTGGAGTTCATGCCCAATTCAATCAGCTTAATTAATGGCTGAATAAATAACAGTGCCCCTACATTAAAAAAATGGGGAGAAGAAATGAACAGAAACTTCCTCAAAGAAGAAATACAATTGACCAAAAGATACATAAAAATGATCTACATCACTAATCACCAGGGAGATGCAAAGCAAAACAACAATGAGATATCATCTTACACCACAGAGATTGGCACACATAAAAAAGAACAAGAGCAAGCAGTGCTGGCATGGATTCGGGGAGAAAGGGAATCTCCTTCACTGCTGGTGGGAACGCCAACTGGTCTGACCATTTTAGAAAACAATATGGGCATTCCTCAAGAAGCTAGAAATAGAGCTTCCATATGACCCAGGAATACCACTTCTGGGAATATAACCAGGAGGCCCAAAACACACAGCAGAAATGCCATCTGCACTTCTATGTTCATCACAGCACTATTCACAATAGCCAGAATCTGGAAACAACTTGAGTGCCCAAGAACAGATCACTTGATAAAGAAACTGTCAAATAACTACACAATGGAATGCTGTGCAGTTAGGAAAAAATGAAGTCATGAAATTTGCTTATAAATGAATGAACACGAAGAGTAACATGCTGAGTGAAATAAGTCAGAAGGATAGGACAGACATAGAATTATTGCACACATTTGTGGGATGTAAAATCAAAGATCAATGGGATGACAAGTGAAACAAGTGATTTGTGAGACGTAAAAAACAATACAAGACTAATACCCAAGTACAGTAGAAACAAGGGCCAAGTGAATTGATCCAAGTTTGGAAACCTGTGTCAACCTCTTGAGGAGAAGGTAGTTGGAATAGAGAAGAGGCCACTATGACAAAGATAGTTGGAAATGATCACTCTGGATAAGAACTGCGTGCTGTAAGTAGGTAAAGGAACAAATATGATAACCTCTCAGTATCTGTATTGCAAGCCATAATGACCAAAATGAGAGAGAGATAGAGAGGGGGAGGGAGAATGAAAGGAAAGTGCTTATCATAGAGACAGGCTGGGTGGTGGGGCTTTGGGGGAAAGGAAATTGCAGACACTGGTGGTGAACAGCCTTGCAGTTGTGTAGCTCAGGTGATTCAATTAAAAAAAACAGGATGAAATATCATGTATTTCTTTAAAAGTTGCTATGATGAGGATATTAAATATGTATAAATAGAACTCTACATTGCAGGTTGGATTATAGATTCTCATGACAACTTTGGAATATTGCCTGGCTTTATGTAGTAAAGTCCAAACATACCTATGGTATATACATATGTAGAGTACCATTTGTACCCTATAAACCAGGAGTTCAACTCCTAATTCTATACCAATTAGACATGTACACATATATTTATGAAAAGAACACTTCAGTGTTTCTCATAACAGAACTCTTTAAGAACAGCCAAACTATATTCACATGTCTGAGGTCATTATGTCAATTAAAATCATCCATGATAACTCACAGTTCCAGAAGGCCAAATCTAAATGTTGGACACGGGACTCTCCTGGTGGACAGTTCTACAATGAAATTGACCACATCATATTCAATAGAAGGTTTTGTCTGACTGATATCACTATTGTCCCAAAATTCCAAATGGGATCAGACCACCATCTCCTTCGTGCAAAATTCTACTTCACAGAGCAGGGAGAAAGGTCTGCAAAGTTTAAGTTTAAGAAGAGAACACCCAGAACGACCACCAACTGGGAGCTCTTTGGCACTATTGCGGCAATGTGGAAAGATGCTGTTGTTGACAACATCTACGAAGAATATGACTGCAAGGAATTCCGAGAATGGGAAACCACAAACAGATGCTTGTCTTCAGAAATTCCGAGCTCATTCGCCAACGTGGTTTGGCATGAGCCTCAGGCAACCAAAAGCTAACGTCCGAGCTTGCAAAGCTGTGCAGAGAAGGGATACAGTAGTAAGCTCTCAAAGAGAGAAGAGCAGCAGTGTTGGCCAATGCAGCAGAAGGTGGGAAAAGTATTCACAATACTCGCCTGTACTTCACAAACTACAAGACCAAGATGACTGCCCTTCACGTCCTGATGGATCTATCACATCTTCCAGAAGGGCAATGGAGAGGATTATCCACAACTTCTACTCGGATCTCTTCGACAGCCACATCTACCTGCCCACATACCAAATTCCGCAGGATGGATATGTCGTTCCCAACGCCCTCCCTTCTGAAATCTGACACGCCATCTCTTTGGTAAAGACGCATACATCATCCAGTCCAGACAAGGTCAGACACGAACACCTGAAGAATCTGCCGCCGGTACACTGGCTCGGATCTTCACATGTTACCTGGCCGTATGCAAGATTCTGTCCCAATGGAAAATCAGCAGGACTGTTCTGTTATACAAGAAGGGATACATCCACGACATTGGCAACTATAGCCTATGTGTACTTGGGTCAAGAACTCAACATGAGGAACGATTTGGCACCGAACTGCACAGGAGGAAGAGAGCCGCATAGAACGCCTTCAAGAGCATCAAAGAAGTGGTTAAGAGGACGAAGAGCCTCCGGCTCCGGGCACATCTTTAATCTGCCTGTTGTCTATCATTTACAAGTTGTTCACTCGAGTCATCCTGAATAGAATAGGCAGAACACTATATGAAGGACAACCATGCGAGCAAGCTGGGTTCTGAAGGGGATTTAGCATGATCGACCATATCCACACAGGGACCAAACACATTGAAGTTTTGCCAGAGTTCAAGATGCCGCTCTGTCTATCGTTCATCGATTTAAAGAAGGCCTTTGATTATGTTGAGACTGAAGTGGTCATTGAAGCCCTAGCCAAACAGGGCGTTCAAACTCAGTACACCAAGATCCTCTACAGCTGTATTATGGATTCACCACCAGGATCTTACCATTCTACAAGGAAGAGATCATTGACGTAAAGAGAAGGATTTGGCATGGTGACACCATTTCAACGAAACTTTTCACTGCCACCCTCGAGAACATCATGCGACGACTGGAATGGGAAGGAATGGGAGTGAAGATAGATGGTCGGCAACTACAACACCTCCACTTCACTGATGATATTGTTCTCATAACACCAAACATTAACCAAGTGGCACAAATGCTGTCTGACTTTGACCGCGAGTGTGGAAAGGTTGGACTGCTGCTGAATCTCACCAAAACAATGTTCATGAAAAACAAACTAGTCCCTGATGTTCCATTTGCTCTCAATGGAACGAACATCTCTGAATGCAGCAGCTATGTGTACTTGGGTCGAGAACTCAACATGAGGAACGATTTGGCACCAAACTGCACAGGAGGAAGAGAGCCGCATAGAACGCCTTCAAGAGCATCAAAGAAGTGGTTAAGAGGACGAAGAGCCTCCGGCTCCAGCCACATCTTTTCGACTCCACCATTCTTCCTGAACTAACATATGCTTCAGAGACCTGGGCCCTACGAAAACAGGATGAGAACGCTATTCAGGTATCCCAAAGAGGAATCAAAAGAGATATGCTTAGACTTTCATGTTTCACTCAAGTGAGAGAAGGAATCTGGAGTTCCAACCTCCATCGACAGTCAAGAATCAGGGACACTCTTTTGTTTGCCAAGATGTCAAAAATCAGATGGGCTGGACATGTAATGTGATTCAGAGATGACCTCTGGACTAGAGCTGTTAACGACTGGATTCCACGGGACGTGAAAAGACCACGTGGTTGCCCACCAACGAGATTCTCAGACTTCTTCGTCAAAACCCTGAATGAAAGATTTGAGGCTCTTCCTGTTCCTGGAGCAAGCAGATATCATTGGGCTAAACTAGCACATGACAGGGAAGAATAGAGACGTTACTGGCGCCTGCTCAAGCAAATCGAAGATCAATGGGATGACAAGTGACAAGTGATTCACATGTCTATCAATAAGTAAGTTATGGTACATTCACACAATTTAATTGTATTGAAATCAGGCCACAAATAGTACAGCAGGTAAGTCAGTCTTTCATACATCCAACCCAAGTTTTATCCATAGTACCCCAAATAGTCCCCTGAGGTCAGTCAGTAGTAATCCCTAAGCATAGAGTCATGCCCTAAGCACAGCCAGGTATGACCTCCAAACAACAAAAGGGTATGTAATTCTGTGATGTCATTATTATTACTAAAACATTTATAACTTGTGCCAGAGAGATAGCTCAACAGATGGGGTGCTTGCCTATCACGCAACTGACCCAGATTCTATCCTTGGCGCTCTAAATGGTCCTCTAAACCTGCTAGGAGTGATCCCTGATTGCAGAACCACAAGTAGGCCCTAACCACTGCCAAGTGTGGCCCAAAAAACAAAAACAGAAAAACATTTTAACTTCCTGTAACAGTATGGGTAAATTTCACAGTGTTACATGAAATAAATCAAACAAACTATATGCTGTATGATTGTATTTATATCAAATATCCCAAACAGGCAAAACCAATCTTTTTTCTGTGGAGGATTTTTGTGGTGGTCCTGGTTTGCTCTTGGTTCTGTGCCTAGGGATCATCCCTAGCTGTGTTTTGGAGACCATATGCAGTGCTGAAAATCTGACTCACTCAGCTATGTGTAAGACAAGTGCCTTACCTCCTGTGTTGTATCCCCAGCTCCCAAACTAATCTTAATTCTAGAAGTTCACATAGTTTCCTACCTTTGTTGGGGGAACTAATTGGAAGAGATTAAGAACAGAAAACTTTTGGTGTTCTCAAAAGTTCTTTTACTTGAGTTTTGTCTAATTGCATGGGCAGATTTAATTTGTGAACTCCATTGTGCATTACATTTGCAATATATCTGCCTTTTATATGTAAAAATGTACTTAAATAATTTTTAAAAGATATTAAAACAATCTTGAAAACCAGCAGCCTATACAGATTCACAGTCACATAATTTGCTCTACCTTTCATTAATGCTATTATTTTTATGCTTTTGCTTATTGTAGTTTGGTTGCATCCTAGTGAGAAGGTGGGAACTGCATTTTATGCCACATTCATTTTGAAGTTATGAGGCCAATTAGATATTGTGGTTTAATTTTCCCTGTGCATTCCTACTTTCTTTCATCAAGATTTTCCATTTATTGTTCTAGAATGCCAAGGTTTTGCATAAGCAATCTTATTTTCAATCAGTGGTGTGCAAAACTGTCAAAGTGAAGCAGAATTAGTTGTGAGTCTGTTACTTTGACAAATGCCATTGCAGTCTAGCTTCTTGCTAATCACAGTTATAGATACCGAATCGAGAAACAGTCCTTGAAAAATTAATTAAATCCTACTATAGACACAGAAATGAATGTAAAGGTCAGAAAGATAATGCTAAACAAAAGGGAATGGCTAACAGCAGTGTACTGAGGCGATATCTTGCCATGTAAACAGAAATAATAAAATTCACAGAAGATACTAAATTGGGAAGTGTTGCCCTGACCAGCAAGGACTCAGGAATTATTCTTTTGGACATGGAAAGATTAAAGTGAAGGCAAGAAATAAAATTAAATGCAACGAGGGGGGGGGGAAATTGAAGCTGTTATGCTTAGGAAAAGTAATCTGAAGCACAAATTCTGTGTGATACATAATCAGGAAATGTGAGTATCCTGGGAGACTGAAGAGAGCAAAATTATTAAAAATTAGTGAGCAGGATCTAATTGAACTGGCCAGAAAGACCACTGGAAACTCTGAGGGTCCATTTCTTCTTATTTCCAATTGAGACAATTTAGAGCATATCTTCAAGGTCAAAAGTAGTTTTGTAAGGCAAAATTTTAAAAATCTGTAGGGAGAAAAAGATTTTTTACTGAAAAATCACATGAAAATACAATGATGTGGAGGAAAGACAGTTGTAGCTCTGACTCTTTGACTCTTGTTACTTAGGAAGAATGAAAAATATTTTTTTAATTTTTATTTATTTATTTATTTTTGGGGGGTGTCAATCAGTGGCTGTTTGTTTATTTTTTTAGTGAGTCACAGTGAGGGTACAGTTACAGATTCACACATTTTTGTGCCTGTTTTTCCCTCATGCAATGTTCAAGAGCCCATCCCTCCACCAGTGTCCATTCTCCACCACCAATGAACCCAGTATCCCTCCCACCCCCCATCCCATCCCCCCCACCCCACCCCACCTCTGTGGCAGGACATTCCAATTTGTTCTCTCTCTCTCCTTTTGGGTGTTGTGGTTTGCAACAGGGGCATTGAGTGACCATCGTGTTCAGTCTCTAGTCTACTTTCAGCACGCATCTCCCTCCCCGCGCAGGATATCCAATCACATTTTACTTGGTGTTCCCTTCTCTATCTGGTATGACATTCCACCAACATGTGAGGCCCACTTCCAAGCTATGGAGCCAACGTCCTGGCATTATATACTACTATTCTTGGATGTAAGTCTCCTACTCTGTTATTTTATATTCCTCAGATGAGTGCAATCTTTCTATGTCTGTCCCTCTCTTTCTGGCTCATTTCACTTAGCATGATACTTTCCATGTTGATCCACTTATATGCAAAGTTCATGACTTCATCTTTTCTAACAGCTGCATAGTATTCCATTGTATAGATGTACCAAAGTTTCTTTAACCAGTCGTCTGTTCTCGGGCACTCGGTTTTTTTTTTTTCCAGATTCTGGCTATTGTAAATAGTGCCACAATGAACAAAAATATTTTTTTAAATGTGATATGCATATAAGAATACTTATGCATGCATTCATATGTTTGCATTTGCATGTGTGTATATGTGTGAGCACATGCTTTTATTGGGGCTACTTTATATCTCATAGTGTTCAGTGGTCCATACTACAAGGAAGCTCAAACTCAGGGCCTTATATAAGCAAGACATCTGCTCTACCACTGAAGCAATCTCCTGCCCCTGTGTGTCTGTTTATTCCTTAAATTCTCAGTTTTCTCACTATTCTTAGAACATAATTTATTAATCCAACTTGAAAGTGGCTAAGGAGCTCTATGCTGTGGTTTGGTCCTGCCCTACTTTGACTTTTAGTCCATCAAATATAAAAGCTACTCTCCAGTACTCTGGATTTGGCCATTCCTTTTACACTCTGCCTTTCGATTATTACGTTTACTGAAACTGTGGAAAATATAATCTTTTCCTAAATGCATGTTGTATATTCTATAAATAATTCATAAGAGACATTACATGCTCTATTTTGTGTTAAAGACATTTTATTTGCTGATGAAAACTTCAAGACTAGCAAGATGTTGATAAAACGAAAGCATGCAAATTTTAGAGAAAAGCACCCTAAATTACTGTGATTCCAACAAATTAAACAGTTGCTGGAGAGTTGGTGACTTTTTAAATTTAAATGTCTTATCTAAATTGGCTTTTATTTACATTTATTAACCATCTCTTTTATAGTTGGTTGGTTGTTAATTTTAGAATTAAGTTTATAACTGAAGAATACCAAAACGTGAATATTGTTAGAGATCTGGATGGAGTAGGAAGTAGTAATTGGAGTAAATGTTTTTTGGCTGGAAAAAAGATGTAGAAAATTTGTAGATGTATTGTGTTATATGAGGTTATTTTTTGGTAGGAGATATATGGGGAAAGTATGAAGGAAGAAGGAAGTTTTAATTCCTAGTAAACATCTTTCACCTAAAACACCCATATCAGTGAATGTCACTGATTATTTGGATCTACGACATGCTATGATGTAGTGAATCATGTCTAGTACACGGGTAGTGAAAATATAAGTAGAATATTACTATAACACGACCTTGATTTCCTATATATTGGCTAAGATCATTTGTCTGAAATTCTTACCAGTTGTGTAATCTCTTGATACTCTTTAAGTGAATTCAATTTCTGTGGAAGGTGAGAAAAATAATTCATGTGTATTATTTGAAATAAAAAACCTGGTTTGGGAGATGGGGATGTTTTAAAATCCGAGTATGTCCAGTCATCCTCAAAACAGGATTTATTTGTGCTATATCAAACTACACTTTCCTCAGGACATTCTTTTCAGACATATAATCTTTACCAAAAGGAAACAAAATAATTTTGGTTTGACACAATTTGAGCTATTTCTTAATATGGGTTCTCATAAAGAGAATTTGAGACAAAGACCTGGACACAAGAAATTTATTTGGGAACAAATCCCCGGAAGTACAAAATAAGAATACTTAAAGAATCACTAGTGTAGGCAACTAGAGATTCACATTCATTGGGGAGCCCTCAAAGGAATTGGGGGAGTAAAGGAAACTTCATCCACTGTTGACTGTTGGTAGGAATGTTGATTGCTTCAGCTGAGTGGAAAATAATATGAAACATATCAAAAAGTTTATTTCTGTATAATCATACTACCCAGAAATTCCAGTTCTTAGCATCCATGCCCAAAACCTCAAAACTTTATTTTGAAAAGAAATTTGTGCTCCTATATTCATTGCAGTCACTATACACAATATATATGTTGTTTCCAAGTCCTGGAAACAACACAAGTACCCAATAATGGATGAGTAGATAAAGAAATTGTGCTGTACATACACAGTGAATTAGAATTCAGTTTTTTAAAAAAGAAAATAATGCAATTTATTTCTATATGGAATAGGAATAGAGTGTACCAATGCTGAGTGAAGTCAGTCAGAAGGAGACAGATAAATACAGAATGTTCCCTTTCATATGTGGAATATGAAAAGAACAGTAAGAGAATAACAAATGGCCAAAGACAGTAGAAACTGAAAATTGGCCTACAAAACTGAGTTTACCAGGGGAGGACAGTGAATAGGTGGGGTTCTTGGATAACTGGTAGAGAGATTCTGAGACTCTGGTGGTTGGTATTGTGTTAGAACATTGTATACCTGAAACTCTATTACAGTGTTGTAAATCATGGTGCAGCAACAAAATCTTGGGGGGAAAAAGAAAGTGTGAAACTTGTTTTGTAAGTGAATGGGAAAACTAGTATTTTTTCATCATTAATTGGTGAATGTTTTTGCTTTTGTTTTTTAACCTAAATAGAAAAGTAAGAATTTTGACCAAGCATGATAATATCCACTTAAAAAGTGAAAATCTTGTATGTTGTCTTTTGTTGGTATTTTTCTGGAGGCATTGTGGTTTATTTAGCAAATGTTTACTTTAGGTAAGGGTGAAATTGATAACACAGATGAAGAAATGGTGTACAAAAGGACTCTGAATTTTCAGCACAAGTTGTCATATGGCTATTTGGATTTGGAGCCTGAGTGTAAAGCTTTGGCAAGACCAAGTAGGCTAAGAATTGTGGAGAAGAGCATGCAAAGAATTTTTGTCTTTAGTTAGTCCAGGTGGAGACTAAGCTGGCCATTATAAATCATGAGGCAAGGGCTTGAGTTAAAGCATGAGACCTCCCTGTGTAGAAAAAGAAATTGCAAATACAAGGTAATGAGCTTTAGAGTAAAGAAGTCCTGTTTTCTAAACCAGGAGACAGAGGAGATAGTGAAATCTTATAAATCAAGGGGATCTATAGGAATTGGTGGTCATTGAATTTTTCCTATTTGTGAAATCCATTTGATTTGGAGCTGGTTTAGCTTAATAACTCCTTGACTAGATCAGTGAGGTCCAAACTCTGTTAGAAATTATCTTTGCATCTGTAGGTGGTTCTTAATTAGTAGTGTACAAGAGATAGTTTCAGAAACACAAAGCTAACAGAAACACAAAAGTCTATCAGAATTTTGTATTTGCTAGTGATGTAAATCAGAGATAAAGAATTGGCCTTGTTCGTGTGATTTCTGGTTTTGCAATAAAACAAATCCAAACATCCAAAGGATCTGAACATATTTCTCAGTTGAACACTTTTTAACATCCTGCAAAAACTGAGTTAATCATATTTTGCAAAATCTTCAGTTTTAATATTTCTCCAATCAAGTCATGAGTACATAGGTTTCTAGAATTTCAGTATGAAAATTAATAAGCATACTAGAGAGATAGTACACAGGGTAGAGAACTTGACTTGCTTGTGACCAAACCTGGGTTAGATCCCCAGCAACTGACAAGATCCCCTGTGCCCTGCTAGGAATAATCCCTGAGTGCAAAGTCAGGAACAAGTCCAAAGCAGAGCCAGGTATAGCCCCAAACAAACCAAAAAACTTAATTCCCATAAATTAAATGTTCATACTTTGGTCAATTTGTACTTAAACAATATGTTAAATTTTCAAGTATTTATTATTTACTTCTCAAGGTAAAGTACTATGAAGAGTACAAAAAAGAATAGAAAAATAGTTCTGGTCTCACAGAAGCTAGCAATATTATTAAATATGCACAATTAGCACACTGTGTCTTTAGTATCTGGCATATTATCTAGCACATAATAAATATTTGATTCATATTTAAAAGCTTAAAGGAAAGACCATTGTTCATATCATTAAAGTGCTATTTTTCTAAATTTATTCATAGATATATAAATATCCACCTGAAAAGGAAAAGATGAACTATATCATATCCATTTTTACTTCCATTATTCATCTTCCTACTGGGATTTCAATATTATTGCTTATATACTGGTGAAGAGATTTTGCTCTACCAAAAGTGAACTCAAGGTTCTCTCCAAAATACTGCAAATCAGATTCAGGTTACAATGAAATATTCAATAACCAGCGCTTAGAATAATACCTTCCTCATGGAAAATACTATATATGCTTTTAAAAAAAATTTTATTGAATCACCGTAAGATAGTTACAAGCTTTCATGTTTGGGTTATAATCACACAATGATCAAACACCCATCCCTCCACCAGTGTACATTCCTCACCACCAATATCCCCGGTATACCCCCCTTTCCTACCCTACCCCTGCCACCATGGCAGACAATATTCCCCATACTCTCTCTCTATTTTTGGGCATTATGGCTTGCAACACAGACACTGAGAGGTCATCATGTTTGGTCCATATCTACATTCGGCACATATGTCCCATCTCGACAGATTCCTCCAGCCATCATTTTCTTAGTGATCCCTTCTCTATTCCATCTGCCTTCTCCCCTCCGCTCATGAAGCAGTCTTCCAGCTATGGGGAAATCCTCTTGGCCCTTGTATCTACTGTCCGTGGGTGTCAGCCTCATGTGATGTTGTTCTATACTCCACATATGAGTGCAGTCCTTTTATATCTGTCCCTCTCTTTCTGACTCATTTCACTTAGCATGATACTCTCCATATCTATCCATTTATAAGCAAATTTCATGACTTCATATCTCCTAACAGCTGCATAGTATTCCATTGTGTAAATGTAGCAAAGTTTCTTTAACCAGTCATCTGTTTTAGGGCACTCGTGTTGTTTTCATATTTTGGCTATTGTGAACAGTGCTGCAATGAGCATATAGGTACAGATGTCATTTCTACTGTGCTTTTTTTGCATCTTCAGGATATGTTCCCAGAAGCGGTATTTCAGGGTCATATGGAAGCTCAATTTCTAGTTTTTGAAGGACTGTCCATATTGTTTTCCAGAAAGGCTAGACCAGTCAGCATTTCTACCAACAGTGAAAGAGTAGCCCTTTTCCCCCGCATCCACACCAGCACTGATTGTTTTTGTTCTTTTGAATGTGTGCCAGTCTCTGTGGTGTGAGATGATAACTCATTGTTGTTTTGATTTGCATCTCCCTGAATACTAGCACTGTGGAGCATTTTTTTCATGTGCCTTTTGGCCATTTGTATTTCTTTTTTGAGGAAACTTCTGTTCATTTCTTCTCCCCATTTTTTGATAAGGTTGGAGATTTTTTTCTTATACAATTCTATTAGTGTCTTGTATATCCTGGATATTAATCCCTTATCAGATGGGTATTGGGTAAACATTCTTTCCCATTCTGTGGGCTTTTTCTGTATTTTTGTCACTGTTTCTTTTGAAGTGCAGAAGCTTCTTAGTTTGATGTAGTCCCATTTGTTTATGTTTGCTTCCACTTGCACGGTCAGTGCTGTTTCGTCCTTAAAGATGCTTTTAGCTTCAATGTCATGGAGTGTTCTGCCTGCATTTTCTTCTATGTACCTTATAAATCACTGTCTGATATTGAGGTCTGTAATCCACTTTGATCTTACTTTTGTGCCTGGCATTAGACAGAGGTCAGAGTTCATTTTTTTGCAGGTAACTCTCCAGTTTTCCCAGCACCACTTGTTGAAGAGGCTTTCCTTGTTCCACTTTGCATTTCTTGCTCCTTTGTCAAAGAGTAGCCCTATACTTTTATGGCCATATACTTTTATGCATATTAAATTACTCACTCCTCACAACCCCCATGGAATAGGTAGCATAATTATCAAAAACCAAACAGAACAGAATCACAGAATGATGAAGTAACTTACCTAAGTTCATCCTACTAGAAAGTATTGTAGTAGTATTCTAACTCAGAGAATGTGACCCTAAAATTTATATCCTTAAGTCTTACTGTTTTCTGCTCCCACACTCTATTCATATTTATAGAGTACAGAAGGAACATGCACTATTTCTGGAAGAACAATTTGGTCAGTGGAAAAATTACTTACCAGGTGAGACGTATTCATCTTAACCTGTATTTTTGCTGCACAATCAAGTTACTTTATATGTCAGGTGCCATCTTTCCCCTAAGTTGGAGAATCATCCTAGGCTTGAAAGGCATTTGCCAAGGAGCTGCCCTTTCTTCACATGATTGACATCAGTGGTGTTCATCCTATATAGGAGACTCTATTTGCCATATATCTGTCCTATTACAAGTGGAAAATTGGTGGATGCTAAGACTATTAAAATGTTGATATCCATATTTGGCAGACATAAAGGTACAGTAAAATACATAGCTCTAATATCCCATTTATGCAAAATGGAAATATATCAGCAGGCATGTTCAGAGTTTGTAATCAGTGATCCAGTCAGTTTGGCAGATACACACAGAAACATCTTGAAGACAGGTGAATATGAATATTAACTGAATGATAGCACAGAAAATACGGTATCTAGTTTTGCTATTCCAAAAAGAATGGATCATTTTTATATTTGAATAAGTACATACTAATGAAAACTGAAACTACAAAGAGTTGAACACCTGAGCATTTCTTTTTTTCTTTTTCATGAAATAATTTCCTAACAAACAGTTTAAACATCAGTTTCTTACTAATATTACACTTAGATTTTGTTTTTTTCCTTCTTGTATAGAAGACACCTCATTGGCATATTTTGACTAACACATTTCTAGAGGAAATTATTCAGAAATATCACTTCATATTTTCTTTGAAATGTATGTAAGATTTGCCATGCCTTAGGGTTTTTTGCATACTAACTGTGCAGTAAATACTGAAAAGCTGGTAATCATGTTTCAGTAACTCCATAGATTTTATTTATAGATGCATATTTACACAAAAGTATTTTATTTGATCTTTCTGAAGATTAGCAGTCACCTCTATTCACTTTTTAAATTTAATTGCCAATCAGATCATATAAAAACCAGTAGACTGAGGAATTTCTTTAGTTGCTTTTATTTTCTCGTAGAGTATATATTTACTCCTATTCTGTGCTGACTTACTTTAAAACTGTAAAAGATGTTTTTCTCAGTGCAAACATAAAATATTTCTCTATAAGATTTATGGAACTAGTAACACTTTCATTTGCATTTTTCAACTCAGATATGACAAACATTGAGCAATTTAGGACTGTTACTCATAAATTGTGTCCACTTTGGTGGAGCAGTTACTAAATTTCTGAAACTACTTCCCACGGAGGATTAAAATAAATTCCAGGAACTTGTTGCATTATATTAAATGAAATAAAATGTGTACGAATATTCTCTATAAAATTAGAGGTTTTGGAGCCTTAGATTTGGATTAGCATCAAAATTTTGTTTTTTGCAGTTCCTGAGTAATCAAAAAGCTACCATTTGTTGTCTAAGGAGATAATAATTGGGAAAATTTCCCCACCAGATGGACTTAATGGAGGCAGAAAAATTCAAAGGGTCTGAAAGCACTGTCATATGAGACATAGGTGCAGAACTGAGGCAGGTTTACCTCAGAGGCCTAATGTCATATATGTTATTGTTCTTAAAATATATGAAAGATTAGCCTCTTTAGATATGAAGTTGATAGAATTTCTTCAGTAGGTGGGAGATACGGTTGGTTCATTCCTAGAGTCTCTTTCCTAACATTATGTTTTCTTTCCTTTAAATTTTCACCTCTTTACTACCTTATATTAAAGGATACAAATGCTGGAAGAAATAGTCTTTCTCTATGAGCTAATGTGATAATGCTCCCCAATTGCTTCAAGCACAGTGTTTGTCATTATCTGATAATTTTAGGATCAAGTTCCTACAGACCTTTTAAATACATCAAGTCATTGTTTTCTTCTGCTTTAAACTGCTGCATAAGAAAAGATAGACGATAAATTAGTTATAAAAATTATGATGCCCTTAGCTACAACACTAAGATATAAGCCAGAGGAGAAAATTTGAAATTTTACAGAAAGACTTAAAAAAACATTTTACTTTTGAATGGAAAGTTATGCATCATTCTTAACTGGAAAGAAAATTAACCAAAAATTTATTCCAAGCTTACTTATAATTCGGGTTTCATTGTTTTGAGAATAGATAAAATAACACTCTTGATAGTCTAGGGTGGTGGTAGAGGACATGGCTCTGTGTTTAGTCACTGTCACTGAACGCCCTTCGTTCTGGAGCACCACCATGTGTCTCCTTGGTTGTTCCTGAACACTACTGGGTGTGGTTTAGAGGCTTTAAGAATTGCTCTATGTGGCCCTCTATTAAAACTTTCTTTGGGGGAGATGTTTTCAGGCCATGCCCATAGGTTCTCAGGGCTTATTCCTGGGTATGAACTCATGGATCATTCCTAAAGGGTGCAGGGATTGAACTTGGGTCTGCTGCATGCAAGGTAAGTGTCCTGCCTGCTGTACTACCTCTCTGGATTCTAAAAAAATTTTGAATAATCTATGAACTTTAGACAGCAGTTAAGAAAATAGAGATAAAGAGAAATAATAATAGAGGATAAGATATACCACATTTCAGAACATTACCTAAAGGCTAATATTAAAATTCTAATATTAAAACTATCAAAAGGAATAGACAACAATTCAAACAGAATAAGGACCACAGAAGTAAATTTAAATGAGTGTGAGTATAAATCATTGATAACAATGACACTTCAACTGTGTGGAGGGTGGAATACTAGATTATTCAATAAGTAGGTGGTGGTGGTGGTATATTTGACTATTTTAGAAAGCATAAAAATTAGATCATACCTCTTAAATTAGTATAATATTTGTTTCTGATCTCTCACATTTTGTATGCATAAAGTACCACTATACATATTATGTTTCATCTAATGACTCATAGACATGATGTTGGCAGGCTTAAACTATAAACTCATTGGGTATTTTCTTGCTCTTTTCCGTAGAAATTTTCACAAGACAAAAATCATTGTCTTGCTGACTTTAACAGCTGTGTGATGCCAGACCTGGACAAAGGTAAAGTTTTTCCAGCAGAGAAAATTGTAGAATTCTCTTTTTCTTGTCCACAGGGTAGATTTTGATGATGTAGTGACTGAAAGGAAAGATTTTTACTTTAATTTTTTAACTATATTTTACTGTTTGAATCTCTTTTTTCCTTTTAATCATTAGCAAAGTATATTGAAATATTTTATTAAGAAGTGTTCTTCCACTAGTACACATCCAAAAGAACAAAAGCAACCGCTGTTGGAGAGGATGTGGGGAGAAAGGGACCCTTCTTCACTGCTGGTGGGAATGCCGACTGGTTCAGCCCTTCTGGAAAACAATTTGGACGATTCTCAAAAAATTAGATATTGAATTCCCATTTGACCCAGCAATACCACTGCTGGGAATATATCCCAGAGAGGCAAAAAAGTACAATCGAAACAACATCTGCACATGTATGTTCATCGCAGCACTGTTTACAATAGCCAGAATCTGGAAAAAACCCGAATGCCCCAGAACGGATGACTGGTTGAGGAAACTTTGGTACATCTATACAATGGAATACTATGCAGCTGTTAGAAAAAAGGAAGTCAAGAATTTTGTAGTTAAGTGGATGGGCATGAAAAGTTTCATGCTGAGTGAAATGAGTCAGAAAGAGAGAGACAGACATAGAAAGATTGCACTCATCTATGGTATATAGAATAACAGAGTGGGAGACTAACACCCAAGAACTGTAGAAATAAGTACCAGGAGGTTGACTCCATGGCTTCGAGGCTGGCCTCACGTTCCGGGGAAAGGTCAACTCAGAGAAGCGATCACCAACTACATTGTAGTCGAAGGCCATGTGGGGGAAGGGAGTTGCGGGCTGAATGAGGGCTAGAGACTGAGCACAGCGGCCACTCAACACCTTTATTGCAAACCGCAACAGCTAATTAGAGAGAGAGAACGGAAGGGAATGCCCTGCCACAGTGGCAGGGTGGGGTGGGGGGGAGATGGGATTGGGGAGGGTGGGAGGGACGCTGGGTTTACTGGTGGTGGAGAATGGTCACTGGTGAAGGGATGGGTTCCCGAACTTTGTATGAGGGAAGTATAAGCACAAAAGTGTATAAATCTGTAACTGTACCCTCACGGTGATTCTCTAATTAAATATAAATAAATTTTTTTTTTAAAAAAAGAAGTGTTCTTCCCTGTATAGTTCATACAAAAATAAGATTATTGAATTTAAAATGTCTAACAAAGGAGAAAGTATTTTATTTTGAATTTTGTATTCTGTCTCTTTTATAATATGTATATGCATACATATGTATAATTATACATGTATGCGTACATATTTACATATATACATTCTTGACTGTGGTAATTTGGGGACATTTAGCAGCAAAAATTTCTTAGTGATATAAATTATTAGACTCAATTCTTAGGTCTCTTGGTAGTCTTTAGAAAAGATACTTGAACCTTCAATGCACCCCTTGGACAAAAGAATCCTTTTATAATTAAAAAATGTTATACAATATAACAGATAGAAAATTGTGTAAGACCTAAATATATGTTTCAAAACTTGCTGTAAAACAACCCTATAGGTGAAGAAATAGAAAGTTGTCAGAAGCTCGCTGGGCACTGCTTGACTATCCTGCTATCATCACTCTTTAATTCCTACCCCATGCTCATACAAAGGTAGACTGATATTCTGTCTTTGTTATTTCTTTGTTCTTATCCTTATAGTTTTGGTTATACATTGTTTTCCTCCATAAAAATGTAGTTACCCTTTAGTGTTGACTGTTTTTAAATTTGATATTAGTAGAATCATGCTAAATATTTTTCTCTTCTATTCTGCTCAACATTAAAATTTACCAAATTTATCCAATTATTGCATTTAGCTAGTGGTATACATAATTTGAGATGGTGCATACCATCAAGTGAGAGCTAACTGTATACATCTTTTCCCAACCCTATGCTCAATGATACTATATTGGTAGCTTGGATTTTGCTAACATTATATCCTTTGCATGATGAAAATAGAAAAATACCAAAAAAAATCAATCTTTCTTTCAATGAACTAATAGTTAGGCATTAAGCAACACGAAACTAAATTTGGCTGTAATTGAATTATTTCTTCATTGTATAACTTTAGTATAGTTTATTCATTTTTCTGTTAACAAGAATTGTAATTATTTATAGTTTTCTGCAGGTATAAGTAATTCACCTATGATCAATCTGTTTTGTGTGTTCTTGTCATCAGAACAAGGGTTCACTGACATACATAAAAGCCAATAATACCACAACATGGTATCAGCATTTGAGAAGCTGTTATAGCAGGGAAACAGATAAGAGACAACCCATAAAATAAGTCTCTCCAAATCTGGGGCTATCACTGTCATCCCATTGCTCATCGATTTGCTAGAGTGGGCACCAGTAACGTCTCCATTGTGAGACTTGTTACTCTTTTTGGCATATCGAATACGCCATGGGTAGCTTGCCAGGTTCTGTCGTGCAGGCGAGATACGTTCAGTAGTTGGCCGGGCTCTCCGAGAGAGGTGGAGGAATCGAACCCGGGTCGGCCGCATGCAAGGCAAACACCCTACCCGCTGTACTATTGCTCCAGCCCAATCTGGGGCTAATGGCTTATTAAAGCTTAACAGGGGAGTAGTGTAATAAATCACTTGAAATTTTGGGATTGGTTCATAGGAATCTATTATTTTATTTATTTTGCTTTTGGGGCCATACTAGCTCTACTTGGAGCTACTCCTGGCTTGTGCTAAGGGATTGCTCCTGGGCATGCTCAGGTCATCCCTTAGTGCTGGCAATTAAATCAGGACCTCCTGCATAAAAAAAAAAAAAAAAAAAAAAAAAAAAAAAAAAAAAACCTCCAGGTGCTTCAAACTGTTGAGTCATCTCCCAGGTCCCATAGTAGTCTTTTAACAAAATGTTACAGTGTTGCCACCTTTCTAGCATTCAGCGGAGACCACCTCCATGTACCTTTCTTAATCTCTGATAGGAGGGGACTGGGTTTTGATGTTCATTGTCAAAGCTTTTTGCAATTATACCCCTTCTTCCTAGATCTCCTTCCACCAGAAATTTAGGACTTTCTGGATTTAGGCAAAGCCAAAACAGACTAATCTGAAGCTTGTAGTTTGTAGCGTATGACGACATCTCCCTGGGAAAAGCTGCCCTATTATATTCTCTTGGCTCTGATTGGATCAAGAGAGAAATTTAGACTACTTTTTTTGTCAGGGGGGTTGGGGGAGCAACACACCTGTCAATATTCAGGGGTTATTTCTTGCTCTCTTCTTAGGAATTGTTCCTGATGGTCCCCAGGGGACCATATGGTATGTTGAGGATCCAACTCTGGTTGGCTGCCTACAAGGAAAATGCATTACCCATTATGCTAGGTCTCTGGCCCCAAAACTTAAAGATTACTTTCTACTTATAAGGATTACAGACTTCTGGCATGTAGTACTAGCCAGTAGCCACTACACTAGATGACTTTTCAACCATCATTCACCTCCCTTTTCAATACTAGACTAAAATCCACACCATGGTGATATTTCTTAGCCAGCTTATGTATATTCAGTGTATATTCATTGTATGTCCCTTAGTTGTGCCTCAAGCTCACTGTTCTCACAAACATGTATGCATTTCCCAAAAAAACTACAAGAATATATATATATATATATATATATATATATGCAGTTACATCACTTTAACTCTGCTGGATTTAAAACCAGACCCCCTAATCTGTCTCAATGGAAGCTGTTCTCAGACCATGCTATTAGATGACTTTTCCAACTGAAGTTGTTTTCATGCAAATTAAGTCCATCTTCTTTTCTATTTAGTTGTTCCCATGCTTTTTCTGATGACATTTTGTAGTTATTAACAAGGAAACATCAGTGAGTGGGTATTCTTTCTTAGTCTCTGACAGGGAGATGAATCAGGCTGATGAATCAGTCTGCTTACATATTACCTAACTTGCTTAGTCTTTTGGATCTGAAAGCATCAAGAGCTTGGATTCATTTAGAAGACAAGGGTTCTCACTGGACCCCACACCAGGCTGTTTCATTCTGAAGCAACCCGGAGGGGTTCAGGTGAGGCCCCGCCCTGTCCCAATGGAGCCAGCCCTGGCAGCCAAAAGACTCCAGAACTCACCTGCCGCCATGCTGTTGGTCGCTCTCCACACAATCAGACACATCTGACCCATGAGTCAATCTATTCCTGGACCATACATTAGAGACATTTTGGACTTTATAGCACCAATATACCAAGAGTAGCCTACCATATTTTATTTGCTTTAAAGTAGAAGGCAACCAATGTTAGGGGGAAATATATTTATACAGATATAGATATAAGCACATGAGGCTCAACATTTACCACGTCAGTAATTTTTTATAGAAGGGTTTAATGGTTCCTGGGTGAAATTCAACAGTCTTTGCACATTTTTCCCTAAAAAACTTTTTTGTCTCATTTTTGGAGGATTATTCATAACAAGTAATATGAAACAAATTATTTTAATTCTGCTTTGGGGGCAGGGTTTGGGGTTCAGGATGGAAATATAGTGATGGGTAGGTGCAACGGTGGTGGAATCAGTGTTCAAATATTAAATGTAATCAAATATTGTGAACAACTTTATAAAATAAAATTTAAAAATTTTATAAAGAAGAAAATGGTTGTTATTAGTGCATACTCTCTAAACAAGGCCCTATTACAAGTACAGCTATCATTGACTTTGGAAAATAATAGATAGGAAAAAATGTTACTTTCTGGGACTGAAGAAATAGTACAGCAGGTAAGGCGCTTGCCTTGAACCAACCCATGTTTGATCCTTCACTGTACCATTAGGAGTGATCCCTGAATTCAGAATCAAGATAAGCCCTGAGCAACACCTCGTGTTGCACCCTGCCCCCCACAAAAGAGAAAGAAAAAACACCAGAAAACCCCAAACAAACAAACAACCACAACAAGAACAACAGCTTTCTACTTAAGACAATTTTGCGTAATTCTGGTATGCAGTTTTGTCCTGATGTACGTAAACACATATAGCTATGGGAAAATTTCAGGGAAGAATTGTGGGGTCACAGTTCAGGCTCACCTCTCTGATAACTAGTCCTTTCCTTCATCTTGCCTCAGCAATTCATTATTATATTGTTAGTACTTGATGCTCCTGAGGTGATATTTCTTGTTTGCTTATTTGTATGCTTGTATTTTTTCATTGTTTGGTCTTATATTGTTTCAATAATTTTTTAGCAAGAAGGTTGCCTAATTTATCAAAATGTCTATCATCAAAACAGTTCCTTTTACTCCTAAAGCAATAACACCTTACAGCTATTTCTGTTTCCATTGCCACCCTAATTGCATCGTTAGACAAATAGCTCAAGTAGTACTCAGATTTTTATTTCTTAACGAATAATTTTAATGAACGTAAAAGAATCACCTGTTCTGTAAGAAAAATTGATGTCCACAAAGAGTAAATATTCTATAGTTTAATATAGATCATTATACTTCATGTATTCCTTTGCTTAGAGCACAGAATTCTGTTTACAGGGAACACAAATTCTAATAGTATATTTACTGTAGCCATAAGCATGTTCTTGGGGCAAGACTTCCATAAGTGCATGTGATTGCTTCTTCCTGTCTTTACTCAAGTCTTTTTGTGCTTGAAGAAGTTATGGATATTTGGAAACAAAGAGGAGGAGAGGCAGGATATAAACACTTGGTCCCAGGGCTAGATAGGACAGTCGTTAAGGCTCTTGCTCTGCATATGGCAAGCCTGGTGTGTATACCAAGAATAACATATGGTCTCTTGAGTCCCACCAGAAGTGATCTCTGGGTACATAACCAGGAGTAAGCCCTGAGCACTACAAAGTGTGGTCCCAAACCAAACCAAACTGAAACAAAAGGCACATTCTACTCTCTTTCTGGTAACCTAAGGGTTACCCATAAATTTCCCTTAAATTTCCCATAAATTTCCATTTGGTCGCCTTATGCCCTATATCTCTCCCAGCCTTCCATACACAACTCATGAACTTCTAAGTCCTGTTTTCTCAGATCTGTGCATGATAAAAGAAAACCTAATTTCTATTGAAGTCGGTGGGACCCCATGGGTGGCTTATGTGAGGTGGGGAGGAGAGAGAAGGTCACTTTCTCCTGATCCTTTTCTGCCACCTGGACCACCTGGGCAGATTAGGACTGATAAAGTCAGGAAAGTCATTCCTAGGTCTTACCCAAGGTTTATAGGTTCTTTGCCTTTTTCAGAGAAAGGAATTTCAGGAGTAGACTAGCAGTGAAGTAAAAACAGATTTTATTTGGAGGCCTTTAAGAAAAGGGAAGGAGGGAGAGAGAGCGAGAGGGTAATGCGCTCAAAAAAGAATGCAGATTTCTCCAAAGGTGGAGAGAGCTCTCCCCCCCACATTCCAGAATTACATATGAAAGCATGAATGTACACATCTCAAGAGTGGAGATGTGGCGACACATGTGCTTGGGCATCACATGTGCTTGGCCACATAAGCATAAGCAGCATATGGGCTTGGGAACCTTATACATGCCCTTCCTTTGTTCAAGGTGGCTTTTATAGGGTTTCTCCAACCTGCTCTTACATGAGGATTTCTAGCTAGGTAAAAGTCTGTTGCTAAGGTATCCAAGGGAGTTGGGAGTAGTCTCTGGCCTTCTTTGAAATTCTTTTTATTGCCTTTTATTCCTGCTGGAGCTTCTCTAGGACGGGTGTCTAGTCTTCTTCTGAGCCTGTTACTGATGCCAGGAAGATCAGGCCTAGGACTTAATTCTTGCAGCTTCAGGGCCTTTGGTTTTATTATGTCTCAGAAATTTCATTGTCATGTGGGTCCTCCTCTGTCTACATCACTATCAGTGTATTTATCCTCCCAAAACATAGCTGTTTTAGTGATGTTTTCATTATATGCTTCAGTGACTATGTTTCATCCAGAGAGGTTTTTGGGGGATATTTGAGATCAAATAGTGCATGTGAAAGACAAGACTTAATCTTGTCTTTTTTTGTAGTATCCTCTGAAACAGCCATGACAATGTTAAGGGTATTACAGAAAGTCCTAAAGGAATATCAGCTCTTATAATAATAAAGCTATATAATAATCTTCGAAATCATGAGTTTACCTGTAGTACATAATGGAAAACGATGTATGCAAACTGTTTTACCTTAGAAGAATATAAGAGGTGTTATGCCTACATGAAAATAAGTGAGAAGAAGAATGTTAAAACTTTGAAAAAGTCCTAAAGACTAAGTGAGGCATACTGTCACAGTATAGGTTTTCTCTGAACTCCATTTCATGAGTTCTCTTCTATGGGCCTTTACCAGGAACTGGGAGAAGTGTGGGAGACCTAAGAGTAAAGGCATGAAATACCCTGCCCATCCAACCTTGACTCCTCTCTCATATGAAGAACCAAAAGCCTTAAAGCCACTGGCATAGAGGAAAAGGATCTTTCACCCAGAATCAAGAAAAAGATCCACTATTTCTGAGAGAAGTGTAGACAGAAAGCTACCTGCCACTGGGAAAAGGTAGAAATCCTCTTTTGATCCAAGCAAACAAAGGTTTTTTGTGCACTCATGTGAGCTTCCTAGAAGTGTTTGGAGCCCTATTGGCCATACTTCACCCAGCAGTACAATGGTTGATTGCTAGAGCCTGGAATGCAGTGCTCAGACCTGGTGGTGGCAGTCACCCAGGCAAAGAAATCTTTGCTCTAGGATAGGAGAGGAGAAACAAAAGAATTTTGTCCCTGGGAAGGAAGAAGGAAATGTCCTTTCCTAAGCCACAAGTAGTAATAAATATCCATAGCACTGCATGGTTTCTGTTAGTATCATTTCTGGGATTATCACCCAAGCACAGAACTGAATATGGCCGAAAACCAAAGAAAGAAAAGGAAATTAGGAAAGGAAGACCAAGTTAAGACGAAGCAAGGGAAGAATTAAAGTTAGTAAAATATACAAAAGGTAAATCAATGATATGGAAAGGTGGTTGTTCTTAGAAAATGACAATAAAATTGATAAATATTTAATTTAAAAATACAAATTGTTAAGAATAAAGAGAATACAAATTGCTAATATTAGGAAAAATGAGACTTACATAATTATAGATCCTATAAATATTAAATAAGCAATAAGAAAAATTATTAATAACTTTATTCTAATAGATGCAATGATTTAGATGAAAATGACAAACTCTTTAAAAGACACATACTATCACAGATCACTTATGTTTTGTATGTCTACATATATATTAAAGAAATTTACATTTTAACTTATTGTAATGTCTTATCACTAGAAAAAAAAAGAAAAAAGATAGAAATAGTATAGTGGGTAAGGTGCTTGCCTTATATGCAGCTGACCTATGTTCGATACCTGGCATTGCATATGGTGCCCCAAGATCTGCCAAAATAACTCCTGAGCACAGAACCAAGAATAAGCCCTGAGCATAGACTGTTGTTTCCTCAGAACCAAAATAAAATAAAAATCTTATGTGATATGATCACCTGTGAAGATATCAGAGAACCTACAAAAACAAATAATAGAATTAACAAATGATTTTTATTTTTTTTTTGCTATTGGGGTAACATGATTTACAATAGTATCACCATTTATACTTTCGTACTTTTACCATTTCAATCACTACTAAAGCTTCTAAGACCCTCCACCACTGTCCCTATGTTAGTTCAATGAGATAAAAGAATATAGTTATGTGCCAAAATCAATACTATTTCTATATGCTAAGAATGAACAAACATAAACTTATATTTTGAAATGAATTTATTATAGCATTAAAATAAATAATTAGGAATAATTTTAACAAAGTATGTCTAATTTTTTATTATTACATTTAGAATGCATTCCTGAGAAGTGAAATATTTAAGTAATTATTGTGCTATGCTGTTTCCTTCTATTAAAAGAATCAATACAGGGAATACACAAATTATTTGTGATATTCATTATTCTCTAGATATTTATATAATTTTTATGTTAGACAGTAGCCTTAAACACTTTTATGCAATACAAAATGGGGTAGTGTGGGATTGATTATTTATAGTTCTGACTTGAAGAGCAATAGAAGATTATTGCTGAACACAAAAATGGGTGTAAGGTTTTCTATGCCCTCACATTTTTATCTAACACATTTTAAAATGTTTATTTATATTTTTTAATTTTCATTTTATTGAATCACCATGACAAAAGTTACAAAGCTTTCAGGTTTAAGTCTCAGTCATATAATGATCAAACCCCCATCCCTTCACCAGTGCACATGTTCAACCACCAAGAACCCCAATATACCCCCTCCCACCCCCACCCCCCCACCTGAGTGGCTAATGATCTTCACTTTATTCTCTCTATACTTTGAATACATTCAATATTTCAATAGAGAAATCACTATTATTATTTGGAATTTTCCCCCAACATTCAAACCTGCTGAAAAGGCATCATTTGATAATTTGTTTTCCGTTGCTGAGAATGAAGATTATATGAGCTCGCGCAGCCACTGTCATGGCCACACAGTTTTGGATTTCTGTTATCTTAGCTCAGTTCACAGTCTAGATGCATTTCTGTCAGAAGCCGCGGGGTGCCAAAAAGGGTTAGTAGACCTCCCAGGTCATAGTCTTTAAGGAGCAGAGAGGCCTTGCCGTGCGCCGCTGCTCCGGATCTCATCTGGGCAGAGAGTGTTTCGGTAACACCCCCATCCCATGATCTCTTGCGTGCCACGTCACTGCAAGCTCATACCTCTGGGTTGTGAGTTCTAGGAGATGGTGGACACCACGTGGGTGTTGCTGCTGTCACTGCTATCGCTGCTATTTCCCCCGTAGAAAGAAAGCATTGAGAGAGAAAATCCTCCCCCCTCCCTGGGCGGCATGGGGTTGTAACTCAGTTCACAGTCTAGATGCATTTCTATCAGAAGCCTAGGGGTGCCAAAAAGGGTTAGTAGACCTCCCGGGTCATAGTCTTTAAGGAGCAGAGGGGCCGTGCCGTGCGCAGCTGCTCGGGATCTCATCTGACTAACACATTTTTTAAAAGAAATTGATAGAATACCTTTTTATCTGTTAACATTGAAATAAATATGGCATAGTCTACTCTGTGACAGTACATGAGATGAAGTGCTGGTCGATGAAGGAGACTAATCTGTAGAAGCATTTTTATTTAGGGAAAAAATTGCCTTTCTCTTTTTATTCTGTGTATTTATATAAAATTGTTATTTCTATTATTTTTCTTGAATATGGTCTTGCTTAAATGACCAAGCTGATAATGTTAATTTCTCTTTCTTCCTCTCTTTCTTTCTCTCTCTTTCTTTCTCTCTTTCTTTCTTTCTTTCTTTCTTTCTTTCTTTCTTTCTTTCTTTCTTTCTTTCTTTCTTTCTTTCTTTCTTTCTTTCTTTCTTTCTTTCTTTCTTTCTTTCTTCCTTCCTTCCTTCCTTCCTTCCTTCCTTCCTTCCTTCCTTCCTTCCTTCCTTTCTTTCTTTCTTTCTTTCTTTCTTTCTTTCTTTCTTTCTTTCTTTCTTTCTTTCTTTCTTTCTTTCTTTCTTTCTTTCTTTCTTTCTTTCTTTCTTTCTTTCTTTCTTTCTTTCTTTCTTTCTTTCTTGTGCCGGGATTGAGCCCATGTCTTATTCATGCAAGCATGTGCTTTATTGCTGAGTCACATCATCTGCACTAGTTGATTATTTTCTTTAAAATATTAACAAATACATAAAAATTTTCATCATTAAAGTACCTTAATCAGCTCATGAAATTTTATTAGAAGAGTTTTACTTCTGTAGATTTATGTAATCTATTTTAAAATACTCTGACTTTTCTAATGTATATTGTTTTCAATGAAATAGTTAATGTTCTTGTATGCTGAAGAAGATGATGTGTCCTCTTGAGTTAAAGATATGTACACATAGGGGCTGGAGCAATAGCACAGCGGGTAGGGCATTTGCTTTGCACTCGGCCGACCCGGGTTCGATTCCCAGCATCCCATATGGTCCCCTGAGCACCGCCAGGGGTGATTCCTGAGTGCAGAGCCAGGAGTAACCCCTGTACATTGCCAGGTGTGTCCCAAAAAGCAAAAAAAAAAAAGATATGTACACATATATATGTGTTATATGTTTACATATATGTGTAACATAATATAGGGCATATATGCAACATATATTTATAATTAACCAGAAAGTACTCTAGGCTCTATACAATAGTTCTTGGAATTTAAATTTGCACAGTAGTAATATTTAGTTTAGCCAAAAAATGGTTTTCTTCCCCTTTGGTTTATTTGGGCTAGACCCAGTGGTGCTTATGGGTTACTCCTGGCTCTGTTCTTGGGGATCACTCCAAGAGTTTCTCAGAGACCATATGGTGCCAGGAATTTAACCCTGTTTTTCTTCATACAGAGCTATTTCTCTCACCCCAGAATAGGAAAAAAATAATAAATTAATTATTTGCTCATATTTTCATGAAGTGTGAAGTGTTAAATTTGCCCTATTTACATTAGTTATATTGACTTCTTTGTGGAGGGTGTCAGTGAGGGTTAAGTGAGGACTTATAGGAAAGCAGTATTTTCCTATTGTGCATGATGCATTTCTTTCTTCATTGGGTATTTCCTCATTAAGCATAGAATTTAAAAAGTGTATTTCTTTCTTCATATAGTTTGTTGTGAGTTAAATGAATAAGATATTTGATGCAAGTGAAAATTTTAATATTGGAAAGAAATAATCAACTAAAACTTACATTCTCAGCTTCATGATTTAAAAAATATAACAATCCTAGCGATGCAATTATTGTTACAAATAAATCTGGAGGATTCTAGTGTTTTTACTTGAAACACAGGAATCTTCCTGAGATAAAAGTTATTGTAAAGTACTATTGTGCATGAAGTCAGCCCATATGTGGTGTGTACAAAAGGCATAATACTCTCAACCTTGCGGCTAAGAAAGATAAGGAATTGCAGAAGAACAATGTATCTGAACTTCCCAGGAAGTCAATGGTAAAAAAATCTCAGAGTCTGTTATGTATGTAAATATGATGTTTTCCTTTGCTCATGAATGTATATATAGTGATTATGAATTATACATAATGTATACCATATAATTCATTTTAATATGATATAATATGCATTATAAGTTATGATCATGTAGATACATATATGATATGTGTATATACATATATTAATGATTCCAGAAACATTACCAGAAGCTCATTTGTCACTACTAGGGTTTGGGGAATAAAGTCCCAACTCAAACATATTGAAAAAATTGACCAAATCTAAGAACATTATGTTAAAATTGCTTCTGACAAAAAGTATTATTTTGTTAGCTATTATGACTCTAGACCAAATAAAACAGACTTTACCACTATCCAAATACATATAATTTATATTTCTCCATTTCTGTAGTTACTCAGTTCCCCTTAATAACTCTAGCAGAAATATTATTTTCTGTATCTTTATGTTCTTGCAGATGTCACCCCACTTCCTTGAAAATAATTGGTGGCTACACATTTACAGTGTGTTTTGTCCTCTGATGTCTTATCACAGTAATGTAAAGAATTCCTTTACCTAAAGTCACATATACCTTATAACATGCATCAAACTAAATATTTGTGTATCCAATGATATTATTCATATTATCATTTCAGGATTAAATATCTTTTGTGTGTTCTAAGGTTTGCTTTCTTAAGACCTAATATGGGGTGCTGCATAACTTAAAAATTGTTTTAAAGTATTTTTGGTATGATGTATTATCAATAAATGTTTGGCTCTTATGCTTTTATATTTTATATACTTATATAACTGGGCTTACAAATTTCTTTGACAAAAAGGAGTTGTGATTGGAGAAGGTTTAAGAAGCCCTGCTCTAAGGCAATGTTTTTCAAGTGTAATGAATTTGTGCTCATTAAAGGATTACAAAATCATCATGATTAGCAATTTTAAAGACCAGCACTATAGCTATGATTCAGAATTGAAGAAAAAGTAAAATCAAAAGTCATCTCAAATCCCACGCTAAGAAATGTTCATAATTAACATTAAATAAACACCAGAAAGTAATCAAAATCTCTTTGTGTAAAGATGACTAACTAAATAGATGTGTGGGTGAACTTTTATAAAAGGATATTTTTCTCCAAATTATTGTTTTACATAAGATTTCTTATGTAATTTTATTTAAACTGCTACCTCATTTGTACATAGTATTTAGATAGTGGGGAACCTTGACCTCTGCGATCACTTTGCTTCACATCTGATTTAACACTGTCATATAAGCACTGAGAAACTATTATGTAATTTTCTCCGGGAAACTGAACTTTTTGAAAAGATTATGCAATAAAAATTCATGCAATGAAAATGCTAAACACGTATTAAAGTAAATAGATAAACAATAATTTTCTGCAATTTCTTCACTTGAGTTACAGTTATGAAGATTTTTGTCACAGTCACTTCGTTAATCTTTTTTGGTTTTTATTTTCCTGAAGTAATTTAAAAAAATCCCTCATATAAAATTATCTATACCTCTACTGTACTTCAGTTTGCATCTCTAAAAATTATGAGCATTTTCTTAAATAACAGCAGTACTATCTACCAAAAATTCTTTGGTATCAACAAAAACAAAATTTATACCCAAATGCTTTGGGTTTGAATTCTCCTTGTATAATTGATTTATTTGAACTATGGCCTATGCATTGTTAAGGGTTGTCATTTCCTTGCGGTTTTTCTGTTTCTTTGTTTTAATATAAATAAACTTTCTTTCCATGTTTCTTTCCCTTACCGTCCAGGCTTTTTGGGGTTGCAGATGTCAGACCCATTTTGTTTCATAATAGTCCACTGTGTGTGTTTTCAAAAAAAGTGTGTGGGCTCTTGCCCCATGTGCGTTCAGTGGCTATGAGCTGCTTCCCTACCTTGGCTTGCAGCCACTACCAACAGACACCTGAAGAAGGGAACAGGGCCACCCAGCTGGTTGGTGATCAGTCGCCGTTTATTCCAATCTCCGTCCCTATTCCGGGTTCACTCTCCTCTCATCCCAGTCTCCTACTATGCCTTATGCTAGTCTCCCATCACCCTGTCTCCCAGCCTTAGTCCTCCATCCAATCCCCCAGAGTTCGGGTAGCAAACAAATCCGTGAGATAGCACAATCAACATATGTAAAGCCCTTCCTTCTGGGGAAACTCCTCTAAGACAAAGATCACATCCTGCTAAGAGATCCACTCAAAGGCAGAATTTCATCCAAGGGCGTATCTCTCCTTTCTTTATTTCATACTCAGCACTGTAGCATTGTCCCGTTGTTCATTGATTTGCTTGATCAGGCACCAGTAACGTCTCCATTGTGAGACTTGTTGTTACTGTTTTTGGCATATCGACTATGCCATGGGTAGCTTGCCAGGCTCTGTCGTGTGGGTGGGATACGCTCAGTAGCTTGCTGGGCTCTCCGAAAGGGACGGAGGAACGGAGGAATCAAACCTGGGTCTGCCTCATGCAAAGCAAATGACCTACATGAACAATAATCTTAAGTTTACTTCGTAACAATCTTTCTAGTCATTTTGTGTGGACACAGTAAAAGATTATTAAGCTTATAGAGTGGCTCTCCAGAAAACCTCGCTATATATATCAGACAACAGTCCTCAGGACAGATTAGTCTTCCTAACACAGCAGGGTGCTTATCCAATTGTTTATCTTTGGATCATGACAGAATTTGTCCAAGACCATGCTCTTAACTTCTTATAAGCTTTTTGGAGCTTGACCTGTTCCATTTTGAAACCAAGGAAGCTTACAGCTTATCCTGGGTCCATCCAATCCTTTTGTCAGGACCCTGCTTTGGGGGTGCTAGGAACTAAGGGCAACAGAGGCTTAAATTGAGTAAATATGACAGATATCTAGGAGTAAATATTATTTGGAGTCAATTAACTCCCAAGTTACAAAAGCATAGCATTAGCTGTATTCCTTTGCCTACACAAAAAGGACATTGCTCTAAGGTAAACTATGTAAAGGACATAAGGGAAAGAGAAAAGCAACATTTCACTTACAAAATCTAGATCTCTGAAGAATCTGACTTTACAAGTTACAGGTTCAGATTGGGGGAAATGAGTGATTAACAGGGGAAGCAGAGCACAACAGAGAAGTTAAAGATGAATACTGAGGAAATGGGAGTGCAACAGGAGCATTGTGATGGGTGTTACTCAGCAATAATACCGAAATTCCTTGCAGAGGAGACAGGGTGGAGGAGAAAGAGTGAAGGAGAAAGAAGAAATCAATGTTATCCTACAGTTCATATCACTGATTCAGTAGCTATTCCCTGGCTGCATTATTTAACTTGATCCTCCATACTTCTCATATTTGGAGAAGTTGCTTTTCAAGAATCAGTTATTAGGGATTGCAAAGTGGGTATTTTCTCTTCCTTCCTTCCTTCTTTTCTTTCTTTCTTTCTTTCTTTCTTTCTTTCTTTCTTTCTTTCTTTCTTTCTTTCTTTCTTTCTTTCTTTCTTTCTTTCTTTCTTTCTTTCTTTCTTTCTTCTTTCTTTCTTTCTTTCTTTCTTTCTTCCTTCCTTCCTTCCTTCCTTTCTCTCTCTCTTTCCTCCCTCCCTCCCTCCCTTTCTCCCTTCCTCCCTCCCTCCCTCCCTCCCTTCTTTCTTTCTTTCTTTCTTTCTTTCTTTCTTTCTTTCTTTCTTTCTTTCTTTCTTTCTTTCTTTCTTTCTTTCTTTCTTTCTTTCTTTCTTTCTTTCTTTCTTTCTTTCTTTCTTTCTTTCTTTCTTTCTTTCTCTCTCTCTCTCCCTCCCTCCCTCCCTCCCTCCTCCCTCCCTCCCTCCCTCCCTCCCTCCCTCCCTTCCTTCCTTCCTTCCTTCCTTCCTTTCTTTCTTTCTTTCTTTCTTTCTTTCTTTCTTTCTTTCTTTCTTTCTTTCTTTCTTTCTTTCTTTCTTTCTTTCTTTCTTTCTTTCTTTCCTTTTTTTCTTTTTTATTTGGGGTTCACACCCAGCAGTTTTCAGGATTTACTTCTGACTTTGAACTCAGGGATTGATCACTCCTGGTACTTCAAAGGACCATATGGGTGCCAGAGATCAAACCTGGGTCAATCGTGTGCAAGACAAGAACTTTACACATTTACTATCACTCTGACCACACACAAATTGGTTATTTTCAAATTGGTTGCTATCAAAATGGTTCATTGAGGGAAAGATAAGGTAGATGCATATTTATTCATTTTTGCCAGTTTTGATAAAAGTTCATGCTCTTTTTAAAAAATTTTTGTCCATCATATTTTTTCTTTCGATTTTATTTTTTATAATATTTATAAATATTTTTTAAATTGGCATGGAAGCTGGAGATATAGATAGTATAGAGGGTAGGGCATTTGTCTTATTAGCATTTGAATCAGGTTTAATACCCAGCAATGCATATTGTGCCCTGAATACAGAGACAGGAGTAAAGCCTGCAAGACCAGGTTTGATTCCAAAACAAACAAAAATCAGAACGTTTTATTAATACATTGTCATTGGAAATAATGAATCATAAGATATAATGTATGATAAGTAATAGCCAAAAGGCCAGAGAGCCCGGCAAGCTACTGAGAGTCTCTCACCTGCACAGCAGAGCCTGGCAAGCTACCCGTGGTGTATTTGATATTCCAAAAACAGTAACAACAAGTCTCACAATGGAGACGTTACTGGTGCCTGCTTGAGCAAATCTATGAGCAACGGGATGATAGTGATACAGTGATACAGTGATAGGTAACAGTGTAAATGAAGTATTCATTATTCAGTTTAATACTTTGTTTTCCCCATCTTTGGCAAATTAAAGTCCCTTCATGTAGTCTCTAGTCTTTTAAAAAAAAATTTATTAGTGAACCACCGTGAGGTACAGTTACAAACTTATGAAATTTCATGTTTGCATTTCGTTTACATCCCTCCACCAGTGCCCATTCTCCTCCACTAATGTTCCCAGTATCCCTCCCATCACCCCCACCCCAACCCCCACCACCCCACCCTGCCTCTGCGGCAGGCATTCCCTTTTGTTCTCTCTCTTGTTGGATGTTGTAGTTTGCAATAGACATATTGAGTGACCATCATGTTCGGTCCATGGTCTACTTTTGGCACGTATCTTTCAACCCGAGTGGGTCCTCCCGACATCCTCTACTAGGTGTTCCCTTCTCTATCTCAGCTGCCTTTTCCCCCCAGCATGTGAGACCAGTTTCCATACTGTGGGGCAGACCTCCTGGTTCTTATCTCTGCTACTCTTGGGTGTTAGTCTCCCATTCTGCTACTTTATATTCCACAGATGAGTGTGATCTTTCTGTGTCTGTCTCTTTCTTTCTGACTCATTTCACTCAACATGATACTTTCCATGTTGATCCACTTGCAAGTCTCTAGTCTTTTTGCTACAACCTTTTATTCTTTGAAAATTTCCTTCTTGGCATAGCAAAATGTTTGCATGTGTTTGCTTTCCAGTACAGTTTATATTTTTATTATTGCTTTTTGGATTATTCTTCTTGGAAATAGAAATGTATACTTCCATTTATATTTTTCTCATTGCTTACACAAATGTAGCATATACTATGCAATATTTTTGTGTAGGTGTTAAGAAACAATAATGAATCTTTACATCAATGTCCAATGATATTCAAGGGTCATCTATGACTGTATAATATTTCTTTTATTATATCAGATCCCTAATGATAGTTGTGGGTTATATGTGCAAATTTTCTAGAACAAATAAGATCATCAACATTAACCATGAAGTGGCAGATAGGTTTAAGGCTCTTGACATGTATGCTGTGAAAATGGTTTTTATCCCTGGCACCACATTTGGCCCCTGAGCACTGCTGGAAGTGAGCTCCCTGAACACAGAACAAAGAGTAAGCTTGAGCACCAACAGATATGGCCCCCAAACAAAACAATACAAAAAGAAAACTACGCACATAAGTAATTTCAGGTATTTGATAGAAATCATATTGCTGAAATGTGAGGTACTGTATCTCATGTAATTTTCTGATATGTCATCAAATTCACCTCCATAAGAGTTTTATTATTTTGTATTCCCATTAGTAAAGATTATCATTGTTTCTCTAGTTTTTACTAGTGAAGTAAGTTATTACACTTGTGAATTTTTCTCAATTATTATGAGAGAAACATTGTTTCAATATAGTTTTAATTAGCAATATGTATATAATAAAAGATAAAGTATATTTGCATGTTTAAAATCTTTCTTCTGTGAGTTTAAGCACATTCATTTCTTTTGTCCATTCGTCTTTTATATTGTTGACCAGTTACAGTCTATTTTTACAATTTCTTTGTATATTAGAGCCATTTTTCTTTTTGTGATATAAATCACAAATATATTTTCCAGTTTTTGCTTTGATTTTGATTAATGTAGTTTCTACCATGCAACGTTTTAATGTAGTAAGATTTTATCAGTCCCTTCTTTTGTTGCTTCTGAAGTTTGAATTATAATTATGAAGATTTTTCACACTCAGTTTATAAGGAGACCTGCCCATATTTTATCCATGATTTATACAATTGTATATTAAAATTTCTGATCACTCTAAAATGTATTCTTGTGTTAGAAGATGAAGATTGGATCAGTGATGTTAGTTAGCTGTTTAGTACATGCCTTGCATTTATGAGGCCCTGGGTTGGATAGGGAAGGAAGAAAGGGAGAGAGGGGTTGGGGAGGAAAGGAGGGAAGTAGGGAGCAAGTGAGCAAGGGAGCAAGGGAGGGAAAGAAGGATGGAAGTGAGGCAGTGAGGGAGCAAGGGAGGGGAAAGGAAAGGAAGCCATGAGTTTAGCCGTGTAAAGTTACATGCTTGCATGTTTGGAGGATTATGACATTTGGAAAAAGCATTTTTCTGTCTACTATAGGCAGCACCTGGAGATAAAACATAATACTTCCTGTAAGGTAATATTTAAGATTAGAGGTAAGAAAAGTCAATTAACACTTTTGTCATATGAAGGGAACAATAGAGAGAATCAAAACAGAATGAAGAAATAGGGAAGAAATAGAGGGGGGACAGAATATAGGAATAGACATTAATATAAAAGTAATAATTAGTAAAAAATTATAATATTTTATAATATGAAATTATATAGCAAGAATTAAATCATGCTTTCTCATAAAACAATACTTTACATGTGTATGCTTCAAATATGATATATATTGATATCTTTGTATATATAAATATGAGAAAAATGTCACTTCATATCCTTATTATGAAACATTTGTTGATAAATAAGTAAATAAACATGTAATGGTGTATAAGAAGCAATAAATAATGTATGTTATAACAAACTTTGAACCTATATAAATAGAGAATATATTTTCTTCAAGTGTACTTAGATCACTCACAAAAATAATTACACCAGGTATGTGGGACTTGTGACTGAAAAATCCAGGCTCAGTGGAGCCAAGAATGGGTGACCTTCCCACATCTCCCCGATTTCTACCAGCTTGGCATTCACACTTACAAGCTGCCTCTGGTGCCATTAATGGCCGTGATCCAGAGACTCAATATAAATCTCTTATAGGGCAACACAGAACAATACACCATAGTCATGCCACTGGACCCCGAGCCAGGTTGTTTCATTTGGAGCAACCTGGAGCAGGGATGGGTGAGGACCTCTCCACCCCAACATAGCCAGCCCTGGCAGATGAAAACCTCCAGAACTCACCACCTCCATGCGCAATGCCACTCTGCACATACTCGGACGAGCTTCACTCAATAGATTCAATAGATTCATGAGTGAATCTATTCCTGGACATCTCAAACTTTATACCACCAATATACCAAGAGTAGCACATCACATTTGATGGAGTTTAAAGTAGAAGGCAACCAATATTAGGGAGAAATATATTTAAACATATATATACATATATATATATAAAGGCACATAAAGAACCAACCTTTAACAACATATTACTAATCTCTTATAAAAGGGCTTAATGGCTCCTGAGTGAAATTCAACTATCTTCACACACTTTCCTCTAAGAAACCTTTTTTGTTTCAAAAAAAAAAAACCAATTAAACCTTAGGACACAAAAAATACTTCAAAAGTTAAGGAAGGAATATAAATAAAAAGAATGTTGAATGTTCATTGATCACAGTGTAATAAAACAAGAAACTAATAACAATGGGAAAATTTTTTTCTACGTGGAAATAAGAGAATTTAAGAAATACTATTAACTATTTGAATAAAAGAAAATATAGACTAAAATTTTAGAATTTTTTAAAATGACAGTGTTTATGTTGTCATTATGTGTCTTACATAGATTCTTATATATGCAACTAAAGATTTTGTTAGAGGAAATTGTATAGTTTTAAATACAATTAAAATTATAGTTAATCCATTGTTTGGCAGTGACTCAAACTTATTTATTTAAAATTTTGGTATTATACATAAAAGGTTATTTACATTAACTTTGAATTTTAAATGTTGCAAGAAAATATTATGTTGAGGAATTTCTTGACACTTCCTCACTCCAGGTCAAGTGAGTACCTCACTTATTTTCAGCCTTTCTCGGCGCTTAAATTGAAACACAGAGACAACCCATGTCTTGAGGGACATAGTCATTACCCAACATTACAGTTTAATGAGTGAGTCCCTTTCAACTGTCTTTGAGAAGCTGATAGAAACTGCACACACTAAGCTGGGTATGGTTATTATCTCAAGTCTAGCTGTTTTTCAGGTATAAGTAAGTGCACCTTTAAATTCATGTCTTTCATAGAAAGATTGCACTCATATGTGGAATATAATGTAACTGAGAAGTACAAGTTGGCAATGATGCAACTTCTGGCAGATATCTCTCTGGACTTAGTTACTAAAATGCTAAAATACAGAAACCCAAAACCGAGAGGCCGCTAAGTGTGGTCACTCGACCTCATACCTCTTCATCCTCAGCAATGGAAAACAAATTATCTAATGCTTCCTTTTCAGCAGGTCTGACTTTAGGGGAGAGACTCTCCAAACAATAATAGTGAGTTTTGTTGAAATTTTGTATGCAATCAAAGTGAAAGTAAAGTGAAATTTATTAGTTACACAGGCGGGGGGGCTGATGGTGGGGGTGCTAGGGGCGTGGGGGGATTAGGGGTGTGGGGGAGTGAGGTGGAGCTATACTGGGATTCTTGGTGGTGGAATATGTGCACTGGTGAAGGGATGGGTATTCGAGCATTGTATAACTGAGATTTAAACCTGAAAACTTTGTAACTTTCCACATGGTGACTCAATAAAAAAATTAAAATAAAAAAATAAATTCATGTCTTTGGTCAATTTCTGTCAAACCAAAAAGTGATTTTTTTCAGTTTTATTTGTGCTGAGGATTTACTTGTGTTATTATTTGGCCATCCAGAAATCTAACCTCCAGTCAGAATTTTATGTGCTTTATGTAAACAGTTAAGGACGTTAAAAAACTAAAGTAATAATCAGTCAAAAGCCTTCATATCTGTAGACTGATATTTTTCTTTTGATTTTGGGATTATGCCTATTACAGTCAAAGTTCATTCCTGACTCTGCGCTCAGGGATCATTTCTTTTTTTTTTATTGAGTCACTGTGAGAGCTGTTACAAAGTTTTCAGGTTTAAGTTTCAGTAAGTCTCAGTCATACAATGATCAAATACCCATCCCTTCACCAGTGCACATGTTCCACCACCAAGAACCCCAGCATACCCCACCTCCCACTCCCCACCCTGCCTGTGTGGCAGATGATTTTCACTTTACTCTCTCTTTACTTTGATTACATTCAATTTTCGACAGAAAACCCACTATTATTATATGGAATATTTTCCCCCAACAATCAGACCTGTTGAAAAGGCATCATTAGATAATTTGTTTTCTAATGCTGATAATGATTCATTGATTCATTCGAATGTCTAACAACCCAAATCAGACGATTATACTTGAATAGATGTGGCTCACTGCGGGAAGTTTCTATCTTCATCGTCTATGCACCAACATCCAACTATGATAAAGAAGAAATTGAGTTCTACATGGAACTGGAGAAGTTCTATAAAGAAGAACACACCTTCTACAAGATAATTGTCAGTTATTTTAATGCCCAGATTGGAACGAGAAGGTCGCCCAAAGAACTCCACATCAGGTCCCATGGCCTAGAATGGAACGATCAGGGTGAGACACTGTCTGAGTTCATCATGTCAACCAAAACCATCCATGGCAACTCACAGTTCCAGAAGGCTGAATCTAAACGTCAGACATCTCCTGGTGAACAGTTCCACAACGAAATTGACCACATCATATTCAATTGAAGGTTTTGCCTGACTGATGTCACTGTTGTCCCAAAATTCCAAACGGGATTGTACCACCGTCTCCTTTGTGAAAAATTCTACTTCACAGAGCAAGGAGAAAGGACTGCAAAGTTTAAGTTTAAGAAAAGAACTCCCAGGATGACCACTAACTGTGAGCTCTTTGGCACTATTGCGGCAACGTGGGAAGATGCTGTCATAAACAACATTGAAGAGGAATATGATCGACTGGTTCAGCACCTCCATGATTGCCGAGAGTGGGAAAGCTACAAATAGACGCCTGTCTTTGGAAACTCTTGAGCTTATTCACCAACGTGGTTGGCATGAACCTTAGGCGATCACAAGCTAATGTGCAAGCTCGCAAAGCAGTGCAGAGAAGCAGTATAGGAAGACCTCAAAGAGAGAAGAGCAGCAATGTTGGTGGATGCGGCAGAAACCGGGAAAAGTATTTGCAATGCTCACCTGTCCTTCGCCAACTAGAAGACCAAGATGACTGCCCTCTGATGTTTTGATGGATCTATCATATCTTCCAGAAGGGCAATGAAGAGGATTATTCATGACTTCTACTTGTATCTCTTTGACAGCCACATCCACCTTCCCACATTCCAAATTCCGCAGGATGGATATGTCATTCCCAACATCCTCCCTTCCAAAATCCGACACACCATTTCTCCGGTAAAGACCCATATAGCACCTGATCCAGACAAGGTCAGACCCAAACACCTGACTGCTGCTAGTACTCGTCAATACACTCAGCTTGTCTCTTCACACGCTACCTGTCCGAATGCAAGGTTCTGTCCCAATGGAAAATCAGCAGGACCATTCTGTTGTACAAGATGGGAGACATCCATGACATTGTCAACTATCATGAAATCTGCCTCTTGTCCGTCGTCTACAAGTTGTTCACTTGAGTCATCCTGAATAGAATAGGCAGAACACTAGATGAAGGACAACCGTGCGAGTAAGCTGGGTTCCAAAAATGATTCAGCATGATCGACCATATCCACACAGGGACCAAGATCATCAAAGTTTCGCGAGAGTTCAAGATGGCGCTCTGTCTAACGTTCCTCGATTTAAAGAAGGCCTTTGATTCTGTTGAGACAGAAGCAGTCATCGAAGCCCTAGCCAAACAGGGCATTCAAACTCAGTACATCAAGATCCTCCGCCAGCTGTATTATGGATTCACCACGAGGATCTCACCATTCTACAAGGAAGTGATCATTGATGTAAAGAGAGGGAGTTGGCAGGTTGATACCATTTCAACGAAACTCTTCAGAACATCATGCGACGACTGGAATGGGAAGAAATGGGAGTGAAGATAGATGGTCGGCAACTACACCACTCCGCTTCCCTGGTGATATCGTTCTCATAGCGACAAACATTAGCCAAGTGGCACAAATGCTGTCTGACTTCGACCGTGAGTGTGGAAAGGTCGGACTGCAGCTGAATCTCACAAAACAATGTTTATGAAAAATGAACTAGTCCTTAAAGCTCCATTTGCTCTAAACAGAACAAACATCTCAGAATGCAGCAGCTATGTGTACCTGGGTCGAGAACTCAACACGAGAAATGACTTGGTGCCAGAACTGTGCAGGAGGAAGAGAGCAGCATGGAATGCCTTCAAGAGCGTCGAAGACGTGGTTAAGAGGACGAAGAACCTCCGGCTCTGGGCACTTCTTTTTGACTCCACCGTTCTTCCTCACTAACATAGACCTCAGAGACCTGGGCCCTATGCAAACAGGATGAGAACGCTATTCGGGTATCCCAAGGAGGAATCAAAAGAGCCATGCTAGGAGTATCCCATTTCACTCAAGTGAGAGAAGGAATCCGTAGTTCCGACCTCTATCCACGGTCAAGAATCAGGGATGCTGGGGGCTGGAGCGATAGCACAGTGGGTAAGGCGTTTGTCTTGCACGAGGCCGACCCAGGTTCGATTCCCAGCATCCCATATGGTCCCCTGAGCCCCGCCAGAGGTGGTTCCTGAGTGCAGAGCCAGGAATAACCCCTGTGCAGAGCCAGGTGTGACCCAAAAAGCAAAAAAAAAAAAAGAATCAGGGACGCTGTCTTGTTTGCCAAGGAGTCAAAAATCAGATGGGGGGCTGGAGCGATAGCACAGCCGGTAGGGCATTTGCCTTGCACGCAGCCGACCAGGGTTTGATTTCCAGCATCCCATATGGTCCCTTGAGCACCGCCAGGGGTAATTCCTGAGTACAGATACAGGAGTAAACCCTGAGCATCGCCAGCTGTGACCCAAAAAGAAAAAAATTCGGATGGGCCGGACATGTAATGTGATTCAGAGATGACCCCTGGACCAAAACTGTTACCGACTATATTACACGGGACGTCAAAAGACTGCTTGGCCACCCACCAATGAGATGGTCAGACTTCTTCGACAAAACCCTGAATGAATGGCTTGAGGTTCTTCCTGTTCCTGGAGCGAGCAGATATCATTGGGCTACACTAGCATGCGACAGGGACAAATGGAGACCTTACTGGTGCCCGCTCGAGCAAATCGAAGATCAATGGGATGACAAGTGATACAAGTGATTGCGGATAATAAAGATCATATGATGCTGCATGGCCACGAAAGCGGCTGCACAGTTTTGGAATTCTGGTATTTTAGTAATTAAGTCCAGAAGTATTTCTGCCAGCAGCCGCTGCGTTCCGAGATTGGTTTGTGTGCCTCTGGGATCATAGCTGTTAGGAGTGGAGGAGCTGTTCAGGGCTCGGGGTCTCATTTGGGAGGGGCGCAGGGTTGGTCCTGCCCCCCCACACCATCATGAGATTTCCTGTGTGCTCCATCACTGCAAACTTCAAGCTCCTACCTCTCTGTCCACTTAGCTCTGAAAGGTGGCAGTCGCCATGCTGCCGCAAAGAGGAAAAGATCAAGGGACTAAAACACTTCCCCTCCCAGCGTGGCATGGGGCTGTAGCTTCGTTCACAGTCCAGGAGCATTTCTGCCAGCAGCCGCTGCATTCTGAGATTGGTTTGTGTGCCTCTGGGACCATAACCATTCGGAGGCAGAGGAGCCGTTCCTGAACGGCTTTTTGTATATCAGGGAAGAACTTTTTGTATATCAGGTTTGGAGAAATAGTCTTGGTTCCCACATAGCTGAACCATGTTAGTATTAGCTCAGCATTGCCGGGATTCCATCTGGAGAAGGTGAGGAGACTGCATCTTCTCCGTCTGGGGCACCCCGGTGTTGTTGGCCCAGTCTGGGGTCCGGAGCGTTCTCCGGCTTATGGTGCCTGCTGGCCAGGATTCTTCACTGCTGAGCACAGCAAGATGGAACTGGGGTCAGGTTGAAGGCGTGACTTCTGGGGTTAGGGGCGGGCTGGAACCGCCCAGTTCCAGTGCCCCCATGCTGTTTGGAGAAATAGTCCTGGTCCCCGCATACCAGAGCCATGTTAGTAGAAGCTCAGTGTCACCGGGATTCCATCTGGAGAAGGTGGGGAGACTGTACCTTCTCTGTCTGGGGCACCCCAGTGTTGCCGTCCTGGTATGGGGTCCGAAGCATTCTTCGGCTTGTGGTGCCTGCTGGCCAGGATTCTTCACTCAGGGATCACTTCTGAGGAATATCTGAGGACCATGTAGGTTGCTGGGGATTGAAACCAGGTCAGCTGCATAGAAGACAAGTGCCGTATGCACTGTAATATGTCTACGGCCCCTGCAGAATATTTTTAATATTTTAAAAGGCCTAGTGAAATACCATATCTTTCTGTTGTTATTGTATTATTTCAGGGGAGAAGCAAAATAATGTACTGCTCTCCAGAAGTTATGTTTGATAGTTTTAGATGGTTCTGATTAATAAAAATCAGAAAAGAAATTAGAATGTTATAAACACAGTTTCTCTGACAGTGCTTTTCAGTATATGAAGTTCTGTGTGGGGAAAGAAAGAATAAATAAGGTGTTTTTGTTGACAGGTGAAATCTGTACCCGAAAGAGAATTTACAGTAGTCATTACTCTTAATAAGATCAGAGAAGCTCAAAAGATGGAAAATTAAAGTAAACTTAGATGTCAAAGGCATCTTTGGGGGGATTAAGAACTTGGATTTCTTAGGGTAAAAGAGCTAACACACTGAAAAACATATTTTCTGTGCTTGTTCTTTCTAATGGAAACAAAATCCACAGTTCAAACTACAAAAGGATGTGCTTGTTTAAGAAGAAAGCACCGCTGCCCCAAATCTTTTCTCCACTGATATCTGATAACCGAAATTTAGACACTTCTAACATTAAAACTTTTCTTATGATCATGAATGTTTGTTGTTCAAATACAAATAGCATTGTCTGGGGTCTCAAATATAACCATAAATGATGCTAGGGAATGTGAATCAGATACTTCATTTTCTGAGGAAAAAACAAGAAGGAAAAGTATAAAGCACAGAAATGCCTGAAAAGTTCTCCAATGAGTAAAATTCCTTACTACAAAAGATTCCTAGGAATAAGAGGAAAAATCCATATTCGCTTGTTCTAATAAGAGCAGGTCTTATTAACTAGGATTTGCAATATTTATCTGAGGATCTTGGAAGTCCACATACCATATGTATGTGCAGTTTATAAAAATATAAGCGCACACGGGGAAGGGTGATAATGTGTTCAGGCGCTCTTGGGGCAGCTCTCTCTCTCTCTCTCTCTCTCTCTCTCTCTCGCCACTCGCATTCGGTGCTTCCAGCCGCTGTGTATGGACCGGAATGGGATGGCTCCTTCTTCGTGCTCTACTTCTGTGTGTGTCCCTGTGCTCTCTTCTATCTCTCTAGCTCTGATTCTGACTCTGTAGTCTCTCCTCTGGTCTCTTCTGACCTCTCTCTGTCTCTGTCATCTCTCCTCTGGTCTCTTCCAATCTCTCTTCTTCTGATCTCTCTACAGAGCCCTTCTGCTTCTATCTCTGGAGCCCTTCTATTTCTCTCTCTGGAGCCCTACTTGCTCTCACTTCTGACTCTGACCCTTACTTCTGACTCTGTCCCTCACTCGCTTTGTGCTCTTTCTCCTGCTTCTGGCTCTGATGACTCCCTGATTCTCTTTTGCTTTGTTCTCTGATTCTGTGTGTTCTCCCCTACTTCTCTTACAGTCTTAGTTTATATAGCAATCACATAGGGTGGTGACACAAATGTGGGTTGAACATTAACAAATCAACAAGGAGGGGTAAAACCACTCCTCCAGGAGATTAACAAAATCTCATCTAAGGAGATTACTCCAGATTACTAGGAGATCTGCTTAAGGGTGGGATCCCATCCAGGGTGTGTTGCTTTTTCTTTCCTCAGCTAGTAATCCACTTAATTAGTTGTAGTAAATCTACTTCTAGTATTTCTAGCAATGGCATTCTGTATGAGCACAGTAAAAGATATATCAAACTTTAAGTTTAGCTCTTCCTGAGGACATTTCACTATAGATTCCAGACCACAGTCCTCAGGTTAGGTTACTCTTCCTAACCACAGTCCTCAGGTTAGGTTACTCTTCCTAACCTCAGCAGGGTCCTAGTCTCATCGTTACTTTTGGATTGTAACAGCATTTGTCTATGACCATGCTCTCAACTCATAGTTGAGTATTGTGGCGCTTTGGCCTGGCCCATTTCGATGCCAGGGTAGTTCACAGCTTGCCCTGGGTCCATTCCGTCCTCGTCAGGACACTGCTTTTGGGGTGCTAGGAACTAACGGCAACTGAGTTGAGAAAGCAGATGCCCAGGAGTAAATACTATTGGAGTCAATCAACTCCCAAGTTACGAAGTATAATATGAACTGTCTTCCTGTGTCCATACAGAAAGGACATTACTTTAAGGTAAACTAAGTCCCCTGTGGCAAAGGCTAAGAGGACAAACACAATGTTATCCTACATAGTTAAAAGTTATGTGTTAAGGTAGAAAATTGATCAATGTCACTGTCACTGTCATCCCGTTGCTCGTCGATTTGTTCAAGCGGGCACCAGTAACATCTCTCACTGAGAGACTTATTGTTACTGTTTTTTGGCATATCCAATACGCACGGGTAGCTTGCCAGGCTCTGCCACACAGGCTTGATACTCTAAGTAGCTTGTCAGGCTCTCTGAGAGGGGCAGAGGTATCGAACTCGGGTTAGCCGCGTGAAAGGCGAAAGCCCAACTGTTGTGCTATCCCTCCAGCCCTAGAAAATTGATAAATCTAAAATATTCATATATTCACATAGAATATTGCTTCATAAAGATTAATAGACTTTCATAATTTTTGGAGGTTTTGTGTGACACCCACCAGTGCTCAAGGCTTACTTCTGGCTCTCACTCAGGGATCATTCCTGACGAAGCTTGGGGGACTATATAGGGTGCCAAGGATTGAATCCGGCTTGGCCAAAACATATGCCCTACTCACTGTACTATCACTTCAGCCCCTACATATTAATAATTATAAAAATTTAAAGTTTATATGCTTGTGAGTTAAACTGTAGCACTGTAGTCCTATTGTTTATTGATTTGCTCAAGTGGGCACCAGTAATGACTCCATTGTGAGACTTGTTGTTACTGTTTTTGGCATATCGAATACTCCACAGATAGCTTGCCAGGCTCTGCTGTGTGGGTGAGATACTCTTGGTAGTTTGCTGGGCTCTCTGAGAGGGATGGAGGAATCAAACCTAGGTCAGCCACGTGCAAGGCAAATGTCCTACCTGCTGTGTTATTGTTTCAGCCCATGAGCTAAACAACTGAAATAAATTATTTTTGTGCATGTCTGCTTGTTCTTTTGATATTCAAATGATGTTTAGGTAAGTAATAAAATAGGCAAATACAATTTATTCATTACTGCATGTTTATTTGATTTTCTCATCTTTTCAGCATATTTCCTAATTACATTATTATAATCAAGTTTTCATATAATTTGTAGAAATGATTTATACAATTTACTCTAATGATATGAACAATTAAAATCAGATGTAAAATCACAAGTAATTTTTTAATTGCATCACCATGAGATATACAGCTACAAACTTGTTCATGATTGAGTTTTAGTCACACAGTATTTCAACACTTCTCTCTCTCTCTCTCTCTCTCTCTCTCTCTCTCTCATTTTACTTTTAGGCCCTGTGGTTTGCAATACTATTATTGAAAGAGTATAATGTATATCACTTTACCTCCTTTTAGCACTCAGTTTTTGTCCAGAGCGATCATTTCCAAATATCATTGTCATAGTTGTCCCTTCTCTGTCCTAACTATACATCCTCTTCCCTTTGGTGGCAAGCTTTCTACCATGGACTAGACTTCCTGACCCTTGTTTCTACTGTCTCTGGTATTATTCACATCACTGTATCACTGTGTCACTGTCATCCCATTGTTCGTCGATTTAGTCGAGCGGGCACCGTAACGTCTCTATTACACTCAACCCTGAGATTTTAGAAGCCTCTTCTTACTCATCTTTCCCAACGATTGGAGGCCCTTTCAGGGTTAGGGGAATGAGACCAAGAAATATCATTACTGTTTTTGGCATATCGAATATGCCATGGGTAGCTTGCCAGGCTCTGCTGTGCGGGTGAGATACTTTCAGTACCTTGCCAGGTTCTCTGAGAGGTATGTATACATCTTTTACTGTAATCAGGATATGAATACACCACACGGAGCTTGCCAGGCTCTACTGTGCAGGTAATAGACTCTCAGTAGCTTATTAGGTTCTCCAAGAGGGAGAACTAGGCTATTGGATGTTGCGCAGCCTCGACATCTTCCAGGAGCTTGGTTTTATAGTCTCTGGATGTTGTCCATTAATGTTGATTACACAGCACTGGGGCAGTTTCTGGGTGTGACTGCCTAGCTACCGGAAAATGAGGGATCTAGGTGAAAGAGGCCTAGTCCAGATCCGAGCAGCCTTGGAGATCTCGGCTCTGGGTCCTGCACACTTGGGTTCCTCTGCTGGTTCCTTCATGCCTTGAGCATGGCTGTGGTTGGGTTCCGAAGGTTTTCAACTGTCGAGGCTCTGCTTGGGGTGGGGAGGGAAATGCAACCCGTCTCCTCCAAGGGGCCCCGGTGAAGACAGCCAGGCATGGAGGCAAGAGACTGCTTTGCTCTCTTCTGGAAGCTTGGTTATTATTATTATTCACATATTATGTTTTTTTAATGTCCTGCAAATGTGTGTGATCATTCTATGTATGTCCCTATCCCTCTGACTTATTTCACTCAGCTTTATACTTTCTATGTCCTTCCATGTATAAGCAAATTTCATAGCTTCACTTTCCTAACAGCTGTGTAGTGTTCCATTGAGCAGATATACTATAGTTTCTTTATCCACTCATATCTTCTTGGACACTTGGGTTGTTTCCACATTCTGACTATTGTAAATGGTGCTACAATGAATACAGGAGTGCAGATGGCTTTTCTATATTGTTCTTTTGGCACAAAGTCTATTCCCAGGAGCAGTATTATTGGTTTGTACGGAAGCTCAATTTCTAGTTTTTTGAGGAATGTTCATTTTGTTTTCCAGAAAGACTGGACCGATAGGCATTCCCACCAGCAGCGAATGAGAGTCCCTTTCTCTTCACATCCATGCTATCACTGGTTGTTCTTTTTGATGTGTGCCAGTCTCTGTGGCATGAAATGATATCTCATTTTTGTTTTGATTTACATCTCCCTGATAGTGATGTTCTACATCACAAGTAAATTTTTATACTTAAGTAGAGGTGAAGCTTTTTTTAATTTATGAAAAAATAATGGGAGCTTGTATCTTGTACGTGTCAGGTGACAGAACAAAGGATTTGGGTATGGCAGGCCTCAGTTTTGCACTCTGCATCTCACAGCCCTCTGAGCACTGCTGATTATCGCACACACAACAAATAAAAATAAGTTAAAATCTAAAAGTAATGAAAAAGTAGCAAATATTTTTATGTAAGTTAAAACAATAATTTTAAATATTCAATGTTCACTTAGCTTCCATTGTAAAAACTTGGTATCATGCTTCAGACAAGTCCTATCAGAGCCCACACATAATTAAATTTAAGAGTAGTATGGCTTAGTATTGCAAAATGTTATTCAGATGCCACTTTGCTAACACCATGTGAATTTTTTATTTATAATTTCAAATTAGAAAGGAAGCATGAAGTGGAGAAATGGACTCTGACCATTATTAGACAATATTTCAGTATGTGAAAATATATTGTATTCCTGGTATTTGAGAAGAACCTCTCTTCTTTATTATGTTTGGCATTCAAATTCTTGCAAAACTTTAAGAGTCTCTTTCCAGTATTGTCAAAGGTATAAATCACAACATTGAGATCAATTGCCTTTAGGTTTGAGGATCTCAGTCTTCTGGGGCTGGAATGGCATCAAGCATAAAAAAGTGGATGCTTAGCAAAATAGGTTGTACTGTATAAGCACTAAGCACTGGAGCAGGAATGCAAAAATGCCCATATGTTTTTTCATGTATCTCTATGTATGCATAATTTTTTTATGAATTTAAAGTTGTGCTCAAACACCCAAACACCCATCCCTCCACCAGTGCTTGTATTCCACCACCAAGAACCACAGTAATGTAACTGAGACTTAAGCCTTAAAGCTTTGTAACTTTCAACATGGTGATTCAATAAAAAAATAAATTAAAAATAAATAAATAAATAAATAAATAAAGTTGTGCGTGGAAGATATGTGATATAAACTCTTGAATCTATATTTATTTTAACATATATACAGATGATGCATGTAAATTTAATCTTAGTCATTTTACTCACATGTAATATTCTAATGGTATGAGCTTACCATCATGTACTTATCCATTCCTCTGTTTTGTATATTTATGGTTTTTTGTTTAAAACTTCACTATCAAAATAAATGCTGACAAAAATATTTATGTGTTTCCTTGTGAAATATATGAGTTACTCTAAATTCAGTCCCCCAAACATCTTTAGGTTAAATGGTATGCATATCATCTACTTTTTAAATATCATCAAATTGCATTTAAATACCTGTAAATTGCATTTAAAAAATTTAAACTCATTTCTCTGAACTCTATTCAAAAGCAGGAAATATAAAAAAGACGAATATAAAAAAAATATTTATTATTGTTTAAATTAGCCTATCTTTGATTTCTAGTGAGTCTGGTTATTTTTATATGTATATTTATTTCAAGATTCTGTTTAAATGTTTCTTCATTTTAGAAATGGTGTTTATTATTAATCAGTAAAGTTAAACAATTTGTTTTTACAATAGTAAGAAAAAGAAACAAAAATCAAGTTTTTCTTGAATTTATTCAATTGGATTTTTTTCTAGAGCTATATCTATAGTGTAAGTGTTAATTTAAAAAGTGAAAAATTTAGTCAAACAAGCCAGGCAACCTAAATATCACACAGAAAGAAGTGAATGCTAGAGTGTCACTGTTCTAATAGGGTTGCTATATTTAAATTTGTATGCATATTTTCATATACATTCTATCTTTGTAATTAAAAATTTGTTTATATCCTTATGTACACCCATCTGTCACCCTTACACATACATACCTATTTGTGTATACATAAAATAATTTTTAGCTCACATGAGATGAAATAATTATCACAGAGGACTGGCATCCTTTTGGTTAAATAGGTTACGTCCATATTCATTCTCCATTACCACACAACTGAGTTAAGTTGAAGCAGTTCTTTTTTTTTTCAGTACTTAGTAACATTCCATTCCCTTCTTCCTGTAGAATGTGAGAAAACTGTTGTGAATTTTTTGTTGTTTCCTTTGTAGTTGAAGCTAGGTTTCTCTCTTGCTGCTTTAAGTAATCTGTCTCATGGATTCTTGCCTTTTTTATTGTAATGTGTATTGGTATTCTGTTTGGGTTTATTTTGTTAAGCACTCCATGAGTCTCCTGGATTTATATGTAGGTCTCCCTCAGCAGACTAAGGAAGTTCTTGGCTATTATCTCTTCTACTAACTGCTCTTCCTCTTTTCTTTTTCATCATCTGGTAATCCTTATGGTAATCCTAATCTTTGATGCAGAGATTATTCTCCTTGCTTTCATTCACTAAATATTTTTTCTCATTCTTTTTGCATCTCCTTTTTCTTGCATTTCCTTTTTTGATGATGTCTTCTGTTTTGTCTCCAAGGGCTCTGATTCAGTTTTCACTATCCTCAGTCATGCTCCTGTGACTTGCTACTGTGTTCTTCAGCTCCTTCAGTTCTAAGTGAATGAATTCTTCAATGTTTTTCCATCAGTTTTTCTTTGAACTGAATGAATAGTTTATCCAGTGCTTCCTTCATTTCAGTTACCATTGAAGAGACTTCCACTGAGGTCATCTCCAGGCAATGTCAAGAGTTTTGATAAACTTGATGACTTAGTTGAACTTCTGTCCCCATCTGCGAAAACCACTAAATCCTTTTGTTTCCTCATTATTCCTAGTGATTTGTGAGTGCAGGAGCTAGAGCTTCAAATTCCAGATGGTCTGAACAGTGAGCTGGTAAGCTGTTCCATATATCACACTATTATTTATGCCTTTATTGATTTCTGGTCACCACTGCTGCCTTGTGAGGAATTTTCAGTAGAGGAGACGGGTGGGATGAGGTCGATTATAAAATTGCCTGGTTGGTGAAGGCTGAGTCTACACTGAGGCCTTGTGGGTTTACACCAGGAAGTTCAGGTGTGTAGTGTTGTTGGAGAAAAATATGTGAGAGGGAATTTGCTTCCAATTCCGAAAAGGTCTGGGAGGTATCAGGTTGACCTCATCTGAATAATGACTGAGGGAGCAGAGGGTCTTTGTTGTGGATGGCTTGGAAATAGTTTCTTATTTAAGGAACTTTGATTACTTTATTTCTTTTCTCAAATTTAAAAGATTGCTTATGTGTGTGTTTGGCTTAAAATAATATAAAATGTTACAGATGAGGGCATTAGTAATAATAATATAATTATTTTAATTAAATATAATTATGTTAACTAATAAATATAATTATATTAATGATTATAATTAAATAATTAAAATAGTATCAAATGTTACAGATGATTGCATTAGGCAAAGAATATGCCTAACATCTATGAGGTCCCTGGTCCAATCTACAGCATAGTATATATCCCCTTCATCCCAGTAATGCCCCTTGTAGCACAGGTAGTCCCGAAGCATCACCCCAAGGCTCTGATGGTCTCTGAGAATAGACAGGCCTAAGCATTGCACCACTGGACTAGTGCTGCTGGGAGTGTCTGAAGGACTCCCAAGCACTGCTCAGTGTAGTTTCTATAAAAATCAACTTGCACATGTGAAATATCATTGCTAGCCAAGCCCATTAAACCCACTGCCATGTATGATCATTTTTCAATTCACCATTTTGGTGTTTATTCATTTTCATTTTGTTTTATATGTATAGCTATTTTTATTTATTCTTATAAGGCATAATACTAAAATAGATTACTAAAGAATTAAAATACTACCCAGATTAAGAAATATGTCATTGCCATAAATTTGGATATCTTTGTTCTTAGCTTGATTGCATCTACCTTTCCTTCCCTAGAGATAACCATCATTATTAAGACTACCTTTCTTTATATCTTTATAACTTATTTCTATATATGTGTTTTTTGTATCTTCACAATTCATGATATTTTGGCTGACTATGGGAGTCTAGGTTAAAGATATTTTCCTTCAGCATTTTGAAATCTATTTTCTTCTAGATTTCAGTAGTGATAATCAAATATCGTCTAGATTTCAGTGTTCACAACTCCCCATTATGAGTGGTCACCATTTAATCCACTGAGAGTTCACAAAGAATCAATAGTTAGAGAGAAGCTTCACTGTCTCTGCTTGGACTGATATATTCATCTTATACTCAGAGATACGTATTCTTGGTTCTCAGGCATTTGGGCTCTACTTGGGACTTAGATAAGTCAGGCCTTTGGAATTGGATTGACTTGTGCCACTGATTTCCTTTGTTGTCCAGCTATCCTATGTCAAATTGTAGAATTTAGCAAGCTGTATAATGAGTAAATTAATTACTGTAATAACCTTCCTCTGATACATAGAGATTGATTCTGTTTCTTTGAAGAATCTTGACTAATACAGTGCCCTCATTTACTTTATATATGTATAGTTTTTGTCACCTGTTTTAGTCTGTTTACAGTGCTTTAACAAATTTCTGTAAGCTGAGTGTTTTGTAGGGACCAAATTTATTTATTATATTGGAAGTTGTAAATAGGAACTCAGGACTCCAGCATAGTTGAGTTCTGTAGTCTGCGGACTTTCTGTTCTCTCACATTGTAGAAAGCAGAGCAGAGAAAACAATCTCTCCGCTGATTCTATTACAATGGTATTAAGCCTATTAATGAAGGATCCAACTTATATCTAACCTAATTTAATTAACTCTCAAAGATTCCACATCCTAATACTATCATATTGAAGTGGCAGGATGGTTTTAGCAATGAGTTTTATAGGGACATAAGCATTTAGTCTACAGATTTGTGTATTTACGATGAAATATTGCTGAAATCTTTTGTCAGGTTTTAAAATTTATATCTATAGAACCAAGAATTTATTCCACTGGTACTTACTACTTTGAGATACATTATTAATTTCTAGTGCAATATAGACTTATCACATAAACATGCCACATCAATAATCAACATCAATATGTTAATCATTATGTACTAATAACATTTTGTTGTAATTTTTATATTATGGACCATTGCTATTATATGTGTTTTTTACTTACTCTGCTGTATATTTTCTTTCTGATTCATAGGATTTCTTTTGCCATTTGTATTCAAATAGAAAAGTATTATTAATTAAATTTAGATCCACTTGTATTTTTTACACTGGATGACAGAGGCTTCCTGTTGCTTCCTAATAGACATTTCTCCATTCTTTCTTCAATGGAATCCTGAGTTTTAGCTGGGTTTATGATCACACAAAATGGAGAATTTATTCTTAGTTTTCTTGCTAAAATGGAAGTATAAGTTTTAGTTAAGAATTTTTGGAAGGCTGCTTTAAAAAGATAACTGTGGAGATATTTTCCTTTGCATTTTCTGCTATTTGGAGGTCAAATTAGGCAGTGGAGACTCAGCAATGTTGATCTTCAAGGACGGAAGCCAAATTCTTAGCTGTTAGAACACAAAAGGGATTCTGATTTTCTTATACTACTGTAGATTTCTTTATCATGTCTGATCTTTCAAATTTCAGACTTTTTTAATATGAGATAGCACCGGGTGGGGCGTTTGCCTTACACATGGCGGACCCAAGATTTATTCTTCTGCACCTCTCGGAGAGCCCAGCAAGCTACTGAGACTATTTCGGCTGCCTGGCAGAGCATGGCTAACTACTCATGGCATATTTGATATGCCAAAAATAGTTACACCAAATCTCACAGTGGAGACATTACTGGTGCTTGCTTAAGCAAATCAATGAGCAACAGGATGACAGTGACAGTTAATATGACAGAATAAATCATTGTATGCTTTAGCTGCTATTTTTCTTTTTTTTTACTTTATTATATTTTTATTAGTGAATCACCATGAGGGTAAAGTTACAGATTTACATACTTTCATGCTTGTGTTTCAATCATACAATGCGCGAGTACCCATACCTCCACCAGTGCCTATTATCCATCATCGATGATCCCAGTATCCCTTCCCCCCATCCTCTCCCCCTCCCCCCTACCCTGCCTCTGTGCCAGGGCATTCCCTTTTGTTCTCTCTCTCCTTTTGGGTGTTGCGGTTTACAATAGAGGTAATGAGTGGCCATCATGTTCAATCTATGTTCTACTTTCAGCACGCATCTCCCATCACAAGCGGGTCCTCCAACCACACTTTACTTGGTGTTCTGTTCTCTATCTGAGCTGCCCTTCCCCCCAGCATGTGAGGCCTGCATCCAAGCTGTGGAGAAAACCTCCTGGTACTTCGTTTTAATATTCTTGGATGTTAGTCTCCCATTCTGTTGTTTTATATTCCGCAGATGAGTGCAATTTTTCTATGTCTGTCACTCTCTCTTTCTGACTCATTTCACTTACAATGATACTTTCCATGTTGATCCACTTATATGCAAAGTTCATGACTTCATCTTTTCTAACAGCTGCATGGTATTCCATTGTGTAGATGTACCAAAGTTTCTTTAACTGGTCATCTGTTCTCAGGAACTCAGGTTTTTTCCAAATTCTGGCTATTGTAAACAGTGCTGCAATGAACATACAAGTGCAGATGTCATTTTGATTATACTTTTTTGCCTCTTCAGGATATACTCCCAGAAGTGGTATAGCTGGGTCAAATGTGAGCTCAATTTCTAATTTTTTGAGAAGAGTCCATATAGTTTTCCAAAGGGGCTGAACCAGTCAGCATTCCCACAGCAGTGTAGGAGGGTCCCTTTCTCCCCACATCCAAGCCAGCAGGGGTTGCTTTTGTTCTTTTGGATGTGAGCCAGTCTCTGTGGTATGAGGTGAAATCTCATAGTTGTTTTGATCTGCATCTCCCTGATGATTAGTGATGAAGAGCATTTTGTCTGTGCCTTTTGGCCATTCCTATTTCTTCCTTGAGGAAGTTTCTGTTCATTTCCTTACCCCATTTTCTAAAGGGGTTCGATGTTTTCTTCTTGTAGAGTTCAACCAGTGCCTTATATACCCTTGATATCAACCCCTTATCAGATGGGTATTGGATGAATATCCTTTCCCATTCTGTAGATTGTCTTTGTATTCTAGTCACTGTATCTTTTGTGGTGCAGAAGCTTCTTAGTTTAATATGGTCCCACTTGTCTAACTCTGTTTCCACTTGGTTGATCAGTTCCATGTCATTTTTGAAGATGCCTTTAGCTTCAATATCATGGAGGGTTTTGCCGACCTTGTCTTCAATGTACCTTATGGTTTGTGGTCTGATGTTGACGTCTTGAATCTATTTTGATCGAACATCTGTGCATGGTGTTAAGTTGAGGTCTAAGCCCATTCTTTTGCATGTGGTTCTCCAGTTATGCCAGTACTATTTGTTAAAGAGGCTTTCCTTGCTCCATTTCACATTTCTGGCTCCCTTATCAAAGATTAGATGATCATACATTTGGGGTTGTGTGTTGGGATATTCCACCCTGTTCCATTGGTCTGCGGTTCTGCCTTTGTTCCAGTATCATGCTGTTTTAATTGTTACTGCTTTGTAGTAGAGTTTAAGGTCGGGGAGGGTGATGCCCCCCATTGTCTTTTTCCCAAGAATTGTTTTAACTAGTCATGGGCGTTTTTTGTTCCATATGTGTTTCAGTATTGCTTGATCCATTTCTTTGAAGAATTTCATGGGTTTCCTTATAGGGATCACATTGAATCTATATAATGCTTTGGGGAGTATTGCCATTTTGACAACGTTGATAGGGAGACTATCCATGAGCACGGGATATGTTTCCATTTCTTCATGTCCTCTTTTATTTTGTGGAATAGAGTTTTATAGTATTCATTGTAGAGGTACTTTACTTCCTTAGTTAAGCTGATTCAGAGGTACTTGATTTTCTGGAGCACAATTGTGAATGGGATTGCTTTTTTCATGTCGCTTTCCTCTGTCTCATTATTTGCGTATAGTAAGGCCATGGACTTTTGGGTATTGATTTTATAGCCTGCAACTTCACTGTACATGTCTATTGTTTCTAAGTTTTTCTTGGTAGAGGCTTTAGGATTCTCTAGATATAGTATCATTTCATCTGCAAATAGTGAGAGTTTGATTTCTTCCTTTCCTATCTGGATTCACTTAATACCTTTTTCTTGCCCAACCGCTAATCCAAGTACTTGCAGTACTATATTGAACAGAAGTCGTGAGAGTGGGCATCCTTGTCTTGTCCCTGATATTAGAGGAAAGGGCCTTAGTTTTACCCCGTTGAGGATAATGCTTGCCATGGGTTTGTGGTAGATGGCTTTGAATATCTTGAGGAAACTTCCTTCAAAACCAATTTTGGTGAGAGTTTTCATCATAAACGGGTGTTAGATCTTGTCAAATGCTTTCTCTGCATCTATTGATATGATCCTATGGTTTTTATCTTTACTTTTGTTGATATGATGGATTATGTTGATTGATTTCCGAATGTTAAACCATCCTTGCATCCCCGGGATGAATCCCACTTGGTCATGTTGTATGATCGTTTTGATGAGTTGTTGGTTTCTATTTGCTAATATTTTGTTGAGGATCTTTGCATCGGTATACATCAGAGATATTAGTCTATAATTTTTTCTCTTAGTGGTGTCTTTGTTTACTTTTGGTATTAGGGAGATATGTGCCTCATAGAAACTGTGAGAGTTCCTGTTTCTTCAATTTCCTGGAAAAGCTTGAGAAGAACTGGCAACAGGTCTTCTTTAAATGTTTGGAAGAATTCGCTAGTGAATCCATCTGGTCCTGTACTTTTGTTTTTGGGAAGACTTTTGATTACAGTTTCAATCCCCTTGATATTACTGGGTGTATTCAGGTATTCCCAGTCTTCTTGGTTTGGTCTTGGGAGAGTGCAGGAATCAAGGAATTTATCCATTTCTTTGTTTCATGGCATACAGACTTTCAAAGTAGTCTCTGATGATCTTTTGAATTTCATTGCTTTCTGTTGTGATGCCCCCCTTTTCATTTCTGATTCAGTTTATTAGGGTTCTCGCTCTCTTTCTTTGTGAGTCTTGCTAGTGGTTTATCAATCTTGCTTGTTTTCTCAAAGAACCAGCTGTTGGTTTCATTGACATTTTGGATTTTTTTGGGGGTTTCCATGTCATTAATTTCTGCTCTAAATTTTATTATTTCTTTCCTTTGGTCTGATTTGGGTTCTTTTTGCTGGTCCTTTTCTAAGATTTTGAGCTGTGAAGTCAAACTATCTATGTAGGCCCTTTCTTCCTTCCTGAAGAATGCTTGGAGAACTATACATTTTCCCCTTACCAAGGCTTTAGCTGTGTCCCATAGGTTCTGGTAGCTGTGTCTTCATTCTCATTTGTTTCGAGGTATCTTTTTATTTCTTCCTTGATTTCCTTCCTAACCCACTCATTGTTCAACATGGAGTTGTTTAATTTCCAGGTGTTTGATTTGGTTCTCCGTGTCTGTGTGTGATTAGCTTCTATCTTCTGCACATCATGGTTTGAAAAGATAGTTGATACAATTTCTATCTTCCTGATTCTATTGAGGTATGTTTTGTGACCCAGCACATGGTCTATTTTGGAAAATGTACCGTGTGCACTGGAAAAGAATGTGTATTCTTTCTTTTGGGGGTGTAAAGCCCTGTATAGGTCTATTAGCCCTCTTTCTTTCCTTTCTTCCTTCAGAGCCAGTGTTTCCTTGCTGAGTTTTGTTCTTGTTGATCTATCCAGAGGTGATAAGGCAGTGTTGAAATCTCCGACTACTATTGTGCTGCTAGCAATGACCTCCTTGAAGTTTATTAGCAGTTGTTTTAAGTATTTAGTTGGTCGCTCATTAGGTGTGTATATGTTTAAGAGTTTGATTTCTTCCTGTTGTGCATATCCCTTGATAAATAGAAAATAACCTTCGCTGTCCCTTCTAATTTTTTTCATCCTGAAATCTATGTTGTCAGATACTAGTATGGCCACCCCAGCTTTTTTGAGGGAGTTGTTTGCTTGCAGGATTGTTTTCCATCCTTTCGCTTTGAATCTGTGTTTGCTCTGACTGTTCATGTGTGTTTCTTGTAGGCAGCAGAAGGTTGGGTTTAGTTTCCAAATCCATTTTGCCACTCTGTATCTCTTGATTGGTGCATTTAGACCATTGACATTGAGAGAGATTATTGTCATGGGGTTTTGTGCCATCTTTCTGTAGGGTTTGTTGTGCTTGTAGGAGTTTTTCTTTGTCTTACAGTAGCCCCTTTAGTCCTACTTTTAAGTTTGGTTTTGAGTTTATGAAGTTCCTGAGCTGTTGTTTATCCGTGAAATAGTGTATTGTTTCTTCCTTTGAATTTGAGTGAGAGTTTAGCCGGATAAAGTATTCTCGGTGAGGCATTCATTTCGTTGAGTTTTTTCACTATGTCTCACCACTGTCTTCGGGCTTGGAGGGTTTCTCTGATCAGTCTGCTTTAAATCTAAGGGGTGCTCCTTTGTATGTGATTTCCTTCTTTGACCTTGCTGCTTGCAGTATTTTGTCTCTAGCCGTGGCATCCATCATTCTATTATATGCCTTGGTTCTTTTTATTAGGGTCTCTTTTAGCTGGCACCCTTTGGGTTCCTTGGATCTGGATGCTTGCATCCTCCAGCTCTGGAAATTTCTTAGTAATAATGTCTTTAACTGTGTTTTTTTCATTGGGATTACTTCCCTCTGCTTCTGGTACTCCAATGATTCTTTTTTTTTTTTTTTTTTTTTGCTTTTTGGGTCACACCTAGCGATGCTCAGGGGTTACTCCTGGCTCTGCACTCAGGAATTACTCCTGGCGGTGCTTGGGGGACCATATGGGATGCCGGGAATCGAACCTGGGTCGGCCGCGTGCAAGGCAAACGCCCTACCTGCTGTGCTATCGCTCCGGCCCCTCCAATGATTCTTATGTTGTTCTTCTTGAGGTCATCCTCTAGGACTCTGATTTGCCCTAGAGTTATTTTGAGGCCTTTTGCCATTATTTCTTTTTGCCTGTAAGTTTTCTGTAGCTCACCTTCAAGCTAACTGATTCTGTCTTCGGCTGTAGCCATTCTACTGTTGAGGGCACCTAATGAGTTTTTTATTTCATCTACCGATTCCTTTACTTGTGTCACTTCTGTTTGTAGCTTTGAATTATCTGCTCTCATTTCTACCTGTATTTTCTTGTTGGACCGTTCCATTGCTTCTTTCATATCCTCCCTTATTTTATTGGATGTCTGTTCCATGGTTACTTTGAGTTCATTGAACATCTTCAAGATTTCCTCTCTGAATTCTTTATCTGAGAGGTTTTATTTATGGGTAACCCCTGTTAAGCCATCTGAAATCTTTTCTTCATCCTCTCCTTGTGGTGCGGATTTTCATTGTTTTTTCATATTGTTATGGAACTATAGAGATGGAACCTTCCAGTTCTCTATCCCTATTCCCTCTTGCTGCAAGAGGGGATTCTGGATGAGCTAAGATGATGATAATAGCCTTTACCCCTTCTAGAATACTTCCTTACACTCAGGCGCTCCTCCTGGTTTATGTGGGGCCTCTAGCGAAGACTTGAGGCTATGCTCTCTTTATAAAGGGCTTGTGTAGGTTCTTTTGTTCACTGACAGTTTTTGTGAAATTAGAATAGGATAATGTGCTATTGGCATATGGAGATTGAGGATTGAGGTAGCCAGGGTGTTCTTCAAAGAAATAGGTTATACAGATTGTAACCTAAGTCCACAGAGCAGGGAAGGGGAAAATAACTGTGGCCCCACAGGAGGCCATGCCCCCTGACTTAGAGGACATACCCCGAGCACCTAGTCGGAAGCAGAGCCTGGGGCCAGAAACTGGGGTGCTGGGGGGCTGCAAGGGCGCTGTGCTGGTCCGGCGGGGCAGCTCTGTCGGGCCGGATGGGACTGAGACGGTCCCACGCAACAGTTTGGGGAGGGCCTAGCTACTATTTTTCATGTTTGTACTTAGAGCTAGAGAAGATTTCTAACTGAACACTTTTGAGTTTCATTTGTTAGTTTTTTCCTGATATTTGAACATATAAAATATTAAAATTTCAGTTTTTAATCTTAAGTTTGATGATACATCTTTACTTCAAAATGTGGATTTTTCCCCCGGGGAATAAGAGATATTTGATAAGCATGCTTGATAGTACCCAGGAAGCCATAGCAGTGTTTCTTTGACTAAAGGAAGCTTCTGTTTTTAATAAGTGCTTTCATGCAAAGAAGGATTATAGAGCATGATATAATTATTACCTGAGAAATTGTGAGCAATTTTATTATATACTTTTCCCAGCTACCTATTTTTTTTCTTCAAGTCACATCCCCCAGAATCAATATTAAATGCTATTACTAATATTTTAACTTTTTGGTACTAAAGATGATTTATAAACAATACGTTATTAGATATACTTGTTTTTAGTCTATAAAATGGATGCTTACTGTAGTTTGTCTTCTGGGATCTGCTTTTCTGTCTCTTAATTAGGTTTTTTATTTCAGTCATGATTTAATCACTTGAAGGCATGATTTAGAGTACAAGTAACTGTAATAATAGACAAACTGAAATTTTGTATTATAAAACATTTTCTTCTGTGTAATAATTTTGCATAAATTATAAAATTCACGTGTTTTAATAATGATAGTGCTCATCTAAGTGGTGAATTGGGAACTTAGACATTCTCCCAGTTATTCTCACCTTTATTTATGTACAGAGTCTTACCCTGCCATACTGTTTTCCCCAAGTTGCAGAGGAAGGAGAAACATGGAAGATCCATGTAGAACATTTTGATGGATCAGGACTGAACATGTTATGACAGCCATGGAAGCATGCCTCTTAGCACTCCCTCCAATACTGGCAAGAGCATTGTGAGTAGTTTTCCATCTTGAGAATCTATTGCAATGTTTAAGCTTAGATCAGATCTTTCCCAGTAAGATTCTCTATCAATAATCTCATATAGCAATTATACAAGTGCCTGGGCATTTATGCCCAAGGCAGAACTTACCTGTGGGCAACCATTGTGCAGGGATTTAACATTGGACTAACCAAAACGTTCTCAGAGCTGCCCCACGGTATGAAGTTTCCCACTGAACTTTTTGTTCCTTCTTTGTTCTTGCGGGTCAGGGCTTCATGGTTTGAAGGCTCTTCTTGCACAAACTCTTGTTCCCTCTGCCGATTGCAGGTCACAGACTTGCCATCAATAAATTTCTCATGCTCCTAATTATATTTTCATGTTGGTTTCCAAAAGGATCAAATACAAATCAAAGAGACTAAGAAATAAAGTTTAAGAGTATGTCTAGTAAAAATAGGAAATGCAATAACCAGTTATCTAATCCGTATTTGCCATATTTTGTTCAGATATTTTTATTGATATGATAGTGGCAGATAGTCTCTTGCCCGTGCGCCTGACTGTCTTCCCTGGGGCCTCCTCAGAGGGGATGGGCTCCAGCTTCCCTCCCCACCCCGAACTGAACTCCCGGCAGCCGAAGACCTGCGGAACCTAGCCACAGCCATGCTCAAGGGCCCTCTCCACACTTTTGGATGAGCCTCACCCATGAAGGAAACTGCAGAGGAACCCCGGTGTGTGGGACCCGGGGCTGAGACCTCCAAGGCTGCTTGGATCGGGTCTGGGCCTCCTCCGCCCAGATTTCCCATTTCCCAGTAGCTAGACGGTCACTAGGTGGTCACACCCAGGGACTGCTCCCACCCTCCTCCCCTGGCGCTGTGTCATCCTGTCAATGGCCAGCATCCAGAGACTTAAAAGCCAGCTCCCAGAAGCACGTGGCCGCTTTGTGGCTGTGCAATATCTTATAGACTACTTCTCCTTCTGGGATAACCTGGCAAACTACTGGGAGTTTACTGCCCACATGGGAGAGCCTGACAATGTCCCCATGGTATATTAATATGCTAAAATCAGTAACAAGCTGGGTCTCATTCCTCTGACCCTGAAAGAACCTCCAGTACGTCATCATTAGAAGGACGAGTAGAGAGAGGCTTCTAACATCTCAGGGCTTGGACGAATGGAGATGTTACTGAGACCGCTCAAGAAATTCGACAATCAATGGGATGATGATGATGATGATGATGATGATGATGATGATGATGATGATAGTGATTTATGAAATGTATTATAGCCAAATTTATTAATTTCCCCCTGACAATTACGTTGTTCAGTATTTGGGGAGTTTTGTTTATATCTTATTATTATAAACATTACTACTATGAAGATTTTCCCACATGTTATGGATATATTTCCAGTGTTTAAATTAGTTCTATGTATGTACAAGTGAAATTGCTTATTATAGTGTGCATATTTGATTTTGGTATAGTATGCCCACTTATTTTTCCAAATAAATTCTATAATTTATAATTATGCCAGCAATGTTGGAGTTTTTTTTGAGCTAAACCTCTCATTCACTTGTTTTGTTACATTTTTGGTTTTGCTATTATTATAAAATAATGTTGCATTCAAATTTAAATTTTCCTTTACTCTCCATAGACTCTACTAAAATTTGTTAAAGAAGCTTTGCAAATGTTTCTTTTCCTAAGTCTTCTCACAGCTCTCTATTATTACATTCATACCATTCATCCTACTCAGGTCTGTCTGTATTTATCATTCTTTCATTGCTATCATATATAGTCTTTTTATTCTATATGAAGTATTTTTGTCTTTCTCCCTAATTAATATTTCTAATACATTCCTTATTAAAATAAATATTTGAACTTATATATTTTCTTTTGATTAAGAGTAATCTCAGAGTGAAATGAGTCAGAAAGAAAGAGACAGACATAGAAAGATCGCACTCATATGTGGAATATAAAGTAGCTGAAAGGTACAAGCTTACAATGTTGTGATTCCTGGCAGACATTTCACTAGACTTAGTTACTAAAATACAGAAATCCAAAACTATGCTGCTACTAGTGCGGCCTCCGGACCTCATATCTCTTCATTCTCAGCAATGGAAAACAAATTACCAAATGCTTTCTTTTCAGCAGATCGACTTTAGGGGAGAGAAACTCCAAATCAATAATAGTGAAATTTTTTTATTGAAATACTGAATGTAATCAAAGTAAAGTGAAAGTAAAGTGAAATTTACCAGTTACACATGCGGGGTGGGGGGCTGGGGAGGTGGGGGGAAGGGGGGAGTTATATTATGATTCTTGGTGGTGGAATATGTGCACTGGTGAAGGGACGGGTGTTTGAGCATTGTATAACTGAGACTTAAACCTGAAAGCTTTGTAACTTTCCACATGGTGAACTAATAAAATAAAAATAAAATAAAAATAAAGGCTTATGCAACGAATATTAATAAAGATCTATACTTTGTTTTACAAAAGTAAAAAAAAAGAGTAATCTCAGAAACCACTTACTTAGAGAAAATTTAAGTCATTAAATAGAGAAAAATGGAGAAAGAGAAGGCTTTCTTTTCTCAATCCAGCAAAAAATTCTATGGTTCTTCTGTTACCACATCCAACTCACTGAATCTCTCTCTCTCTCTCTCTCTATATATATATATATATGTCTATATATACATCACTGTATCACTGTCATCCCGTTGTTCGTCATTTTACTTGAGTGGGCACCAGTAACGTCTCTATTTCTCCCAGCCCTGAGATTTTAGCAGCATTCCCTTACTCGTATTTCTTAAAAATTGGAGGCTCTTTCAGTGTCAGGGGAATAAGACCTATCATTACTGTTTTTGGCATATCAAATACGCCATGAGTAGCTTGCCAGGCTCTTGGTAGCTTGCCAGGCTATCCGAGAGGTATGTGTGTATGTATATATGTATATATATATATAATATTACTCTATGATTTGAGAGTATATATATATTACTCTCTATGATTTGTTGCCTACTATCTGAACTCCATCAAATATGGTGTGGTAATTATAGAAAATGGGTAGTAAATGTCTTATAATGTGTCTGGAAAGCGGCCTGGAGCATGGTAGTGGTCAGGTAATGAAGGTCAGCTGCCAGGGCTGGGTCCCTTGGGGCAGAGAGGTTTCTCACCCGCCCCTATCTGGGGCACTGCAAGTGAAAACAGCCTGGCTCGGAGTTCAGTGGCATGGCTATGGGGGCCTCATTTTATACTCCCGTCTGAAAGGAGCAGCCATTGAGATATTGAGGGTGGCCAATGAGGAGTCAGGGTGTGGCAGAACGTGGCTTATGGGCCTGATCCCTGTGTCACTGAAGATAGCAAGGAAGAGGATCTCTGCTTCTGAGTTCCCTTGAGTACAGAATCAAGGTGTCTCTCTCGCTCTTTCTCTCTCTCTATATATATATGTATATATATGTATATTTATATATACATATATATCACTTGTATCACTTTTCATCCCATTGATCTTTGATTTGCTCAATTGGGTACCAGTAATGTCTCAATTCATCCCTGTCACCTGCTAGTGTAGCCCAATAGTGTCTGCTCGCTCCAGGAACACAAAGAGCGTAAAAACCGTTTGTTTAGGGTTTTGACGAAGAAGTCTGACCATCTTGTAGGTGGACGGGCACGCGGTCTTTTGACATCCCGTAGTTTCCAGACAGTAACAGCTCTAGTCCAGTAGTCATCTCTAAATCGCATTACATGTATGGCCCATCTGATTTTTGATGCCTTGGCAAAAGAGGCAGCGTCCCTGATTCATGACTGTCGACGGAGGTCGGAACTCCAGATTCCTTCTCTCACTTGAGTGAAACGTGATACTCCATGCATAGCTCTTTCAATTCCTCTTTGGGATACTCGGATAGTGTTCTCATCATGTTTTCTTAGGACCCAGGTCTCTGAAGCGTATGTTAGCGCAGGAAAAACGGTGGAGTCGAAAAGATGTGCCCAGAGCCGGAGGTTCTTCGTCCTCTTAAAAATTTCTTCAATGCTCTTGATGGCATTCTATGATGCTCTCTTCCTCCTGCGCAGTTCAGGTGCCAGTTCATTTGTTATGTTGAGTTCTTGACCTAGGTACACATAACTGCTGCATTCGGAGATGTTCGTTCCATTGATGGCAAATGGAACAACAGGAACTAGTCCATTTCTCAAGAACATTGTCTTCGTGAGATTCAGCTGCAGTCCGTCCTTTCCACACTCACGGTCAAAGTTGGCCAGCATTCGTGCTGTTTGGCTGATAATTTGATGTTATGAGAACAATGTCATCAGCGAAGCAGAGGTGGTGTAGTTGCCTACTGTAAATCTTCACTCCCATTCCTTCCCATTCCAGTCATCACATGATGTTCTCTAGGTTGGCACTGAAGAGTTTCAGTGAAATGGTGTCACCCAGCTGAACCTAACTCTTTATATCAATGATCACTTCTTTGTAGAATGTTGAGATCCTGGTAGTGAATTCGTAATACAGCTCACGGAGGCTCCTAATGTATTGAGTTTGAACACCCTGTTTGGCTAGGGCTTTGATGACTGCTTCAGTCTCAACAGAATCAAAAGCCTTCTTTAAATCAATGAACGTTAGACAGAGAGGCATCGTGAACTCTTGCGAAACATCAATGAGCTTAGTCACTGTGTGGATATGGTCGATTGTGCTGAATCCTTTTTGGAACCCAGCTTGCTTACATGGTTGTCCTTCATATAGTGTTCTGCCAATCCTATTCAGGATGACACAAGTGAATAACTTGTAGGCGATGGAAAACAGGCAGATCGGTAATAGTTGCCCATGTCGTGAATGTTCCTTTCTTGTACAATAGGATGGTGCTGCTGGTTTTCCATTGGGAAAAACCTTGCATTCAGACAGATAGTGTGTGACGAGCTTTGCCAGTGTATTGACGAGTACTGGCGGCAGATTCTTCAGTTGTTTGGGCCTGACCTTGTCTGGACTGGGCGCTGTATACTTCTTTACCGACGAAATGGCGTGTCGTATTTTGGAAGGGAGAACACTGGGAACAACATATCCATTCTGCGGAATTTGGTATGTGGGTAGGTGGACATGGCTATCAAAGAGATTCAAGTAGAAGTCTTGGAAAACCTTTTCCACTGCCCTTCTGGAAGATGTGATAGATCCATCAAGACGTTGGAGGGCAGTCGTCTTAGTCTTGTAGTTGGCGAAGAACAGGTGGTTGTTGGGAATACTTTTCCTGGCTTTTGCCGCATCTGCCAACACTGCTGCTCTTCTCTCTTTGAGGTATTCCTTTATTGCTCTCTGCACAGCTTTGTGAGCTTGGCCATTAGCTTGTGATTGCCTGAAACTTGTGCCAGACCATGTTGGAAAATGAGGTTGAGAGTTTCCGAAGACAGGCAACTTTTTGAGGCTTTCTCTCTCTCTGCATTCCTTGCACAATCATGGAGTTGCTAAACCATTTGATCGCATTCCTCATTGATGTTGTCAATGATGGCATCTTTCCATAGTGCTTAAGAGCTGCCAGTTGGTGGTTGTTCTGGGAGTTCTCTTCTTAAACTTTTAGCCCTTTCTCCCAGCTCTGTGAAGTAGAATTTTGCATGAAGGAGACTGTGGTCTGATTCCGTTTGGAATTTTGGGAGAACAAAGACATGGGTCAAGCAAAACCATCAATTGAATATGATGTGGTCAATTTCATTGTGGAACTGATCACCGGGAAACTCCCATATTCAGCGTTTGGATTCGACCTTCTGGAACTGCGAGTTACCATGGATGGTCAACATGATGAACTCAGACGGTCTCTCACCCTGTTCATTCCATTCTAGGCCGTGGGTCCCAATGTGTAGTTCTTCGGGTGACCTTCTAGGTCCTATATTGGCATTAAAATTACCAACAGTGACCTAGTAAAAGGTGTGGTCTTCTTTATAGAACTTCTCCAGCTCCATGTAGAACTTCTCAATTTCTTCTTCATCGTATTTGGTTGTTGGTGTGTAGACAACGAAGATAGAAACTGCCTGCAATGAACCACATCTATTCAAATGTAAGCATCCGATTCGGGTTGTTAGGCATTAGAACAAATCAATGCTAAGTGCATATATATATATATATATATGTGTGTGTGTGTATGTATATATGCATATATACAAATATTATGTGTATATCTGATGCGTGTTTATAACTATGATATGTGAATGTATGAATATGTTCAAATACAATATAAACAATACTGAAACAAACATAAGTTCACATATGCACTATATTTGTTTGCACTATATAAATACAAGGTACAGAACTATATAGGAAATTTTTAGAATAAACCAGTAGAAAAATGTTACTGCATAGTACTGAAATCTGTGAGGGGAAAAAAGAGTGCTAAATACCTCATATTCAGCTTTAGAAAACACTTCACCAGATGTTTGAAGCTTCTGTCTCCCTGTATAGCTTGTTGATACTTGCCTCTGGGGAGAATTAGATACTTCCTTCTCTGATAAATCCAGATAAGAAGATTTAAACAAAGAATAAATCTCCCTCAGGTAGATTGCTATGTTTGTGTTCTGTGGTATATTATCTTCTTTCAAAGGATCCCAGATTTTTCATCCACTGGAAGGATTAAATATTATGACATTGTTGAGGACTCTCAGTGAATGCAACAATTTTAAATTTTAGTAGAGTGTTGGAAAAGCAGCTGGTCAATGCTTGAACCAGAAACATAAAGGAAAGTCCTCATATAGCTTGAGCTATCTCCTGGTCAAAGGTTCTAAAGAATCTGGAGTATCAATTACAACTGAGTGGACAAAAGAGGAAAGAAAGTCCACAAGGAACCATTGTGTCATGGTTTATTGGATTTCTCCCTATACTGATTTAAAGTACAGACCTTACTGCAAAAAAAGGGTGGGGAGGAATGTGATGTCATTATAAGGGCAGATCCTACACTAACTTCAACCTTTTGAATATCCTTTAAATAAGCTGCTAGAGATCAAAGTTTATTTTTCCTCTGGGGAAACCAAAAAGTTAGGAAAGTGAAGAAATAGGGTAATGTTCCCATAAGGGAACAAAATATAGCTTCAAATACTCATCTATATGTAACAGAGATATTCCATTTATTTGATTATCTGATTGAAAATTCTGAAAAAATAGTCAAAAAGATGCTAATGCTCACTGAAGTTTGAAGAACAAAGTGAGAATTTCAAATAAGTGAAAACGCAAAAATGCATCAAACAGAAACAATAGAACTAAAGATAATAATAACCAAGCTTAAAAATTCAGTGGCATTAATATCTGATCAAGCAGAATAAGAAATTAACAAACTAAAAGAGTAAAATTCACCCAATCAAAGGAGTAAAACTAAAAAACATAGAATAAAAATTAGTCAATATTAAGGGACTTTAAGGATTTAAGGAATATAATCAGATCCTACATATGTACTATAAGAATTGCAAAGGAAAAGGGAAAATAACTTGTTCAAAGAAGTAATGACTGAAAACTTCACATGGAGGAATAAAGAGTATCCAGCTTTAGGAACTGAAGAGAGTAGTAAATAGTAAATTTAAAGACACACATATACCAAGTCACATTATAATTATATTGTAAAACGTTTTAACTTTTTTTCTTTAATTTTTCAGTTTTGGTGCTCAAGGCTTACTTCTGGCTCAGCACTCAGGGATCACTTCTGGTTGTGTTCCAGTGCTTGAGGGACCATATTGGGTGCTTGGGATTGAACTCGCATCAGCTGCATGCAAGGCAAGTGTCTGCCTGTTGTACTATCTCTCCAGCTCTTATGTTGTCAACATTTTAAATAAATGCTGGAGATATGACTCAAAAGGCTTTGACATATGTATTGCATGCAGAAGCCCTCAGTTTAATCCTCAGCATCTCATGGTACCCTGACCTGAGCACCATGTAGGGAATGGTGACCACTCAAAACAAAGTTTAAAAGAAGTGATCTTGAAAACAGCTTGAGAAAATCAATTATTATGCAAGGTAGCTATCAATAAAACTGTCGGGGGATTTTTCAGCTGAATCTTCTAAGGAAGGAAGAATGGGATGATATAAGCAAAACAGTGAAATTTAAAAAATAAAAAAGGCAAACAAAAAAATCTATCTGCAAACCTGATCTTGAGAACTGAAGGAGAGAGTTTCTAAGACAAATGTATAGTAGAAGAGTTCATTCCATAAAAACAATCTTTCTTATTTTTTCTCTTATTTTAGGCCACACCAAACTGCTCAGGGATTACTCCTGCCTTTGATCTCAGGGACCACTCCAGGAGGGGAGCAGGGGACCATTAGGGATGCCAGGGATGAAACCCAGGTTGACTGCATATAAGACAAGCGACTTATCCACTGTACTATCACTCTGGGCCCCATAAGAATAATCTTACAAGAATTTTTTTCTCACAGGAAATTTGAATGTGAATTGTTCAAATAAAAAAGGAAAGAAAATAAATTGGAAACATTAAAATATTTGAAAGTAAAAAATTCATAGCTAAAATTAAATATATATTTAAATTCAGAACAGTTTAATGTTGCAGTGAGGTAGATAAATCAAATATAAATATAGAATGAAGATTAAAAGACTAAGTATTAAAGTATACAATTTTAATGAATGGATATTTAATGTAATAATGTGAACTGTAACATTATTGTGAAGTGAATTTGAAAATCTGTGCAATCAAAAAACGAATACGGTCTCTCCTGCCCACCATGTGTGTTTGGTGGCCATGAGCCACTTCCCCCAACCTGGCCTGCAGGTCCCCCCTCTCCCTGCCAACAGACACATGAAGAAGGGAACAGGGCCACCAGATTGGTTGGTGATCAGTTGCCATTTATTTCATTCTCCCCACGCGCCTGTTCCAATCTCACTAAGCACCCCATTCCAGTCTCACACTGCCCCACATTCCTGACTCCTCCTGGCCCCCATGCTAGTCTCTCTGTGCTCCATCTCACAGCCTCAGTCTAGCCCCAACCTCAAAGCATTGTGGGCAGCAAACACACCTAGGTCCAGTAGCACAATCAACATATGTAAAGTAGTACAATCAGCATATGTAAAGGCCCTTCCTTCTGGGGAAGCTTTTCTAAAGAATTCCTGCAGCCAGGAGATCTGCTCAAGGGCAAAATACCATCTAGGAGTGTGTTACTCCTTTCCTTAGTCCAACAACCATTTAAACATTCATCTTAATTCTACTTCTTAATGTTAGTAATTTTGTATGGACACAGTAAGAGGTACATTAAGCTTGTAGGGTGGCTCTCGTGGGGGGCATATCACTATAGATCTCAGACTACAATGTTCAGGCCAGATTAATCTTTCCTAATCCAGTTGTTACTCTTTGGATCATGACAGAATTTGCCCATGACCATGCTCTTGACTTAGAGTTAAGTATAATGGTGCTTGGCTTGACCCGTTTCAATGCCAGAGTAGCTCACAGCTTGCCCTGGGTCCATCCAGTCCCTTAAGGTCAACTGAGGCTTAAGTTAAGAAAACAGAAGCCTAGGAGTGAATATTATTTGGAGTCAATTAACTCCCAAGTTACAAAAGCATAGCACTGTCTTCCTGTGTCTATACAAAAAGGACATTGCTCTGAAGTAAACGATGCAAAAGAATATAAGAGAAGGAGAAAAGTGATATTTACAAAATCAGAGATTTCTGAGGAATTTGACTTTACAAGTCACAGGTACTGCTTAGGGGAAAACAGATTAACTGCTAGGGGAAGAGAGCACAGAGAATAGGTTAAAAACAAACACTGAGGAATGGGAGTGCCTCGGAAGCACTGTGATGGGTGTAACCCAATAAACCTAAGCTCCCTGTGGCAAGGGAGACAGGCCATACTAATGTTACCTTACAAAAATCAAGCTGTCTACACATTGGAATTTATTATGAACTTACTACACACTATGACAAATGGTTTTACATATAAGGCCAGTGGAATCAAACATCTTGATTAGATATATAAAGGAGAAAGAGAAAGGAGGTCAGAGTGAGAGCACAAGGATTAAAGCCTTGAATGCAGTTAACTCTGGTTCTATTCCCAGCACTGAATATGGTCCCCTGAGCACAACCAAGGGTATCCTTGTGCACAGAGACAAAAATAAATATTGAGCACAGTCAGATGAGTTTAAGTATACAGTGCCAAAAATTATCAAGTCACAAGGGAGAAAGAGAGAATGGAACAAAATACCAGATTCCAGAAAATAATAAATAATACTAAGACCAAGCTGTCAATAGTTACTTTAATATAGATGAAATAAACTATGCAATTAAAATGCATAGAATAACTGAATGGAGAAAACAAAAGAAACAAGCTCCATTGCATGCTATAAGAGACTGACTTTGGCTTTAAGCAAACACATAAACTGAAAGGGCAGGGATACAGAAAGGTAGTCCAAACAAATGGAAAGAAGATGAAAGCAGGATAGCTATATTTCATACAAAGTATATTTTTAAATTAAGCTTCAAAATTTATTTTTGGAGGAGACTACACTTGACATTGATTGGGGGCTACTCCTAACACAGTGCTTTGGGTTGCTACCTGCAGTGCTCCATGGACCATGTGATGCTAGAAATCTTAGCTAAGTTTCCAACATGCAAGGCAAGTACTCAAGTACTAAGCTACATCCCTGGTCCCAAAATAGATCCTAAAACAAAAATTGTAATGAAACAAGCAGAACATTTTATGATAATTAATGCATTTGAGTATTGTGTATGTTCTCAACATTTGACTTAAGGTAAATATTTACATTATATATTTAAATATATATGACACAACTATACAAAATATCTATAGTATATGTGACATATGAAATATAGATGTTTTGCATATAAAATATAAATAAATATTGAAAGGAATCTAAATGAATATATGGACAGTAATACAATAATAGCAGGGGATTTAACTACCTCAATTTTCAACAGTTGTTCACAGTATATGTGAACACCACAACTCAAGAGTGAGACTCCAGGTGGGTACATATGCAAGCACTGCAACTAAATGTGTGACCCCAATGAGCCTGCTACCAAGTGAGCAAGCATAGTGGTCAAGCATATGTGTGATGCTTGGACCAACAATTATGACAAATTAAAAAAGAAAAGGAAAAAAACTTTTTTAATGTTGACCAAAATTTAAAAGTAAACACATAAAATAATAAAGGTTGGAGTGTGACAGAAACATTGGCCATAAACTATGTTAGATCAGATGAACCAATAAACCTAGACAGATATTCCATCTAACAGCAACAGAATGCACATTTTTCTCAAGTAAACATAGAATGTTTTCCATGACAAATTAATAGCTAAACAGATACCTGATTACATATGGTCAAAATATCTGAATAACATTTTCTATAGACAGAGTTGTACAGCAATATATACAAAAGTGCTCACTATCACTAATTCTTAGGAAAATGCAAAGTAAAACTACAGTGAGCTATCACCTTAACTGTTAGGACACTATTTAAAAAAAGTGATAGCATTTCTTAAGCAAATATGTATCGAAAAAGAACACTTTATACACCGTTGGTGGCAATATAAACTGACTCATCAACAGTCTGAACTTTCCTCAAGAAATTAAAAATAGAATTACCATATGATCCAGTAATTCTATTACTGAGTATGTATTCAAAGGGAATAAAATTATTATCTTGAAGAGATATCTATATTCCCTTGTTTACTGTAGCAAGTAGGCAAGATACGGAAATAACCTGTGTCTATTTGCAGATTAATGGATTAAAGAATGCTATATATTCAAAGGAATTCATCCTTAAAAGCCAAAGAAAACCTTGTCATTTTCAGTAACATGGATGAACCTAGAGGACATTTTGCAAAGTGAAATAAAACAGACAAAGAAAGAAAAATAGCACATATCATCACTAATATATAGAATTTTAAAAACATACAACTCATAGAAACAGATTGTTAGTTTCCAGGGAGTAGAGAATTAGAACAATAGAGAGAAATTGGTAAAGGAATATGAAATTTTAATTTTAAAATTATTAATATCTAAGAGATATAATGTATAAACATGGTGATAATAGTTAATAATATTACATTACATGACTGAAAATTTGCTGATATAACATGTTTACCCCCAAAATGAAATATATGAGATAATGGATATATTAAGTAACTAAGTGGTGGGACAGGCATCTGTGTGTCTTTCTCTCTCTTGGCATTCCTCGCACAATCATGGAGGTGCTGAACCAGTTGATCGTATTCCTTGTCGATGTTGCAATAGTGCCAAAGAGCTCCCAGTTGGTGGTCATTCTGGGAGTTCTCTTAAACATTGCAGCCCTTTTCCCCTGCTTTGTGAAGTAGAATTCTGCACAAAGGAGACAATGGTCTGATCCTATTTGGAAATTTGGGACAACAGAGACATCAGTTAGGCAAAACCATCAATAGAATATGATGTGATCAATTTCATTGTGGAACTGTCCACCGGGAGACTCCCATATCCAGCATGTAGATTTGGCCTTCTGGAACTGCGAGATACCATGGATGGTCTTGGTCAACATGATGAACTCAGACAGTCTCTCACCCTGTTCATTCCACTCTAGGCCTTGGGTTCCAATAGGGAGTTCTTTGAGTGACCTTCTCGATTCTATCCTGGCGTTAAAATCACTGACAATGACCTTGTAGAGCTTCTCAATTTCTTCTTTTGTCATAGTTGGATGTTGGTGCATAGACGACAAAGATAGAAACTGCTGGCAGTGAGCCACATCTATTCAAACATAAATGTCCGATTCGAGTTGTTAGGCATCTGAACGAATCAGTGCTCTTGGCCAAGTTCTTGTTGATGAGGACACCTACACCACCGACGCCTCTACTGTTGCATGTTTTGAGGAACTGTTCTTCTCCAGTGTCAAAAACGGTGTGATGTGATCAATGCCTTCTTGTCTCAGTCAATCCAATGACGTTGTATTTGGTCTTCTGTGCTTGTACCATCAAGTCCTCAATGGATGTTTCCGATACCAACATCCGTGCATTAAAAGTGCAGACAGGGCTGGAGCGATAGCACAGCGGGTAGGGCATTTGCCTTGCACGCGGCCGACCCAGGTTCAAATCCCAGCATCCCATATGGTCCCCTGAGCACCGCCAGGAGTAATTTCTGAGTGCAGAGCCAGGAGTAACCCCTGTGCATCGCCAGGTATGACCCAAAAAGAAAAATAAAAGTGCAGACAGTCCTTTTAGTCCTTCTTCATTTTGGCAGCCTGGTTTGGCCCTGAGATTTTAGCAGCCTCTCCTTGTTCATCCTTCTCAATGCTGCCATATTAGAGGCTGTTCCAGGGTCAGGGAAATGAGGCCCATTTTTGTTACTGCTTTTGGCATATCGAATACGATACGGAAACTCTCGAGCTTATTTGCCAACGTGGTTTGGCGCACTCCTCAGGCAATCACAAGGTAACATCCAAACTTGCAAAGCTGTGCAGAGAAGCAATAAAGGAGGACCTCAAAGAAAGAAGAGCAGCAGTGTTGGCTGATGCAACAGAAGCCGGGAGAAGTACGACATTGGCAACTATCGCCCGATCTGCCTGTTGTCCATCGTCTACAACTTATTCACTCAAGTTATCTTGAATAGGATTGGCAGAACACTAGATAAAGGACAACCATGAAAGAAAGTGGGGTTCCAAAAAGGATTCAGCACGATCAATCATATCCACACGGTGACCAAGATCATTGAGGTTTCACGAGAATTCAAGATTCCACTCTGTCTAATGCACATTGATTTAAAGAGTCCCTTTAATTCTGTTGAGACTGAAGTGGTCATCAAAGCTCTAGCCCATCAGTGCATTCAAACTCAGTACATCAGGATGCTCTGTGAGTTGTATTACGGATTCACTACCAGGACCTCACCATTCTACAAGGAAGTGATCATTGACGAAAAGAGACGGGTTGAGCAGGGCGATACCATTTTCCAAAGCTCTTCAGTGCCACCCTCAAGAACGTCATGTGATGACTGGAATGGGAAGGAATGGTAGTGTAGATAGATGGTCAGCAACTACACCACCTCTGCTTCATTGATGACATCGTTCTAATACCACCAAATATCAGCCAATTGACATGAATGCTGGTCAACTTCCACCATGTGGAAAGGTCGGACTGTAGCTGAATCTCACCAAGACAATGTTCATTAGAAAGGGACTAATTCCTGACATTCCATTTGCTCTCAACGGAATGGACATCTTTGAATGCAGCAGTTATGTGTACCTAGGTGGAGAACTCAACATGACGAATGACCTGGCACCTGAATTGTGCAGGAGGAAGAGAGCTGTGTGGAACGCCTGTAAGAATGTTGCAGAAGTAGTTAAGAGGATGAAGAACTGGGGCTGGAGAGATAGCACAGCGGGTAGGGCGTTTGCCTTGCACGCGGCCAACCCGGGTTCAAATCCCAGCATCCCATATGGTCCCCTGAGCACGGCCAGGGGTAAATCCTGAGTGCAGAGCCAGGAGTAACCCCTGTGCATCGCCAGGTGTGACCCAAAAAGCAAAAAAAAAAAAAAAAAAAGAGGATGAAGAACCTCTGGCACTGGACACATCTTTTTGAATCCACCATTCTTCCTCCACTAACATACATCTCAGAAACCTGGGTCCTAAGAAAACAGGATGAGAATGCTATTTGGTTATACTAAAGAGGAATCTAAAGAACTATGCTTGGAATATCACATTTCACTCAAGTGAGAGAAGGAATCCGGAGTTCCAAACTCTGTCAATGATCAAGAATCAGGGATGCTATCTCACTTTCCAAGGCATCGAAAATCAGATGGACCAGACACGTAATGTGATTTAGAGATGACCCCTGGACTAAAGCTGTTACAGACTGGATTCCACAGGACCCCAAAAGAACACGTGGCCTCCCACCTACGAGATGGTCAGACTTCTTTGTCAAAACCCTGAGCTAACAGTTTGAGGTTCTTCATGTTCCTGGAGTGAGCAGATGCCATTGGACCACGCTAGCACGCAACAGGGATGAATGGAGACGTTACTGGCGCTCACTGAGCAAATCAATGAACAATGGGATGACAAGTGATGCAAATAAAGTCGTGGGAATTCTTTCTTAGTGTATGCAATATATCAGATCTTCACATTAAAAATTTTAAAGTATTAACAAGTTTATTAGTGATACCTGAATGAACCTGAAAATAGAAATCACACATGAAAAATCTCTTTTACATTTCTTATCAATGAGAAATTTCTGTTAGTATAGAGTTCTATGCTAGGCTTTATAGTAACAATGTATCACTGGATCTTATTTTCTTCAAGTATAAAAATAATGAGTCCATAAAATTAATGAGTACTTACTAAGCACCTTCTATATTATAGGATAACATAGCAAACACTCACCAAGGGAGTAAAGTTACATTATAGCTATTGTAAAAAATAAACTTGTATTTGTCTGTGATTCTATTATTTCACTTATTTATGGCACATCTATAATACAAACCATTCTATGAAAATGATTGTCACAACTATGAGCTCTGCTCAACTATGGGTTGTGAGGGGCAACTTCTGAGTGTTCAGAGTTGGAGAAACTAAAAATGGGTTCTAACAGGTGAGTCAAAACCGCGTTTATTAGACTCAGAGAAGAAAAAGAGTGAGGACATTGTTGTACTGAAATAAAGAGTCTGACTGTGTGGTGTGTGTTGAGGGGTAGTGATTCGGCATACAGATGTGATGGTAACCTGCTGCATGGCGAGCTCGTTTAAAAACATGGTCAAATTGGAAGCAATGAAACAGAAAAGGCTACTGAAGGCAGTAGGAAACCAAAGACTGCTGAAAAGGAGAAACGTGCTTCAACTATAACTGTAGCACACCCTTCCTGAAGACTCTGAGTTAGCTAGGATTAAGAATTCAAGATATTCATTGAGTTCCTTCATTTCTGGTTGCCAGTACCCTCACCCTCCATCCTTCTTTTGTTCAATCCTTAAAGTGCAAAATATCTGGTTAATAAAAAGTCAGGGAACATGTAGGAATGATTTTGCCTGAGGAGCTAAGAAATAAACAGATTTTGTTTTGTTTAGAGCAAAATGAAATGCTTTAAAACTCAGTCATTTGAAGTAATTTTGTGCTTAAAGGAAATGAGGGATGGACGTGGGTGGATAAAATGACTCCTCTGGTCCCAAGGAAGCCTTATAGGATAATAGTGTTCTGTAGGCACCCCACTTATATAGGGAATTGCTATAAAACCTAGAAAAATGCTGTCTGTTGCAGCTCAATATCAGCTCTATTTCTGGAACCCTGAAGAGAGGAGAAAGTCCATTCAGGTAGTTTCAAAAACATTTGACTTTTTTAAAAAATAAAATTTAGGTTTATATTGCATCATTGATTTCTCTTTCAATAGTAGCTTTACCTCAGCTGTGATGAAGTAAAGCTATGAAACACCACTTGGGCCTTGGGGCTCACTCAGCAGGACAAAACAGACCTTCATTTAGATATATGACATAATACCTACAGAAATGAGTTAGTCTTTCATAAAAGAATGTGATAAACGGGGTGATTAAACAACAACTGAAAAAATGTTTTGTTTTGTTTTGTTTTCCCCTCAGAGTTCTGGAGGCTTTAATTCCAAGATCAGTGTCTGTTCAGACCATTCTTCTTAGCTTCCGGGTAGCTATTATGTAACCCATGTATGCACATGACCTCTAAGAAAGAGAGGAAGAGAAAGAGAAAGAAACATTTCTCTTTTTTAAATAATTAATTTATTTTTATTAATGAGTCAACACGAGGGTACAGTTACAGATTTTTGTGCTTGTGTTACAGTCATACAATGTTTGAGTACCCATCCCTCCAACAGTGTCCATTCTTCTCCACTTATGGTCCCAGCATCCCTCTGACCCCTCCCCCCCATACCGTCCCCCACACCCCACCCCGCCCCTGTGGCAGGGCATTCCCTTTCATTCTCTCTCTCCTTTTGGGTGTTGTGGTTTGCAATGGAGATATTGGATGGCTATCATGTTCAATCTATAGTCTGCTTTCAGCCCCTCTCCCATCCTGAGAGGATCTGCCACCACAATTTAGTTGGTGTTCTCTTCTCTATCTGAGCTGCCTTTATTCCCAGCATGCGAGGCCAGCTTCCAACAAATGGGACTATATTAAGCTAAAAAGCTTCTGCATCGCAAAAGATACAGTGACCAGAATACAAAGACAATCTACAGAATGGGAAAGGATATTCACCCAATACCCATCTGATAAGGGGTTGATATCAAGGGTATATAAGGCACTGGTTGAACTCTACAAGAAGAAAACATCGAACCCCTTCAGAAAATGGGGTAAGGAAATGAACAGAAACTTCCTCAAGGAAGAAATAGGAATGGCCAAAAGGCACAGACAAAATGTTCTCCATCACAAATCATCAGGAAGATACAGATCAAAACAACTATGACATATCACCTCACACCACAGAGACTGGCTCACATCCAAAAGAAAAAAAGCAACCCCTGCTGGCTTGGATGTGGGGAGAAAGGGACCCTCCTACACTGCTGTGGGAATGCCGACTGGTTCAGCCCCTTTGGAAAACAATATGGACTTTTCTCAAAAAATTAGAAATTGAGCTCACATTTGACCCAGCAACACCACTTCTGGGAGTATATCCTGAAGAGGCAAAAAAGTATAGTCGAAATGACATCTGCACTTGTATGTTCATAGCAATACTGTTTACAATAGCCAGAATCTGGAAAAAACCTGAGTTCCTGAGAACAGATGACCAGTTAAAGAAACTTTGGTACATCTACACAATGGAATACTATGCAGCTGTTAGAAAAGATGGAGTCATGGACTTTGCATATAAGTGGATCAACATGGAAAGTATCATGCTAAGTGAAATGAGTCAGAAAGAGAGACAGACAGACATAGAAAATTGCACTCATTTGCGGAATATAAAACAACAGAATGTGACACTAACACCGAATAACAGTAGAAATAAGAAACATTTCTTACAGAGACACTCGTTCCACTGTGAGCTAATGATGATGGCGATGACGAGGCAGGTGAAGGAAGGATCAAGGGCCAGGCTGGTTGGTTTCAGTTGCAGTTTATTCCATCCCCATCTCCATTCTCCTCTGATTCTCCTCCTGCTTCTTTCTTTCTTTTTTTTTATTTTGCTTTTTGTGTCACACCCGGCAAAGCACAGGGGTTACTCCTGGCTCTGCACTCAGGAATTACTCCTGGCGGTGCTCAGGGGACCATATGGGATGCTGGGATTTGAACCCGGGTTGGCCACGTGCAAGGCAAATGCCCTACCCACTGTGCTATCGCTCCAGACCCCTCTCCTCCTGCTTCTTCTCCAAGCTACTTAATTCTCTTTCTCCTCTGGATCTGGATCTCAATCTAGCTTCTTCAGATCTGACACTGGGACTGGCCCCCAGCCCACTCTTTCAGCCTAGTTAAATCTCCAAGCATGAGGGGTTGGGGTTTACACATAGGTGCGGTTACAATCAATAGGGGTAAAGTTCTTTCCCTCATGGGATGCTTCTTCTAGGACAGATTCTCTTTCAGCAGGACACCCACCCAAGAGCAGAATCCCATGGGTGTGTTTCTCCTCTCCTTGTCCAACTGACATATAAGTATTCATAATATTAATCATTTTGTATGGACATAGCAAGAGATGCATTAAGCTTATATAATTGCTCTCCTGGGGTCATCTCAATCTCAGACTACAGTGCTCAGGCCAGTTTAGTCTTTCCTATCACTAGCAGGGTTCTAGTCCTGTCGTTGCTTTTGGATCATGACATGACATGTCCATGACCAAGCTCTTAACTTTTAGTTAAGCAGTAGGCACTTTGGCCAGGCCCATCTCAATGCCAGGATAGCACATAACTCACCGCTTGCCCTGGGTCCGTCCCATCCCTCGTCAGGACCCTGCCTTTGGGGTGCTAGGAACTAAGGGCAACTGAGGCTTAAGTCGAGAAAGCAGATGCCCAGGAGTGAATAATATTTGAAGCCAATTAAATCCCATGTTACCAAAGCATATTAACAACTGTCTTTCTTTTTCATACAAAAAGGACGTTGTTTTAAAGTAAACTATCCAAAAGACACAAGGAGAGGAGAAAGGCAATATTAACTTACAATACAAGTTCAGTGTCCTAGAAAGGTCTGACCTTAGAAATTAAGAGTCTGATTAGGGGAAAAGTTGATTAACTGGTTGGGGAAGAGAGCATAGAGAAGTGGTTACAGATAGACAAAGGAATGGGAGTGACTCGGGAGCACTTTGATGGGTGTGACCCGATAAACCTAAGCTCCCTCTAGCAAGGAGAACAGGACATACCAATGTTGTCTTAAAATGTTTAGAGATTATTACCAGATATGCCTAAACTCTTTGTGGCAAGGGAGAAAGGACAAACCAATGATATCCTACAGTGCTGAGTTCTTTTTTGTAAAACTATGACTGTCTTGTGTCTCGGGGCTAGTTCTTGAAAGATGGGGGTTTAGTTGAGATCCTCTAAATCTCAGCAATATAGGTGCTGCAACTGCATTTTAGAGTGTTTGTGGTTCTTTGGCACTTTCTCTAAGAGTTAAAATCTTGCTCACAGAAACTCTTTAGATCCTGTGCTTTTCTCCCTGATTAGTGCTGGAGTTACATCAAAAGATGCAGAATTTTGTTCGTTCAGTTAGCCAATCAAATTTGAATTACTTGCATAGGCTGGGTGTGTAAGGTTCATTTCCAGTCATAGGTAAAATGATGAAGCAATTTTTCACTCTAAGAAGGTGGATATTAGAAAAGACCACACAAACACATCGAGAGGCAAATGAAATGCTAACATTAAAGGGAAAGAAAAGTTCAATTTCTGTATATTTTCAAAGAGAATCATTCCAAATACTTGTTTCCAAATGCTTGAAATTTTATTCTCCTGTCCAAAAAAAGAATATAATCACTGGATTTGTTTTTATTACTGTTACAATAAGCTTCATATTATGAAAATTTCGAGTTAAATTGGTTTCCATATGTGTAAGAACCTTCAAAATTTGGGAGTGTAATTTCAAAAACTCTCCAAGTATGTCTTAATTGAATAAGTACTAAGTAACAAAGTAGTGGTTACTTAGTCATTCTGACTTCTAAAGATATTTTGTAATGTCTTAGAGTCAAGTTTAAAAATAAATTCTAATAACATATTAAAACTGAACTGGCTAGCATAGTTGATTGCCAAATTTTGTTTTCCATAGTAGGGGAGTTTGATGTAATGAAAATCTTCCAAAGGAAATTTCTGGATCATGCTGAATGGGTATGTATTCAGATTGAAGTCTTCACTAGGAGCATGGCATCAATAAGTTACTTCACTTACTTCTGCCTCATATAGAATATAATCTATAGTATATAGTAATAGTATGTAATTCATAAAATTGTTATATGAATTGAGTTACTTCTATAAAGTAGAAATCCCATATATTTTGTCTATTACTATTATTAAAGGCCCTATAATTGTAGATAGTGGCTATCATAAACATTCTGTTACAAATAAGTAGGGTTTAACACATAAAATGAGGACTGATAATAAAGATGGAATTACTACATTTCATTTTTTAATAGGATTGAATTTTTCCATTCTCTGAGCCCTGATAAATGCCTTATCATGGGTTAGCATTCAAGTATTTATGAAACATTTTTTTAAATTAATGAAATGTAATAAAAATGAAAAATGGTCTTAACCTTTTAGTATATTTAAAGTGGGAAAATATAGAAATCGTTAAGCTAGTTATTAGTAAAACTAGAAATAGAAACAAAACCAAACTTCCAAGTTCCTTGTCCAGTGCAATTGTTTTAATTTTCTGTTTTATCAATATTGTACAAGTTGTTACAAATATTAGCCTAGTTACCAAATACACTTAGGTTTCCTGATCAACTCTAGAACCAAATTTCTATGACCCTTTGAAGTTAGGTGGAGAGATATGGATTGCTGTAACAATCAAAAGTATGTAGATGGAATATCACTTCTTGATAGAAGGTTTAGAATCAATGAATGATTTACCACCTTAGCAATTGTTTTTCTGTTTTCACCTTAGCAGTTGTGTAAGCTCAGAAGTAGATATTCTTTCAAAGAGTGAGAATGATGGATCAGTACCCTCTGTTGACTTCCAGTCAACATTCCATGGAAACTTTGCTATTATAAGCTATTGAAATTTAGGAACTTTTACCATAGCATAACCTAGCTTTTATTCTTTGATATATATGTATGTATCTTTGTCTCTTGCCCCCATGCCTGGCTGTCTTCACCGGGGTCCCTCGGAGCAGGGCGGGTTGAGTTTCGCTCCCTGCCCTGAGCAGAGCCCCGACAGCCGAAGACCTCTGGAACCCAGTCACAGTCATGCTCAAGGTCCCTCTCCACACATTCCGATGAGCCTCACACATGAAGGAACCGGCAGAAGAACCCAGGTGTGCAGGACCCAGGGCTGAGATACCCAAGTCTGCTCAGATCGGGACTGAGCCTCGTCCACCCAGACCCCCCATTTTCCAGAAGCTTGGTAACCACACCCACAAACTGCCCTCAGTGCCGTGTAATCCCATCAATGGCCAAGATCCAGAAGTCTCTGGATAAAACAATACTTCCGGAAGCAAGCAGGCATGACCTCTTATAGCCTAGGCCTCCCTCTCAGAGAACCTGGCAAAGTACCGAGAGCATCCTGCCCACACGGAAGAGCCTGACAAGCTTTCCATGGTGTATTCGATATGCCAAATACAGTAACAATGATGGGTCTCATTCCCCTTACCTTGAAAGAGCCTCCAATGCAGCAGCAATGGGAACAAATTTCAGGGCTAGGACGAATGGAGGCGTTACTGGTACCTGCTCGAGAAAATCAATGATCAACGGGATTACAGTGATACAGTGATACAGTAATATCTTTAATATACTTATATGCATCAAAGAGTAATATATATAAATTTATCATATATATCATATACATTTTGTATGTTATTTATACATATATATTTAGGACTAAGGAGAGTTGACATTTACATGAAATGTTATGTACTCTAGAGGCCGGAATGATAGTAGGTGGAACACTTGCCTTACATTTGGCTGATCTGAGTTCCATCTCTAGTACCCCATATGGTCCCCAAAGTACTACCAGTAGTGATCCATGAGCTCAGAGCCAAGAGTAAGCCCTGAGCTCCACTTGGTGTGCCCCCCCAAACAAATAAAAATGTTATCTATTCCAAATGAAACACAATTGTCTAAGTGGCACATGGCTGCATGCTGAAGACAAAGGCAGCTCAAATTCAAGCATGGAATTTCTTTATAAGTTAAGTTCATCTTTGAAGCATCCCCAGCATGTTAACTACTTATAAATGTGTTCTTTTTATAGCTCCCTTGGTGCCCCAAAAATTCAGTAAAGAGGAAAATACAAGGATAGTCAAGTCTGTATACTGAAGATCAGCCTCTTTTTCCAGTTAAAAAGTAGACTAAGAAAATCTAGGCTATGCATAATTTGCTAGAGTCAAATTAAAGATGGATGTTTTGGACCTTAATAAATATGCTGACATTTAAACTAACATTGTCACTTCATTATCATCAAGCCTACTTGTGTACAATGCTACTCACCTTAATTTACAATTAGAAGCTATGTGAATAAAGAGATAAGATTTTCTATTAATTTCTTCAAGCAAAATATGAAAATACTGTAACTATTATTACTGCTTGAGTTGAATAGTATTTTAATTTTGTTTGTTTTATTGATATTTATTTTGAATTGAATAAGGAACTCAGTAGAGATTCTTCTTTATTGCTTCTTTGGGTGTCACATCTAGTAGCGATTCTCTGTCATTATTGTACACTGAAATCACCTTGGAAATTTCAAACTTATAGTTGCCTAGCCCCCAACTTCAGATATTCTAACTAATATAGATCATGAAACTGAAAATTTAAAAAAAGTCACTTTAGATAACTCTAAGAGATTAATGGCCTTGAAGAACGTTGTGTGTCATTTTTTTAGGAAACATTCTGAGATGGAGATGCATAACCTGACCGTTTATTTTGAGAGTATCCTGGAGTAGAGAATCAGTAGAGAAATGAAGGAGCAGATCTGACAAAGGGAGATACTAAACCATCACAATAGAGACCCCAGTTGATAGATGTTATGGGAAGCAACAAACTCTGTTTAGTTTTCCTGAACAGGGAAAGAGAGGCATCTAACTTCCTGTTCAATGATTAGACATTGGAGGGTGTTTTGAGATGTGGAACAAACTTGTGGCATCATGGAAAAATCAAGTATCTACTTTGTGGGGCCCTTTTATCTCTTTTCCCATAAGCCAAGAAGCAGAATGTGGTCACTTTATTATGTGACCTCATACTCTTCCGTTCATCTAATAAATCTTTAAGTAGGATTGCAGCTAGACAAGTGACAGTGAACTCCAACAAGCTTACAAAGCATTAAGTGATTGCTGATGTGTGTTTTAGGTGATGGCAGTAAAGAGGGGGAGAGAGTGTGACCACAAAAGGGTTATAAAATTGCCAGGGTATTCAGTGGCCTTATAGGCCTTATAAAACCTTATCTGGGAAGAAAAATGTCCAAATATATATGAAAGTACTCCAGTGCCCATGCTATCCTTGAAAGTGCAGTGTAGTGATTCCTTTATGGGTGTTTTCATCTCAACAATGAAACAAAGTGATAGCTAACAAGGTAACAACAGCCTTATATCTACATGTATTTGTGATAGCTTTGGATAACTAACTAAAAATAATACATTTTCTAGACAGAGTTATGGTGGAATAAGTTAGACAATACTGGAGGTTGTACATATTTCATAGAATGAAGTACTCAAGAAATGAAAACTGGTTTGGATTGGAATCACAGTAAGTAAAACGAATCACTAATGCTCAGTAATTTCTCTGGATACTTTATTAGCTCTTCCACTTTTCCTTTCCACTTCAAAATTGCCTTCATTACAGGATAGAGCAAGTACATAAAGAGCACTGGCCTTGCAAGTGTCCGTCCTATGTTCTATCCCAGATACTCGGTATGCCCCCCAATCCCACCAGGAGTGATTCCTGAGTGCAGAGCCAAGAGAAACTCCTGAGCACTGTCAGGTGTGGCCCAAAACCAAAACAAAACAAAAATTAAAATTTCTTTCATTTACCTACCACCCTCACTGTGATTTCCTGCCAGGGAAGAAATGTGCACTCGTGTGTGTGTGTCTGTGTGTGTAAAAGTATAACTACATACTGGTAGTATAAGGTGCCTGAATCTTAAATATACAGCTGAATATAATTTTACATGTGTCTACATCTATACAACTACCACTCATATAAAGATAGAATATTTTCAGCTGACTAGAGAGCTTTCTCATGCCCTTTTCCAGATAATATTCTGCTAAGATCAGCATTATTGTGATTGATTATTGATTATTCATTGATTATTTTACCTGCTTCTAATGTTTGTATAAGTAGAATGGTACCCTGTGCATTATTTTGTTTGCTTATTTTTGGGTCACACCCAGCAATGCTCAGGTGTTACTTCTGGCTCTACACTCAGGAATTACTCCTGGAAGTGCTCATGGGACCATATTGGATACCAGAGATCAAACCCAGGTCAGCTGTGTGCAAGGCAAATGTTATGTTGCTATAGTATCACTGCACTATGCACTATTTTATAATTAACCTTTATTGTTTAATAATTCAATATTTAAATTATCTCCCGTACTTAGCTGCTAGGAATAATCTTGAACTAAATATTCTTGAACATGATTGCTTTTTTTTTCAATTTTTTGCAATTCTTTATATTTTATTTTCATAAGAGTAGTTCACAATAGTTCATTGAAGATAATATTCAAACACCAATCCCACCATCAAGCACCTTCCCATCACAATAAGTGGGAAGTGTGTGAAAGTTTTTATATGTTGTTGTATTTCATTCTGGATCCATTTAAGCATGATTGTTTTTAGTGCCGCTAAGCACTCATTACTTTTGGGTGCTTAACTCAGTTGTAAAAATGTTCCTTAAAGAAGTACATAGTGTTTGTAGTTCTAATTAAAATTACCGAATTGATTTCAAAGCACTTGTACAATTTTACACTTGCATTAACAATGTCTAAGTTTTCTTATTACTCTGTATTCTCCCCAAACTTGATTTTTCCAGTTCATAAAGTCTGAACATTTTGTGGGGTTATCTGGGAAGTATTTTATGATCTACACTGAGAGGTCCCTTTTGCAAGTCTGAATTTGTCCAAGGTATGTTTTGACAGACTTGGAAAAACAATAAATGTGTAGAATGAGAGAAATGCTATAGTAAACTAAACCAGTGTATCTCAAACGTTTTCTGACCATAGCCCCTTTAGGATCTTGGTTCTTTACTGTGTCTTCCTACCATTTCCTCTAGGGATTTGCCCCCTAGTCTCATGCTGTGGCCCCTCATTTACATGATTTTTCATCTCTGATGCCTAAGGATATCCTGAGGGTCAACAGAGGTCAATATGACCTATAGTTCAGAAATGCTGAGCTAAACTCTACCTCTGAAACAAAAGGTAGTTTACAGATATCTTTCAAAGATGACAAAATGAATGTACAGGAAAAATTGGATAGAGAACAGATTGGTGGTTTTCAGAGGTAGTAATAAAGGTAGAAAAATGGGAGGAGATAAAAAGATTCAAACTTCCAATTTTAAAATAAATAAGCCATAGTTATGTAAATTATAACATTCTGACTATAGGTAAAATAGTGTATTGCATATTTAAAAATTGATGAGAGAATGGATATTAAAAGCTTTCATCACAAAAAATACATTGCAATTCTTTACAGTTAATTAGATTTCTTGTGATCATTTCACAGAACAAGTAAATATCGAGTCATTATGTTGTATAATCAATGTGTTAAATTTAAATTATGTATATATAAAAATAAGTGTGCCTTTAGTAACTATTAAGAGAAAACTTTTTATGAATAAAATTTTCATATATAAAAAGTATTTTCAAAGTGGTTCTCAAACATAGTTTGCTTGTGCTACATAATTAAACAAAATGATTTATTTATATATAAACCAAAGTAAAAGTATGTCATAAAATAACATTTTGTGGACTGCACTCCTTATACCAATGTGTTCAAGGAGAAATAGAAACACAATAATAATAGAGAATTTGACAAACCAATTTTTGCCTAAGTCAAGTGGACAAAAAATTGCACACAAATGAACTCAAATCTATGAAGCTGGCATCATAATATAAAAGAAAACAGACTGAAGGAATCTGTAATGTTAAAAGGAAGTATGAATGAACTAGAAAACATAAAATAAGTATGTATTGTATTACAATGTGTATTGCTTTTAGTTATAATTTTACATAACCTGGTTTTATATATATGAATCATTTTGTTTAACTATGTACCACAAGCAAACTAATTTTGAAAGCTAACTTGAATACATAATAAGTATTTGGCCACTGACTCTGTTTACTGCCAAAATCTTAAAATCAAAGCAAGTGGCAGGGAGAGGCCTGAGGCTAGACTGTATTAGAGAGAAGCTAAGGAAAAAGATTGAGACCAACCCATGATTAGAGGGTTGGAACTCTCAACCCTCACCTTCCACGACTGAGTAAGGGAAAGGGGTCAGGAGATTGAGATCAGGCACTAATGGTCAGTGATTAATCAATCACACTGCCATAATTTGACCTCCATAAAAATCTTTCGATAATAGGGTTCAGGGAGTTTCCAGGCTGACAAATACATTGATATTATGGGAAAGTGATTGGCTCAGAGAGAGAACAGAGGCTTCCATTCCTTTTCTTCCTATACCTTGTCTAATATTTCTCTTCCATTCTACTATTCTCGATTATTGTTTTCATAATAAATCAGTAATAGTACTCAAAGCACTTACTGACTTCTATGTGTCACTCCAGTGATTTTTCAAATCTGAATCATCTATCACTGTTATTGTCAAAGATATGGACGGTAACTTGCAGTTGGCATCTGAAGTGGAGGCTATTTTGTGGGACTGAGCCCTTCCCTTGTGGGGGTCTGTGCTAACACTAGGTATTTAGTTTCAGAATAGGATTGAATTGTTAAATACCCAGATGATGTCAGGAATCAGAATACTGGTGCTGAAAGATATCAGATATTTGTTGTCAGGAATTAAAAAAACCCATAAAACCTTTTCAGGTATGAATGAATTTATTATATGTATTTATTATATGTATTTATTTATTATATGTATTTATTATATGTATTACGTATCATCTATGTATATATGTATATATATGTATATGTATATATGTATATGCGTATATGAGTATGTGTGTATGTGTGTATATGTATATATGTGTATATGTATGTATCTATATATGTATATATGTATATATATTATATGTATTTATTATATGTACTTATATGTATTTATTATATGTATCTATGTTGAGAAAATATATGTGGAAATTTTTTCACAGATAGTAAGTTACTTCTGTCACTGTCACTGTCATCCCATTGCTCATTGATTTGCTTGAGCGAGCACCAGTAACGTCTCCATTGTGAGACTTGTTGCCACTGTTTTTGGCATATCGAATACGCCACAGGTAGCTTGCCAGGCTCTGCCTTGTGGGTGGGATACTCTTGATAGCTTGCTGGTCTCTCCGAGAGGGATGGAGAAATTGATCCCGGGTCGGCTGTGTGCAAGGCAAATGCCCTATCTGCTGTGCTATCACTCCAGTCCAGTAAGTTACTTACTGGTGGAAATGTTCCAAGCTGAGGAAGCAATTCTGTAATGACCATATTTACTCCAGTTAGTTCCTTCTTCTAACTAAATACTAAATACTATCACTCACCATTTGGGGAAAGAAGAGGCAAGTAGGTGAATGACAAGCACAGCTATACCTTCAACCTGAATCTAGTGTGCTAACATCAAATTCTGATCGAAATGTAACTTTTAATTAGGATAAAACTCTATTCAAGTAATCTCCAGAAATTTCTCTATAAATGGATCTGGATTCTCACATTATTCCTGGTTATGCTTTGGGGACCATATGGGTGTTGGGTATTAAATCCAGTTCAGCCACATGTAAGAAAAAAGCTCTATCCTCTGCACTGTCTTGCTGTCCCCACGAAATGTTCTTAAAAGAAAAACTGATGCTTTGTGATAAGACTAGAGCTCTTTTATTAAGATTTAATTTCATTATAGACTTGGCTCAACGGTAGGAAATACATTTTTTTGCTACTCCTTCTCATTGCTAGCTCTACTAAGCATGGTTCAAGTGGAGAACCAAGCATACATAAGACAACATTGATACTCTGTCTCATATTTCTTTGACCTACCTGAGTTTATATATAGCAGTAGATAGACAGTTACAATAACTGTTAGCTTCTCAACTTAAGCACCTGTGACAATCTTTCCTACATGAGAACTTTGTCCAGTGTTGAAGACATTATCAAAAACACAAGATAGAAAAGTGTGGGAGTTCTTGCCCTCTCAGATAAATCAAACAATGAGGGATGAGATAATGAATAAATGTTCTAGCCCAGGCTCATTCTGCCCCAGGACTTGGGGGTGTTCTATACCTTAAGGCACTTTGTTATTCTGTAAAACATGCATTTTTGGCCTTTAAATGCAAGATTCAGCCTCCCAGGGCAGTAACATGTTCATGAGCACAAACTTTATTAGGCCCTTCTTCCCTTTCGTCTTTTCATTGCATCTGAGTCTTGTACTCACATCCCAAAAAATTCATACTCATATTCTTACCTCAGAGTCTGTTTCTGAAGTGTGGGGTGTCAAAAATAAAGCCAGTCATAGTCATATTTAGAACATGCTTTTAGTATTCTTGTTTGAAATATATTAGCATAAAGTAAAATAACGTGTCAAGTTCTTAGGTAGAAACTAAATGCTCCAGGGTTGAGAATTTGTTCTTAATGTTTCTTTAAAAGCTTGGAAAAATCAATATCTGACATTGCAAAAAATGCACGAAAATCATATTTCTAGTAACCACCTCTATAGCCTGACTGTGAAAGATCTGTTTTCCCTCATAACATTTCTCAAATCCAAGTTAAGAATTGAACCTTTTAGAGACTTTTTCATTAAATGAATAAGGAACCTTTCTCCATCATTTCCTTCAATAAGGTTTCCTTTGGAGATGTGATCATCATACAAAAGCAAGAAGCAAAGCAAAGTAATATATCTAAGCATGCCTACCAGTTGATCACTGCCTTGGGTGTCTTTTCAAAAATAGTGGCAACACAGAGGGTTTTCTATGTTCCAAGCCAGATATCAGTTCTGAGTAATAAAGAAAAAATTTCTTTTGGTTTATGTTATGCAATCTTGAAGCACTATGAGTAATGTGTGGGTACATTTGACCACTCTTCTAAGTTTGAAAGGCAGCTGAGAACAGTACACATTGTTATTATAAAATATGTGTTTACTGAGGTAAGGGAAATTCAGAAAAGAAAATCAAATAAAAAGATAATGGCCAACATTTGCAATATTTACTTGCTATAAATGTGAAAAATTTATAAAATCTACCTATCATTCTCCAGATCTCTGGTATGCAGAACCTGACACTTTTAAATGAAGACATTATCTCCCGTGGTCAGAAATAACTTCAATTCACATGTGCCCATGAGGTTTTTGACTTATAACTGATTTGTTTTATCCCTTACTCTTGTTTTTTTTCCTCAAAATTGTCTTTCACATAGAATGTTTTCCAATATGCTCTATTCAAAACACATTAGGTGTTGGTATTTCTGCAAAGAATAAATTTGCTTCGAAGTAAATGCTAAATTTGATCAAGATCTATTGCAGTCGGTCTCTCATAGTTGTTTATATTTCTTCCTGGGAAGGTAAGATTACATTCAGAAGTAATTCAAGTCTTATTTCAAAGAACTTTATCATTTCCTGGTGCCGACCCTTCCTAAAACCAACTATGATTCTTTACCCTATATGGGTAAGCAGAGCTGATATATGAAGATGCTTTTTATTTTATGACATTCTTAAATATCTTAAAGTTTAGAAATTTAGATATTGTCATTGTATTAAGACCTGATAATAGCTATGGGTATTATTAGAGATATTTTTTATTTTCTCTCTTGTCATAGCCATAAGTGGTGGATAAAATCTATTTTCTTTTTTAGTTATATAGTCTTCTTATCATCAGTCATCAAAAGCATTTATGAGTGAAGCCATGATTGGCAGACTGAGACAGATGATAACCTCTGGAATATGGTTAATTTCCTTCAATATGATAAATTGAATATATTTATTATGCACAGATAATTGAATTATTCATATGATGTTTAAGTGTTTGCATTATGTAAAAGTAAAGAATTATTAGATTGAGGAGGCCAGACTGATAGTACAGCAGGTAGGGTGCTTGCCTTGCACATGGCTAACCAGGTTGCACTCCCTGGCATCCCATATGATCTCCTAAACGCTGCCAGGGGCAATTCCTGAGTACAGAGCAGGAATAATCCCGGAGAATCTTGGGTGTGTCTCCCCTCCAAAAAACCCTGAAAAAAATATTAGATTGATATGGGAATTGGTGAATGGGAATTCAAGACAAATTTTATGTTTGCATATGATAATGGAAAACCTGTTTGCACAGAAAATCCATGAAGCCTTTATTGAGTACTTGGAGTTTTAAAAGCTCTGATAACACTTGATATTATAATATGTAATGACACTTTGAAAATGATAGTGACTCCTCTAATTAGACTATGACTTTGGGTCTCAGGGAGTAACAGGTACACCCCAAACAGGGCTTCTAAATTATGAGAGGAACAACTAATTCAAATAAATTCAATGGAAAGAAACCTTAAATTCTGACTATATTGCAGAATCTCCTGACCCTGCGCCAGGCAGTCTACACCAGGACACCTCAGAGGGGGGCTGGTAGAATTTACCTCCCTGCCCCAAGCAGAACCTCGGCAGCCAAAAACCTCCAGAATTCAGTCACAGCCATGCTCAAGGCCACTCTTCACACACTCAGACGAGCCTCACCCATGAAGGAACCGGACGAGGAACTCAGGTATTTAGGAACCGTGGCTGAGATCTCCAAGCCTGCTCAGATCGGGACTGGGCCCCTCCACCCAGCTCCCCAGTTTTCCAGTAGATTGGCAGTCACACCCACACACTTCCCCCAGCACCATGTAATTTCATCAATGGCCAAGATCCAGAGACTATAAAATAAAAGCTCCCAGAAGAGAGCGATGCAGTATTTCCAACCTCTTATACTCTAGCCTGCTGGTGCACCTAAAGTAGCACACATTTGTTTGGTTTCAACATACTTGCTTGTACTCTCTTATATATGGGCTTAAATGGCTCCAGAATGAAATAAAACAACCTTCACACACTTCCCTCTTATTGTGATGGGAAGATGCTCACTGGTGGGGTGGGTGTTTGAATATTATCTGTAATGAACATTGTGAACTACTTTATGAAAATACAATGTATAAAAATCACACAAAAAATTGGGGCTGGAGTGATAGTACAGCGGATAGGGCGTTTGCATTGCATGCGGCCGACCTGGGTTCGATTCCCAGCATCCCATATGATCCCCGAGCACTGCTAGGAGTGATTCCTGAGTGCAGAGCCGGGACTCAGCCCTGAGCATCGCCAAGTGTGACCCAAAAAGTAAAAAAAAAAAATTGTGTTGAGCTGTAGGCTCAACTAGCAACAAACTGCTTAGTAAATTCTAAGACAAGGACTTAATAACCCCAGGGTGAGATATAACCATTTTCACATGTAAAAAATGGCTTTTACAACTTAAAAAAATTCTGACTATAGAACTAAGGTTTTCTACGGTGGTGGAGAGGGAGAGATGAAGGGAATGATCCTAGGGACAAAGTAGTACTTTGATGGTGGACATGATGTGGTAACCATGATCCCCTAAACCATAAACACATTTGTTCTTCTAAACAAGTGTTATATAAGTACATTTAAAAATATTAAAGATACAGTGCTCCTTCAAATTTAATTGTTTTGATCAGTTCATATCTTTTTTTTAACCTCATGTATTCTTCTTTTTCTTTTCCTGCACATATGTTCACAGCAGAGCCTGGCAAGCTCCCTGTGGTGTATTCGATATGCCAAAAACAGTAGCAACAATAAGTCTTATTCCCCTGAACCTAAAAGAGCCTCTAATACAACACTGTTCAGAAGGATGAGTAAAGAGAGGCTGCTAAAATTTCAGGGTTGGGACAAATGGAGACGTTACTGGTGCCCGATCGAGCAAATCGATGAACAATGGGATGAGAGTGATACAATGATACAGTAAAACTAAAAATCAAAATTCTACCTGAAAAAATTGAACCTCTACTTACTTCAAGGTTTATATTCTTAGAACACTGAAGGTAAAGGAGAACACTTTAAGTCAGACATTATTCTCAACAAATTGTTATGTTCTTGGAAATACTCCTAAATCTTTGACAATTCCTGCTGTGCAAATTTATTTCAAAATAAATGTATATAGCATAAAACTATGTACAAAGTAAATGGTTGGAAAATACGGGGAAACAACCACAGTGTGTTAACGAACTTAATCTATGTTGTAGGCCAAAAAATGTCTTATTTTTTATAGGTTCCAAGTCCTTAGGCAAAAAAAAGCTATTTTTTCTTATTTTGGCTGCCTGAAAACATGACTTTCAGTCACTTATTGTAATAAGATTTTTCTAACAGAAAGGTACTCCAGTTACAAACATTCTGTGAAATTCAAGGGCATAAAATTCCATTTAAAGAAGGCAAAGTGCTTGCTTATGTGACAGAGAAACTAAAAAGCATTCAGTGGAAATGTACAATTTTCAGATAAGAAGAGTTATAAAAATTGGGGCTTGCACTATGTAAAAAGAACATTATATAATTTTGTTTCTATGTCATGTGTGAAGGAAAAGACCAGAATTTTGGAAAGGTAACTGAAACTTTAATTTTTCTCTTTACAAACAGTATGGGAAGAATAGAGACTTGTGATTAAAACACAATATTGTAGGTAACTAGTTATTACATCTTCAGGTGTCAAAGTAACTAATCAGTCAGCCAAAGTATTGAATGTGAAATCCTGGACAAGATATTGATTATTGAAAATTGTACTAGAGAGCTTCTGATACTCACTTAGAGATGATCTGGGTGGGACCAGATGGGGGTGGTGAGATGCCTCATTGCTACCAGGCCAAGTTCCCCACAGGGGATATTTGGACTTTTTGTGAGTGAAGGTTCTATTTTCCATTTTTCCCCCCTTTGGCTCAGGGACCTTCTGTGTCCCATCCACCTAGCACAGTCACTGACTCCCACCACCCATTTTCCTTCTTGACCACATTTGCCGAGGGGTTGAAGTGCTTCATTAAAACTTGGTGACATTGGATGGTTGGGCTGCCCACTTAGTATGGGTAGACATCAGGCCATAGTTGTTTCAATAGTCAATGATGTCTGTCTACAATAGAAGCATGATTTAAAAAAAACATTCTCTTACTAGGGTGCCTATTTCTAATCAACTGGGCAAAGCCATTAAGTTTGTCTGGGTTTGAGTTTTGGTTCTTGGGACACTATTAGCTGTGCTCAGGGCTTACTCCTGGTTCTGTTCTCAGGGATCATATCTGGTGGGATCACTTCTGGTGAGGATCACTCCAGGAGGGGCTCAGGGGACCATACACAGTGCTGGGGATTAAATTTGGGCCTCCATATGCATAGTACTGGCTGTACTATCTCCCCATTCCCAGACTTGTTTTCTTTTACTTGTGGCCATTTCCTTTACATTTTCTGGTTGATGGTGACTCTAGCATCAAATCTGGAATATAATTTTCAGGTCTTTAGTTATACTTCATGAGATGAATAGGAAGAACTATGTATATTTTGCATTCCCACATGCGGGTCTACTTTTGGACTTTGCATTCGGTTCCATTGCTTTATGTGTTTACCCTTCTGCCAATGTCACACTTTATTAGTTATTCTAAAAACATTTTATCTAGGGTTTAAAATCAAGTAGTGTTATTAATGCCATTTCTTTTGTGTGTATGTGGGGGGTGCTGCGTTACACCCTGTTGTGCTCAGGATTTACTACTGGCTCTTCATTCAGGAATCACTCCTGGCAGTCTGAGGGGACCATATGGGGTGCCAGGGATTGAACCAGAGTAGGACGCATGGAAGGCAAAAGCTCTACCCATTATACTATTGCTCCAGCTCCTCATTTTAATTTTCTCAAAATTATTGTAGTTTCTTTGCCCTTTCAAATGTTATGAAAATAGTACCTCTACCTGTACTTGGATTTTGATTAGAATTGCATAAAATTAATAGAATTTTGAAGTACAATTGACATCTTTATTATGCTGAGTCTCTTGACCATTGAATACAGCATATCCTTCCATGTATTTAATTCTCCTTTAATTTATTTCACCAACATTTTGCAGTTTAGGCCAGTACATGGCAGGGGCACTTGCCTTGCATACAACTGACATAGGTTCAACCCCTAGCATCACATATGTTCCTATAACTGCTCCAAGAGTGAACATAGAGCACAGAGCTCGGAGTAAACCCTGAGCACAACCAGATGTGACCCAAAAGAATAACAACTAAGAAACAAGTTTTTTGTATATAGATCCTATACTTAAATTTATATTTACTTTTTTAAAATTTTGTTGAATCACCGTGAGATAGTTACAAGCTTTCATGTTTCGGTTACAATCACACAATGATAAAACACCAATTCCTCCACCAGTGCACATTCCCTACCACCAATATTCTTGGTATATACCCCCATTTCCCACATTCCCCCTGCCTCCATCAAAGAAATAAACAAAACACTCCTGAAATTAATATGGAACAATAACCCCCCACAAATAGCTAAAGCAATCCTTGGTAAAAAGAAGATGGGTGGTGTCACCTTCCCCAACTTCAAACTCTACTACAAAGCAGTAGTAATTAAAACAGCAAGGTATTAGGATAAAAACAGACCTGCAGACCAAAGGAACAGAGTTGAATATTCTGTCACAGACCCCCAAATATATGGCCACTTAATCTTTGACAAAAGAGCAAGAAATGTGAAGTGGAACAAGAAAAGCCTCTTTAACAAGTGGTGCTGGGAAAACTGGATAGCTACCAGCAAAAAAATGAACTTGGACCTCTGTCTAATTCGAGGCACAAAAGTCAGATAAAAGTGAATTAAAGACCTCAATATCAGACAGGAATCTATAAGGTACATAGAAGGAAATGTAGGCAGAACTCTCCATGACATTGAAGCTAAAAGCATCTTTAAGGATGAAACAGCACTGACTATGCAAGTGGAAGCAAACATAAACAAATGGGACTACATCAAACTAAGAAGTTTTTGTACTTAAAAGAAACAGTGACCAAAATACAGAAAGCGCCCGCAGAATGGGAAAGGATATTTACCCAATACCCATCTGATAAGGGATTAATATCCAGGATATACAAGACACTAGCAGAATTGTATATTTACATTTTTGTAATTGTTATGTCGTATTGTTTTAAAACATCCTATTTTGGGGGCTGGAGTGATAGCACAGTGGGTAGGGCATTTGCCTTGCACGCAGCCAACCTGAGTTCGATTCCCAGCATCCCGTATGGTCCTCTGAGCACCACCAGGATTAATTCCTGAGTGCATGATCCAGGAGTAACCCCTGTGCAATGCCAGGTGTGACCCCAAAAAAGCAAAAAAAAAAAAACCCAAAGAACCCCACATCGTATTTTCAATTATACATTGCTACTATGCATAAAATAGTAGATTTTTCTGTGTGCTAATCTTTTATCATGAAACCTTTTATTTTTTTTTTCTCCCTGGGAACAGAGATCAATAGTACAGTTCGGTAACCTAGGGATCCTGGACCAAATAACAATTTTAATATCATCTTCTTGTTACTAAATAATACTGTTCTAGTTTTCACTCTCTACCTCTTGAGATCCTTTTCGCCTTGTTCTTCACTTTTTAACTAGATGAGGGCCTTTTGAAACTGTCTGGTAGGTATTTGCCTTTGAACTACACTGAAAGAATTCAAAATTTGGGCCTTGATTCAGCCATCAAACAGTTAAATATTAAAGCTAGATTCAAGGCCCAAATATCATGAAACCTTTTAAATTTCCTTATAAGTTCCATTTTTCTTCGGAAGGTTTTGATTTGTTTTAGTCACTCTTAAGTATATATAGGTCAGTAATCATGTTGCTTGTGTGTAAGGACAGATTTGCTTTTGATTTCCAACTTGTGGGCCTTTGTCATTTTCTAATATTTCTACACTTCGCTAAGATTCACAGTATTGTCTTATATTTCAGTATGTTAAATAGCATAGTTCGAGGGACATCACTGTCTTTCCTTGATCTTAGGTGGAAATTACTCTATCACGATTAAATATGGTACTAATTGTTATGTTTAAGTATAAACTTAATCGGATGTAGGTAGCTATCTCCTACAACAAGTTTGTTAAGATGTAAAAATCTTTCCTTTTTATTTGTTTATCATAATTTACATTATAAATTTTTAAATGTATTGTTTAATTGTACTTTTATATGCTCTTTTGCATTAATTGATATGTTTTGTCACTTCTCAACTTTAAAGGGCACATACAGTGGATTACGTGAATTTGTTTTATTTATTTATTATTTGGGGAACTTCTCAAGTGGAACACAGGAGGTTTAAGGTCTCCTTACTGTGATTCTCAGCCACCAGGTCCAATGTGAGTGCCTGAAGATGTGGTGCTGCTCAGGCTATGTAGTGTTGGGGATCATTTGGCAACCTCTACAGTTCTTGGAGGACTCGAGACCTACAACCAGTAATGCTTGAGGACTTCTGTGGTGCCAGTGATCAAACTGGTATCTGCTGCATACAAGGCATGCACCTTAATTTCCATACTGTACCTACGTACCCTGATTTATTTTAATTTTATTCACTCATTTATTTATTCACTGATTTTTGGCCACACCCAGAAATGCTCAGGGGTCAGTTCTGGCTCTGCTCTCAGTAATTACTCCTGGCAGTGCTTGGGAGGCCATATGCGGTGCCAGGGATTAATCCTGGGTAGGCTGCAAGCCCGGAAAATGCTCCAGATCCTTGATTAATAAATAAATCAATAAATGTGTGTGTGTGTGTGTGTGTGTATCACTTGTCATCCCGTTGCTTATCGATTTGCTTGAGCGGGCACGAGTAATATCTCTATTCATCTCTGTCATGTGCTAATGTAACCCAATGGTAACTGTTCACTCCAGGAACATGAAGAACCTGAAAGCATTCATGATCTTGATGAATAAGTCTGACAGTCTAGTAGGTGGGTGGCCAGGCGTTCTCTTGATGTCTCATAGAATCCAGTCAGAAACAGCTCTAGTCCAGGAGTCGTCTCCAAATTGCATTATGTGTCTGGTCCATCTGATTTTCAATGCCTTGGCAAACAATACAGTGTCCCTGATTAGTGATGATAGATGGAGGTCAGAACTCCGGATTACTTCTCTTACTTAAGTGAAACGTGATATTTCAAGCATAGTTCCTTCGATTTCTCTTTGGGAGACCTGAATAGCATTCTCATCCTGTTTTCTTAGGGCCCATATCTCTGAGGCATATGTTAATGCAGGAAGAACAGTGGAGTTGAAAAGATATATCCAGAATCAGAGATTCTTTGTCTTCTTAACTACTTCTTCAATGCTCTTGAAGGCGTTCCACGTTGCTCTCTTTCTCCTTCACAGCTCAGGTGCCAGGTCATTCGCCATGTTGAGTGTTCCATCTAGGTACACTTAACTGCTGCATTCAGAGATGTTCGTTCCATTGAGAGCAAATGTAACATCAGGAACTAGTCCATTTCTAATGAACATTGTCCTCATGAGATTCAGCTGCAGTCGACCTTTCCACATTCATGGGTGAAGTCGGCAAGAACTTGTGTTGCTTGGCTAATGTGTGGTGTTATCAGAATGATGCCATCAGTGAAGCAGAGGTTGTGTAGTTGCTGACCGTCTATCTTCACTCCTATTTCTTCCCATTCCAGTCATCACATGACGTTCTCAAGGGTGGCACTGAAGATTTTCAGTGAAATGGAGTCACCCTGCCAAACCACTCTCTTTAGGTCGATGATCACTTTCTTGTAGAAAGGTGAGATCCTGGTGGTGAATCCATAATACAGCTCATGGAGCATCCTGATGTACTGAGTTTGAATGCCCTGCTTGGCTAGGGCTTCGGTGACCGCTTCAGTCTCAACAGAATCAAATGCCTTCTTTAAATCAACGAACATTAGACAGAGTGGCATCTTGAACTCTCGTGAAACCTCAGTGAGCTTGGTCACCGTGTGGATATGGTCAGTCATGCTGAATCCCTTTCGGAATCCAGCTTGCTCGCATGTTTGTCCTTCATCTAGTGTTCTGCCAATCCTATTAAGGATGACTCGAGTGAATCACTTGTAGACGACAGGCAACAGGCAGATTGGGCAAGGGTTGCCCATGTTGTGGATGTCTCCCTTCTTGTACAACAGAACGATCCTCCTGGTTTTCCACTGGGATAGAACCTTACATTTAGACATGTAGCATGTGAAGAGCCGAGACAGTGTATTGACGAGTACTGGAGGCAGACTCTTCAGGTGTTCAGGTCTGACTTTGTCTGGACCTGGTGCTATATGCTTCTTTAATGACAAAATGGCATGTCTGATTTCGGAAGGGAGAACGCTGGGAACGATGTATCCATTCTGTGGAATTTGATATGTGGGCAGGTGGACATGGCAATCAAAGATATCTTGGATAACCTTGGATAACCAAAGGTCATGGATAACCTTTTCCATTGCCTTTCGGTAGGATGTGATAGATCCATCAGGATGTAGGGGCCAGTCATCTTGGTCTTATAGTTGGTGAAAGACAAGCGGGCATTCCAAATACTTTTACTGGCTTCTGCCGCATCAGCCAACACTGTGGCTCTTCTCTCTTTGAGGTCTTCCTTTATGACTTCTCTGCTCAGCTTTGTGAGCTTGGACCTTCTTGGTCTTATCTTGGCATTAAGATAACCGACAATGACCTTTTTGAAGGTGTGGTCTTCTTTATAGAACTTCTCCAGCTCCATGTAGCACTTCTCAATATCTTCTTGTTTGTAGTTGGATGTTGGTGTGGATGAGGAAGATAGAAACTACCATCAATGAGCCACAACTTTTCAAACGTAAGCATCCGATTTGGGTTGTTAGCATTTGAACCAATCAGTGCTCATGACCAAGTTCCTGTTGAAGAGGACACCGACACCACCTATGCCTCTACTGTCACATGTTCCGAGGAACAGTTCTTCTCCAGTGTCAAAAACGGCATGATGTGATCAATGCCTTCTCATCTCCGTCAATCCAATGACGTCGTACTTGATCTGCGCTTGCACCATCAGGTCCTCTATGGATGCTTCCAATGCCAGCGTATGTGCCTTAAAAGTGCAGACAGTCAGTTTAGTCTTTCTTCATTTGGCAGCCTAGTTTAGCCCTGAGATTTTAGCAGCCTCTCCTTGTTTGTCGTTCTGAACGCTGCCATATTGGGGGCTCTTCCAAGGTCAGGGGAATAAGGCCCATTTTTATTACTGTTTTTGGCATATTGAATACGACATGGATAGCTTGCCAGGCTCTGCCATGCACGTGACATATTGTAATGATCTGCATGCTGACAAAGATGCCATAAACCTTGTGCATGGACGTGCTGCTCACGTACACAAAGTACTGGCCAGATCGACACAGTCCATGCAAAGAGTCCAGCCCTGCACCTGCCAGCATCTCTGGGCTGCACCCCTTAGTTTGCTCTTTGCTGGTTGGCATCATTGCCACACCCTCACCACGGTGAGGCGGTGAACCATCAAGGGGAAAATAAATAGATAGATAGATTTAATTAAGTATTTATTGGGACCGAGAGTTAATACAGCCGGTAAGGTGCTTTTCTTGCTTGTAATAGAGCTGAGTTAGACCACCGCCAGCATCCTAAATGGTCCCCTGTGCACCACCAAGTATGCTTCTTGAATACAGTTAAGAGTAACCCCTGAGCATTGCCAGGTGTGGCCTCAAAATAATAACAACAACAAAATGTAATAATTCTTCTTTGTTGGCTTTTTGGGTCACACTCGGCTATGCTCAGAGGTTACTCCTGGTTCTGCACTCAGGAATTACTCCTGGTGGTCCTTGGGGGACCATATGGGATGCTGGGAATTGAACTCAGGTCGGCCGCGTGCAAGGCAAATGCCCTACCCATTGTACTATTGCTCCAGCACCCAAATTAAATAATTCTTTTTTTTTATTTTATTGAATCACTGTGAGGTAGTTACAAGCTATATGTTTGGGTTAAAATCTCACAATGATCAAACACCCATCCCTCCACCAGTGCACATTCCCCACCACCAATATCCCGGGTATACCTCCTCTTTCCCACCCTCCCCCTGCCTTTATGTCAGACAATATTCCCCACACTCTCTCTACTTTGGGGCATTATAACTTGCAACACAGACACTGAGAGGTCATCATGTTTGGTCCATTATCTACTTTCGGCATGCATCTCCCATCCCAACTCCAGCCATCACAAAATTAAATAATTCTTTAAGACTTGTATTTCTATGTTCATGAGGAATATCGGTCTAAAGTTTTGTGTTTGTTTTTTGTATTTACCCTTCCTGTTTTTGGTTTTAGGATAATGCAGTTACAATAAAATGTATTATGAGTCTAATGAAAAGGTTTCATATAATTGGTGTTCCTTTTACATAAATTTGGAGAATTTCGCCAAGACAACCACATAGATCTGGAGTTTCTTAATATTGGAGATTTTACGTAGGGAGCAAATTAATATCTTTAATGGTTAAAGGATGGACTGGCACAATACCACAGTGGGTAGGGTGTTTGCCTTGCATGCGGCTGACCCGGGTTCAATTTCTTCGTTCCTCTCAGAGAGCCCGGCAAACTACCAACAGTTTCCCGCCAGCATGGCAGAGCCTGGCAAGCTACCTGTGGTGTATTTAATATGCCAAAAACAGTAACAACAAGTTTCACAATGGAGACATTACCGGTGCCCGCTGAAGCAAATTGATGAATAACGGGACAACAGTGTGACAGTGCAGTGCTACCATGCTGTTTTAATCATTACTGCTTTGTATTACAGTTTGAAATTGGGAGAGTGAAGCTACCCATCTTCTTTTGCACAAGGATTGCTTTAGCTATTTGTGGGAGTTTATTGCTTCATATTAATTTCAGGAGTGTTTTGTCAGTTTCTTTGAAAAATGTCATTGGTATCCTTACAGAATGCATTGAATCTGTATAATGCTTTGGGGAGTAATGCCATTTTGACAATTTTAATCCTCCTGATCAATGAACAATGGGACGACAGTAGTATAGTGCTATATATTTAACATCGGGCAAATCTGTAGCTTTTCAGACATTCATCTATTTCAAATATCTGAAAAATATCTCAAAAGACTGCGTGGCTGCCCGTCAACGAGATGGTCAGACTTCTTCATCAAAACCCTTAATGAATGATTTAAGGCTCTTCCTGTTCCTGGAGTGAGCAGCTATCATTGGGCTACAGTAGCACGCGACAAGGACAAATGGAGACGTTACTGGTGCCTGCTCAAGCAAATCGAGGAACAGCAGGATGACAAGTGATACATCTATTTACATTTCAGATTTGTATTAATAGAGTTGATTATAGTATGCTTTTACTTTTCTCTTTTTTTAAATTTTATTTTATTAGTGAATCACTGTGAGACAAAGTTACAGACTTACAGGTTTTCATGCTTACATTTCAGTCATACAATGATCGAGTGCCTAATTTTCTCTTAATATCTATACTCTCTTTAGTTATATGCTCTTTCATTCTTGATATTAACAATTTATAGCCCCCAACTCTCTCTTCGCTTTTTGTGCCATACCAGGCTTTGCCCAAGGTTTACTCCTGGTCTGCATTCAGGGATCACTCCTAGTGGTACTGAGAGACTGTATGAGGTGCCAGAAATAGAACCTGGATCAACCACATGCAAACTAGTGGAGTACGCACAGTACTATCTTGCCCCTATCTTTTTTATTATAAACTATACTAGTGCTTTATCAAAATTCATTGTCATTTTATAGAATAAACCTTGTATTCTATTGGTTTTATTTTAATTTTCTTTGACATCTGCTCTTATTTTTATTTTTTATTTTCTTCTTTTTTTTCAGGTTTATTTTGTTCTTTTCCCTAGTTTCTGGATGTAGGAACTTAAGTTATTGATTTGAGGTTTTTCTTCACTTCTAATATAAGCACTTCTCTCATCACTCTGCTCTAGCTGCATCTGCAAATTCTGGTAGTTGTGTTTCCATTCTGTTAAAATATATTTCAGTTTCTATAAGACTTTCTCTTTTATCGATAATTTATTTACAAGGGCTTTTTGTTTATTTTTTGTTTATTTTGTTAATTTTTCATGTGTTTGAATTTCTCACTATTAATTTTTCTTATTGATTTCTAGATCACCACTTTTGAGAAAATAGTAATTCTCTTGAAGTTGTTAAGGCTTTTTTAGGCCCCGAGTTATATCTATATTAGAGAATATTAAGGGTTGGAGGTACAGTACAGATAGTAAGGCCCTTGCCTTGCATGCAGCTGAACTAGTTAGATCCTGATAACTGGAAAGGGCCTTCGAGCAGGGGTCATTGCTGAGCATCTCCAGGAATAAAGACTTCCAGAGCATCTCTTGGTTTTGCTTTTGTCTTTTCCTCCAAAAAATAAAGAAAGAAGAAAAATTCAGCCCTTGGAAATAGTACAAGAGACAGAGCACATTCGTAACATATGTGACTCTAAATTCAATCCCCTTTAATGCATGTTCCCATAATTATTACCATCTGAGCACTGTTGGATGAGACTTATATAAAAAGTTAACAACAGAAAAATTTAAGATTTTTTTGAGAAATCATATTCTCTTGGCACATACTAATAAAGAATATCTCAATGGTAACATTTTATACTTTGGCTAGTTTAAAGGGATTATATGTAAAAACCTAGGATTAGAACATTCATATTTAAATGATACAGCCAAGAGAGGAAGCCATTGCTTCCTCATAACCAAGAACTCTGAGAATATCATATTACTACTAAGTATAATGTTCAAAAATTATAAAGTGGGAAATTAATATGATTGTGAACATTATATACTTTAAGTTATTCTTTTAATAAAAAAGAATATAATTTTAATTTCATTTAATATAATAGAATATAATGTTCAGAACATTATATTCTATTCTTCTTGGATACTTTTCTGAAAGGAATTAATTTTCTAGAAATATTTTTGTTATATAATTAGAGGATATTAAAATATTTGGTGAACTTCAATTTGTCATAAAACTATATATTCCATAGATAAATTATTATGTTTTTAATAATAATTATAGCATTGAATTATAAAACCGTAAGTTGCTGATAAGCAATTAGTAAACAATTAAAATTTTTGGTTTGGGGGCCACATCCTCTGTGCTCAGGGCTTATACCAGGAAGGATCACTTGTGGTGGTACTTGGTGGGCCATTTGGTGTGCTGGGACTCAAACCCAGGTTGGCTGCTAGCAAGGCAAATGTCTACCAGCTGTATTAAATCTCCAGCCCCAATTAGTAAACAAATTCTAGTAAGTTTTACTAAATATTCTTTAATTATCTTCCTCAACAGACACTCTTCTTATTCATTTTCAGAGTGGAAGAGTTTCACGTGTCACTTTAGCACAGAGTGCTCACTCAACAATTAAGCTGCTTTGATTTCTGTGATTTGAAAACATACGTTTCTATAATTGTGTCACAGTTGATTCCTACCCTTAAGATTCGGTTTTGTCTACCTACTTATATGCACGTTTTGTTATTTTGATCACCGTAAAATGGCTCAGTGAAAGAAAACAGCATTGGTCACAAATAACCTATCCCCAAGATAACAAGTCAAATAAGAGGAAGAGAAATACAAGGAAATGGGTTCTGTAAAGGCTTTGACAAGTGTCCTGGTTTTAGATATGTGCCTGTTATAGGTTGCTGCTGTCCCCTAATCCTTCATATGTTGAAGTCATAATGATGAGGATCTCATAGTTCAACCTTATTGGGAGGTAGTCAGTAGGATGGGCCCCAAATATAATCAAAGTGGTGTCCTATAAGTAAGAATTTAGACACAGATATGGACATACATAGAAGAAAGATGATGTCAATATATTTAGATATGATGACCATCTACACACCAAAGAGAATTGTCTGGACCAGATATTTCCCTCATAGTCTTCAGAAGAAAAAAAAATATGTCCATATTGTGCTTTTGGAATTTTAGATTCTAGGACTGGAGCAATAGCACAGCAGGTAGGGCATTTGCCTTGCATGAGGCCGACCCGGGTTTGATTCCTCCATCCCTCTCCAAGAGCCCAGCAAGCTACCGAGAGTGTCCTGCCCGCATAGCAGAGCCTGGCAAACTACCTGTGGTGTATTCGGTATGCCAGAAACAGTAACAAGTCTCATAATGGAGACATTACTGGTGCCTGCTCAAGCAAATTGATGAGCAACGGGACGGAAGCGCTACAGTGCTACAGAACTGTGAGTGAATTGTATTATAACATAAAAATATATAAACACTATTGCGCATTGTCAAAACAATTGCATAATTTACCTCAACTATAATAAAAATAAATAATAAATAAAAGAAACAAATGAGTGAATTAGGGCAAAAAATATCCTCAAACTGGTTATGATGGTCCCAAATTCCTTCAGAGAAGTAGCAATTATTCATGATAGTATGTGTAGTTCTAATACACCTAAATGAAATTTTAAAAATTATTAACCTCACTAGTTTCTGTCAAGCAGCGGTTTAAATATTTTAACCAAATGTTATTTGTTATGTTGTTTCTGATCTGATAATGATTTCCTATCAGGTTTTTTCTCTGTAAAATATTTGACTTAACTCCAGTCCTAGTCTCTTGCAGCAAATTTAAAGTGAAAGTATGGCATAATGAATGTGTCATGTTTTCCATAAGAATTTGGCTCAACACATAATAACCCTCCAGAATGAAGTAAGAACAGCACTAAAGCAAGTGAGACCATACCAAGAATAGTACTGAAAACTTAGAAAAGTTATTTGGAGCCATACTACTGGTTATCATTGTGATTTGGGCCAAAACAGTGACTTCCACCAGCTCTGGTTTTTCTGGGAGTGCCTGGAAAAGTCTTTTGGTCTCTGAATAGTATCACGGGACTAGAGGGAAATGATTTAGTTCTGACACAAGAAGCTTTTGGTTGCATCAGATTATGTTACTAAATGTGGGGAACAGTGTTTCTCCAAGGTGCCTGGACACGTTGTGCACCGGGTCCGGATAGATGTGGGGCAAAGGATGACCAGCGCTTGGAGAAACACCCTTTGGGAGCAGCAGATGGCTGTTAACTTTATTGCCAAATGCACACATATTTTATAGTGGGTCTCGGCTTACAAGAAGGTCCAATCACATAAAGTTTAGCACTATTGGCCTATCACCTTTTCTTCTCTGCTTTGCTCTGGTCCAATCCCAACCAAGGCTAGATATTACAGTTAGGATGGCCTGCTAAGCGAACGTGACAGTTTCTGTGTCTCTGGTGCAAGTGACTAGGAGGTTGAGTGAAGCTCAAGGCCGAATACTTGATTCTGACATCCTGTTATTGGCAACTTTGCCCAGATAGTCCCTTCCTTGGGGCCTCGCTTCAGGACTACCTTGCGAGGTTGGGTATTATCTGCTCCAGTTCCCATCACCATGCGCCACAACTAAAGGATTACCAAAGCATCTGAAACAGGTTAGGAAAGTGGTCATATATTAATTTTGGTTGTAGGAGCTTATTTTGCATTTTATTGACAGGGATTATATGTCTTATTTTCAGAATTTTTTAGCTAAAATAATACAATTTCCTTGGAAATCTTTCATTTGTTGGTGTATCTGAAATATAGAACTACATATTTGCTTAGAACATCTCAAAAAATAAAGGTAACTCTTTGAGAGGACCATGTCCAGTGGTTCTCAGGGTTACTTGAAGGGTCACATGGTTCCAAGGATGTGTAAACCCAAGACCTTGCACATGCAGGCTTTTTCTCTACCATTTGAGCCATATGAGTCTTAGAGTTAGTTTATTGCACAAAGTCTTCATTTGTATATACCATGGCAATATCTAGTTCAGAGATCCATCATGATAAAACAAGAAAAAGAAAATTTGTTCAGTTATATGTGCTATATTATTCTCTGATGTTAAAGAAAATAGTTTATTGTCCTGGCCATAGTGAGTAAAGGATTAGATAGAATAAACTAAGAGATAGAACTACCACTAGAAATATAAATAACATTATCAAATGAAACTATTTACTTCCATTTACAGGTAGAGTTTTCCTGCATGTAGGCCTAGGGATAGAGTCTGTCATGCAGATGATTATAATAGTATTCACACCTATGCATGATAGGGGTATCAAGTATACATAGGCAGAAGGAGAAACCCAAACTGTAATACAGGTTATTCATATGCCCTGGACAATGGTCTGGGACACTAGAGTTAAAATAGTTCTGTATATGGTTCACTATTGGATTGTAATGACCAGACATTTGTCATTTGACATTTGTCCAATCATACGGATGATTGGAGATACTTAGTGACTCCCCCTGCCATTGAGATATACATCCCTGACAGCTGAAAGCTTCCTGTTTATATCACTTGCAGGAGCTGTGCCAAATGATTTCAATGAGAAGGAATCCCAGTGGAGCATAAAGAGAAACACCTCTTAAATTATGTAATTTTCTGAAACTGAATAACCTAATCTGGAGAGAAATTAACAAGAGTGTTAAATTTATCATATTTAATGGAACACATAGTTTAATTAGTCCAGGGACTTAGTTTATGTACAGTTAGGAAAAATGGTCTCAAGAATTCAGACAAGGAGAAATAAAGAAGAAAAAATGCCTGAAAGGAAATCCTAAACTTTAGGTAATTGCTTACCTTTAGGCTACTAATACAAGAAACAAAAAATGAATGTTGTTATCTGGCCAATTTTAGTAAAATGTTAGAAGTGAACACTTTGAATCAAAATTGCAATATCTTTAACATAAAGCAGTAAATAAATATGAAAATTTATAAATTTTATGTATTAATGTTATGAGTTGTAAAAACTTAAACTGCTTTGTTAAATTTATACAAAAAGGTAGCTACAATATCCTAAACCTGATGACAAATCGCTTATGAATAATGCAGTTAACATCATAATTAATGATGAAAAATTGACATTTTTGCATTTAAATCAGTTAGAAGACCTTTGCATCATGCTTTCCCCAAGTCATACTGGAAGTTTTAGTTAATAAAAGAAAGAAGAAGAAACAAAAGGTATATAGATTGAGAAGAATGAAACCAAACCATTGTTGAAGTCAACATGATCATTTATGTAGAGAATCCAAAAGAAATAATGGACTGACAGAATACCCCTGAAACAATTTCAGGAAACTTATAGGAGATCAGTTAATATACAAAGGTCACACACTTTCCTACATATTAGTAATATCTGAAATTAGTTCATATGAGGAAATACACAAAATTCTATTGAATAAAATTAAAAACTAAACAAATGGAGTGTTAGTACATCTTTATGGATAGAAAGATCTAATGTTGTTGAAATGTCAGTTTACCCCAGCTTTATAAAAAGATTCACTATAATCCCAATCAAAATTCTGACAAGTTATTTTGTGCATATTAACAAACTGTAAGGTTAATAGAAGAGGCAAAAGACCCACAACAACCAATATGATATTGAAAGAGAACAAAGTTGGAGAGCTGCTATTACCTTCAATATTTACTAAAAGGCTACAGGAAGAGCAAAACGTATGTCATTTGCAAAAGAAAAGATTTCTAGATTAATATAACAGAATTAACAGCCCATAGGTGGACTTTCAAGAATATGATTAGAAACACAAAGGCAATACAATGATAATTTGTAGTAATTTTCTGCAAATGGTGCTATAACAGGGTGTCCACATGCAAAACAATGTGTCCATATAAGACCTCATACCCTTTGCAAAAATAAACTCAAAATGAACAACAGACCTAACTATAGAATGCAAAACTATGAAGCTCCTAACATAACAAAAGAGAAATACCAAAAAAGGTTGGGTATGAAAATATCACTTTAGATAAAGAAACAAATTTATGATCCATGACAAAAATAATCTGAAGACATCACTGAAATTTTAGTCTGTTCTGTGCTCGACAAAGTCAGGAGAATAAATAGACATCCTGTATACTTAAATATATGTTTGTAAAAGATACATCTGATAAAGGAAAGTTACGCAAAACATATAAAGAACTCTTTAACTTGGGGATAAGGAAGCAATTTAGTTAAAATATCATCCAGACGGGCCTAAGAGACAGTTCAGGGATTAAGACACTTGTCCTGCACATGGATGAACACAATTCAATCCCCTGAGCATCACCAGGAGAGATCCCTGAGCACATAGCCAGAAGTAAGCCTGAATACACCCAGATGTGGCATATACCCTCCTTACATCCAAAAGGGCAGAGATCTTAGTGTACCTCTTAACAAAGTAAATATACAGATGGCAAACAACTATTTGAATAGATGTTCTCCATTGCATGCCATCTGAGAAATGCAAATTAAAACTATGAGAAACTACTACATATTCTGTTAAGATGTCCAAACGCAGATTATGGAACAGAAAATATTAGTGAGACAAGAGGAATTTTCATTAATTGCTGCTGGATATGTAAAAACAGTACAGCTACATTGGAAGACAACCTAAGTTTCTCATAAAACTAACCATATGGTTACCATAAGATCAAGCAATTTTACTCTTTGGTATTTACCCATATTAGCTAAAAACTTATATTCACACAAAACCTGCATATGGGTGCTTATTGTGACTTTAATCATAACTGCCAAAATTTGGAAGCAACCAAGATGTCCTTCAGTAGGTGAAAGGATAAATAAACTAGGGTGCATACGAGCATGGAATGTTATTCAGCACTAAAATGAAATAAGATATCAAGTCTTGAAAAAATGTGTGGTTCACATAAATGTAAAATTCATATCAAGTGGTGGAAAAAATTCAATCTGAAAAGATTGCATGATATATGATATGAACTACATGTCATTCTGGAGTAAAGGAAAACCACAATTTAAATCATGGACTTTGGGTGATTATGATATGTCAACATAGGTTCATCATTTGTGCTAAATAATTTCATTCTGGTAGGAAATGTTGATAATAGAAAATAATATGCACATATCTGATTGTTATTGACACAAAAAATTCAAGAATATGTACATTTTAACATGGATGCCAAAATAAATTAAATTACAAAGAGTACTGTTCTTCAAATATTTTTGTTGTATTTGTGAACTCCACGCAATGTTTCAAAATATATATATAAACTCACAATTATTCCACTTGCGTTACATTTTTGTATTGCAGTTTTCTGAGAAGTTATTTTTTAAGTATCAGTACTTATCACACTACTTAATTAATTTACAATGAATTAAGAATATTGTCATTGCATCAAGGCCTTATGTATATGTCTTGTGTTAATTTAAAATATTAGATTACAGGGTCTGAGAAATAGTACAGGGGTGGAGTGCTCGCCTTACACACAGCTGACCCAAGTTTGATCCTAACATCACATATGGTGCTCTGAGCACTACCAAGAGTAATTCCTGTGTGTGCAGCCAGGAGTAACCCCTAAGAATTGCCGAGTGTGGCCCAAAATCCAATAATCTAATAAATTAGATTCACTGTATCACTGTCGTCCTGTTGATCAATGATTTTCTCAAGCAGGCACCAGTAACGTCTCCATTTGTCCTAGCCCTGAGATTTTTAGAAGCCTCTCTTTACTCGTTCTTCCCAGCGGTGCCACATTGGAGGCTCATTCAGGGTAAGGGGAATGAGACCCATAATTATTACTGTATTTGGCATATCGAATATACCACGGAGAGCTTACCAGGCTCTGTCGTGTGGGAAGGATGCTCTCGGTACCTTGCCAGGTTCTCTGAGAGGGAGAACTACGCTGTAAGAGGTCGCTTCCAGGAGCATTGTTTTATAGTCTCTAAATCTTGGTTATTGATGGGATTACAAGGCGGCCGGGGCAGTTTGTGGGTGTGACTGCCAAGCTACGGGAAAACAGGGGTTCTTGGTGGAGGAGGCCCAGTCCTGATCCGAGCAGTCTTGGAGATCTCAGCCCCGGGTCCCTCGGTTCCTCTGCTGGTTCCTTCATGCGTGAGGCTCATCTGAACGTGTAGAGAGGGGCCTTGAGCATGGCTGTTTCTGGTTCTGGAGGTCTTTGGTTACCAGGGCTCCACTTGGGGCTGCGGGTGTAAAACTCAACCCTCCCTGCTCCGAGGGGCCCCGGTGAAGACAGCCAGATGAGAGGGCAAGAGATTCTCTGTTGCTCTCTTCCGGGAGCATTGTTTTATAGTCTCTGGATCTTGGTCATTGATTGGATTACATGATGCCATGGGCAGTTTGTGAGTGTGACTGTGGCAGCTGATGACCTCTGGAACCCAGCCACAGTCATGCTCAAGGCCACTCAACATGTTCGGACAAGCCTCACACATGAAGAAACCGGCAGAGGAACCCAGGTGTGCGGGACCTGGGGATGAGATCTTTAAGCCTGCTCAGATTGGGACTGGGCCTCCTCTCCCTAGACCCCCCCCCCCATTTTCCAGTATTTTGGCAGCCATACCCACAAAATATATTAGACTAACTTCAAATAAATTATTTTTAAAAATCAATGTGAGGGCCGAGAAAAATAGTACAGGGGTCAAGGTTGGCCCTGGTTCAATCACCTAGGCTTCATCAGGTGTGGGTCTGGAGCACCTTTTGGGTGATTCCTTGCCACAGAACCAAGCAATACCATATACTTAGGACATTGCATTGAAATGTTCTCCAGGAGGGCCCCCTGGGCTCCTGAGCACTGCTTGGGAGGACCCACCAAGTGAAAGTGAATAAGGAAAGTAATGGCGTTAATTAATATATTTAACTATGTAAATGCATTATATATTTGCAAAATATAAAATTTAAATTTTCAAATTATGCTGTAATCTTTCATTTCAATATGACTATATATTTACTTATTAGTAAATATTAGGTTTTAGAGAAAAATAGTAGTAGCACTGAATCCAAAATTAAAATGACATTAAAGTAGTCTATGATTTTGAATGTGAAGTAATATTTTTTTTTTGCTTTCTGGCCTGGAGCAATAGTACAGCAGATAGGGAGCTTGCCTTGCACATGGCCCCTGTGTTTAATCCTTGGCACCTCATATGGTCCCCCAAAGTCCAAAAAACAACAAAAAATATATGCCTTCAGTATATTCTACCCAAATAGCAGATTATATTGGGTTCATCCAACCTGACTCTCTATTCTCAGAAAGGCTGTTAGTCCTTATGTTTTCTTTTCTGCTCTTGAGAATTCTACAACTGTAGTAACTGTAATCAAGCCAACAAAAATCATTCAATTCCTAATGTTTATTATAAAGCCAACTGTTATAGTTGTTATATGGTATTGCTACTCAATAGAACTTTGTAATCCTCAAACATCTTACGTTTCTCTGGAAACTATAATAAAGTTGATTTCTTCCAAGTCAGCTCTCAAATTCAGAAAAATACGGCTGATAGCAGTTAGGCAAGAAAAAAGATATCAAGGGCATCCAGAGAAGAAAGGAAGAAGTCAAGTTTTCACTATTTGCAGATGACACAATACTATATTTAGAAAATCTTAAAGAATCTATAAAAAATCTCCTAAAAACAATAGACTTCTTTAGTAGTGGCAGGTTACAAAATCAATACTCAAAAATCCATGGCCTTCCTATACACAAGTAATGAAAGAAAAGAATGAAATATTAGTAAAACAATCCTGTTCACAATTATATCTTAGAAAATCAAATACCTTGCAATTAGCTTAAATACAGAGGTGAGGGACCTGTATAAAGAAAACTAGAAAACACTACTTCAAGAAATAAAAGAGGATACCAGGAAATGGAAACACATCCCCTGATCGTGGATTGGGAGGATCAACATTGTGAAAATGGCAATACTCCCCAAAGCATCATACAGATTCAATGCAACCCATATAAGGATACCCACGGCATTTTTCATATGGAACACCCACAAATCCTTGGATTTGCTTTCTTCCAAGCAATCCTTGGAAGAAAGAAGGTGGAGGCATCACCTTCCTCAACTTCAAACTGTACTACAAAGCAATAGGAATTAAAACATCATGGTATTGATATAGAGATAGATTCACAGATCAATATAATAGTTGAATATCCTAAGACTTCAAATATATGATCACCTAATCTTTGATAAAGGAGCAAGAAATATGAAGTGGAGCAAGGAAAGCCTCTTCAACCAGTCTTACAGAGAAAACTGGGTGGTTACATACAAAAAAAATTGAAATCAGACTAATTTCTAACACCAGGTAAAATGTCATGTCAAAACGGATTAAAGATCTCAATATCAGAACTGAATCCACAAGGTACATTGAGGAAACTATGGGCAGAACCCTCTACGACATTGAAGCTAAAGGCATCTTTAAGGATGAAACACCACTGTCCAAGCAAGTAGAAGCAAGGAAAAACAAATGGTACTACATTAAACTAAGAAGCTTCTGCACCTCAAAAGAAACAGTGATCATGATACAAAGACAGCCCACATATTTAAAAAATTATTTACCCAATACCTATCTGATAAGGGATTAATATTCAACATATATAATGCGCTAGTAGAACTTAGCAAGAGAAAACATCCAATCCCATCAAAAAGTGGGGAGAAGAAATGAACAAAAAGTTCCTCAAAGAAGAAATACAAATGGCCAAAAGTCACATGAAAAAATGCTCTACATCACTATTCATCAGAGAGATGAAAATCAAGACAACAATTAGATATCATCTCACACCACAGACTGTAACATCAAAAAGAACAAGAGCAACCAGTGCTAGTGTGGATCCAAAGAGAAAGGACTCTCCTTCATTGTTGGCAGAAATGCCAATGGGTCCATTCTGTTGGGAAAACAATATGGACATTCCTCAAAAAACTAGAAATTCATCTTCCATATGATCCAGAAATAATTCTGGGAATATATCCTGGGAGAATATAAAACACAAAGCAGTAATCCCATCTGAACCTCTATGTTCATTGAATTTGTTTTCACAATAGCCAGAATCTTTAAACAACCCAAGTGCCCAAGAACAGATGACTGGATAAAGTATGGTACATCTACACAATTAAACACTACACAGCTGTTAGGAAAATGAAGTAATGAAAATTGCTTATAAATGGATGGATATTGAGAGTATCATGCTGAGTGAAATGAGTCAGAAGGAGAGGGACAGACAGAATGATTGCACCCTTGTAGGATACTAAAATAAAAACACAATATGAGATTAGTACCTAAGCATAGTAGAAACAAGGGCCAGGAGGATTGGTCCATGATTGAAACCTGCCTTAAGTACTGGAGAAGCAGGCATCTGGAATAGAGAAGGGACCACTATGACAAAGATAGTTGAAAATGATCACTCTGGATAAGAACTGTCTTGAAAATAGGTAAAGGAACAAACATGACAACCTCTCAGTATCTGTATTGCAAACCCTAAAAGGAGGGATGGAGGAAGAGAGAGAGAAAAAGAGAGAGAAAGAGAGAGAGAATAAAAGTGTCTGCCATAGAGACAGACTGTTAGTGGGAGGGGTGACAGGGGGATGGAGGGAAACTGGGGACATTGGTGGTGGGAAATGTGCACTGGTGGAAGAATGGGTGTTGAACATTGCATGACTGAAACCCGACCATGAACAGCTTTGTAACTGTGTATCTCACAGTGATTCAATTAAAGAGAAAAAGAAAGAAAAGGAAAATTAAAGAAAAATATGGCGGAAAGTACGTTTTTTGCACTCTAATCTTCTTTGTTGCTCCCAAGATAGCTGCTAGGTAGCAATAGATTTCTCCTCATTGTTTAATTCAGAAAGTGGCTCTTGTGAGCAAGAGAAAACATCAAAAATAATTAAGTTGGCTTGGTATGCTCACTGTAATCTTAATTGGCTCAACAAAATTGTACAAGTTGCCCTTTTGTATTTTTAAAATTTGGAAGAAAAGTCAAATTCAAAAAGTTCAAACTATCCCTGGTTAATCTTATGAAATACCAGTTCTATAATATAAAGATATTTTTAGAGTGGTTAATCTTTAAATGTATGTGTATTCCTATATATTTCCATGCAATTGATGACAGATTATCAGGTGATTGACTTCTCAAAATAGTTTTCATATTTAGAAAGCTCATAAAAATATTAGTGATTATGTCATGCAATTTACAGGAGAAATACTAAAGTACATTTAGGTTCAGCAGTTCCTCTGTTGAACATAATTTAATACCTCTACTGCAAGCCACAACACCCAAAAGGAGAGAGATCGAGCAAAAGGGAATGCCCTGCCACAGAGGCAGGGTGGGGTGGGGGGATGAGTGTTTGATCATTGTGTGACTGGAACCCAAACATGAAAGCTTATAACTGTCTCACGGTGATTCAATAAAACTTTAAAAAAAAAAGAAAGTTTGTAAGTCTGTAACCGTACCTCATGATGATTCACTAATAATTTTTTTTTAAATTTAACTTTTATAATAATTAAATAAATATGGTATATTACTGGAAATATACCACTTTATAATTATAACTCAGTATAAGACTTTGCTCTTCCAATGTGATTGTGTTTCTGGAATAAGGTGATAATTTTCTCATCAGGAGGGAATTTCTACCGTCTTCTTTTTCCTGAGGATTGCTTTTTTTTTATTTAGGAAGCCATATTTGTTCTTCCATCTAAATTTCATAAGTGTTTCATAAATTTCTTTTAAAAATGTTATGGGTGTCGTTATAGGGATTGCATTAAATCTGGATAATACTTTGGGGAATACTGCCATTTTGATAGTGTTAATCTTCCCACTACATGAGCAGGGGATCTGTTTCCATTCCTTCATGTCTTTTTTTATTTCTTTAAGTAAGTAGTGTTTTGTGGTTTTCATTGTACAGGTGTTTAACCTCTTTATTAAGTTTATTCTCAGATACTTGATTTTGATTTGTTTTTAAAATCTCTCTCCTCTATTTCATTATTTGCATATAGGAAAGCCATGAACTCTTGCATATTAGTTTTTAGCCTGCCACTTTACTATACAAACCTATTGTTTTTATACGCTTTTTGTAGTGTTTAGGGTTTTCTAAGAATAGTATAATCTGCCATCATTCTACAAAGAAGTGATCATTGATGTAATGATTAGGGGTTAGGCAGGGCAACATCATTTCACTGAAACTCTTCAGTGCCACCCTCGAGAACATCATATGACGACTGGAATGAGAAGGAATGGGAGTGAAGATAGATGGTCGGCAACTACACCACCTCCACTTCGCTGATGACAATTGTTCTAATAACACCAACTTATCAGCCAAGTGGCATGAATGCTGGCCAACTTTGACCATAAGTGTGGAAAGGTCGGACTGCAGCTGAATCTCAGGAAGACAGTGTTCATGAGAAACAGACTAGTTCCTAATGTTCCATTTGCCCTAAACAGAACAAACATCTCCGAATGCAGCAGTTATGTGTACCTAGGTCGAGAACTCAACATGACAAACGACCTAGCACTTGATCTGCGCAGGAGGAAGAGAGCAGTGTGGAACACCTTCAAGAGCGTTGAAGAAGTTGTTAAGAGAACGAAGAACCTCCGGCTCCGGGCACATCTTTTCGATTCCACCATTCTTCCTGCACTAACATATGCCTCAGAGATCTGAACCCTACAACCACAGGATGAGAATGCTATTCAGGTATCCCAAAGAGGAATCGAAAGAGCTATGCTTGGAGTATCACTTTTCACTCAAGTGAGAGAAGGAATCCGGAGTTCCGACCTTCATCGACGATCAAGAATCAGGGACGCTGTCTTGTTTGCCAAGTTGTCGAAAATGGGCCGGACATGTAATGCGATTTAGAGACGACCACTGGACTAGAGCTCTTACCAACTGGATTCCATGGGCTCTCAAAAGAACGCATGGCTGCCCACCTACGAGATGGTCAGACTTCTTCGTCAAAAACTTGAACGAGTGGTTTGAGGCTCTTTCGTCTTCCTGGAGCGAGCAGATGCCACTGGGCTACACTAGCACGCAACAGGGATGAATGGAGACGTTACTGATGCCCGCTCCAACAAATCGATGAACAACAGGATGACAAGTGATACAAGTATTATCTGTAAATAATGAAAGCTTGACTTCTTTATTTCCCTATATATATCGATATATATTGATATATATATGCTCATATCTTTTACTCTTTTATTTGCCTAATTTCTGTGGCATAAATATTCTGAGGACTATATTGAATAGAAGTAGTGAGAGTGGGCAATCTTGTTTGTGACTGATCTTAAGGAAGGTTTTTAGCTTTTTCCCACTGAATATGTTTGCTTTGGGCTTCTAGTAAATGGTTGTTACTATGTTGAGGAAAGTTCATTCAATTCTCATTTTGTTGAGAGTTTATTTTTTATAACAAATGGGTGTTGGGTCTTGTCAAATTCTTTCTCTGAATCGATTAATATGATTATATGATTTTTATTTTTATTAATATGGTTTATTATGCTAATTGACTTCCATATGTTAAACCATCCTTTCATCTCCACTTGGTCATGGTGTATAATCTTTTTGATGAGTTGTTGGATTAAACTTGCTAGTACACTGTTGAACATAGACACTTTGCATCTATGTTAGTCAGGGATACTGGTCTGTAATTTCCCTTTTTTAGTAGTGTCTCTGTTTCCTTTTGGTATCTGGGTAATGTTTTCTTCACAGAAACTATTTGGGAGTGTTTCTATCTCTTCAGTTTCCTTTAAGCCTGAAAAGGATTCACAATAGTTTTTCTGTAAAAGTTTGAAAGAAGTCACTTGTAAATCTATCTGGGCCTGTGAGATTTTTGGTAACTATTTTGATTTCCTCAGTAGAGTAGGTGTGCTCAGGTGTTTCATATTTTCGTGGTCCAGGCTGAGGAGGATATAAGAGTACAATAATTTATCCATTTATTCTAGGTTCTCTTATTTTGTGACATAAAGATTTTAAAAATAATCCCTGGTGATCCTTGAAATTTGTGTGGTATCTGTTGTGACATTCTTCCTTTCATACCTAATTCAGTTAAGCAGGGTTCTCTCTCTGTTTCTTTGTGAGTACTGCTAGTGGCTTATGGATCTTGATTTTTTTCAAAGAATCAGCTCTTGGGTTCAGAATTCTTTAGAATTTTTAAAATATTTTTTGGATTTCATTTTATTTATTTCTGCTCTAAGTTTTATTATTTCCTTCCTTCTTCCTTCTTCCTGCTTTGGGCTCCTTTTGTTGATTATTTTCAAGTTTCTTAAGTTTTTCAGTTAGATAGTTATGGGCCCTTTCTTCCTTCCTAATGAATGCTTACACAGCTATGAACTTCCCTGCTGCTTTTGCTGAGTCCCATAAGTTCTAGTACCTTGAGTCCTAATTTTCATTTTGTTTCCAGGAATATTTTGACTTCTTCTCAGTGCACTTGTTCAATAATGCAGTGTTTAATTCCTACATAGTAGAGTTATTTCTCTATTTTGATTTGTGATTTACTTCTATTTTCAGAGCATCAGAGTCTGAGAATAAAGTTGATACAATTTCTGCCCTCTTGACTTTCTGGAAGTATATTTTGTGACCCAGCCTATGGTCTACCTGGGAGAATGTTCCATATGCATTGGGAAAAATGTGTTTTTGGAATTTGAGGGAATAAAATCCCTATATATATCTACTAACTCCTTTTCTTCCATTTCTTTCTTAAAAGCCATTAATTCCTCGTTGAATTTTATTCTAGTTGATCTATCAAGTGGTGACAGGGAAGTGTCAAAATCTTTAACTATTATTGTGTTGCTATAAATGTCTTCATTTAGGTCTACTAGCAGTTGTCTTAAATATTTTGTTGAACAGCATCACTCTTCCCAAATCCAAACTGTCCGACAAAGTAGTACTAATTAAACCATCATGGTACTGCGATAAATACAGATCTAGAAACCAATAGAATAAAATTGAATATCCAGGGACAGACTCTAATGTTTATAGTCAGCAAATCTTCAATAAAGGACCTAATGTATGAAGAGGAGCAAAGAAAGCCTCTTCAACGAGTGGTGCTGGTAAAACTGGTCAGCCACATACAAAAAATGAACTCAAACCTCTTTCTAATTCCATGTACAAATGTGAAATCAAAATTGGTTAAAGAACCTCAAAATTAGGGATGAGTGCATAAGGTAAATAGAGGAAAACGTAGGCAGAACTCTCCATAACATTGAAACTAGATGCATCTTTACAGATGAAATGCCACTTAACAGGCAAGAGGAAGCAAAGGTAAACAACTGTGACTGAATTTAATGAAGAAGCTTCTGCACCTCAAAGGAAATGACCAGAATACAAAGACAGCCACAGACTGGGAGAAATTATTTGCCCATCACTCATCCAATAATGAATTAGATTCAACATCTATAAATCACTCAGAATTTTTATTATTTTTTAAATTTTGTTGAACCACTGTGAGATAGTTACAAGCTTTCTTGTTTGGGTTACAATCACACAATGATCAAACACCCATCCCTCAACCAGTGCACATTCCCCACCACCAATATACCCCCCTTTCCCACCCTTCCCCTACCTCCATGGCAGACAATATTCCCCATATTGTCTCTCTCTATGTATATGTATTTTTGGACATTATGGCTTGCAAAACAGACAATGAGAGGACAAAATGTTTGGTCCATTATCTACTTTCAGCACACATCTCCCATTCCAACTGATTCCTCCAGCCATCATTTTCTTAGTGATCCCTTCTCTATTCCATCTGCCTTCCCCTCTGCTCATGAAGCAGGCTTCTAGCTATGGGGCAATCCTCCTGGCCCTTGTATCTACTGTCCTTGGGTGTCAGCCTCATGTGATGTTATTATATACTCCACAAATGTCACTCAGAACTTTTAAAGAAAACAATCCTACCTCATGAAGAAATGGGGAGAAGATGTTAATAGAAACTTCCCCAAAGAAGAAATACTAATGACCAAAACTCATGAAAAATTGCTCTTTACACAAGCCAGCAAAATAAAATAAAATATTTTATACTGTAAAAAAAATTTTAAAGAAAACAAGCAATAAGTGTTTAAATAAATTAATAAATAAATTTTATTTGATCACAGAAAAAGGAGCTCACATTTGTTTGGTGTTAATATACATGCTTGTAATTTCTTATATAAGGGCTTAAATGGCTCCAGGATGAAATACAACACTCTTCACACACTTTCTCCTTATGGTTATGAGAAGGTGCACTGTAGTGGGATTGGTGTTTGAATAATATCTGTAATGAACTATTGTGAACAACTTTATAAAAATAAAATATATTTAAAAAAACAGTAAAAAGAAAAATTGCTCTTTATGACTAACTAACAGAATGAAAATCAAAACTATGAGATACCACATTGCACCACAGAGATTGGTACTCATTAAAAAGCACAACAACAAACAGTGTGGAAATTCCACAGAGAACTCGGAATTGACCTTTCATACTTTGTAACAGTTCCATTCCTGGGAATATACTTCAAGGGCCAAAAAACACAATGCAGGAAACACATCTGCACTCCTAAATTCACCTAGCACTATTCATAATAGCCAACATCTGGAAGCAGCCCAAGTGCCCAACAACAGATAACTGAATAAAGAAGCTATGGTAGATATGCACATTGAAATCCTTCCTACTTGGCTATAAGAAGAGATGAAGTCATAAAATTTGCTGATACATGGATGGATCTGGAGAGGATCATGAATGAAATGAGTCAGAAGGAGAGGGACAGGTAGAATGGACCTCACTCATATAAAGGCTATAAAAAAACATACTAGGGGAATAACTGAAGCCCAAAACAATAAAAACAAAGAGCAGAACTAGTCTTTAGTAGGAAGTTTGCTACTGGGTGGTATGGAGAGATTAGACTAGGTAGATCAGGAAGGGCCCACTAAGACAATTATATTGGGAAGTGATCATCCTGGACCAAGACTAGGTGCTGAACACCCTATCAGTAACAGTTTTGTGAACCATAGTGCCTACATAAAGGTGGGACAGGTGGGGAAGGAAAAAGGAAAACTTGCTTGTCACAGAGGCAGGATGGGGCAGGAGGGAAATTGGTGACAACAGTGGAGGCAAGTGGCTACTGGTGATGGGATTGGTGTTGGAATATTGTACACTGAAATTCAATTATGAATAACTTTATACTCTGCAATTCATGATGATTCAATATTTTTTAATAAAGGGACCAAAAATAGATAAATATCTATTTTAATTAGTATGTAATGAAACATTTTCTTTCTCCCTTTATTTCTAAATTTGAACTTAATATACTATCATTGTTTAAACTATAGTTCAACCTATAATTTAAAGTTCATGATTAAAAACCTACTATACTAGACCTTACCTGATAATTTAAATCTTATAGTAGCTGGCATACTGTCTTAACTGAACTGAAGATAAAAGACAAAAGGAATTTCGACTTTTTCCAAATAGGACTAAAAAGGAAACTGATTTCCCCGATTTCAGAAATAACAACAACAAATGATACTAAATATAGAAAACAACATTTTTTAAACAATGGTACAGAATCAGAGCTCCCATGTTAGAAGGGTATCATTAAAGGCCCAATGGGGACCCAGTACTTTATCTCCATAGGATATTTGTGAGCTTCTCCAACTACTTTCTTCCCTATAGCATGATTTCAATAGAAGCCACAATGAACATCTGTATTCCCATTTCTACAAGATGGTAATAAATTCCTTCTCTTTAGGATGGTGTCATAGAAAGCTGAGTAGACAATAAAACTAGCTTATTTTGCTTCTATAACTTTCTTTGCTGATCATAGCTCCTAGCACATGCCCTGCATGTAGTTGACCCAGGTAGCACAAGAGTCAGGAATAAACCCTGTGCACCACCAGTGAACTTCTGCAAAAAAAAAGGAGGAGGAGGCGGGAGGAAGGAGGAAGAAGGAGGAGGAGGATGGAGGAAAGAGGGAGGAGGAGGAGGAGAAGGAGGGAGGAGAAGGAGAAGGAGAAGGAGGGAGGAGGAGGGAGGAGAAGGAGAAGGAGGGAGGAGAAGGAGAAGGAGAAGGAGGGAGGAGGAGGGAGGAGAAGGAGAAGGAGGGAGGAGAAGGAGAAGGAGAAGGAGAAGGAAGGAGAAGGAGGGAGGAGGAGGGAGGAGGAGGGAGGAGGAGGGAGGAGGAGGGAGGAGAAGGATGGAGGAGAAGGAGAAGGACAGAGAAGAAGGAGGGAGGAGAAGGAGGAGGAGAAGGATGGAGGAGGAGAAGGAGAAGAAGGATGGAGAAGGGAACAGTGAGGAGAAGGAGGGAGGAGGGAGGAAGGAGGAGGGAGGAGAGAGGAGAAGGAGGGAGGAGAGAGGAGGGAGGAGGGAGTAGAGGAGAATGAGGGAGGAGGAAAGAGGAGGGAGAAGGGAGGAGAAGGAGGAAGGAGGGAGGAGGGAGGAGGGAGGAAAAGGAGGAAGGAGGGAGGAAGGAGAAGAAGGAGGGAGGAGGAAGGAGGGAGGAGAAGGAGGGAGGAGGGAGGAGGTAGAAGAGGGAGGGACGGGAAGGAGGGAGAAGGGAGGAGAAGGAGGGAGGAGAAAGGGAGGAGAAGGAGGGATGAGGGAGGAGGTAGAAGAGGGAGGGACGAGGAGAAGGAGGGAGAAGGGAGGAGAAGGAGGAAGAGGGGGGAGAAGAAGGGAAGAGGGGAGAGAAGGAGAACGAGAAGACAGGAATTCAATGGTAACAAGATCTCCATCTAATGTGTCACTGGAGACCAAGTGAAAAACCTACACCTCAATTTCCACTTGTAAGCAACTAAGCATCTCCTTACACTTACAGTTGTAAAGTGTCAAAGGACACTTTACATGATTGTTACTACTAGTTAGTTGCACAGTAGTAAGCCTAATCCCTGATTGTGTCATGTGAGACCATGTGTGGGAAGAAATTAGGTGATCCTCTCACTGCTGCCCATATTGGTGTTGGAACCAGATGAAAAGAAATTAAGACATGAATTCCAAATTACCAGTGATGTAAGGAGGTTTCATGAGACACAGGTGAGTGCCACGCAGAGTGGCCAATTTAGGAGTCTTTATTCCAGAAACCTGGGACTGAGAGCAAACTAACCCCAAAGAACTCATGGCAATGAGTACAGTCAGGGAGCAGTTTTTAAAGACAAAATCACATCCTAGTTAGACAATGGACACATTGTCTAATGGATGAGGGGTTCCAGGAACTGTGATCAGCAAAGCAAGTTATAGAAGCAAAATAAGGTAGTTGATGGTTAAACTAGCTTATAGTCAAGGAAAATTGGCCTGTGGCTATGAGGGACAAATTGGCTTTTGATTATGGGGAACAATCGCCATGAGGGTGTGTCAGGTAGTGTTTCCTGTAGCTGAACAGTTTCTTTATAGGCTGCATTTGCCAATGGGTTACATCTGACCCTTGGAATAATAAAAAAGAGTTCCCATCTTTCAGACAAGCTAAGAGAAGAATAAAGATGGAGTCCCTTATATCAGGTGCTCTCAGTGTACATAGATATATGCAAACTTACATATACAGAAAGATAAATATATATGAATAAATGGCTTAGTATTTGTACATACATTTTCTAATTCTGTCCATTGAGAGTTCTATATTGTTTGATGAAGCAAAAAATCTAATTCGCAAACAACATAAAAAGTAGGATTATGCAGGCCTTTTTATATAACTACAACAGTTGTATAAAGAGAGTAGGGCTCTTGACTTTTATGCAGCTTATCCAGGTTTGGTCCCCAGTACTCTAAACTCCGCCAGTAGTGATCCCTGAACATAGGGCCAAAAGTAAGCCCTCAGCACCACCAGAGATGGCCCCAAATCCAAAAATAATCATAATAAATTTTATATAATAAAGCCAGATCTTTAAAGATTGTTTAGATTCAAAACAGGATCTGGTAAAAGAAAAAATGAACCAAATTAATGTAATTTTTTTTAACAATGTATTTTAAAACTCTGGAAAAGTTGCATCTCTAATGAAATGCTTATGCAGTTCCCTGATAGGTATAATATTTTTTAACTTCTGAAAAATTCTTTACCATATCTTTCTGCATAAATTTGGTGCCAGTGGGATCCTCAGGCAACTTATGTGAAGTGGAGATGAGAGGAGTGGCAGATTCATCGAGAAGGGAATCTGTCATTTTCTCTCAACCTCTGCTACCAGGTAATGACAGAAAATCTAGGACTGTGAGCCTTGCTCCTTGAAGGAATGGAAAGTCAGTCCTAGACCATACCCAGGCCTGTCTGATCCCTGTCTTTTCCTCACAGAAAAGAATTTTGTGAGGAGAAAAGCAGCGAAGTAAAGCAGATTTTAATTATAAGTTTTGAGGAAGGGGGGTGAAGATGTAGGCATTTGCTAGGCACCACGTGTGCTCAGAGCAGCATATGCCCTCACTTTCTCTGATCAAGTTGGCTTTTATAGGGTTTCTCCTAAGCTGCCCCTATTGGGGCTTTATATATAGGTAAGAGTCCTTTGCCCAGGGGTAGAGTTGGGTAGTTAATAGTCTTCTTTGATATTCTTTTCCAGGCCTTTGTTCCTGCTGCAGCTACTCTCAACAGTGGTGGGGCTAGAGGTTGGGATGGGGGTTGATTCCAGCCTTCTCTAGGTCTGTACAGGCACAGGTGAAGTTCTGTCTTATATCTTATTTAACTGAGCCTCCGCTTTTTCTCTTATAAATATCTATAAGAAGATAAACCTTTTTTAATTGGCTTGCTTAAAATCTTGCAGGAAACATGGTATGTACTTTTTTGTATTTTCTTATGATGTATTTTTCAAACAGTTGGAATGTGTGAATGTGGCAGTCAAGGAGGGAAAAAATAGAAAAGAATGCATAGTCTCAACATGCCTATATATCTATGGACTCCATCAGTGCCCCCATGCATCAATCCCCAGGTACAAAATGTTTCCCTTCTCTAAATCTCTCTAATTTGACTTTTCACATGCACAGATTCACTACTTTCTATGAGTAGGTGGGCCTCCTGAAAGGCAATCTAATTCTTGTATGTAGCTGCAGAGAAGCAAAATGCTATTCATTTGCTGAATAAATGCATTTTGCCCAAATAGTAAAGATAGGCTGTGGTTCATCACAGAAGAAACATTAAGATACAATAGTTTCTTAAATTATGCTTCCTTTCCTTAATGTATGCATTTAATTTATGTTTTCCTATTCAAAGGGAGGTGGGGACTGCCTTTGGCAGTAAAGCTTGCAGTAGTTTTATGGTTGATCAGAATTTCAAAGCACATCTGCAGTGCTTCACTCTGTCCTCCTGAGGTGTTTTAACTGCTTACTCTCATCTTATACCTGCCTCCCTTCCCACCAAAAACAACCGAAGATTATGTTAGAAAATAGAATTTCTAGACAGGTTTTAGAAGCAAAATTTTAATGTTATCCCTGAGAGATTGCAGAAAATGAAGAAGGGACTTCTCCATTGTTTTTCATTTAGTAGCTGGAATGAAAAAATTAATTAACAAAAATAGACATAGTCTCTACCCTTAAAATACTTATGACTTCAGGATTGCATTATTAAACCTGTGTTCTCCCTAGAATAAATAGTTTTCTATATCTCTTTCTGCCATTTTCCAATGTGGACAAGTTTGTGATCTCTCTTGAACATATATTTCCACTCTTTCCCTTCATGTCCTTCTAAGTACATTTTGTTCAATAAAAATTATATTTTTTCACTTAAAATTTTTCTTCTGATATGTAGGGACTCTGTGCCAGGCTGCTTTCACTTGGGGCACCCCAGAGGGGTTCAGGTGAAAGCCCTCCCAGCCCCAAGAGACCCAGGACCCAACCCCAGGAGACGACCTCCACAACCCAACTGCCTCCATGCTCAAGGCCACTTTCCACACGCACAGGCCGAGCTTCTCATATGAGTGAACATATTCCTAAACTGTGCGGCCGCTTTTGCAGCTGCACGACACATCATAAGACACTCTCCACTCATTTTCCATAATTACCACACCATGTTTGATTGGAGGCAAGATGGCCTGACACCACCTGAACCCCTTGCACTATCCTGAGCCTGGCTCACCATCTCACCTTAGACAATGCATAGCTCAGTACACCAGGCATGGAACTCTACATGTGATCCCTGATGGAACTCTACGCGTGATTTCTGATGGACACTGCCAGCTGTTTTGCAAGATTTGGACAGAATGGCGTCGGAGGGGCACGGAGAAACCGCTGCGGTGGCTGCAGCGTCGCTGCCTACCCTGGCCAGGCCTGGCAGCGCTGTTGGACATAGAGCCATGGCAGCAATGCGTGCAGTGGCTCATACTCTGTGGGGTGCTGTCAGCCAACCACTGGGTGACCTGGGACTTGGCGCAGATGTTCGACCTGGCACAGACCCTCCGCAATAGGGTCTTGCTCTGCCAGCTGCTCAACAACCTCCGGGCACACTCCATCAACCTCAAGGAGATCAACCTGAGACTGTAGATATCCCAATTGCTGCCTAGAGATGTAGGCAGGTGCATGTTTGTCAGTGTGCAGATCGTTACAACATGGCAGTCAACCAAAAGCTTACATTCGGTAGACTGGGAACACCTGTAAATGTGATTAGAGGCGTCCCAAAAGCCTTCGTCCCTCTCGGAGAGCCCAGCAAGCTATTGAGAGTATCCTGTCTGCACAGCAGAGCCTGGCAAGCTAACCATGGTGTACTCAATATGTCAAAAATAGTAACAACGATGGTTCTCATTCCCCTGATCCTGAAAGAGTCCCCAATACACAATCAGGCTGCACTAGCATGCGACAGGGATGGATGGAAACGTTACTGGCACCCGCTCGAGCAAAATGATGAACAACGGGATGACAATGACAGTGACAGTGACATGTAGGATAGGAAAAAGTTTATCTCAGTCTTCTTAGTCATTCTAACTTATTCTAGAAATTAAAATTAGAAAGGTAATCAAGTGTGAAATGCTTGGGTTATTTATTGCAAGGAAATAACAAAGGCCCAAAGAAAAGTTGAGCTTAAAAGAGACTCTAAATAAAAGACTCCAATATATATCATAGTCAGAATGACAGAAACCACAGATAGAGACACAATACTGCAAGTAGCAAGGGCAAAGAAGAAAATTACATGCAAAGGACCACCCCTTAGAATTACAGAAGACTTATCAGAGGAAACTACCGAGCCTGAAGACAATTGGGGGATATAGTGAAAAAACTCAGTGAAATGAACGCCTCACCAAGAATACTCTAACTGACTAAACTCTCACTCAAACTTGAAAGAACGATACATTGTTTTATAAATAAACAACAGCTTAGAAGCTTCATAGACACAAAAGCGACCTTAAAGAAGAAATAAAAGGGCTATTGTAAGACAAGGGGAAAAAAAACCTACCAGCACAACAAACCTCTACAGAAAGATGGCAAAAAAACACCATGACAATAATCTCTCTCAATGTAAACAGTATAAAAGTATCAATTAAGATATACAGAATAGCAAAACAGATTTTAAAAAAATGAACCCAACATTCAGCTGCCTACAAGAAATGCATCTGAACAGTCAGCACAAATACAGATTCAAAGTCAAAGGATAGAAAACAATCTTCAAGCAAACAACTCCCTCAAAAAAGCTGGGGTGGTTATACCAGTATCCGACAACATAGATTTCAGGCTGAAAAAAATTAGAAGGGACAGCGAAGGCCATTTTTTAAATAATCAAGGCATATGTATATCACATTCCTAAACATACAAGCACCCATGAGTGGCCAGCTAAATACTTAAAACAACTACTAATTGACTACAAGGAAGACATTGATAGCAACACAATAGTAGTTTGAGATTTCAACACCACCCTATCACCTCTTGATAGGTCAACAAGACACAAACTCAAGAATAAAGTACTTGCCTTAAAGGAAGAAATGGAAGACAGAGGGATAATAGATGTACACAGGGCTTTTTATCCCCCCAAAACCAAATACACATTATTTTCCAGTGCACATAGAACATTTTCCAAGATAGACAAGGTGCTGAGCCACAAAACATACCTCAATAGAATCAGAAAGATAGAAATTGCATCAACTCTCTTTTCAGACCACAATGGATTGGAGATAGAAGTTAATCACACACAGAAATGGAGAAGGAACTCAAACACCTGGCAATTAAACAACTCAATGTTGAACAACGAGTAGGTCAGGAAGGAAATCAAGGAAGAAATCAAAAGGTACCTGGAAACAAATGAGAATGAAGACACTAGCTACCAGAACTTGTGGGATGCAGCTAAAGCAGTGTTTAGGGGAAAAGTTATATCTCTGCATGCACTCTAAGAGAGGAAGAAAGATTTTACATCTCAAGATCTTAGGAAAGTTTCAATAAAAGGAGCCTAAACCAGGCAGAATAAAGGAAATAATTAAACTTAGAGCAGAAATTAACGACATGCAAACCAAAAAAACAATTCAAAAGATCAATGAAACCAAGAACTTGTTCTTTGAGAAAATAAAATTGATAAACCACTAGCAAGACTCACAAGGAAAGAGAGAGATAACCCTAATAAACCGAATCAGAAATGAAAAGGGGGACATCACAACAGAAACCAAAGAAATTCAAAAGACCATCAGAGATTACTTTGAGAGTCTGTGCACCACGAAACAAGAGAACCTAAAAGAGATGAATAAATTCCTAGATTCTTATAACCTCGCAAGGCTTAGTCAAGAAGATTTGGAATACCTGAGTAGACCTATCACCATCAAGGAAATTGAAACAGTAAACAAAAGTCCCTCCGCCAAAAAAAAGCCCAGGTCCAGATGGATTCACTAACGAATTTTTCCAAACATTTAAAGAGGACCTATTGCCAGTCTTTTTCCACCTTTTCCAGGAAATTGAAGAAACAGAAACACTCCCAAACAGTTTCTATGAGACACATATCACCCTAATACCAAAAGCAAACAGAGACACCACAAAAAAAGAAAATTCCCTGATGAACTCAGATGCAAAGATTCTCAACAAAATATTGGCAAATAGAATCCAACATCTCATCAAAAAGATCATACACCATGACCAAGTGGTATTCATTACGGGGATGCAAGGGTGGTTCAACATTCTCAAGTCAATCAATAAATCCATCATATCAATAAAAGAAGAGATAAAAACCATATTGTTATATCAATAGATGTAGAGAAAGCATTTGACAAGATCCAGCACCCGTGTCTGATGAAAACTCTCAGCAGATTGGGAATTGAAGGAACTTTCCTCAATATAGTCAAAGCCATCTACTATGGCATGCATTATCCTCAAGGGGAAAAACTAGGAGCCTTCCCTCTAAGATCGGGGACAAGACAAGGACGCCCACTCTCACCATTACTATTCAATATAGTATTGGAGGTACTTGCATAGCGGTTAGGCAAGAAAAAGGCATCAGAGCATCCAAATAGGAAAGGAAGAAATCAAACTTTCACTATTTGCAGATGATATGATACTGTATGTAGAGAACCCTAAAGCCTCTACCAAGAAGCTCCTAAAAACAATAGACTTGTATAGTAAAGTCACAGGCTATAAAATCAATACCCCAAAATCCATGACTATCCTATACTCAAATAGTGAGGGAGAAGAAATTGATATAAAAAAGGCAATCCTGTTCACAATCATGCCTCAGAAAATCAAGTATCTCGGAATCAGTTTAACCAAAGAGGTAAAGGACCTACACAAAGAAAACTACAAAACGCAAGTTCAAGAAATATAAGAGGACAAGAGGAAATGGAAACATCCCCTGCTCGTTGATTGAGAGAATTAACATTGTCAAAATGGCAATACTCCCCAAAGCATTGCACAGATTTAATGCGATCCTTGTATGGGTACCCATGACATTCTCCAAACAAATTAATCGAACACTTCTGAAATTCATATGGAACGACATACCCCCACGAATAGCTGAAGCAATTCTTGGGGAAAAAAGATGGGGGGCATCACCTTCTCCAATTCAAACTATACTACAAAGTGGTTGTAATTCAAACAGAATGGTATTGGAACAAAAGCATATCCACAGTCCAGTGGAATAGGGTTGAATATTCTTACACACACCCTCAAATATATGATCATCTAATCTTTGGTAAGGGAACAAGAAATGTGAATTGGAGCACAGAAAGCCTCTTTAACAAATGGTGCTGGCAAAACTGGACAGCTACATGCAAAAAATGGGCTCAGACCTCTACCTAACACCATGCACAAAAGTCAGATCAAAGTGAATTGTAGACCTCAACATCAGACCAGAATTCATAAGGTACATTGAAGAAAAGGTCGGCAAAGCCTTCTGCGACATTGAAACAAAAGTTATCTTCAAGGACGAAATGCCATTGACCAAACAAGTGTAAGCAGAGATAAAAAAAAATGGGACTATCTTAAACTAAGAAGCTTCTATACCTCAAGACAAACAATAACAAAAGTACAAAGACAGTATACAGAATGGGAAAGGATATTCACCCAATACCCCTCTGATAAGGGGTTAAATGTCAAAGATATACAAGGCACTGGCTGACTCTACAAGAAGAAAACACCCAGCTTCATCAGAAAATGGGGCGATAAAGTGAACAGAAACTTTCTCAAAGAAGAAATCCGAATAGCCAAAAGGCACATTAAAAAATGCTCTTCATCACTAACCATCAGAGAAATGCAGATCAAAACAACAATGAGATTTCATCTCACACCACAGAGACTGGCACACATCCAAAAAAACCAAAAACAACCGGTGTTGGCATGCATGTGGGGAGAAGAGGACTCTCCTTCATTGCTGGTGGGAATGCTGAATGTTCCAGCCCTTTTGGAAAACAATATGGACGTTTCTCAAAAAACTAGAAATTGAGCTCCCATTTGACCCAGTGATACCACTTCTGGCAATATATCCCAGAGATGCAATAAAGCACAGTAGAAATGACATCTGCCTTTGTATGTTTATTGCAGCACTGTTTATAATAGTCAAAATCTGGAAAAATCCAAGTGTTCGAGAACAGATGACTGGTTAAGGAAACTTTGGTATATCTACACAATGGAATGCTTTGCAGCTGTTAGAAATGATGAAACCATGAAGTTTGCATATAAGTGGATCAACATGAAGAGTATCATGCTAAGCAAAATGAGTCAAAAAGAGCGGAATAGACATAGAATGACTGCACCCATTTGTGGAATATAAAGTATTATAATAGGAGAATAACACCTAAGGATAGTAGAGATAAAGGTCAGGAAGATCGCCCCACAGCTTAGAAGCTGGTCTCATGTGCTGGGGAAAAAGGCAGGTGGGGTGGAGAAGAGAGCACTAAGTAAATGATGGTTGGAGCGATCACTCAGGATGGTAGATGTGTGTTGAAAGTAGACATGGACCAAACATGATGGCTGCTTAGTGCCTATATCGCAAACTATAACACCCAAAAGGAGAGAGAGAGAAAGAGTGAATGTGTCTGACACAGAGGTATGGATTGGGAAGGGGTGGGGATGTCGGGAGTGACTCTGGGAACATTGGTGGTGGAGAATGGGCACTGGTGGAGGGATGGGTACTCTGTTTGATTGAAACGTAATCATAAAAATTTTTAAGTCTGTAACTACATCTCACGGTGAATCATTAAAAAAATATAAGTAAATAAATACAAAATTGACTAATTAAAGAAAATGTGCAGATTCCTATAAATGATCTTATATATTGTTTTTGTAAAATAAAAGCAAGTGCTTATCATTGCAAAAAAAAAAAAAAGAAAAGTTGAGCTTGTGTATTTTATACTAGGCTTTGTAGCCATGAAGATTTGGTTCCATTGTCTGTTCTAGAGTATTTTACTTTGTGTTTTCCCTCCCTGGAAAGGTTAAGTATGGGTATTTTCCATACCTGCCTTTGTCCCAAATTCTTTACATAAGTAGGAATTAATGGGGCTTATCCTGGGGAGAGCACTGAACTTCTGGTGGTCGATTCTTGACCTTCTTTGCAGCCTTGGTCAGGTCCCTGCTTTCCTGGAACCCCTCCTCTCTGAGACCCTTCAGAACTGGGCCTGGAATTCTGCATTTCAATGGCTTTTAGACCCCTGTGATGGGTCCTTTGTCTCAAGGGCCTCCCTACCTGAGGCTGATTTAGGTTTCAGACAGTTTTCCCCAGTCCCTTGAAATAGTGGTTGAAGACCACTGTTCCAAATAGTTAAAGTAGAGGCCTGAGAGATAATACAGTGGGTCAGGCACTTGCCTTGCATGCTCTGTAAGTGGGCTAGATCCCCTGTTCCCCATAGTCCTCTTAGAAGTGATCCCTGAGCTCTGCTGGGTATGGTCCAAAATCAAAATAAAAATGAACTAAATAGTTAAGATCATAGAAATAGTTATTCTTGCCCAGATAAATCCGGAGCCGCTGAGCGCGAATCGGACCCTCTGCGCCTAAAGACTTTGACTCCAGAGATGTAACACATTCGGGCATCCAGCGCAGTATCCGATAGTGATGCATTGGGACTGCGAACTGGGCTACAACTCTGTGCTGCCGGGGGTGGATTTTTTTCCTCCCCACCCTGCCTTCCTGCACGGAAAGCGGCGGCCTGGCGGCACCCACGTGGCAGACGCCATCTTCTGTGACTCCAAACCCACAGGTATTCGGTTTTTACTTTTGGGGCTCCCAGGAACTCATGGGAAGGGGGCGTAACCGGCATGCCCTCGGCCCAGATAAATCCGGAGCCGCTGAGCGCGAATCGGACCCTCTGCGCCTAAAGACTTTGAATCCAGAGACTTCTTACAGCAATGCACTGGAACTGTGAGTTGGGCTATGTAATTTCTGGCAGAATTTTCCCTGGACTTTATACAGAAATCCAAAACCGCGCGGACGCTGCCCCATCCGCGCGACTTAACATTTATAATTGTCAGCAATGTGAAACGGTTCCTTTTGAACAGGTCTGACTTGGGGGGGAAACTCCAAATAATAACAGTAAGTTTTTGTTGAAATATTGAAGGTTTTTAATGTAGCAGCCACCTCTCTGGACTGTGAACTAAGTAAAAGCCCCACGCTGGCCGATGCGGCATGGCGTACACCATACTATGACGCGCGGGAAGGAGGATGAGGGGGAAAAAGAAAAAAAAAAGGGAAAAGGAAAAAGGAAAAAAAAGAGAGAGAGAGAGTTATGTACTTGTAGCAGTGGGGCTACATATCTCTTCATTTCCAGCAATGAAAAACTAATTATCAAATGTAGTAGGTCTGTCTCTCTTGGTTGGAAACTCCAACAACTATAGTGAGTTTTGTGTTGAATTATGGAATGTAATCAAGGTAAAGAAAAAATGAAGTGAAATTCATTAGTTATACAGTAGGGGGTAGGGGGTGGGGGCGGGGGTATACTGGGGTTTTTGGTGGTGGAATATGGGCACTGGTGAAGGGATGGGTGTTTGAATATTGTATAACTGACATATAAACCTGAGAACTTTGTAACTTTCCACATGGTGATTTAATAAAAAGTTTTTTTTTTTTAAAAAAAGAAATAGTTATTCTTGGAGCTCCCAAAGCCTCAACTAATTTTTATCTTCAGATGATCCATATGCTAAGCTGTCATGTCTTAGAAAATCTTTGATGGACATCTTGGAGAGGTCTACACTTCATTAACTATATACAAGTGAAGGTATAATTAGTGAAATGGTAAATAAGTCACAAGATTTCTCTGAGTGGTGAGAACAGTATAGGAGATATTAGGGACATAAAATATAAATTAAGAATTTCTAATCAAGATTCAAGATGTAGAAGAAGGGTAATGAATAAGGCAGATTTTATACTTGAAGAAATAATGGCTATAATTTTCCAGGATAATTTAAATTGAATAATCCACAGGAGAAAGCAGCACAGCAAATTAGAAAGGTGATGCACCCCCATAATTTGCTGCATAATTATTGCACCCTGCGTTTTATTAATACAAGCACATTTTTTAAAAGTTTTACATAATTGTTGCACTACACATATTTGCAAATAATTTTGCCAAAAATTTGGGATGATGATGATACAGTGAAATAGTTTACAAAGAAATGCTTATAGCAGAGTGGGTCTGTAAAATATCAAAGACAGAAAGAGGAAAACTTTTTCTATGTGGGGAATTATAGATAAAATGAAGAATAAAAACCAAATAAAGTGAGTAAATATAAATAAGCATTGACTATGTAAGACAATACTAGTAAGGTCTATTTATTGGAATAAAATAGAATTTAAATAAAATAATAAATATAAGTCAGGAGAGATGCATAGGTGGAATTAAGGTGTCATTAATTCATTCAGGAAGAAGATGATATTATTAACTTCATATTTTTCTTTCATCACTTATAATCTGAGATTTAAAGAAACAGCTACCAGTGAGAATACCACATAGAGAATACCACATTGGGTAAAGTAAGTCAGAAGGAGAGGTGCAGATAAAGAATGCTTTCACTCATTTGTGGGATATGAAAAAATACACAATATGAGGCTAATACCCAAGGACAGTAGAAAACAAGGGCCAGGAAGATTGGTCCATGATTGAAGCCTGCCTCAAGTACTAGGGAAGCGGGCATTATGACAAAGATAGTTGGAAATGATCACTCTGGAAAAGAACTATGTGCTGAAAATAGGGAAAGGAACAAACATAACAACCTCTCAGTACCTGTATTGTGAACCCTAAAAGGAGAGATACAGAGACAGAGACAGAGACAGAGAGAAAAAGAGAGAGAAGGAGGGAGGGGGAGAGAAAGAGAGGGAGGGGAGAGAAGGGAAGTGTTTGCCAAAGAGCCAGGCCGTTGGGGAAAGGTGTGGCAGGGGGTTAGAGGGAAACTGGGGACATTGGTGGTAGGAAATATACACTGGTGGAGGGATGGTTAACAGAACATCGTATGACTAAAACCAGATCATGAACAGTTTTATAACTGTGTATCTCACACTAATTTAATTTTTTAAGAGGGCGAAATAAAAATGAGTCCATTGAAAAATAACCAAAATAATCAACTAAATAGCACAAAATAAGAAAACTTAAAGATATCAGTGATTTGAATAAATTTAAATGGTTCAATATTCTAAGTTAAAAATATAGAAAACTATAAAACAGTGAAAATAATGTAAGTTTGCAATTTATTAGAGACAAATCCAGCATAAAGAAAAGAATTATCAGGGAAATGAGGAAATATTTTAGATTAAATGGTAAAGAAACCCACATACATAAAACATACTGTGATAAAAATCAAGTAGTACTTGTAACCAAACTCCATGGACACCTGGTTCTACTACCTCTTGAAGGTCAATCAGTCATCACTTCAGACACAGTTATAGGTTGAGAAAGAGCATTAATGTGAATAAGCCAACTGGCCAGAAGGTAGCTGACTCATGTTCTTAAAGCATCCATCTTGTCTGCATTGTCATAAGAAACAGTTTTATAGGAAAATAGAATATGAAAGGAAGCACACTTTTAGTCAGGGTGGGATATAACCACACAGCTGCTAAGGTGAGCTATAAATGACCTGAGAGAGATACCCTGAGCCACACTTCTGAATTGACTGCAGACAAAAAATTCAGATGAAGGTTTGCATCTTCTTGTCCTTTAGGAAAAGATAAGTGGTACATTCTTAATATTTTATAACTATTCCTAATCAGATGGGTTTTCTGGTTTCTAATACTGAATTCAACTCTCGATTTCTTTGCGCTGGCATTTGTACTTAGAAAACAATCACTGTACCACTGTCATTCCATTGATCATCAATTTGCTTGAGTGGGCCCAGTAATGTCTCCATTCATCCTAGCCCTGGGATTTTAGCAGCCTCTCTTTGCTCATCCTTCCCAATGGTGCCACATTAGAGGCTATTCAGGGTCAGGGGAATGAGACCCATGTTTGTTACTGTATTTGGCATATGAATATGCCACAGGGAGCTTGCCAGGCTCTCCCCTGTGTGGGCAGTAAACTCTTGGTAGCTTTCCAGGTTCTCTAAGAGGGATAACTAGGCTATGGGATGTCTATACCAGGCTATACTGATGTGACAGTGTGCTTCCGAGAGTTTGGTTTTATAATCTCTGGATGGTGGCCGTTGATGGAATTACATGGTGCCGGGAGCAGTTTCTGAGTGTCACTGCCTAGCTACTGGAAAATGGGGAATCTGGGTGGAAGAGGCCCAGTCCCAATCCGAGCAGCCCTGAAGATTTCAGCCCCAGGTCCTGCACACACGTGAGGTTCGTCCGAACAATGTATGGCCCTAAAATAGAAAAGAATGGCAGAAAATTAATAGCTAAAGGGCTGGATTTAGGAAAGCTAATAAAAGAAAAGCAAGGGGCTGGAGCAATAGCACAGCGGGTAGGGCGTTTGTCTTATATGCGGCCAACCCGGGTTTGATTCCCAGCATCCCATATGGTCCCCCGAGCACCGCCAGGAGTAATCCCTGTGCATCGCTGGGTGTGACCCAGAAACGGAAAAAAAAAGAAAAGAAAAGAAAAGAAAAAGAAAACTAAAGAAAGTTGTAGTGAAATACAAAAGAACAGAAATTAAATGATAGAAGACAACCATGGGTAAAAGTAGATATTTTTAACACTTGTAAATCTGAGTTGCTTCATATAAAAATGAAAAATGGAGAAAATAGGAAAGGAACAAATAATATCAGGAATGAAAAATGATGACTTCCAAACGTATGGGCATTTAAATGTGAGAAGACGTAATCAATACTTTTACAATACAAATTGGTAAATCTTGATAAAATGTACAAATTCTTGAGAAATTATAACATTTCAGTAGGATTGGGGTGGGTTATGAGGTTATGTTGAAGTTATGAACTCCATAATCATAGAGGCTCAACATAGTAGAAGTTTATTTCACACTCACAACACATTAATATGAAATTGGTATACTCTGCATATCATATGCCTTCTAGCTCTCATATTCATTAAAAGAACCACGTTGACCAAAGTTTTATTTTTCCAGGTGTTCAGTAGAGGGAGGAAAAGCACTACAAAGCCTTGCACTGGATACTTAATATTACTGACTAAATCATGCATCACTTCCATTTTCATTTCACCCAACCATGCAAAGCACTACACATAATTTTACAGACACTGGAATAGTACTCAGCCATTTAAAAAAGAAAAAAAAAGAAAGTATGTTGATACATGCATCAACAACATTAATATGTCTTAAAAGTATACTGAACGCCCGCGGCAGCGGGACAGCTCGGAGCACCCCAGCCCCGCCGGGCAGGTCCCAGTCATTTGCCCACCGGGTCTGAGCCCGCCCTCCCGTGTCCGAACAGGTTAGGGGCGTGTCCTCTCGTTTGGGGGCGTGGCCTCAAAGTGGGCGTGGCCTCTCTCCGAGAGCGGATGACGCTAATGCGGCCGCAGATATTTTTCTTACCATTCCATGCATTGTCCTTTGGCCACAATCGATTGAACCCATTCCTCCGAAGAACTCTCTGATCATCTTAGTTACTATATGTTAATACTCAACTAACCTAGCCTATCCTAAGTTCACAAAAACTGTCAATGAATACATCAACTTGCACACAAAAGTCCTTTGTCAAAAGAGCATAGCCAAAAATCTTCAGTCGAGGTTCCTCCCAAGCTAACGAGAGCTCCAGATAGTAAAGCCCATAACAACATGAAGAAACTGAGAAAATTCCCACCACTAGGAGAGAGCCAAGAAAATATCTCACTAACCTCACCAGCGACCTCCCAGAAATACACCCTCCTCTCAGATAAAGAATTCAGAGAGGAAATTGTGAGGATGGTTCACGAACTCAACACAACTATGGAACGAACATCCAATAAATTAAGGGAGGATATGGATGCAGCGTTGGAATGCTCCACCAAGATAATCCAGGAAGAAATGAGAGCAGAAATTTCAAAGCTACGAACAGAAGTCACACAACTAAAAGAATCAGTAGGTGAAATGAAAAACTCCATAGGAGGCCTCAATAGTAGAATGACTACAGCCGAAGACAGAATCAGTGAGCTCGAAGATGAGCTGCACAAAGCATATAGACAACAGCAAATGGCAAAAGACCTCAAAATGGCTCTAGAGCGAGTTAGAGTCCTAGGGGACGACCTCAGGAGAAACAACATAAGAATCATGGGAGTGCCGGAACCACACGGAACCAATCCCAATGAAAAAAAAAAACACCATTAAAGACATCATTGCTAAAAAATTCCCAGAGCTAGAGAATGCGGACATCCAGATACAAGGAGTCCGAAGGGTGCCAGCTAAAAGGGACTCAAATAGAAAATACCCAAGGCATATCATAGTCAGAATGATGGATGCCGTGGATAGAGACACGATACTGCAAGTAGCAAGATCAAAGAAGATCATATACAAAGGCGCACCCCTTAGATTCACAGCAGACCTATCAGAAGAAACCCTCCAAGCCCGAAGACAATGGTGGGATATAGTGAAAAAACTTCATGAAATGAATGCCTCACCAAGAATACTCTACCCGGCTAAACTCTCAGTTAAACTTGAAGGAACCATACATTATTTCATGGACAAGCAACAGCTCAGGAACTTCATAGACTCAAGACCAAATTTAAAAGAAGGACTCAAAGGGCTACGATAAGACAAGGAAAAAGACATATAAGAACAACAAACCCTACAGAAAAATGGCACAAAATCCAATGACAATAATTTCTCTTAATGGTAACGGGCTAAATGCACCAATCAAGAGGCACAGAGTGGCAAAATGGATTCGGAAACTAAACCCAACTTTCTGCTGCCTACAAGAAACACATCTGAATAGCTGGAACAAACACAGACTAAAAATCAAAGGATGGAAAACAATCCTGCAAGCAAACAGCCCCCTCAAAAAAAAGCGGGGGTGGCCATACTAGTATCCGATAGCATTGATTTCAGGCTGAAAAAGATCAGAAGGGACAGCAAAGGTCATTTTATATTCATCAAGGGATATGTACAACAGGAAGAAATCACACTCCTAAATGTATACGCACCTAATGAACGACCAGCTAAATACTTAAAAGAACTCCTAACAGAATTTAAGGAGGACATAACTAGCACCACGATAGTAGTTGGAGATTTCAACACTGCCTTATCACCTCTGGATAGATTGACAAGAACAACACTCAGCAAGGAAACGATGGCCCTGAAGGAAGAAATGGAGGAGACAGGGCTAATAGACCTATACAGGGCTATACACCCCAAGAAGAAAGAATACACATTCTTTTCCAGCGCGCACGGAACGTTTTCCAAAATAGACCATGTTCTGGGCCACAAATTATACCTTAATAGAATTGGGAAGATAGAAATTGTATCAACTATCTTTTCAGACCATGATGCACTGAAGATGGAAGTTAATCACACACAGACTCGGAGAACCAAATCAAACACTTGGAAATTAAACAACTCACTATTGAACAATGAGTGGGTCACGGAGAAAATCAAGGAAGAAATCAAGAGATACCTAGAAACAAATGAGAATGAAGACACAAGCTACCAAAACCTATGGGATGCAGCTAAAGCTGTGTTAAGGGGAAAATTTATAGCTCTGCAAGTCTTCCTCAGAAAGGAAGAAAGGGCCTATATAGATAGCTTGACTTCGCAGCTCAAGATCTTAGAATAGGACCAGCAAAAGGAACCCAAACCAGATCGAAGGAAAGAAATAATAAAACTTAGAGCAGAAATTAACGATATGGAAACCCGAAAAACAATCCATAAGATCAATGAAACAAAGAGCTGGTTCTTCGAGAAAATAAATAAGATTGATAATCCGCTAGCAAGACTCACAAAGAAAGAAAGAGATAAAACCCTAATAAACCGAATCAGAAATGAAAAGGGGACATCACAACAGAAACCAAGGAGATTCAAAGGATCATCAGAGACTACTTTGAAAGTCTGTATGGCACGAAACAAGAGAACCTAAAAGAAATGGATGAATTCCTTGACTCCTACAATCTCCCTAGACTGAGCCAAGAAGACGTGAAATACCTGAATAGGCCCATAAATATCAAGGAAATTGAAACTGTAATCAAAAGTCTCCCCAAAAACAAAAGCCCAGGTCCAGACGGATTCACTGGCGAATTCTTCCAAACATTCAAAGAAGACTTGTTGCCAGTTCTCCTCAAGCTTTTTCAGGAAATCGAAAAGACAGGAACCCTTCCGAACAGTTTCTACAAGGCACATATCTCCCTAATACCAAAAGCAAACAAAGACACCACTAACAAAGAAAACTATAGACCAATATCTTTGATGAACACCGATGCGAAGATTCTCAACAAAATACTAGCAAATAGAATCCAACAACTCATCAGAAAGATCATACACCATGACCAAGTGGGATTCATCCCCGGGATGCAAGGATGGTTTAACATTCGGAAATCAATCAACATAATCCATCACATCAACAAAAGTAAAGATAAAAACCATATGATCATATCCATAGATGCAGAAAAAGCATTTGACAAGATCCAACACCCATTCATGATAAAAACTCTCACCAAAATGGGGTTTGGAGGAACTTTTCTCAAGATAGTCAAAGCCATCTACCATGAACCTATGGCAAGCATTATCATAAATGGAGAAAAACTAAGGGCTTTTCCTCTAAGATCGGGGACAAGACAAGGATGTCCACTCTCACCACTTCTCTTTAATATAGTACTGGAAGTATTAGCAATAGCCATCAGGCAAGAAAAAGATATTAAGGGGATTCAGATTGGAAAGGAAGAAATCAAGCTCTCACTATTCGCAGACGATATGATACTATACCTAGAAAATCTAAAAGCTCTAGTAAGAAACTCTTAGAAACAATTGACCTATACAGTAAAGTCGCAGGCTATAAAATCAATACCCAAAAATCGATGGCCTTCCTATATGCAAACAATGAGACAGATGAAAGGGACATGAAAAAAGCAATCCCGTTCACAGTTGTGCCCCAGAAAATAAAATACCTTGGAATCAGCTTAACTAAAGAAGTAAACGACCTCTACAAAGAAAACTATAAAACGCTACTTCATGAAATAAAAGAGGACATGAGGAAATGGAAAAATATCCCCTGCTCATGGATAGGGAGAATAAACATTGTCAAAATGGCAATACCCCCCAAAGCATTATACAGATTTAACCCGATCCCTATAGGGATACCCATGGCATTCTTCAAAGAAACGGAGCAAGCAATCCTGAAATTTATATGGAACAATAAATGCCCACGGATAGCTAAAACAATTCTTGGGAAAAAGATGATGGGAGGCATCACCCTCCCCAACCTTAAACTCTACTACAAAGCAGTAACAATTAAAACAGCATGGTACTGGAACAAAAGCAGAACTGCAGACCAATGGAACAGGGTGGAATATCCCTACACAAAACCTCAAATGTATGATCATCTAATCTTTGATAAAGGTGCAAGAGATGTGAAGTGGAGCAAGGAAAGTCTCTTTAACAAATGGTGCTGGCACAACTGGACAACCACATGCAAAAAAATGGGCTTAGAACTCGATCTGACACCATGCACAAAAGTCAGATCAAAATGGATTAAAGACCTCAACATCAGACCACAAACCATAAGGTACATTGAAGACAAGGTAGGCAAAACCCTCCAGGATATTGAAGATAAAGGTATCTTCAAAGATGACATGGAACTAAGCAATCTAGTAAAAACAGAGATCAACAAATGGGACTACATTAAACTAAAAAGCTTCTGCACCGCAAAAGATACAGCGACCAGAATACAAAGACTATCTACAGAATGGGAAAGGATATTTACACAATACCCATCAGATAAGGGGTTGATATCAAGGGTATATAAAGCACTGGTTGAACTCTACAAGAAGAAAACATCCAACCCCATCAAAAACTGGGGCGAAGAAATGAACAGAAACTATACCAAGGAAGAGATACGAATGGCCAAAAGGCACATGAAAAAGTGCTCTACATCACTAATCATCAGAGAGATGCAGATCAAAACAACCATGAGATACCACCTCACACCACAGAGACTAGCACACATCCAAAAGAACAAAAGCAACCACTGTTGGAGAGGATGTGGGGAGAAAGGGACCCTTCTACACTGCTGGTGGGAATGTCGGTTAGTTCAGCCCTTTTGGAAAACAATATGGACGATTCTCAAAAAACTAGAGGTTGAGCTCCCATTCGACCCAGCAATACCACTGCTGGGAATATATCCCAGAAAAGCCAAAAAGTACAGTCGAAATGACATCTGCACTTATATGTTCAATGCAGCACTGTTTACAATAGCCAGAATCTGGAAAAAACCCGAGTGCCCTAGAACAGATGACTGGTTGAAGAAACTCTGGTACATCTATACAATGGAATACTATGCAGCTGTTAGAAAGAATGAGGTCATGACGTTTGCATATAAGTGGATCAGCATGGAAAGTATTATGCTAAGTGAAATGAGTCAGAAAGAGAGAGACAGACATAGGAAGATTGTACTCATCTGTGGACTATAGAATAACAGACTATAAGACCAACACCCGAGAATAGTAGAAATAAGTACCAGGAGGTTGTCTCCATGGCTTGGAGGCTGGTCTCTCATTCTGGGCAACTCAGAGAAGGGAACACCAAGTAAAATGTGATTGGAGGTCATGTGGGGGAAAGATGATGCGGGCCCAATATAGTCTAGAGACTGAACACAATGGCCACTCAACACCTTTATTGCAAACCACAACACCTAATCAGAAAGAGAGAACAAAAGGGAATACCCTGCCATAGTGGCAGTGTGGGGTGGGGGGAGACCGGACTGGGGAGGGGGAGGAGGGATGTTGTTTTTACTGGTGGTGGAGAATGGGCACTGGTGAAGGGATGGGTTATCAAACTTTGTAAGGGAGAAACATGAGCACAAAAATGTATAAATCTGTAACTGTACCCTCACGTTGACTCACTAAAAATAAACTATTAAATTAAAAAAAAGTATACTGAATAAATGGTGCATCAGCAACATTAATATGTCTTAAAAGTATACTGAATATGGCACTAAACATAAAATATTATCTAATCTATTGTTTCACAACATAGATTCTAAAATTTAAATTTCCCCAAATGTAGTGACTTAAAACAATATTGATTATCTTTGTTTCTGTGAAGTTTGTGAAGTTTGCTTAGGACCAAATGGTGGCCAGCAGATAAAATAGTGATATTCCCAGAATCAAATATCACCCTGACCCCAGAGTGGAAGACAGGACTTATCGCCCCTCTGGTGACAGGAAGGGCTGCATTCCATACTTTCTGACATTGACCCCCTACAGATAACAGAAGGCCAGTCCAGGAGCACCAGTTCCACTAGTCTCTGTTTCCTTTTGTTGCCGAAGACAATTTAAAAATCCTGCTTAGTCTCTTCTAGGCTGAGACTATTCCAGTCTCCCCAGAGACTGGCTGTGGGAAGGAGAGGGAGGGGGGATTCCTCCTGGGAATGAACCTCTATTTCTTCAGTTTATAATAAGCTTCTCCTATTCCTTCACTTTTACTCGTTTCTGTCCCTCTGTCTGTTCTGGTTGAGATCTCCAACTTGTCGAGTGATGGTGCCCCAAACCCAGCCCTTACTCCAACTGCAGACACGCTTTTATTTTTTCACCCTGGTCCATGCAGGATAACCACTGCTTCCTGGATTCTTGACCTGGATTCAGTAAACCTAAATATGGCCCCTCTGGTTTTGCTCCATTGCCTTGTCACCTGGCTTCCCTGCACCCCAAATTCTGGAAATCTCAAGCTCATGTAAGAGTACATCTACAGGTGGGAAATTGGAGTGACTGGGGATGCCTGCTCACTCCTCTCTTCCCCCCATTACCCAGTGACGAGACAAGTTAGAAGACATTCTCTCCCTCTCCTTTCATCTCCAGAAGTACTTCCTTCCTCTGTGATTTACTCGTGGGCAAATTTAAATGGGGAATATAACATTGAAACCTAAGCCTGACATCCGTCAGGAGGGCCTTTTGTATTCCCTAAAGGCAATCGATCTGTCCCAACTTTCTGATGCATTTCTCTTTTGTTGATTGGCCTTCAATATTCCCTGGTTGACAGTATTAAGTGGACTGAAAATGGGACCTTTGACTATTTGACCTTAAGGGTCCTCTGAAATTATTGCCAATGCATGGACCAGTGGGGAGAAATACCTTATATTCAGGTCTTTCTCTAGCATTCCAGTCTTTCTCTATAGAGTTTTACATTTTCTCTCACCTTCCCCTCTCCTCTTGAGCCCATCTTACTTTCCAAGTTCTCTTTACTCATGCCATTTAGCTTCACCCACTCTCCCCCACTGCTGCCTACTCTCCTGCTCCATCTTTTCCATATTAACCAGCCGAAGTATTTCTTTTACACTCCTGTCTTTTCTTCTCAAGGCCCATAAAGCTTAAAACTTTCTTTACGATCCCTCTAGCAACAGACACTAAGGCAGCCTAACTCCATGTTTGACAACAAAATGCTAACTGTACCTCAGAAATAGGAAAGCCAAAATAGTAATGTTTCACAATCTTAGGATTATAGCTACTTTGCCATAACTTAGTTTGATGGCATTATATTAACGAAAGCACTTTCTTGACCCATTTTTAAAGGCAAGGAATAGGCTGGTGCAGGCTGAGAAACACGAGGCAAGGTTCCCAATCAGCTGAGAAGACAATCTTCTCCCTGGAGAATGCCCCTTCCTTTCTCAGTCCATCAGTTTCCTCCCCGCCATTCTTGAAGGATCAGATAACAACTGGAGCAGATCAACAGATTGATCAACTGTATATGTGTCTACATGTACATGTGGTATTTGTATTCAATTTATCTGTCTGTGTGGAACACTTGAATGTTAGAGCCGGGTTGAAATCAGAAGTAGAAATCCTTAGACTTGAGCAAGGAGCATCATCACGAGAGGTCAGAGTAATATGCAACCCAGCAATTTAAAAAGGTTAGGTGTTTTTGGACCTTCTTAGACTGGAGTTAAAAGGATTTCTCATCAGAATGTTGAGCCTACAGAGAAATTGAAATTCTGAATCAAAATTTATTATTGAAAATTCATTTTTTTAATTTATTTATTTTTTAATTAGTGAGTCACAGTGAGGGTACAGTTACAGATTCACACATTTTTGTGCTTGGTTTTCCCTCATGCAATGTGCAAGAGCCCATCCCTCCACCAGTGTCCATTCTCCACCACCAATGAACCCAGTATCCCTCCAACCCCCCAATCCCATCCCCCCCAACCCCACTCCGCCTCTGTGGCAGGGCATTACAATTTGTTCTCTCTCTCTCTCCTTTTGGGTGTTGTGGTTTGCAATAGGGGTATTGAGTGGCAATCATGTTCAATCTCTAGTCTACTTTCAGCATGCATCTCTCATCCCAAGCGGGTTCTCCAATCACATTTTACTTGGTGTTTCCTTCTCTATCTGGGATGACTTTCCCCCAGCATGTGAGGCCAGCTTCCAAGCTATGGAGCAAACCTCCTGGTATTATATACTACTATTCTTGGGTATCAATCTCCTACTCTGTTATTTTATATTCCACAGATGAGTGCAATCTTTCTATGTCTGTCCCTCTCTTTCTGGCTCATTTCATTTAGCATGATACTTTCCATGTTGATCCACTTATATGCAAAGTCCATGACTTCATCTTTTCTAACAGCTGCATAGTATTCCACTGTATAGATGTACCAAAGTTTCTTTGACCAGTTATCTGTTCTCGGGCACTCAGGTTTTTTCTAGATTCTGGCAATTGTAAACAGTGCCGCGATGAACATATAAGTGCAGATGTCACTTTGACTAGCTTTCCCATTGCCCCGGCCCAGAGTCTGGGGCTCTGAAGCTCCCAGCCCCACCTTGCTGCTCTCAGTCACCTCTCCCTGCCGCCCTGACCCCCTCTTATTGAAAATTCATTAAATGGTTCTTAACCCTTGAAATTCGTTTGAACTTCAGAATCTGTACTATCTAGAAAGAGTCACAGAACTAGAGTCCAAAACTAAAGTGAGATAAGAGCTCAGAGAATGCAAGGCTTTATTTTTCAAATCTCAACGAATTTTAATGAGAAATTAGGCTGTTTTACAAATAACTAAGGTACAAGAGCTATTGTAACTAAGGTTTACAAAAAAAAATGGCACAGGAACTAATTAAGTCATAGAAAGTTTTTTCTGTGGTTCATAAAAATTGATGGTGCAAAGGTTTTCTTATGCTGTTATGTCTAAATGTACATATTTGTCTTGTTCCTATAAGACAATAATCGTCTTGTTACTATAAGACAATAATCTAATAATTGGATTATTAGAATATCTGACCTAGAAATCTTGTGAGTCAAAATAATTGTGGTACATAAAAACAGATTCAAAGAGTAATGGTTCAAAACTTGAGTTTCTAGAGTTACAAAGCTGGTTGCAAACTTTTTTTTTCTTTTGATTTTTGGGTCATGCACAGGGGTTACTCCTGGCTTTGCACTCAGGAATTACCCCTGGTGGTGCTCAGGGGACCATATGGGATGCTGGGATTCGAACCCGGGTTGGCTGCATGCAAGGCAAATACCCTACCCGCTGTGCTATTGCTCCAGCCCATGGTTGCAAAACTTTTGTTCTACCAATGTTTAAAAGGTATCAGGCTTTCCTGCTGGAATTCCAGACAAGCCTCAGGACTTCTTGTTGAAGAGGGGGGAAATATGAGCCACTTAAAAAAAATTTTTTTTTGAATCACCGTAACATAGTTAGCCACTTTAACATTCAAGTGGCTAGGAACAGTTCCTTTGGCTTTAGGGGCTTCTGAATATGGACAATTGGGTGAAAAACGTAGGAAATAACAGCAATCAGCTTTTTTTCAGATTATGTTGCTAACCTGCCCATTATATGAAAATACATGTTATTATTAAGATAGTATAAATATGCACAAGTGTATAATCCTTACTGTTTCTTGGTAATCTTTAAGAGTGTTTTAACCCTCTTATATCTATTTTTCTAGAAATTGGAAGTGAAAAAAAACTTTTCAAAATGTTTTCTGATTAATTCCTAATGTGAACTTTTGCCAAAAATAATGTTATAGTATCTTTAATTGTGAACATTTAAACCCCTTTGAGTAGCTATAGAACTGATGTAATGCTTTTGAAAGAGCACTGCAGAGTACAGTTTTGTCATGCTGAATGAGATAATGATTAGCAACTTGTTTCTAAGTTTCCTGGGAGTTCAGTTTGTATTAAGTTCAGCAAAATAAGGAAGTTAAAATCTGTAGGATGCGAGTACCCTGCAGAATTGTCCTAATGCTTTTTTTGGTGAGATCTATGAAAAAGATATTAGAAAGATCTTGATGGTGGACTCCTGTTATATTTATCTTAGATAATCAGAAATCAAGGTTTTCAACATGGGATTAAATTGATTAGACATGATGTTAAACTCTATGCTCTATCTCTACAACTTAAAATATTCATCTTAAAGTGGCTTCTGGTGATCATTTGGAGTATAATTACCTGAGACTTGATTGGGGAATGGAGGATATACATCTACTTTCCTTTACATAAATGGCCTTTGTCAGGAGGCTTCAGTTTCTTGTCATATTCACCTCCTCATAGGACTGTTGAAATAGCTTATTCCAGAGGAGGTGATTCAAGAAATTCAGAGGGATAGTGATCAAGATGAAATCAACTGTAACTTTTATAACTTAGCCTCAGAAGTAAGATGAGAGTGCTGGAGCAATAGTACAGTGAGTAGGATGTTTGCCATGCACGGCCAACCCAGGTTCGATTCCCAGCATTCCATATGGTCCCCTGAGCACCAACAGAAGTAACTTCTGAGTTCATGAGCCAGGAGTAACTCTGTGCATCAACAGGGGTGACCAAAAAAGCAACAACAACAACAACAAAAAACAGCGGCTGGGTGTTCGCCTTTCACGCGGCTGACCCGAGTTTGATTCCTCCGCCCCTCTCGGAGAGCCTGCAAGCTATCAAGAGTAATGAGCCCACGAGGCAGAGCCTGGCAAGCTACCCGTGCGTATTGGATATGCCAAAAACAGTAACAATAAGTCTCTCAATGAGAGACGTTACTGGTGCCCGCTCGAACAAATCGATGAGCAACGGGATGAACATGACAATCTCTTCTGCTGGATTCTGCTGATCACACAACCAAGACTGGTCCAATATAGAAAGGCACCATAAAAGGATATAAATACCAGGAGGTAAAGATTGACTAACTGCAGTGTGTTATTACATAATATTAAATTGAAAAAAAGCTAACAAAAGAAAATAAATTAGTGGTTGCTTTGTGATAAGTGTGCATGTTATGTTATTTGTCCGGTCCCCAAGGTTTTGTTTTCTAAAGAAGAAAAATGGAATTTAAATAATGATAACTTTACAGTTATGAAATATGCAGGCATATATTTTAAACCTAATTAGTGATAAAAGACATTCAATTTACATATAATGATGACCAAGAGATTAACAAACACTTGAATATCTGACAAGTCAAGCTTGTGATACAATGGAACAGAAGACATTTCACATAGGGTCAGTGGGAGGCAAGGTATAGCTCATTGACTTAAAATGCCTGTTCTACAAGTCTATGTTTTGAGGTTCAACACTTGATGTTGCTACATGTGATTAACAAAATCCTGATCTCTATGATCTCCAGTGCTTCAGGTGGTTTATGGCTATACCACAGATGTATATATACAGATGTGTATAGATACGTGTGAACACCACAACTAAGGGTGTAACCCCCAGTAAGCAACACTAACATATGTATGAGCACTGCAATTAGGAAGTGTGACTCTTGGCAAGCACTTGTGCAGGACCACGATAAAAGACGTGAAACACATCTCAAGCATGGAGGCCAACTCTTTAAGAACTGCAACCTGATGTGATTCCTGGTGATAATCACAGCAAAAGTGTGCAAGCACAGCGATCTGGTATGTGTGCAACCTTCATTTGGCAAAACAACAATAAAGGGAAGGAAAGATTGCAGGGGTAAAATTGATAAAATGGTGAAAAATAAGAACTTGCATGCACTCTTTTATTTATTTATTTTTTAAGTTGCTTCACAATATTTGATTACAATTAATATTCAAACACCATTCCCAACACCATTACACCTTCCCACCACCAAATTAGGGATGTTTCCATCCCAAGCCCCAATCCCTGTCCCAAAACACAAACAAAAGATTATATTTTGTATTGTTTGCTATGAAGAGCTGCTTAACATGCTTACAAAAGAGTGTTCATATAGAAAAGTGTGAAGATTGTTCTATTTTGGCAGGAGCCATTAAGACATTCTATAGGATATCACTAACATGTTAAAATTTGGGTGATGTCATTTTGGCACCAGAGCAGACTCTTGCAGCCATGCATTTTGACTGCGAACTGAACTACAACCTCGTGCAGCCCGGGAAGGGATTTTTTTCCCTCTCCACCCCATTTTTCTGAGCGAAAATGGCGGCAGCGGCAGCAGCCACGCGGTGAGAGCCACCCTCTAAGACCCCTACACCAGGAGGTAGGACTTTCTTTAGTGACGTAGCCTGTAGGTGATCCTGGGAGGGGAGGTGTTCCCGGCGCGCCTTCCACCCAGAGATGAACCAAGAGCCGCGGCACGAGAAGCAGAGCCTCCCGCCTACTGACTGTGATCCTGAGGTCTCCTAACCCATTTTGGCACCAGAGCAGACTCTTGCAGCCATCCATTTTGACTGTGAACTGAGCTAAAATATTAGAAACCCAAAACCGCGCGGCCGCTATCGCGGCCGCGCGGACTCAAAGTCTTCACCTTTGCCAAGGAAGAGAAATTATTAGATGATGCTTATTCAGCAGGCCTGATTGTTGGGGAAAATTTCCAATCAACAATAGTGAGTTCTGTATGGAAATATGAAATGTACTCAATATATAGAGAGAATAATGGGAATATCATCAGCTACTTAGATGGGGGGAGGGGTGGGAGGGGGGTGTATTGGGGTTCTTGGTGGTGGAACGGGTGCACTGGTGAAGGGATGGTGATTTAATCAGTATTTGACTGTGACTTAAACCTGAAAGCCTTGTATTTTTTTGTTTTCACGGTGGTTCAATAAAATATTTCTTAAAAAAAAAAAATAAAAAATAAAAAAATAAAATTTGGGTGATGTGCGGTTTGGTATATATGTCTGAAATATATATATAGGCATATATATATTTCCCTCTATGATTTGTTGCCTACTGTCTCAACCCCATCAGATATGGTGTGGTAATTATGGAAAATGAGTAGGGAGTGTTATGAAGTGTCCAGGAACATGTTCACTTATATGTGAGGCTCAGCCCGAGCTTGTGGAAAGTGGCCTGGAGCATGGCGGCAGTTGGGTTGTGGAGGTCGGCTGCTGGGGCTGGGTCTCTTGGGGCAGGGTGGGCTCTCACCTGCCCCCCTCTGGGGGACCCCAAGTGAAAACAGCCTGGCGTGGAGTCTGGTGGCATGATTATTGGGGTCTCATTTTATTGCATGCACTCTTACTGGACATCTAAACTTGTATAAATATCACCTTTCTCCTGTAAGAAAGACCTAAATCAAAAAGGTTAAAGACAACAGCAGGGGTTAGTGTAGAGAAATAAAAACTCTCACAAGTTGTTGGTGGGAATGTAATTGGTCTAGCTTCTGTAGAAAACAATGTGGATCATTCTCAAAAGATTAAAAATGAATGTACCTTATGATTTAGCAATTTCACTCCTATGTATCTTTCCCCCAAATTACAAAAATATTAATTTAAAAAGATATGTACACTTATGATCATTGAAACACTATTTGTGAGATAAACATGCAATGCAATAGTATTTTGTTATTAGAAAAATGAAACATTGCTTTTTACAATAATATGAGGAACTGGAGAGGTCATGCTGGGCAAAATATGTCAAGAGAAATACACAAATTAACAGACAAAACCAGTGGACACAAACCTGTGAACTTAGACCACACAGGAGAGGTATCCAGAGGAGGAAGGCAGGGAAGGTGAATCTTAGAGGTTGGAGGGATCTAATTGACTATGGTGGAGGGATATTAGTAACTTAGTGGTGCCTGGTGGGGTAACATATATATTCAAAGAGCATGAAATTCATCCCTTAAGACATAGAGTTATATAAACTAATTTTATCTTAATCAAAAAGCCCCAATTGTTTCAGTGGTGTCCATATCATTGCTTAGCAATTTTGTTTTTATTGCAGCCATTTAAGTTCCTTTAAACCTGCCTTGCTGCTTGTCATAGAATTTTAACATCTATGGTTTGGGCAAATGTCTCTGTCAGATGATATTCCATCCAAAGTTTTGATAGTATAACCAATGTTTTGGTTTATATTTTTGCCTTTTACTTTTTGGGTCACACCTGGTGATGCTCAGGAATTGCTCCTGGCAGTGCTCAGGGGACTATATGGGATGCTGGGGATCAAACCCAGGTCCACTGTGTGCAAGGTAAACACACTACCTGATGTACTATTGCTCCAGCCCCAGTATAACCAATGTTATTTGTGTCCTTCTTTGAAGACACAGGATTCCTATTGAACTTATGCAGTTAGTTATATAACCATGAAAATATGAATACTGACTTTCCCACTTCAGAAGAAATCAGTTAAAGGGGGATGTTTCATTTTTGTTCACAGTGTTATATTTTATCTGATTATTTATAGTATCCACAGTAGACTTAAATATAGCCTTTTCTTCCCATTATGAATTATGAAGGTTAAAATTATAGTATCTGATGTTTAAACAGCAAAATCAGAATTATTATTGCAAATGGCTGATTACAATTTTAAGTCTTCTTTTTAGTTTTGTTTGGCAAAAATCAGGGCTGTTCTCAAGCTTCTCCCAGGTCAGTACTTGGGGAGCCATGTAGAACCAAGTACTGAACCCAGGGTTTCCACATATAAAGGATCTGTTTTCATCCTTTGAGCCATATCCTCAATTCCATAAGTTTTGTTCCTAAATAAAGAATTTTTTTAATTTAAGAATTCTATAGGTGCTATTTGGTAGCTCTGATATCCTCCAGCAATGAATTAAGATACTGATTCATTCTTTCATTTGATTTCCACATTAAACACATTTTACTGCTATGCAAATTATTTAAATCTCAAAGCACAATATTTTGGCATAAATTTCTATTGTTAAACTTGTACTGCTACTTTTTTAAGTTTTGAATATATATACGTGTATTTGCTTTATGAAAGTTAAATATTTCCAAAATGAGCGATAGCACAGTTGTAGGACATTCGCCTTGCATGCGGCCAACCCATGTTTGATTCCTCCGCCCCTCTCAGAGAGCCCAGCAAGCTATTCAGAGTATCAAGCCCACATGGCAGAGCCTGACAAGCTACCCGTGGTGTAATCGATATGCCAAAAACAGTAAGGATAAGTCTCACAATGAGAGACGTTACTGGTGCCTGCTCGTGCAAATCGATGAGCAACGGGATGACAGTGACAGTGACAGTAACAGTGACTCCTTATCTTATAATAACACATAAGTAAACTTTAAAGTAGCATACTATCACATCTTAATAGCAAAACTTAGCCATTGTTTAGAATATGGAAAGGGTAGAGCAAAAAAAAGTCTTGTAAACTAAACAATAAACAGACCAATGTAGAGCATACATGAGCTACAGCTAATTTTAGGCATAAATCAATTATTTCATATAGGCTATTTTAAATAAGAATGGACCTTTAAAGATATTTGATTATTATTATTTGACAATAGATTTTTAAATGTACACAATGTGCATTAGAAGAGTGTTTATGTACATTTATCTAAATGATACAAGCATAAGTCCCTCAAAAGGATTTAAATATTCTTTCTCAGATATAAGACTCCATTTCTCACTTCAAAGTTGCATTTAACACCATTATGATCTTCCTTTTGCTACACTTGATGTTATGAGAATCATGAATTAAAATTAGACAGTAATTTCTAACTCAGAGCAATATTACAATTTAATTTTAACAGTGTTTCAAATAAAATTATGATGATTCTCCTCTGTTCTTTCAGTCCCATGTAATTATATTTTCTCTGTTTAAATACAGCTTTTTCATAAGCACTTGAAATTCTTATGAATTTCAGTTTTACAAGTTTACCCAAGTACAAGAAGTATTATGCTGAATTTTAATTCAGTTTTATAATTCTAAAGTTATCAGAAACCTGTGTTCTGACACATTTGTCAACATATCTTTAGTGAATTTCTATGAAGCTGATTCCTAGGAATTAAAGATAATTTCTTGAGACTGTATACCATATAGTTGTACAAATATAACATAAAGATATCTTTGTCATTTTTTTATTTGACAATGCTTCTTCTGTGTCTATGCTTAGCTTATCAAATAAGCCTAATCAGCTTAATATTTCCCTTTATTAGGAAGAACAATTCCTCTTGGGCTGTTGGGGTTCCGTTTTGGAAAGCCCCAAAGTTAGTTTTAAGGAAATAAAATTGTTTTATTTTCTTTCTTTTTTAAAAAGGTTTAATTTGGATGTTCTAGGGATCTGGTTCAGCCTAATAGAACATGTCTTTCAAGTGTAAGGTGCTGTGTTAGATTCGAGACACTGGTGAGGTTGTGAGAGGGGAGATTTGCCAAATATTTGGAAATAGTTAAAAAAAATCATAGCTACTGTGGAGTGATACCTAGGTATCCATTTATCAAAGGTGGCAATAAAAGACTTCTCTACAGAATAGAAACACGTCTTAACTCTACACATTAGTAAGGTATGATTTATTAAGTCAAAGTCTTGAAAAAGATAGCTGAAGTTATTCTGATTAAACTTAATTGCATTTTAGATAGCTGAAACAATTTAATTTGTTGTCAAAGGAAGATTGAAATTCAAGCAAACTTTGTTCTTTTAGCAAATGAAAAATTAATTCCTTTAGCAAATGAAAAATTAAAGTTTAACTTTATAGAAACATATTAGATTTTATTTTGGTACCCTTATAATGTTTGTTCAATCTTATTTAGTCTGATCACATGTAAATATTTTCTTTCTCCTAGGTAATTTTTGCACAAAAAAATTCTATTGTTTTCCATTTTATATTCAGACTTTGTTTGGTGCTTTTCTAAATAAAATAAGTCCAGGTTCACTGAAGAACAAAATTACTTTCCTTATCCTCAACAGAAAGCTTTACCTGGCATTCTCTTACTGCCTGCATCAAAACCTGATTATGTGCAATGCTTTGGGGAGTATTGCCATTTTGATAATATTAATTCTTCAAATCCATGAGCAGGGAATATCTTTCCATTTGTTCATGTCCTCTTATATTTCCTAAAGTAGTGTTTTGTAGTTTTCACTATACAAGTCCTTTACCTCCTTAGTTAAGTTGATTCCGAGGTATTTGATCTTTTGAGGCACAATTGTGAACGGGATTGCTTTTATCATGTCGCTTTCTTCTCTCTCATTATTTGCATATAGGAAAGCCATGGACTTTTGGGTGTTGAGTTTATAGCCTGCAACTTTACTATACAAGTCTATTGTTTCTAAGAGTTTCTTGGTAGAGGTTTTAGGGTTCTCTAAGTATGTTATCATATCGTCTACAAATAGTGAGAGTTTGATTTCTTCCTTTCTTACCTGAATGTCCTTAATACCTTTTTCTTGCGATCCCTATAAAGATACCCTTGACATTCTTAAAGAAATGGAGCAAGAGCTCCTGAAATTCATATGGAACAATAAGCCCCCACAAATAGCTAAATAAATTCTTGGGAAAAAGAAAATGGGAGGAATCAACCTCCCTAACTTCAAACTCTACTACAAAGCGGTAGTAATTAAAACAGCATGGTACTGGAACAAAGGCAGAGCTGCAGACCAATGGAACAGGGTTGAATATTCTGACACACCACCCCAAATATGTGATCATCTAATCTTTGATAAGGGAGCAAGAAATGTGAAGTGGAGCAAGGAAAGCACGTTTAACAAATTGTACTGGCAAAACTGGACAGTTATATGCAAAAAATGTACTCAGATCTCCACCTATCACCATGTACAAAAGTCAGATCAAAATGAGTTAAAGACTTCAATATCAGACCAGAATCCATAAGGTACATTAGACAAGGTTGGCAAAACTCTCCACGACATTGTAGCCAACTGTATCTTCAAAGCTGACACGCCACTGGCCAAGCAAGTGAAAACAGAGATAAATAAATGGGACTACAATAAACTAAGAAGCTTCTGCACCTCAAAAGATACAGTGACCAAAGTACAAAGACAGCCTACAGAATGGGAAAGGATATTTAACCAATACCCATCCGATAAGGGGTTGATATCAAGGATATACAAGGCACTGGGTAAATTCCTCAAGAAGAAAACTGCCGACCTGATCAAAAAATGGTGTAATGAAATGAACAGAAAATTCCCCAAAGAAGAAATCTGAATGGCTGAGAGGCACATGAGAAAATGCTCGACATCACTAATCATCTGGGAGATGCAGATCAAAACAACAATGAGATACCATCTTACACCACAGAGACTGGCCCAGATCCAAAAAAACAAAAGTGACCGGTGTTGGTGCGGATGTGGGGAGAAAGGGACTCTTCTTCACTGCTGGTGGGAATGCCGACTTGTTCAGCCCTTTTGGAAAACAATATGGAAGATTCTCAAAAAATTAGAAATTGAGCTCTCATTTGACCCAAAAATATCACTCCTGGGAATATACCCCGGAGAGGCAAAAAGATATAGTAGAAATGGCATTTGCATTTCTATGAATGAACATTGCAGCACTGAACAATACTGAACAATACTGAACAATAGCCACAATCTGGAAAAAAACGGAGTGCCCCAAAACAGAAGACTGGCTAAAGAAACTTTGGTACATCTACACAATGGAATAATATGCAGCTGTTAGAAAACATGAAGTCATGAAATTTGCATATAAGTGGATCAACATGGAAAGCATCTTGTTGAGTGAAATGAGTCAGAAAGAAAGAGACAGACATAGAAAGATTGCACTCATATGTGGAACATAAAGTTGCTGAGAGGTACAAGCTTGCAAATGATGCAATTTCTGGCAGAAATTTCTCTGGACTTAGTTACTAAAATACAGAAATCCAAAACTGTGCGGCCGCTAGTGCGGCTGCTTGACCTCATATCTCTTCATTCTCAGCAATAGAAAACAAATTATCAAATGCTTCCTTTCCAGCAGGTCCAACTCTGGGGGGAGGGGGAGAAACTCCAAACAATAATAGTGAGTTTTTTGTTTGTATGTAATCAAAGTAAAGAGAAAATAAAGTGAAATTTATCAGCTACACAGGCAGGGTGGGGGCCTGGGGACTTGGGGGGTGGGGGGAGGTTTACTGTGGTTCTTGGTGGTGGAATATGTGCACTGGTGAAAGGATGGGTGTTTGAGCATTATGTAACTGAGACTTAAGCCTGAAAGCTTTGTAACTTTCCACATGGTAATTCAAAAAAAAAAAAAACCTGCTATGTGTACTACTCTCTTTTTCTCTCTCTCTCTGTTTTATCTTTCTCCCCTTACATGTTTCTTTTATTTTTTTTAATTTTATTGAATCACTGTGAGATAGTTATAAGCTTTCTAAATAAAGATATTTTACTTCACACGAAAAAAGTCATTTCTTTATTTTTTGGTGATTTTTTTTAAATAATTTATTTATTTTTAATTAGAGAATCACCGTGAGGGTACAGTTACAGATTTATACACTTTTGTGCTTATACTTCCCTCATACAAAGTTCGGAAACCCATTCCTTCACCAGTGCCCATTCTCCACCACCCGTAAACCCAGTGTCCCTCCCACCCTCCCCAATCCCATCTCCCCCCCAACCCACCCTGCCACTGTGGCAGGGCATTCCCTTCTGTTCTCTCTCTCTAATTAGCTGTTGTGGTTTGCAATAAAGGTGTTGAGTGGCCGCTGTGCTCAGTCTCTAGCCCTCATTCAGCCCGCAACTCCCTTCCCCCACATGGCCTTCGACTACAATGTATTTGGTGATCGCTTCTCTGAGTTGACCTTCCCCTGGAACGTGAGGCCAGCCTCGAAGCCATGGAGTCAACCTCCTGGTACTTATTTCTACAGTTCTTGGGTGATAGTCTCCCACTCTGTTATTCTATATACCATAGATGAGTGCAATCTTTCTATGTCTGTCTCTCTCTTTCTGACTCATTTCACTCAGCATGAAACTTTTCATGCCCATCCACTTAACTACAAAATTCTTGACCTCCTTTTTTCTAACAGCTGCATAGTATTCCATTGTATAGATGTACCAAAGTTTCCTCAACCAGTCATCCGTTCTGGGGCATTCGGGTTTTTTCCAGATTCTGGCTATTGTAAACAGTGCTGCGATGAACATACATGTGCAGATGTTGTTTCGATTGTACTTTTTTGCCTCTCTGGGATATATTCCCAGCAGTGGTATTGCTGTTGACCTCCTTTTTTCTAACAGCTGCATAGTATTCCATTGTATAGATGTACCAAAGTTTCCTCAACCAGTCATCCGTTCTGGGGCATTCGGGTTTTTTCCAGATTCTGGCTATTGTAAACAGTGCTGCAATGAAAATACATGTGCAGATGTTGTTTCGATTGTACTTTTTTGCCTCTCTGGGATATATTTCCAGCAGTGGTATTGCTGGGTCAAATGGGAATTCAATATCTAATTTTTTGAGAATCGTCCAAATTGTTTTCCAGAAGGGCTGAACCAGTCGGCATTCCCACCAGCAGTGAAGAAGGGTCCCTTTCTCCCCACATCCTCTCCAACAGCGGTTGCTTTTGTTCTTTTGGATGTGTGCTAATCTCTGTGGTGTGAGGTGGTATCTCATGGTTGTTTTGATCTGCATCTCTCTGATGATTAGTGATGCAGAGCACTTTTTCATGTGCCTTTTGGCCATTCGTATTTCTTCCTTGGTAAAGTTTCTGTTAATTTATTCGCCCCATTTTTTGATGGGGTTGGATGTTTTCTTCTTGTAGAGTTCAACCAGTGCTTTATATACCATTGATATCAACCCCTTATCTGATGGGTATTGTGTAAATATCCTTTCCCATTCTGTGGATAGTCTTTGGATTCTGGTCACTGTATCTCTTGCGGTGCAGAAGCTTTTTAGTTTAATGTAGTCCCATTTATTGATCTCTGTTTTTACTAGATTGCTTAGTTCCGTGTCACCTTTGAAGATACCTTTATCTTCAATATCGTGGAGGGTTTCGCCAACCTTGTCTTCAATGTACCTTATGGTTTGTGGTCTAATGTTGATTTTTAAAGACACCCTGATTTACAATGTTGTTCATAATAGAGCTGTTTCAGACATAGAATATTCTAATACCAATCCCACCACCCATATCTGCTTCCCTCCTTCAGTGGCTCCAGATTTTCTTCCAGCACCCAGCCTGCCTCCTTGACAGACATATGAGGTTCATTTCATATTACTTGCTCCAACAAAACTTAAAGAAATGGCAAATGGAATTATTAGAAAACAAATCAACAAAAGTCAATTTGTGATGATTGATTGCTAAATGATTTTAACCTATGCAAATAATTAAAATCACTTAATACAAAATAGTGTACTGCCTATTCTCATTTACATAACTGAGTTTTCAACTCTGTGATAGAAAATATATTGCATTGAAATTTATTTTCTACTTGGTTCTTACTGAGGTAATCATTATGTCTTCCCTATCATAAATGAAGTTATTGGTTTTGCTCCTTTGGCAGGTGTATAACAAATTTATTTCATATTACTTGATCCAAAAACCATAACAGAATGGCAAAAGAATGATCAGTAAATAAATCATTAAAAGTTAATTTTTGATGATTAATTGCTATATGTTTTTAACTTTTTCTAATGTAATTAAGGACAACCACATGCACCATTAGTGAGTACCATAATCAATGCCACATGATGGGAAGTTTCTTTTGTCCTTTAAAGGAGCTCTTTTAATACTTCTTGCAAAACTGCTTCTAAGGCTATGAATACCCTAAGCTGTCACTTGTTCATGAAGAGTTCCTTCAAATCTAAATGATAATCTAGCTGTATAGAGTATTATTGGTGAGATGTGCATTCCTTTAGTTTTTGTACTATATTCTTCCATGGCCTTCTTATTCAGAGTCATGTGCTACTGACTGAGCTCAAATTTATTGTAATTTAGAGGCAGAGAGATAGAACAAAGGAAAGAGTGCTTGCCTTGCATGTGGCCTATCCAGGTTCAATCTTCAGCACTCCATACAGTCCTGCAATCACAGTCAGGAGTGATTCCTGAACAGAGGCCAGGATTAAGCCCTGAGCATAGCCCGGGCTTTTTTTTAAAAAGTGTTTCAATTTAACTGATGAATTTCTTCTTTAGATTTAATTTTAGTTTTAAAAAGTTGTTTACAATAATTTATTACATTTAATATGGAAACACCAATCCCACTAGCATTAACACCAATCCCACTACCATTGTACCTTCCCACCACCATAATTCGAATGTTTCCACCAAACCCAGAAGCCTGCTCCCAAAGTAGAATTAAAATAATTTATTTTGAATTGCTTATTATGAATAATCCACTAAAAGTGATCCAAAAACATTTCCTTAGATAAAAGTGTGTGAAGATTGTTGTATTTCACCCTGGAGCCATTAAGCTCTCCTATAAGAGATTACTACCCTATTGTTAAAGTTTGAGCCTTGTGTTTATATATGTGTGTCTTTATATGTTTATGTATACATATATATATATATATATTTCTATATATTCCACCAGAGAGTCTCTGCCCTGCGTGCCTGGTTGTCTTCCCTGGGGCCCCTCAAAGGGGATGGACTCCAGCTTCCCTCCCCACCCTGAGCAGAGCTCCCATTGCCGAAGACCTCTGGAGCCTTAGCCACAGCCATGCTCAAGGCCCCTCTCCACACGTTCAGACGAGCCTCACGCATGAAGGTACCGGCAGAGGAACCCAGGTGTGTGGGACTCGGGGCTGAGACCTCCAGGCCTGCTCAGATTGGGACTGGGCCTCTTCCACCCAGATTTCCCATTTTCCAGTAGCTAGGCGGTCACACCCAGGGACTGCCCCCGGTGCCCTGTAATCCTATTGATGGCCAACATCCAGAGACTGAAAAGCAAGCTTCTGTAACCTATAGCCTACTTATAGCCTACTTCTTATAGCCTACTTCTCCCTCTGGGAGAACCAGCAGGCTACCGAGAGTTTCCTGCCCACATGGGAGAGCTTTGCAAACTCCCTGTGGCGTATTCATATGCCAAAACCAGTAACAATGCTGGGTCTCATTCTCCTGACCCTGAAAGAGCCTCCAATGTGGCATGATTGGGAAGGACGAGTAAGGAGAGGCTTCTAAAATCTCAGGGCTAGGACGAATGGAGACATTACTGAGACCGCTCGAGAAATTCAATGATCAACAGGATGATGATGATGATGATGATGATGATGATGATGATGATGATGATGATATATATCCCCTGAGATTGGTTGCCTTCTTCTTTAAACCCCATCAAAAGTGGTTTGCTACTTCTGGTGCATCAGTGGTGTAAAGTATGAGATGTCGCTCCAGGAATTCTAAAAATTAAAATACGGTTGTACCGCAGATTTACTCACTGGTGAGGCTCGTCTGAGCCTGTGGAGAGTGGCTGTGAGCATGGTGGCGATTGAGCTCTGGAGGTTGTTGGCTGTCGGGACTCTAATGGGTCAGGGAGGGGAACTCACATGTGGCTGGGAGGGGAATTCACCCAACCCCCTCTGGATTAACCTGTATGAGACATCCTGACACTGGGTCTGGAGAAATTTCTGAGGCATGTTGTTCTATGTGCTCTCTTTTAAGGGCTTTATTTCTGAGTCGCTGGATCATGACCGATAATGTGATTATATTGTGCCAGAGGCAGTTCCTGGGTGTGACTGCCTAGCTATCAGAAACACAGAGAGATTGGGAGAGGTGCCCATTTTGACTCTGTGTGAGCCTGGAAATTTCAGCCACAAGTCCCCCAAATCTGGGTTTTTCTGCAGATTCACTCATGAGTGAGGTTTGTCCAAGCCTGTGGAGAATGGCCATGATTATGGAGGCAAATGAGTTTTAGATAATAGGTGAATTTTTAAAAAACTTTTATTGAATCACTGTAAGATAGATCCTTACAAAGCTGATAATGATAGGATTTATGTCATATAGTATTCCAACACCCATCCCTCCACCAGTGTACATTGTCCAGTACCAGTGTCTCCAGGTTCCATCCCATCACCCCCACTCCCCACCCACTGCCTGTCTTTATGGCAGACACTTTTCTTTCTCTCTCTCTCTATGTCTCTCTCTTTCTCTCTCCCTCTCTCCTTCTCTTTCTCCATTTTGGCATTGTGGTTTGCAATGTTGATATTGAAATTTCAGTATCAAGAATATTCCTTTACCTAATTTTAACACTCAGTTCTTGTTCAGCATGATCATCCCAGCTATTATTGTCAAACCAGTCTCTTCTCTACCTTACCTACCCTCATCCCTGCACACACTTGTGGTTAGATCCAACCATTGACTAGCCCTCCTAACCCCTGTTTTCCCTGGCCACAGGTATTAGTCTTCTAATATATATATACATATATATTATATTAGAAAGTATATATATCACAATTGAATGCAGTCATTCTATATCCCTCTCACTCTGAGTCATTTCAATCAGCACCACCGTCTCCATATCCATCCATTTACAGGCAAATTTCATGACTTCATTTTCATAACAGCTGCATAGTATTCCATTGTGTAGATGTGCCATAGTTTTTTTAACCATTCGTCTATTTGGGGGCACTCAGGATTTTTCCACATATTATAACAGATGAATTTAAACTAACCTTTATTTACCAACAATTTCCTGAGCAGATGAATTTGAAAAACCCTTGGGTTAGTTTGTATTATTTTTTTGAGTGTAGTGGTAGTTGATATAAGAATATATGCATAAATCAAACTCATTTCAACTTATTTTGTTAATAATTAGTGTTTGGAAATTGATTTTGCTGGCAGAAAAATAGTACTTCTATAATATATATAGACTTAAGTAGAAAAGATGTCTAGAGATCTTAAATTACATTTGAAACTTTGACCACAAAGCAGGTACAAAAAGTCTTTTGGGCTAAGTTTTGCATCAAAAATATTTATATAGTGGCCTCTGGGGCAAAGCGTGCCCAGAAAATAGACCCAGGGACATGCATGATTACCTCCCCTGCTCGGCCAAGGTGCTTCCCACAACCAGGCCAGGTGAACCCTGGCAAGCATTAGGACGGAATTAGAAGTGGGATTTTAATTCGGCTCAGCACTGAGGTGGTGGCTAACTTCCCCATGGTTATTTTCCCCCTTCCCAGTCCCCGGACTCATTTCAATTTACGTTGTCTAATTCTGAGGAGAGTATCCTGGCTATCCCAATTACATAAGGCCAATAGTCCTATAGTCTATTCCAATCTCACCAAAATAATGGCAAACACAAGAAACTGAACAAGCCTAATATAAAAATACAAATACCCTCTGAAGCTTCAGTGGAGGCCTCACATAAGTCAAAGAAGAGCACCAAAGAGGAAGGTAGTATTCTAGAAGGAAAAAAGGTGACCACCATGGACCAAGTTCATCCAGAATCTTTTCTCGCAATGAGAGGAGTACACTGATAGTGAATTGGAGGATCCCACCTCCATACTACCACAACAACATGAAGAAACAGTGCAAATCCCCATCATGATGAGTAGAGGAAGAAAAGAGTCCAGAAGCCTCAATAGGAATGACCCACAAGTACGATGTCTCCAACAAAGATAAAATGCTGAGGATGATAAATGAACTCAATGAAACAGTGGAACAGATATACAGTAAGTTAAAGGAGGACATGAAAGAAACAGTGAAACAGACAGCCAAGAAAATACAGAAAGAAATGAGAATAGAAATAAGAAAGCTACAAACAGAAGTGTCACTAATAAGGGACTCGATAGATGAAATAAAAAACTCAGTGGGTGACCTCAACAGTAGAATGACTACAACCAAAGAATCAGTGAGCTTGAAGGTGAGCTGGAGAAAGCATGCAGCAACAACATGCAAGGGGAAAAGACCTCAAAACAGCTCTAGGGCGAGTCAGAGACCTAGGGATGAACTCAAGAGGAAAAACATAAGAATCATCGGAGTACTAGAAGGACAGGGAAACAGCCCCAATGAAAAAAGAAACAGTTAAAAAAATATCATTGCTGAGGCATTCCCAGAGCTGGAGAATGCAGGCATCCAGATCCAAGGAGCTGGGAAGGTACCAGCTTCTAATAAAAAGACTCCAAGACATATCATAATCACAATGATGGATACCAAGGATAGAGACAATACACTGCAAGCAGCAATGTCAAAGAAGGAAATCACATACAAAGGAGCACCCCTTAGATTTACAACAGACTTATCAGAGGAAACCTTCCAAGCCCGAAGACAGTGGTGGGACATACTGAAAAAAACTCAATGAAATAAATGCCTCACCAAGAATAATTTTTCTGGCTAAACTCTCATTCAAACTCGAAGAATGATACACTATTTCATGGATAAACAACAGTTCAAGAACTTCATAGACTCAAAAGCAACCTTAAAAGAAGAACTAAAGGGGCTACTGTAAGACAAGAAAAACCCCTACAAGCACAACAAACCTCTACAGAAAGATGACACAAAACACCATAACAATAATCTCTCTCCATGCCAATGTTCTTCATGCACCAAATAAGAGACACAGAGTGGCAAAATGTATTAAAAAACTGAACCCAACATTCTGCTGCCTACAAGAAACACATCTGAACAGTCAGAGAAAACACAGATTCAAAGTCAAAGGATAAAAAACAATCCTTCAAGCAAACAACTCCCTTACAAAAGCTGGGGTTGCCATATTAGTATCTGACAACATGGATTTCAGGCTGAAAAACATTAGAATGGACATCAGAGGTCATTTTTTTTAAAAATTATTGAATCACCATGAAATAGTTACAAGCTTTCATGTTTGGGTTACAATCACACAATCATCAAACACCCATCCCACTACCAGTGCACATTCCCCACCACCAATCTCCCCAGTATACCCCCTTTTCCCACCCTCTCCCTGCCTCCATGGCAGATAATATTCCCCATACTCTCTCTCTACTTTTGAACATTATGGTTTGGAATACAGATAGTGAGAGGTCATCATGTTTGGTCCATTATCTACTTTCAGCACACATCTCCCATCCCGACCGATTCCTCCAGTCATCATATTCTTAGTGATCCCTTCTCTATTCCAGCTGCCTTCTCCCCTCCGCTCATGAGGCAGGCTTCTAGTAATGGAACAATCTTCCTGGCCCTTGTATTTATTGTCCTTGAGTGTCACCCTCATGTTATGTTATTTTATACTCCACAAATGAGTGCAGTCTTTCTATGTCTGTCCCTCACTTTCTGACTCATTTCATTTAGCATGAAACTCTCCATGTCTATCCATTTATAAGCAAATTTTATGACTTCATCTCTCCTAACAGCTGCATTGTATTGCAAAGGTCATTTTTTAATAATGAAGAGATATGTATATCAGGAAGAAATCACACTCCTAAACATATACACACCCAATGAGGGACCACATAAATACCTAATACAAAAAAATTACCTAATATGACTGCTAATAGACTTCAAGGAAGACATTGGTAGCAACACAATAACAGTTGGAGACTTCAACACTGCCTTATAACCTCTGGATGGATCAGCAAGATTTAAACTAAGTAAGGAAGTACTGGATTTGAAGGAAGAAATAGAAGAGAGAGGGCTAATAGATGTATACAGGTCCTTCAATCCCCAAAATTGAATAAAAATTCTTTTCCAGTGCACATAGAACAGTTTTCAAAATATACCATGTGCTGGGTCGCAAAACATACCTCAATAGAATCAGGAAAATAGCAACTGTATCAACTATATTTTCAGACTACGATGCACTGAAGATAGAAGTTGATCACACACAGACACGGAGAACCAAATCAAACACTGGGAAATTAAACAACTCAATATTGAACAACAGTGGGTCAGGGAGGAAATCAAGGAAGAAATAAAAAAATAACTGAAAACAAATGAGAATGAAGACACGAAATACCAGAACCTGAGGGACACAGCTAAAGCAATGTTTAGGGGAAAATGTATAGCTCTACAAGCATTTCTCAGGAAGGAAGAAAGAGCCCACATAAGTAACTTGACTTCATAGCTCAAGATATTAGAAAAGCACCACCAAAAGGAGCCTGAACCATACAGAAGGAAATAAATTAAAAAAAAAACTTATAGCAGAAACTAATGACATGGAAACCAAAAAAAAAATAAAAAAGATCAATGACACCAAGAGCTCGTTCTGAAAATAAACAAGATTGATAAACCACTAGCGAGACTCACAAAGAAAGAGAGAGAACACTAATAAACCAAATCAGAAATGAAAAGGTGGACGTTGCAACAAAAACAAAGAAATTCAAGAGATCATCAGAGGCTACTTTGAAAGTCTGTATGCCACAAAACAAGAGAAGCTAGAAGAAATGGAAAAATTCCTGGATTCCTATAATCTCCTGAGGCTGAACCAAGAAGATTTGGAATACCGAATAGACCTAATAATATCAAGGAAATTGAAACAGTAATCAACAGTCTTCCCAAAAACTAAATGCCTTGTCCAGATGGATTCACTAGCGAATTTAAATTTAAATTTAAATTGGAAGAAATTAAATTTTTCTAAACATTTAAAGAGGACCTATTTCAAGCTTTTCCAGAGAACTGAAGAAACAGAAACACTCCCAAACAGTTTCTATGAGGCACATATTACCCTAATACCAAAAGCAAAACAACAATGGTATTTCATATCACACCACAGAGACTGGCATACATCCAAAAGAACAAAGGAAACCGGTATTGGCATGGATGTGGGGAGGAGACTCTCCTTCACTGCTGGTGGGAAGGTGCGAGCTGGCTGGCTCAGCCCTTTTGAAAAACAATATGGATGCTTCTCAAAAAATTAGAAATTGAGCTCGCATTTGATCCAGCAATACCACTTCTAGGAATATATCTCAGAGATGCAAAATAGTACAGTAGAAATGATATCTGCACTTGTATGTTTATTGCAGCACTATTTACAATAGCCAGAATCTGGAAAAACCCGAGTGACCAAACCCCGTGTGACCAAGAACAAATGACTGGTTATAGAAACTTCGGTACATCTACACAATGGAATACTAAGCAGCTGTTAGAAAAGATGAATTCATGAAATTTTCATTTATTGGGTCGACCTGACATGGATTGTATCATGTTAAGTGAAATGAGTCAGAAAGTGAGGGAGAGACATAGAATGACTGCAATCATTTGTGGAATATCAAGTAACATAATGGGAGACTAACAACCAAAGATAGTAGGGATAAGGGCCAGAAAGATTCCTCCACTTCTTGGAAGCCGATCTCACATTCTGGGGGTGGGGAAGCAGCTGAGAAGGGATCACTAAGCAAAGGATGCTTGGAGGCCTCACTCGGGATGGGAGATGTGTGCTGAAAGTAGACTATAGACCAAACATGATGGCCACATATTACCTGAATTGCAAACCATAACACCCAAAAGGAGAGAGATCAGAGTAAAAGGCAATGTCCCTGTCACAGAGGCAGGTGGGAGGGATGTGGTGGGGGTGCTGGGAAGGATACTGGGATCATTGGTGGTGGAGAATGGGCACTGGTGAAGGGTTGGGTACTTGACCATTGTATGTATGACTGAAATGTAATCACAAAAGTGTGTAAGTCTGTATTCTACCTCATGGCGTTTCATTAAAAAAATTTAAAAAATTATATAACTAGTTTAATTTTAACTGGAGCGATAGCACAGCGGGTAGGGCATTTGCCTTGCATTGGCCGACCATGATTTGATTCTCCTTCCCTCCCGAGAGCCTGGCAAGCTACCGAGAGTACCCTGCCCACACGGCAGAGCCTGGCAAGCCACCTGTGGCGTATTTGATATGCCAAAAAGAGTAACATCAAGTCTCACAATGGAGACGTTACTGGTGCCTGCTCGAGCAAATCGATGAGCAACCGGACAACACTGCTACTTTAATTTTACTTATGGGGACTCTTTCAAATATTTCTCTGTGTTCTGGTGGGCCTGTGCCAGTGGTACAGGGCTTGGCTATGTAGTCCTGATGATTCTGTGTTTGGGACAGAGGTTTTGAGGGCCACCAGGGATACTCTAATAATGCACAGGGGCAACCGATGCTATGCCCAACAGTGCTCAGAGGAGTGTGTTGGTTTAGGGATCAAAGTCATGCAAGGCATGCACTCCAGCACTTTCAGCTCTTTCCCTGACCCCCGTAAAACCACTTTGAAAGAATTCTCTCTCCTCTTTTTTTCCCTTTTGTTTCTATGCCTCTGATTTATATATTTTAATAGACTAGCTCAGCTAATAATAACTTTTTTCTCAAAGAAGGACTGTATTGTTTCCTAAGTTCAGAATTTTATAATACCAAAGATAAATATGTTATACTTTTTATTTTGAAAACCTTTGTAAGATAAACATGCCTGTTAGACTCTGAATATCAGCTTCTAATTTGGTAACATTTCTGACTGTAGACTTGTTATAAAAATGCTTTATAACAACTTGTCATGTTTCAGACAGGATGAACATAAAATATTTATATCATTATTAGGCAACGTTATGTGCCAAAAGTCTAGAGCCACCTCTAAAGATAACCAAAAGAAAGACATAGATTATTTCCTTAAGCGCAAACAACATAATATACATTAGATCCAAATTAAGTTTTACCCATATTTTTGTCTGACTATACTTTTAGGGTCAAGCCAAGTTTATGGAAAATAAAGAACAACAATATTTAACAATATTTAAATACAAGTTAATAATGTATACTAAACTATATATTTTTCTCTTTTAAGAACTGTTTATTTAAAGTTTTCTATGTACATATTTTACTTGGAATTTTATCAATATCATCTTGTAATTCCCACTGAATAACTAATATTGTTCATTAGAGTTTATTCATTATAGACAAATTAATAGTCTCTATCAGAGACACTATTGAAGTTCTAATGCATTACTAAGCACGTACATTGCTTTACCTTCTTAGAAAAAGAGATAAATTATCAGAATAAAAATAAAATTTTTCTCTAAGCTTCTAGGTCCTTCACTGAAACACTATCCCATAATGAAAGGCAGACTAACAGGAGAAAAGAAGCGCCAGATGCTTAATAATATAGGTATCACCAATAAACACATGTGAGACTTGAAAAAACTAAGTTAGGGAGAAGGATAAAGCTCATTATGGGAGATTGCTAGTAAATGCACAATAAATCAGAGTATGTTTGTGCATGGTTAAGTTGTTGCCTTCTCCATTGATAAATTTCTAGACATTTGGTCATCCTTCCCTTTCAGTTAAAGAGAGATACCTGTACTAATAATAGTATTCCTAATAAATGAAAATAAATTTTACTGACAGGTGACTTCTACCTGGATTTTAGACATTTCTATGTTTACTATTTCTTTAAAGTTATCACCTAAAAATAATCCATATGCCAAAAAGGTATATTTTGGGATGGCATATTTTGTTACCCTTCAGAATTGTCAAAAGGTTGTATGAAACCCTTCTTCCTGCAAAATTTTTCAAAAAATGAAAAAATCCTTAAATGGATAGTAAAATCCTAATCATAATTAAAATACTAATATGATAGGCAAGGCCTCACCTGGGAATAATTAATAAGAAACCTGTGGATGAGTTGTCTGTGATAGTAACCAATGTTTCTTATTCCCTTACTCTTTCCCCATGTCCAGAATACTAGAGCAAAGGGGAAAATATAGCTTTGTCACATTTTCTTGTTTCTCTTTTGTCATTGTTCCCGGATTTTCAATATTTAGGTTTGTTGAAGCTACCAGCTTTATTTCACACACGGTGCCTCACCACTAGACTTGGAGGTTCATGATGTTGCTTAATTTTATCATCCTATCCAATTTTCTTCCTGATAACTGCTTAGTTTAAGATATTGTGGACTATCTTCTTCTTGGTCTTCTGTGTTTTCATAAGATCTTAAATGATGACCTATTCATACTCCCTTAGCATACTTGTAAGATTTCCTAGGTATATCACACCCCTGGTTTTTGCAACTTTGGGAGCAGTAACTTTCATGTCTGTGTCCTTACACAGAAATCTAGCTTCTCAAGTTTCTGTGGATCCTTTGAAAGCAACACTTCAATTTCACATGAATCTGGTTTTCTTCAGTTTTCAATTTTGTCCAGCAAGATTTCCTCTATTTTACTACACCTAAAAGGCAGGGTTTGGAAATATGTGGTTCAATACTTATCTTCATCAAGTGAGTGTCCAGGATGGTTTTTGTCTTCATCTCTTGCAACTATTTCTTGAAGTGGTCAGTATATTAATATTTTAACTCTTACTTCAACTTGCCATCCTTTTTTGACAATAGTAGTTGCTTTTGAAGATTTAATTCCCCCCCCCCCCATCCTGGATGTTATAAGATCAAGGAACCAACAAAGTCAGTATCTGCCGAGGGATCTCTTCCCGATCCTTTTAGTTTTCCAGGCCTTAATCCTGTATCTGCGCTCAGAGAAGATCATGTCTGGTTAGCTTGCGGGACCATATGAGGTGCTGGGGACTGAATCCAGGTCACTCTGGTCCCTTTTCCCAATTTCTAGGTGAGTGTTGTATCTTTATGGAAGCCTAAACACTAATTTTTTTATATGCCTCTCATTTCATTTCTTCTAATTCTTTTCTTTCAGGCAGTTAAATTAAGCAGTAGTTTTTGCCTTCCCTGCCTATTGCTAAGTGGATTACTAACAGTACATTCCCACTCCAGGCCTGCTGCTGTTCCCAGAGTCTGTGCAGATGTGGCCATGTCCTCATTTTAAATATCACTGAGCCCTGCTCTAATGGGGTTCTTTTAAGTTCACACTGCCTCAGGGATCATGATTTTGGATTATTACTTTGAGGGATGATATTGTGATTTATAAGAAATATAATTATTTTTTCATTTAGATGACCAAATATTTTTTCATACATATTTCATATCTGCTCTTTATTCCTGACTCACAGTTTCCCCAAACTCTTGAAGTTTTCCAAGTTATGAGCCATGGAAGCATCATTAAATATAACATTTGGTCTTTTGTCTCCTCAGTTATTGGATCACTTAAGAGCCATAAAGGTGAAACGGATGTCTTGTTATTTCTAACAGACCTATTTCTACCACAGCTGAGTTTAATGTTAATGAGGTGACTTTTGGAAAGCACTTCAGTATGGGGACTGGTTGCCAAGGGAACCAACCATGAATAGAGGATTGGAACTTCTAGTCTCACCCCCTGATTTCCAGGGAAAGCTGAGGAACTGGAGGTGGAACCAATCATCAGTGTCAATGCCTTAATCAGTCATGCGTTTGTAATAAAATCTCTATTAAATTTCTATCAATTTCTATCAAATGAAGGGTCTTGGAGAACTTCCAACATGAGGTGCTGGAGAATGGTTCTCCTGCACAGGACATGCATTTATTCCATCTGCCTGTTCCTGAGTTATATCCTTTCATGACAAACCAATTATACAATAAAAACATTTTTTTAGTTCTTTGAGCCATTCCACTAAAATTAATCAAATCCAAGGAGAGTGTCATAGGAACTTGCAATCTATCGATTCACACGATGTCAGAAGCACATGTGCTAACCTGGCCTTGCAATTAGTGTCTGAATTGGGCAAAGTGGAAAGAATGTCTAATGAGACTGAGGCTTCAACTTGTAGAATCTGACCCTACTACCCAGAAATGTCAGAACTGACTTAAATTGTAGGACACTGTGCTGGTATCAGAGATTTATGTGTTGCTGTGAAAAACTCCCCTTCACATATTGAAATTGGTGATCAGAAATTCGTAGAGGGTATTTTTTGAACATAGTATATTTTGTCTTCTAAATTTAAAAGGATAGCTTTAGATAATAAGGCGGTAAATTAGAACATAAAAACAATTCTAGTGTGCATGGAGATAATGAGGCTGTAATGTCATGCCATTTGCAATCTCCAACGAAGGTGCTGAATCTAACATGACTGATATATTGTCATATCAATGTTAATAGATGTTAATGTGGGGGGGATATGGGTAAGCTCAGGGCTTACTTTTAGGCTCTGTGCTTAGGGATCACTCCAGTTGTTGAAGAAGAAGAATTTAACTCTTAGGACATTGCTTTACTAGAATTTCCTTAGAGATAGACTGAAAGAATAAGTCAGGGCTCGAATAGCTAGATTCTGCTTTTTTGAGAATTCCCCTTTGGATTCTGTCCATATGGGTTTTCTTCCTGATAACATTTTCCCAGAAAGCAAGTTAAAGTTGTTCTCACATAAATGGACATTTCTGTAACTTCATCCTCAGGATTCTAGATAGGCCAAATCATATGTAAATCCTACACAGGAAGAGCTGAGAACAAAGATTGAGATCTTTTTACCAAGTCACAGCAATCATTTCTGGACACTGCCAAGATCAGTTTAAATATTTGTGGCCCAACTGTACTACTCTTTCTAACTCTAGAAATCCATCAGAATGTTTCTATGGAAAACTAATGCTGGGAGATGGCTGCAGCGTGGCAGCAGGTGCGAGTGGCAGCAGTGGCTCTCAGCGCTCTGAACATCGGGGCTGATGGGGGTCATAAAATTTCTGCATGAATGACTGTAAGTGCCCTTTAAATATTTTCTCTCAAAAAAAGTGGCTGTAAGTGGAAACAAACTAGCACCTGTGGTGGAGCGCTGGCTGGAACTCATGAAGATGGGGAAAGCACCTGCATGGGCTCCAAAGCTGACGGAGCTACCTTGGTTCTTGGCATAATAGACTGCTGGCCTCGGTGGGTAGCAGACGTTTGGTGTGAATGTCAGTGCTCTTCAGGTCCAGTGTGGCACTCCTGTGGAACGCAGGTCCTGGAGTTGAGAGAGCCCCTGGGTTCCCACCATGAAAGGCCAGCTCAGGCAGGTCACCACTGGCGGGGCATTCCCACTGCCATTTCTTCCCCAGCCTGTGCCACCAGTCCTACCAACAGCATTATACGGAAAAGGGCCTCCCTGAGTCTCAACTGTATGGAGACCCATGATGGGGCGTGTGCCCCTTGGACAGGTTCTGCTGGTGACTGTGGCCCACCCAGAGTGCCCAAGCCAGGAATGGTGGCAGCCCTGGCTTTGGTCCTGCCACTGGGGTCCAGAGGGCACAGCTCCACAGGCAGGTGAACCGAGACACAGGGGACAAGGGCATTAGCAACCTGATGGTGCCCTCGGCCTTCCTGATACCCCCAAATTGACACTTTCACTCTGGATAGACTCCAACAACTCAGGACCTACATTTTTTTTAGAAATTAAACCATCAAAAGTTAGGTATATGGGAGCCACTCCCACAGAACATCTCCGGCTCAGCCATACAAACTCATACAAACAAAATCAGACAAAATCAAAGAAACTCAGCCTTGCTCCAGAGATGCATAAATAAATCTCCAAAGAGATCAAAAACCGAAGTCAATCTTGGACTTTGCAAGGCTGAACATATTGGGGTAGATCAGAGGTGGGGGGCCAGGTTTGCCTGTTGCCCACCCAAACAAGGTCCACTGGTAGCAGTTTGCTCCCACAATCTAAAATCACTTCCATGCCTCAGGCCAGACTCCAACATCCTGGGACGGATCTCCCAGAACTAGTAATGTCCTGAAATTTCAGGTACGTGGTTTTTGTGAGTGAAATCTCAGGATTTCCTCAGGGTCAGGATAGGTTGCCTTTCCCCACCTCTTTGTACCTCTGGAAGCCCCACCAGTCATGTGCAAACCCCAAAGTTTACCCGCCAGTTAAGAAAAGCTACTTTGGATGTACCTTCCATATAAAAATGTTGAATGCCCTGAACAAACATGATGGCACCAGTACTGCAAACCATAATGCAAAAAATGAGAGAGAGAGAGAGAGAGAGAGAGAGAGAGAGAGAGAAGAAAGGTGCCTAGCATGAGGTAGGTCGGGAGGTGGGATAGTTGATGTGGTGGTGGGTGAGGGGTGAGGGAGGCTCTGGGCACATTGATAGAGGGAAATGTACAATGGTGGAGAGATGGGTGTTGAAAAATTGTAAGATTGAAACCCAGTCATGAACAACTTTTTGGTGGTCTATCTCAGTGATCAATAAAAAAAAATAAGAAAAAAATCAAAGTAAAATTTCAATAGAAAAAAAGAAAAAATAATACTATATTTCTTCACATTTTCTAAGGAATGAGTGAACATATGGTGATTCAGACTAGGATAAATCAAAATAAGACATTGCTAATTGATATTTCATATAGTGAAAGCCATAATGAAGACTTTAAATATTTTTCCTGATGTTTAATACACAATACTTTTGTAAAATAAGGAGAGTTGCAGTATTAAGGAAGATATGATAAGATTAGGTTTTCAGTATATCACTTGAAGGGGACACAAACTTTGTGACCAAATTCCCAGGTGATGCTACCTCCAAGTTTGACTGGCAAGGCAGGAGTAAGAACACCTATCTATTGGCCTAGAAACAGCATAAACTATAGATGTAACACTCCTGGTCAAGTTGAGTTTGGGACTATGTCTAATATAACACCTTTGCTTATTTTCTTTGTCTTACCTTTCCCAGCAGATCCTCTTTTTACCAGGGTCCCCTAGGAACCTGTAATCCATAAAACAGTGACATTAAGTTCCTCATCACAGAGTTGGCTTTTATATAACTAATGATTAAGAATTTAGAGAATATATAAGAATGCTTCCACTTTTACTCTAGAATAAACTTCTGCCCTAAGGAAAAAATAGTTATTTTACTAGAAACATTTGGTGGATATTAAAATAAGCAAATTACATTTCAATTCAATGCACATATGTTAGAAATTGCTAAAAATCACCTTTTATAACTAAATTAATAGAGGAAACAGAAGAAAAATGAGACTTGGTGCCTGTCTATTAATAAATACATGTATAAACAGTTACTCTATGAGAACAATCAACTGAATCAGGTTCAAATTGGCTGGCTGCTGTACTAGTAGGAGTGAAATTCATATTCTGACCCAGTGAGCAAAATATTCTTTCAGTTTAAATCTTAAGAAAGATAGTCCCTAATTCCATTTCTCTTTCTTCCTCCTTTTAGAGTTGGCTAAAAAGATAAATTGCAGTTCTGCTAACTAAATTCATAGATACACTGTTAAGAATTCTGTTTATTATATTTCAACCTCTGCAAAGCAACATTTGACATAAATTGACTTCATGTTTCAGTGTATAGCAGGGTTTGTTACTCATTCTGAATTAATGCATTGTTGCCATTGAGAAGCCAAATCGGGACATTAAAAATGGCAGTACGAATCAACTTTAAAACTTTTCAAAATCTTGTGTTTTGGAAGCCTCATAAATTTTGAAATTCATCTCAATTTAAAAAATAATCCAACTCATTCATCAGTCAGTCAGCATTATAAATATGCCAATTTGGCATTAGAAGTCTATAAGATACTGAAAAAATGCATTGAGAGAAATCTCCTTTTAGTAGCCACTTGGGGATACATCTCCATTATATGGAGGGACATATAATTTCCCTCCATTTTTATGGGACTGTTTTCTCTTAAACACAACATTGCTATTAATGCAATGCTACTCTGTCTGCTAGATATGGTTGAAGGAACTGGTTAATCTAGTCAGAATCTGTACTCAATATTTGAAAAGCGAACCAAAAATTAATCTATGCTAATTTCTCATCTCTCCTCCCTCCCCCTTCTTCTTATATTTTTGTGCCATACTGCCAGTGTTCAGGCCTTATTCTTGTCTCCATACAAAGGATTCTTTTAGAAGGGCTCAGGAAACCATACGTAATGCCAGAGATTGAGATTTATTGACCATATGCTTGACAAGAGCCTTTCCCACTGTACTCTCTGTTATTATGTTGGTTTCTTTTTTTTTTCTTTTTGGGTCACACCTAGCAATGCACAGGGGTCACTCCTGGCTCATGCACTCAGGAATCACCCCTGGTGGTGCTCAGGGGACCATATGGGATGCTGGGATTTGAACCTGGGTCGGCCGCGTGCAAGGCAAACGCCCTACCCGCTGTGCTATCACTCCAGCCCCTATGTTGGTTTCTCAATATAGATGATATAAAAACATGGGGGGTTGGGATACTGCTGACTTTCAGTTGACATAACAAAGTACACCAAATTGGGTTGCCTAAAAAGCATGAATTTACTCTTTTGTATTCTGGAGACCAGAAGTCTGAAATCAAGACTATATTATTGGGGGCTGGAGCAATAGCACAGCGGGTAGGGTGTTTGCCTTGCACGCGGCTGACCCGGGTTCGAATCCCAGCATCCCATATGGTCCCCTGAGCACCGCCAGGGGTGATTCCTGAGTGCATGAGCCAGGAGTGACCCCTGTGCATCGCCGGGTGTGACCCAAAAAAGAAAAAAATAAAAATAAAGATAAAAATAAAAAAAGACTATATTCTTATCATTGAGAGTCATAAATGAAAACTCTACCCTGAATCTTCTAACTTTCAGTATTTGCTGAGAATCCTTGGCTTATAGATGCACTGTTCTAGCCATATAGTGGTCTTTCTTGTGTCTTACTTATATGCATTTCAGCTTGTGTTGAAATATCTCCTTTTTTAAGGACATTTTTCATACTGAAGGACATTTTTCATTCATCATAGTCAGATCATCTGATCTAAGTGCATATGCAATGACTTTATTTCTAATATACTGTGTTTTAAAATTTAAGGTACTTTGACTTACAAAGTTACTTATAATTGAATATTGGGCATACAATGTTCTAGCACTAGTTCCACCACCTGTGTCAATTTTCCTCCACAAGTGATCCCAGATTATTTTCCATCCAACCCTCCATTCCAAAGCTTGCCTCCTTGTCAGGCACACTTTAAATTTTGATTATTGTGTCTCACACTTTGATTTGAATATATAACTATACCAGAGGAGTGGTATAGCTATATATCCAAATTGGGCTCTTTTTGCCAAGTTATCACAATTTTATGTAGACACTGCAGTGATCACTTTTAGTATCTATAGCCCAACTGAGTAATTTTTTTCCAATTCTAACAGCCTCATGAGAAGGTTGTTATGAAATTATATCTTCTTCTCATTTACTCAGTAATGATTCAATATTGTGTGTTCATAACAGTGAGCTATATAAATAGGATATTATTAATTTAGATTTCACATGGTGAAATCCTTAACAAATAGACTTTAAATTTTTTCCTGATGTTTAGAAAGCAATATTTCTGGAGGTAATAACATTGCAGTATTGAAAGATAAGATTTTTGCCTTCAAATAAGCCTATGGTATGTGCTTATGTGCTTGTCAGATTTCAAATTAAAGAAGGAAATAGAACTAGTCTATATTCCATCTACATTTTAGACTGGTTCTAACCACAACAGGCAAGAAAAACAAATAGAAGTTATCTAAATTGGAAAATTAAAAATCAAATTATCACTACTTGTAGATGACATGATAGTAGACATAGAAAACCATAAAGACTACCCACCCCGGGGCTGGAGCAATAGCACAGCGGATAGGGCATTTGCCTTGCATGCGGCCGACCCGGGTTCGAATCCCAGCATCCCATATGGTCCCCTAGCACCGCCAGGGGTAATTCCTGAGTGCAAAGCCAGGAGTAACCCCTGTGCATCGCCAGGCATGACCCAAAAAGCAAAAAAAAAAAGACTACCCACCCCAAAGTTTCTAGATAGAATAATCTAATGCAACAATGTAGCCAGCTACAAAGTCCATAGATAAAAATGGGTCACATTCCTATATGTAAATAATGAATCATAGAAGAAAGCATAAAAAGCGCTTATTGATTTAAAATAGTTTGCTTGTTTGTTTTATTGAATCACTGTGAGACACACAGTTACAAAATTGTTCATAATTGGGTTTCAGTCATATAATATTTCAATACTCATCCTTTCACCAGTTTACATCTCCCACCATCAATTTCCCCAGTTTCTCTCCCGCCACCTGGACCCCCAACCTGCCACTATGGCAGGTACTTTTCTTCTCTTTCTCTCTCTCTCTTTTCTTGTGAGCACTATGGTTTTCAATATATATGCTGAAAGGTTTTTGTATATATCCCTTCCAGCACTCAGTTCTTGATTGGAATGATCATTTCCAACTATCATTGTCATAGTTGTCTCTTCTTTATCCTGACATCGACATATTAGATAGACAGAATAACTTCATTCATTTGTGGGATAAAAAAATCACCCTAGTATGAGACTAATACTCAAGGACAATAGAAACAACGGCCACGAGGATTGGTCCACCATTTGAAGCCTGACTTAAGTGCCGGGAAAGAAGACAGTTGGGATAGAGAAGGGACCACTATGACAATGATAGTTAGAAATGATCACTCTGGATAAGAACTGCGTGCTGAAAGTAGGTAAAGGACCAAAAATGATAGCTTCTCAGTACCTGTATTGCAAACCGTAATGCCTAAAATTAGATAGGAAGAGAGAAAGAAGTCCCTGCTATAGAGGAGGGCTGGACTGGGGGAGGGGGCATTGGCAGAAGGGCTACTGGGGAAATTGTTAGTGGGAGAAGTACAAAGGTGGAGATATGGGTGATGGAACATTATATGACTGAAACCAGATCATGAATAGTTTTCTGTGTATCTCACAGTGATTTAATTTTAAAAAGTGAGCTGCCAGATGACTCAGCAAATTTCACTTTGAAGTGAAAGTGAAGAAAAAAATTTCTAGCATAGAAAAAAAATTCAGTTAAAAGGACATATATACACGCCACTATTTATTTAAGCATTCAGTACAATAGCTAAGATTTGGAATCAACCTAGATATTTAACAACATTTCAGTGCATCATGAAGATGTGGTATATATACATAACGGGATACTATGCAGCTACAAGGAATGATGAAATCATGCAGTTTGCTACCACATGGATGGAACTAGAAGAAGCTATTTTAAATGAAGTAGCACTGTTGTCCTGTTGTTCATCGATTTGCTCTAGCAGCCACAAGTAATGTATCCATTGTGAGACTCATTGTTACTGTTTTTGGCATATCGAATACACTACAGGTAGCTTGCTAGGCTCTGCCTTGTGGGTGGAATACTCTCAGTACTTTGCCAGGCTCTCCGAGAGGGATGGAGAAAGCGAACTCGGATCAGCTGCATGAAAGGCAAACATCCTACCCCCTGTACTATCTCTCCAGTTCTTAAAAGAAGTCATCATCTGAATCATCATCATCCTGTTGATTGTCGATTTTCTGGAGCGGTTTCAGTAACATCTCCATTTGTCCTGGCCTTAAAATTTTAGAAGCCTCTCTTTACTCGTCCTTCCTAACAGTGCCGCATTGGAGGCTCCTTCAGGGTCAAGGGAATGAGACCCGTCATTGTCTCTTAAATGAAGTAAGACAGAAAAAGAAGAAGGATAAATAGAGGATGATATCACTAATACGTGGTAAAGTAACTGTATTAGCAAAGGCAATGGTTTAAAGGGGATTACCTAGATAATTCTTGACCCCAGAGGAGGAAAGAGAGCTTGTGGTGGGGGTGAGGGAGACAAAAGAGATGAGAAGCAGTAGATGCAAGGCTCAAGGTATATCAGTGGTGTTAAGTAATGATGGTCCTAAATATCCAAACCACAGAATCAACAGCACTGAAATCATAGACCAAAACTTAAACAACCAAACTCTAAATGGCACCTGTCAAGATGAGCTGTGGAGTAAGTAGGACAGGGAACCTGGGACACTGGTGGAGGGATCTTGACACTAGTGGCAGGAATGGTGATGGAACATTGTATATTTAAAACCCAGCTATGGGGGGCTGGAGTGATAGCACAGCAGGTAGGTCATTTGCCTTGCACGCAGCCAACCCGGGTTGATTCTCAGTATCCCATATGGTCCCCTGAGCACCGCCAGGGGTAATTCCTGAGTGTAGAGCCAGGAGTGACCCCTGTGCATCGCCAGATGTTACCCCAAAAGCAATAATAATAATAATAATAATAATAATAATAATAATAATAATAATAAACCCAGCTATGAATAACTTTGTAAATCACAGTGCCTTAATAAAATACAATTTTCAGGGGAGTAGGAATGATACTACTATATTAGCAAGAGATTGCTCAGATTTAATTTTTTTTAAATTTATAGTGATGGTCTTCAAAAATTTTAGATAAAGCACCCTCTTTTTTTGTTGTTCAAAAATTGTCCCATGACAATTTTCTTCTCAGTTTTTTACAGTTTCATTTTATTACATCTTAGCATTTTATGTCATTGGCATTTGTTTTAGCTAAAGGCATAAAAGAAAACTCCCTCCACTGTTCCCTAATTCTCCTGCACACACACACACAGACACACACATGCACCTACCTTATTTTCTAGAGGCAACCAACACCTTGTGCTACAAATAATTCCATCTTGGGTTCAATGTTATAAAAACTATCTGCAAAATTTGCTGCAGGATATGTGTTATAGAGGATTCTGTTTGCTAAAGAACTGTGTCTGAAGAGCATACAAGACTTCAGCCAGCTTGGATTTAAGTTCAGTATCTCAGAATGGGTTTACATGGATTGTGCAGTGCAGGCTGACAAGATAGGCCTGGCAGTCTTGCGGTAAAGCCCCATGTGCCACTGGCCACTCAAGCAATCACTTGGCATTTGCTTTTCTTCTCCTGAAGAAAACTGACAGCTGCAAGTTAAATGCCTCACTTGCCACACTGACCACCTGCTTCTTTCTGGAAACATGGTTTGTTGTTATTCAGGGCTCACTCCCCTCTCACTCTAAGTCAGAGTAGTTCTACTCTAGTCTAGACTCTAATTTGGCTAGAACAGGAACTTGTTGTAATGGGAAATAGATTGGTCCCCCTCCTCTACCCCCCAGAATCCCCAGATTTTCTTGAAGAACAATGATTCACAGTACTCTTAATGATAGTTGAATGCATGAAATCAAACCCGCCACTAGTGTGGCATCATCCCTTCACAAATGTCCTTAGACGTCTCTCACACCTACTCCCTGGTAAACTGAATTCTGTAGGCCAATTCTCAGCTTCTGTTGCCACTGGCCATTCATCATTCCTACACTGTTTGTTATTTTCAACATTTGAAAGATGTCATTCAGTATTCTTCTCTCTTCGTCTGACTTCACTCAGCATGATACCCTTTAATACCATCTAGGTAGTGGCAAGTTGCATAATTTTATCTTCTCTTACAGCTGAGTAGTATTCTGTTGTGTGTATGTATACCAAAATTATTTATCTACTGATCTGTTCTTTGACGCTTGTGTTGTTTCCCGATCTTGGCTTTTGTGAATAGTGCTGCAATGAACACAGGAGTGCAAATGTCTTTTGAGATAGAATTTTTAGTTCATTGGGGTAGATGCTGAGAAGTAGAATTACTGAACCATATGGAAGGAAAACTCTTATTCTTTTCACAAAGGTCCTTTTCCATAGAGATTGAATCAATTGATATTCCCATTAACAGTGAATGAAGATTCCTTTATCCCCACATCTACACCAGCACGGGTTGTTTTATGCAATGCAATATCTCATGCCACAATTTTTTGAAGATGGGATCACACCTGGTAGTGCTCGGGGTTTATGCCTGACTCTGCACTCAGATATCATTCCTGGCAAGCTTGGGGGACAATGTGTGGTACCAGAAATTGAACCCAGGTCAGCGGCCTGTGAGGTAAGTTCCCTACCAATAGTTCTGTTTCTCCAGTCTCATTATGTCCCTTATTTATTTATTCATCATGAAATTACCAAGTTATTTATTATCAGGTTTCAGGCAAACAATTTTATAACAATTTTTACGACGTGGATCCTTTCTCCAGTGTCTACTTCCGTCCACCCCATTTGTCTCCTTCTCACCAGTCTGCTTCTATGAGAGGCTCTTTATGTGTGTGTGTGTGTGTGTATGTACATATGTATGTATGTATATATATGCATATACATATGGATATATATAAATTGATATAATTTATAAAATATATGTTTTGTGGTTTATAGTACATAGTGGGCTGGAGTGATAGCACAGTGGTAGGGCGATCGCCTTTCACGAGGCCGACCCGTGTTCGATTTCTCCGCCTCTCTCGGAGAGTCCGGCAAGCTATCGAGAGTATTGCGCCCACACGGCAGAGCCTGGCAAGCTACCTGTGGCGTATTCGATATGCCAAAACAGTAACAATAAGTCTCACAATGAGAGACGTTACTGATGCCTGCTCAAACCAATCGATGAGCAACAGGATGACAGTGAGAGTGACAGTGACAGTACATAGTAGGTTAAAGTACTGTTACTGATAGGGTTTCCTACATTAGACTTTACCATCCTTCAGCACCACTTCCTGTCACTGTCACTATCATCCCGTTGTTCATCAATTGGCTCGAGCAGGTACCAGTAACATCTCCATTGTGAGACTTGTTGTTACTGTTTTTGGAATATCGAATACACAATGGGTAGCACGCCAGGTTCTGCTGTGTGGGCGGGATACTCTCGGTAGCTTGCCGGGCTCTTGAGGAGGGACAAAGGAATTGAACTCAGGTCAGCCGTGTGCAAGGTAAATACCCTACCAGCTGTGCTGTCGCTCCAGTCTCAAAAGTAATTTTTTTGTTTTGCTTTTTGGGTCATACCCAGCAATGCACACTCAGGAATTACCCCTGGTGGTGCTTAGGGGACCATATGGGATGCTGGCAATCAAATCTGGGTCGGCCACGTGCAAGGCAAATGCCCTAGCTGCTGTGCTATTACTCCAGCCTCAACCACCACTTCCTATGCCATTTATTTTTGGATAACTTTATCCTCTACTAAAATTCCAGAATTCAGTCTCTAATTCTGATAATCATCTCTATAACTCTTGGTAAAAGACTTATATTCCTGGACATATAGCACATCCTTGAAAATTAAAGTCAATTACTCCTCAATATTTGCAAAAATGTTAGGTTTGTTTTTACACTTATCCCCAAACTTAATAACTTCAAACCACACTGAATTTGGCCAATAGTCTTTTAGACAACAGTATGTTGCTGAGGTTGTTTCTTGATTTCATTTAAAATGGAATGTTTTTCTATGATGTTTCCTTTCCAATGCACAAGGGTGGAAATGATTTCATATGAGAAGCTATATAACTTTGCTTCAGCTTTCCAGCATAAAATAGAGATCATTGTCTACATAAACACTGAATTCCTCATAATTTTATAGTTATAAAAATGTATATGTGTGCATGCATCTTTTCTTTCTTTCTCCTTACATTTTATCTAACATTTGTTTAAATATTTTAAGGAATATTAATTTATCCACAAATAAATCACATACCTTGAGGTGGTTTATGTTTCCATTTTTATTTAAAAAATCTCTTAACATTTATATTATAGAAATGCTCTCAAATTTGTGGACCTGTGTATGTCTGATGCATTTGCCTCTCATTTAAATAAATAGCTAAAAGGCACAATTCTATTTGGCCAAATTTCCAAATTCCCCTTTTCAACAATTATAAAGAAGTATAGAAATTTATTTGCAACAGACTTTTTTTCTTAGTTCTTACATTTATTTTCTGTAAACCGAGCAGTTGTCCTCTTCGTTACCCTCCCTATAGGTTACACTGTGTCTCTCCACTGATTCTCGAAAGAAGGTTGATTTCTTTACTCAGGTGTTATGAGTATTAAATCATATGAAGTATGTAAAACACTGAGAATCCTGCAGGTTCCTGGCATGCAGTAAGCACTCAATTAATGTTTGCTATTATTCTAATTCCTTCTAGCCCTACAGGAAGAATTTATCACTTAGGACTGCCATTCTCAGCACTGAGCTATGATCATGTGCATCACACACAAAATTCCCTTTCCTTCTCCTTCTGTCCCATTATCACACACATACAAGGAAACCTCCCAGAAAGGCAAGGATTTTCCTTTTATGATTCTTCCTACCACACTCCCCGCCCCCATTTGAAATGCGTGATCGTCCCAGTTTCCTTGATTTCCTATATTCATATTAGAAAATCCTTGGTGAAATCACCTTCAAATTGTTTTTGAAATGAAGAATGCTGAAGGCCCATGTGATGCCTCTCTGTTTGGGCTTTAAAATGGATCCTTGTAGCTATGTATTTGAACTTATTGACTGTTTATATAAAGAGTCTCTTTCTATGAGGTTTGATTTTGTTGACCAGTTATGTCTTCAGTCAGTGCACACTTGGTCTAATGTTGAAAGACATTGCACTGAGTCTAGGATTTTTGGTAGCTATGTGATCAGGGTGAAGCGACCTAAAAGCTTAAGTTTCAGATTTCTCATCTAGGATGTGGGAATAACAATAATTCTTCTATGAATGGGTGAAAGTGAAGGTTAATTAATGTGTATTATGAAGTTTTTTGCAAGCTATAAATATACATAGTACATTATTTATGCTAGATTATTTTCTTATGTACCACTAATAGTTCACCTGGCTGTCTTCAACAGAGCCCCTCGGAGGGGATGGGTTGCATTTCCCTCCCCGCTCCGCCCCCAGCAGAGCCTCGACAGTTGAGGACCTCGGAACCCAGCCACAGACATGCTCAGGGCCACTCTCCACACGTTCAGATGAGCCTCACACATGGGGGAGCCGGCAGAAGAATCCAGATGTGCAGGACACGAGGCTGAGCTCGGATCGGGACTGGGTCTTTTCCATCCAGATTCCCCATTTTTCAGTAGCTAGGCAGTCACACCCAGAGACTACCCCCACCACTGTGTAATCCCATCAATGGCCAACATACAGAGATTATAATACCAAGCTCCTGGAAGCCTAGTTCTTCCTCTTGGAGAACCTGACAAGCTACTGAGAATCTATTGACCACTTGGGAAAGCCTGGCAAGCTCCCAGTGGTATATTCATATCCAAAATACAGTAACAGATATATACATACCTCTCAGAGTGCCTGACAAGCTACAGAGAGTATCCTGCTCGCACAGGAGAGCCTGGCAAGCTACCTGTGGCATATTCGATATGCCGAAAACAGTAATGAGAGGTCTCATTCCCCTGACCCTGAAAGACCCTCCAATCATTGGGAAAGACGAGTAAGGAGAGGCTGCTAAAATCTCAGGGCTGAGTGTAATAGAGACATTACTGGTGCCCACTCGAGTAAATCGGTGAACAATGGGATGACAGTGATACAGTGATACAGTGATTATTGTTATTATTTGAAGGTACCTTCTGCTGAAATAGAGAGAACTATTTTATATACATATATACATATATGTGTGTAAAATATTATATACATACATATTAACCTCCAGTGTCCCACTCCTCACTTTATTATAACCTATAAAAATAACAGTCAATTGCTTCTCAATTTTTGTTTATTCATTTATATTTTCTTTTGATAGGATAATCTACCCTTCTATAGACTCTTAGCATTATTGAGCAGAGGAGAATTCCCCCAACCCTCTGGTTTCTTTTTTGGCTTGTCAAGTATTCTAATTAAAATGAGATGGATTAGTAGAAAAGAACAATATTAATCACATACAGATGGAGAATCCATTTGGATGTATATTCTAAAGCCAATAGGCTACGATGAGGGTATACATCCTGAGCTAAAGAATGAGAAGGGGTTGGGACTTCAAGGTGGGGAGGGACTTACAGGATAAGGATAGGATGATTCATATGGTGCATACCAGTTACTAGCCTCCAGGGTCATACTCTGGTGTTCGGGAGCCTCTAGGTCTACAACTCCTGATGCTCTGGGAGCCATGTGATGCCAGCAGTCAGAATGAGGTCCACCACATGTAAGTCATGCAATGTAACCTGTATACTATCTTTCCAGTCTCTGCCTCCGACCCCAAACTTAACAGCTTATTTGAACAAAAATTGAGTAAGTCCAGCATTGCCATATTGGAAGGTGCCACCAACATGAGCTCCGAGAGAGACTTTCATAGAAAAAGGGAAGAAACAAAGTGAGGAAAGTATCCATAGGCTACAGCTAAAAGCCTCATTGGTTGCTGTGATTGATTGTCCTTAAGTTCAAATTTTGTAACCTTGAGGCTTTTATAAGTTTAAAATTTGGTTTGCTTACATAGGTGCTATAGCAGAGTATCACAGGCTTATTAGCATCCTTATTTAATTACTATAACAATTGTAAACGTGGAATTTTGTCTTATCTAGTAGTAGGCTCTGTCTGATACTGGTTCAGCCTATGGAGTTTACAGGGCTAAAAAAGACCTGCATCTTAATCCTATCTCAGTCATTTTCCAGTTATGTAACCTTTGTCAAATCAACTCTCTGAGACTTCGTTTTCTCACCTATTTTCTTTGAATGTAGTAGCTAACACATAGGATATGGTGAACATTAAATTGGATGTTGCAAGAAAAGCATTTATCCAGGTGTTCAGTTTAATACTAGTGTTGCAGTTTCTTTCCTGCACTTTGAAATGTATACATATCGAGATACAACATGCTTTTAAATATGTGAGACATCTGTCCACCCACAGCAGCTTGACACAGCAACTGGGAATAAGAACCAAGATCACCTGTGTCAACATGACTTAGTTATTTGTTCCAGGAACATCTTGCTAGGAATGATAAGACTGTAAACCAATAAATAGCTTTACCTCTTTGCTTCAGGAAATTCCTGAAAGTCAATTTATCTGAGCCAGCAGTCTGATCTCTTGGGAGACAATTCGTTTACCAAACACAATACTTACCAAGGCTTGCTTCAAGACCCTGTGTATTACAAAACTAAAGCTATTATGTTACAAAATTTGTTAGATCCCAATTAAGCTACCATTGAAAGTTTGAAAGCTGCACTTTAAACTAGACCCCAAATTCTTTTTTTATCCCAAATTCTTTAAATATCCCTCTTTTGACCTTTGTTCTGATCTGTGACTGACCTCATCTTCTATTACATAACTCCCATTCTTCTGTCCTCTACTTCAGCCACATTGGTGTCCTTGCTGTTTCTGAAACCAGGGCATATATCTTTACAGTTGCTGTCTCACCATTGCCTCTCAGACTTTTTTCTCGTTTCCTTCGAGTCTTTGTTCAAGTGTTTCCCTAGCAGAATAATTGCCACCAATTATTTCATATCAACATGGTAAATAAGGTAAATATGGTAAATTTACCACCAGAGTGTTATTTATGCTTACTTTTCTAGGGAGCATTTATCATATTATGTCTGGTTTTATTTCTGTGTTTTTTTTAAATGTTGCTAGTGGAGTTTCTCCAGGAACTTAAGTGAAGTGAGGAGGAGAGAGGTGGCAGCCTTGAGAAGGAAATCTATGGCTTTCCCTCTTCCCATCTCTGTCACTTCAGCCATGGCTGGATTTAAGACTGATAAAGTCTGCAGTGAGCAGTTACAAGGCATGGACTTCACTGCCCAGCAACCCTGAAGTTGGTGGACCCCCACATGTGGCTTATGTAATGTGAGGGGGAGAAAGACAGACACTTTCTCCTGATCCACCCCTGTCACCCTGAGACTGTGTGGGAAGACTAGGACTAATAAAGTCTGTGATGAGCCCCTAAGGTCACTGGCCAGAGCCCGGCCAGCCCCACCAGGTGGCCATCAAACTTCACCTGATGTCCTCTTTGTCTTCAAGATATAGGAGTTGATCCCTACCACCCAATTTCTCAGGGAGCCATGAACTCAGGTTGGACAGAGGATTTGCTCTTTGTAGGAAAGAAAAGTCATTCCTAGACCTTATCCAGAGTTTCAGGCTTCTTTTATTACCTCGTGGAAAATAATTTCAGGAGTAGAAGAGAAGTGAAGTGAAAACACTTTATTTGGAGCTTTTTAGGAAGGAGAAGTAGGGAAAGAAAGTGAGAGAATAACCTGCTCAAGAGAGAACATGAGCTTCTCCAAAAGCAAAAAGAGGCCTTACACACATCCCAGTATTAGATATGAAGGCATGAAAGTATACATCTCAAGAGTGGAGATGCGGGCGACACATGTGTTCAGGTACCACATATGCTTGGCCATGTGGGCACAAGCAGCACATGGGCTCAGGGAGCATATGCGTGCATTTCCTTTGTTCAAGTTAGCTTTATAGGGTTTTCCCAGCCTGCCCTCACATGGAGTTTCTACCTAGGTAAAAGTTCGTTGCTAGGGAGGTTGCCAAGGCAATAAAGTTGGGAGTCCCCTGTGGTCTTCTTTGAAATTCCTTTTGTGGACTTTGTTCCTGCTGGAACTTCTCTCTCTCTCTCAGAGGGGACTCCAGTCTTCTCTGGGTCTGTTACTGGCTACAGGTGAAAGTCTTATCAGGCCTTATTATTTGTGTTCACAAGGTGGGTCCTGATGGCCTTAAGGCTAAGCAGTTATATTACATCCCAGGAATTTCATTGCCATGGGGTCCCTTCCCTGTATACTTGCCTACATCAACCGTATTGAACTGTACCAGACACCCACTTGTTATGCATGGACATGTCAGTTTATACCTACTATACAATTTCTCAGGGAGCCATGGTCTCAGACTGAAGTGAGGAATTGCTCTTTGCAAGAAAAAAAGTAAGTCCTAGACCTTACTTGTCTGTCGCCTTTCTCTCAGAAAAAAAATTTCAGGAGGAGTCAAACAGAGAAGTATAATAAGTTTACTGGGAAATAAAGGGAGATAAGGGGAGACATAAGGGAAACATGTGCTGGAGAGAACACAGACTTCTCCAAAGGGGAGGGAGCCAGTATACATTCCAGCATTAAGAAAGTATACATCTCCAGAGTGGAAATGTAGGCGACATGTTCTTGGAAACCATGTGTACAACAGCAACACATGTGCTTGGGCAGCACATGCACATGTGCACACTTTGTTTGTTCAAGTTGGTTTGTGGTAGATGTCTCTCAAACTACCCTCCTTGCCCCAGTCTATTGCTAGCATGGTTGCTAATGGAGTTGGAATCAGTTGGTGCTCTTCTTTTGGTACTGTCCACCTGGCCTTTGTTGCAGTGTTGAAGCTTTTCCTCCCAGGGGGTCCAGCCACCTCTCCTCTCAGGAAGATTCTGGAATTGGCCTGGAATTCTGCATCTCATGGTTTTCTAGGCTCCTGAGATGGGTCCTTCCAGTGGGAGACTTCCATGTCTTTGGGATGTTTCAGGTTTCAGACCCGGTTTTTCTCAAAGCACACCCGTCCCCATCTTCCTACCTGCACCATCATCCCCCTGTTCCTGCCTGCAACTTATCTCTAGTGCCTAAATAGTGTCTGGATCTTAAGGGAAGCTTAATCAGACTTCGTGAAGTAAAGGAATAAAATGAATGTTAGATTAGGAAGAACTGAGGATGTTTCTGATACAACTTGGACTATTAGAGAATCACATCAAAATTGATCACATCCCCAGGGCCAGAGTGATCCCCAGCACCCCATATGGTCTCCTAAGCCTGCCAAAAGTGATCCATGAACACATTAAGGAGTAAGCCCTAAGCACTTCTGGGTGTGTCCCCCTACCACACACAAACACACACACACATATGAAAAAACGTTTAAAAACCTCAAAACCAATCACATCCATTTCTTATTGAAAACATCTTAATTTCCTGTTTGTTAGAAATTGCCATACCAAAGGGACTATGTACAAAGTTCATTATGAAGTGTGTTTTTGTAAATAAGGCTTTATTGGAACTCAGCCACTCATTCATTTACTGTGATCAGTGTCTGCTTTCTAGCTACAATAGCAGACTTGAGTGTTTTTAACAGAAAACATATGTCCTCCCAAGCCCTAAAATATTAATGATCTGGTTCTTTGTAAAAGATAACTTCTTGACTCTCTATTATTAAAAATCACTTGTATCATTTGTCATCCTGTTGATCTTCGATTTGCTCGAGCAGGTGCCGGTAACGTCTCCATTCATCCCTGTCGCGTGCTAATGTAGCCCAATGGCATCTGCTCCAGGAACACAAAGAGCCTCAAACCACTTGTTCAGGGTTTTGATGAAGAAGTTTGACCATCTCGTAGGTGGGCGGCCATGCGGTCTTTTGACGTTCCGTGAAATCCAGTTGGTAACAGCTGTAGTCCAGTGGTCATCTGTAAATTGCATTACGTGTCTGGCCCATCTGATTTTTGATCCCTTGGCAAATGAGACAGCATTCCTGATTCTTGATCATCGTCAGAGGTAAGAACTCTGGATTCCTTTTCTCACTTCAGTGAAATGTGATACTCCAAGCATAGCTCTTTTGATTCCCCTTTGGGATACCCAAATAGCATTCTCATCCTGTTTTTGTAGGGCCCAGGTCTCTGAGGCATAGTGCAGGAAGATCGGTGGAGTTGAAAAGATGTGCCCGGAGCCAGAGGTTCTTCATCCTCTTAACAACTTCATTGACGCTCTTGAAGGCTTTCCACTCTGCTCTCTTCCTCCTGCACTGTTCTGGCACCAAGTCGTTCCTCATGCTGAGTTCTCAACCCCAGTACACATAGCTGTTGCACTTTGAGTTGTTCGTTTTTCATGAACATTGTCTTCAGCACAGTTCAACCTATCCACACTCATGGTATAAGTCGGCCAGCATTTGTGTGACTTGGCTAATGTTTTGTGTTATTACAACTACGGCATCAGCGAAGTGGAGGTGGTGTAGTTGCTGACCGTCTATCTTCACTCCCATTTCTTCTTATTTCAGTTGTCACATGATGGCATTGTCACAAGGGTGGCATTGAAGAGTTTCGGTGAAATGGTATCACCCTGCTGAACTCCTAAATCTGTAATACACTGCAATCTTCTTCAGATACATCATCTATCTAAAAGAGCACTGTGGGATTTGGCTAAGAGTTTGAAATCACAGACATTAAGTTATCAACTCAGCCAATTAAAAGCTGTGGGAACTTGATGTGAGTTATTCAAGCTCCAAATTTCAGTTTACAAATTTCAGTTTTTTTTTTAAACCCGAAAATGAACACAATAATGGTTCTTACTGTGGTTGTTCAAAGTAGATAATTTTTGTAAATGTCTTGCAGATATGAGGAATACTTGCAATTAACTTATACTTTGGGGCTGTATTTTTGTTGTTGTTTTTATGGGTTCACATTAGGGGCTACTCCTGACACAGTGCTTGAGAATTGCTCTGTGTGATTTTGGGGGGAACATGTATTGCTAAGTATTGAACATGGAGCGCCCATGTGCAAGCACCCCAGCCCTTAAAGTCATTTCTCTAGTCTAACTATTGTTTCTATTGCTGGCTCTTTGACTACATCATGCCCCATTATTCATTTATTATTAACACCCAATTGCTAAGTGTTCCTGTACACTGCAGTTTGCTTCCTGCTCCCATAACTTGCTTACTGATTGCCTTTGTCTGGAATATATCATTGAAAATTTGCTTTCTTTTGGAGATTTGTACAAAGGCTCCTCCTACTGTCAGAAACATCCCTAAAAGTCCTGGGTTATAGTCATACATAGTCCACTGTGGTATTTTCAAATTGTATCTACAGTACGGACTCAAGTCCTCAGATTAAAATAAGTTAAATTTCTGTCTCCCAGACTAAAAGCTCATTGGGAATGTATATATGTACTGGAGGGGGTTGTGTGAAGATGGAGAAAATGGTTCTGACTCATTTTTCTCCACCCAGTAGCCAGGACAACACTTGGAACATAGATAATAGTTTTGAATAAATCATTTACTCTAAGGAGGAGCTATTATTCCCTTTTGTCCATTTCTTTTTGTTCACATATGGCTTGGAGCTGTTTATAATTGAAAGGAGGTCATTGATGCTGGTGGATCTTCCTATAAAGGAGTGAAGAAGAAAATGCTTCACTAACCTCAGAGTCTGCTTTAAAAGGCTACTGGCTTAGGGCAGATATCAGGGACAAAGAAGTCAGTTTCCTCTAAAGGTAGATACAGTGGGGGGAATGAACAGGGTATTATCCTCTTGATGAATTTGGTGACTTGAGTTCCCCCTCTGTCACTTCCTAATAATATACTTTAGGTTGTTAGTTCTCTCAGCCCCAAGTTCTTCATTGTTGACCTAAGGAAAATTCCTTTCTAGAAAACTTAAAGTGAGGTCTATCAGACATTATAGTGAAAGATCCTGGTGAATTGACTTATACATATTAAGCATAATTATACTTAAGCTATTTAGATGGGCCCATTGTCCTGGGTCTTTGAGTGGGGAGCCGAAATTGCACCCAGTATGGGCTTGCTATAAGTTAATTCGTTCAATACAGACAAGTACTAAGTAACTGGGCCATTTCATCAAATTAATATAGTTCACAAGAATCTGTGTGAGAAACAAACATTAAAACAGAATAATTATTTGACCCAATGACATAATCCTTTCGAAAATATTTATTTGCATTAAGACATAGCTTAATTGCTAGCAAATGACTTTAAAGTATTTTGTTGCAAAGCATGCTATGACCCAAAAGCTAGATCACAATTTTGTTTATATTTTTTTTCTATCCTCATATTTTAATGGCTACATATTTAATACCTTTTGTACTGTTTGCACTTTCTTTTGCCCTCATATCAGTAAGCAGTTAGTCAGATATGGCAGGAGAGCGACATGAATGTAATCAGAGGGGATTTCCCAGGGCTGTCTGGAATGCTAACACAATTCTATAAAAATTGCCTAGAGCTTTGGGTGTGAAATTGCCAAGTTCAGAAATGACAAAGCTCGGGGTTCCCATGGATTATTGCATCCTAAGAGTACAAGACTTCCTGAGACATTTCTGCCTATAGAACTTGTAAATGGGGAGTGGAATTTGACTCCTCCCTTATTAATCTCTTCCTCATTGCAGCTTTGGACACACCTCACACCCCATTCCAGGCAGATTTTCTCTAGGTAATCATGGGAAGAATCCAAAATGACTGTACATACATATAGACATACAGAGCAATGGCAGGAGAATTAGGGAACACACAGAGGCAGAGATCTACAGGTTTTTCTTTGATATGACTTGGGCAATATCCAAGACAGGGAGTAAGAAAGAGATGCTCAAATTAAAATCCAGGATACATGTTCAAGTGCTGCTCCCACTCCAAGGATAGTCCACTCCAAGGCCTATGGAGTACATTTCTCTTTTCTTTTTCTTTTGCTAAATCTTTGTGGTTTGCTATTTTTTCCTTTATTTTCTTAATAGAATTTCTCCCTTACTAGAATTTCACTATCCCCTGTGGGTTCTCCTGATGAATTCCTCTCTCTCAGAGAGACAAGGACCAAGATACAATAATGATGTGTCTCCTCCTAATATTCTACTTCTTGATTTGATGGAAAGAGTTGTGAAGATATACTATAGGGCAAGGGATAGTAGGTAATTGCAGAAAACTGGAGAAAACTTAGCAAGGCCTGTTTGTTAGGCTTCGTCTCCAAGTCCCTTTATACTGAGAGTAAAAGTTGCTTCTGAGTATAGGTAGGACACCTCTCACATAAAGATCTTATAACCTATGTAAAGAAGGAAAACTTGGCCACTTTAAAATATTGACAAAGGGGTACCCTCTGCGCCTAAAGACTTTGATTCCAGAGATGTAACACATTCGGGCATCCAGCGCAGCATCCGATAGCGATGCACTGGGACTGCGAACTGGGCTACAACTCTGTGCTGCCGGGGGTGGATTTTTTTTTTCCTCCCCACCCTGTCTTCCTGCACGGAAAGCGGCGGGCTGGCGGCACCCATGTGGCAGGCGCCATCTTCTGTGACTCCAAACCCAGAGGTATTCGGATTTTACTTTGGGGGCTCCCAGGAACTCATGGGAAGGGGGCGTAACCGGCACGCCCTCGGCCCAGATAAATCCGGAGCCGCTGAGCGCGAATCGGACCCTCTACGCCTAAAGACTTTGAATTCAGAGACTTCTTACAGCAATGCACTGGGACTGTGAGCTGGGCTATGTAATTTCTGGCAGAATTTTCCCTGGACTTTATACAGAAATCCAAAACTGTGCGGACGCTGCCCCATCCGTGCGACTTAACATTTATAATTGTCAGCAATGTGAAATGGTTCCTTTTGAACAGGTCTGACTTGGGGGGGAAACTCCAAATAATAACAGTAAGTTTTTGTTGAAATATTGAAGGTTTTTAATGTAGCAGCCACCTCTCTGGACTGTGAACTAAGCAAAAGCCCCACGCTGGCCGACGCAGCGTGGCGTACACCATACTATGACGCGCGGGAAGGAGGATAAGGGGGAAAAAGAAAAATAAAAAAAGAGAAAAGGAAAAAGGAAAAAAAAGAGAGAGAGAGAGTTATGTACTTGTAGCAGTGGGGCTACATATCTCTTCATTTCCAGCAATGAAAAACTAATTATCAAATGTAGTAGGTCTGTCTCTCTTGGTTGGAAACTCCAACAACTATAGTGAGTTTTGTGTTGAATTATGGAACGTAATCAAGGTAAAGAAAAAATGAAGTGAAATTCATTAGTTATACAGTAGGGGGTAGGGGGTGGGGGCGGGGGGTATACTGGGGTTTCTGGTGGTGGAATATGGGCACTGGTGAAGGGATGGGTGTTTGAATATTGTATAACTGACATATAAACCTGAGAACTTTGTAACTTTCCACATGGTGATTTAATAAAAATTTTAAAAAAATAAAGAAAATAAAATATTGACAAAGGATGATTTTATAAAAATGGCCCAGGAAATTGAATAACTATTGCCATTGAAAGAAGTATTTAAAATGCAAATCTCTCTGGAAGATTAATCTTGCTTTTTCCAATGGAGAAGGCAGAACTTAAATTTGCAGAACTTTGATTATGTGACTTTTCCCTGACAACCACTATAACTAAATTTACACTCCTCCCATCCCCATTTTTGCCTTAATAAAGGTTTTTTCCGTTCATGTCTGAAGCAATGGTGGTGAATTGCTCAGTTTTGCTGCTATGTTTACTCAGTTTTTCTTTCCTATATATTTATATATATGTATATATGAGGTATACATGCTATTAATATGTTTCTACATTTTTTCTGTTACCAATCAATCTGATGTTTGTTGGACCAGAGGAATACAAAACAAATCACTTACCAGCACCACCTCCAACATACTGCTTCAGGGGAAGAGAGCTGAGGATAGTTTAGACTAGAGAACTCATTACTTATGTATTTTTTCAATTTCTTTTGACTTGAAAAATTCAATAGGCTAATGGTTCCTGAACACCATCTATAGCAATAAACATAAAATTATTTAATGTTGAAATTATTCAAAGATGAGAGAAAGAGACAGAGAGACAAAGGAGAGACACACAGAAAGAGACCATGTGCTTATGTGACAGTGTACAAATTACCACCTACATTTTCTCACCACATTGTATTGGTGAAAAGCAAGCTTAAGATCCTGCCTATACTTAACGACAGAGGAAAACTGTTGTAGGAGAGGAAGAATCAATTTTTTCTTCTTTTTTCTTCCAAGTATTTAACTAAAACTCCTGTAATAGGAGGCAGATTAATAAAAAAAATGGGCAAAGATTTATAAACACTTATACCTTTCATAAATACTTGAAGATGATAATAAAAATTCTTGGACATAGTTTAGAATTCAGGCCTAAATACTGCATTTAGCCTAAAGAGAAAAGAAAGGAAAATGTAGGGCCCTATTATGAGGACATGAACTGGGAAGCAAAGGTAGATAGGAGTAAGTTCTATTATGCAGATGTCAGATTTTGTCTTTCTTCCTTCCTGGTGCAGAGAGGGAGACACCCTTGTAAATGGATTTTTTTTCTAAATGTAAATGTAAATGTAACACAAAGGGTAGCTTCTGTTTTGTGAGTTTCTCCTGTGTTTGCTGTTTCTCAAAATAATCCTATGGCAAAGAGGCATATTTTAGGGTGGCAGAAATGCCACCCTTCATGATAAATGCCAGGAGACAGGAGTCATGTGAATCACATTAAAATCTTTCTACCATACTAAACAAAAGCCCCTTAAAGTATGTCATAATTCCTTTCATACCAGTCTGTGTGTCTGTGTTTATGTTTTCATGAAATAAGAGACTTGGGGGAAGGTGCCCAGGATCTCAAATAAGACAGGAAAGTGCTCTACTTCTGAGCTACATCTCTGACTTGAGAAAACAGATTTTCATCTCTCTTGTTCACAGTTGTACCCTTGTCACCTAAAAGCGTCCCTAGTCTGTATTCAATTGATATTTGTGAGATGAATAAATGAATGAAAATGAACCTCTCTGTAGATGGTGCTGGCAATTATTTGGGGCTGTGGCAGTGCATGATGTATCTAGTTTGCAGCATTTTGTACTCCCAAATAGCATAAACCGTTATCCTCTTAGTGATAATAAACTCTAAATTGTTGAATGTAAAACATTTGACAAGAATTATGGGAGTATTTTGAACTCAGTGAAGACATGTAGCTATTAAACTTCTGAAGCCCAGTGATCTTTATGATGTAAAATTTATGACCAAGTCACCTTTCTAAAACTAATTATGAGAAAATAGAACTTTCAAGTTGGAGAATTCTAACATGATTAAAAAATCACTTGACCCTGCTTCTTCTCTATCAAATTTCTTTTCTTTTTTTGTGTGGGACAAATTTTCATCTTAGCCTCTGAAGAGTTATGTCCTGCAGTAACTTGTAATGACTGCCATCTGTTAAGGAGAAATCCTTAACTTTATTGAACTGTTGAATGTTATAGCTCTAGGCTTCCTTGATCCAGAATGAACAAAAATTGCACTTTCTGGCTTCAACAGATGCTTTTATTGTTTGTTCTGAAATTCCCATGTCAAAAAGCCAGTCCATGCTCCAGCCTCACAAGAAGAAAAGATTCCAGATTCCATAGGGAAAGATGAAGAAATTGTGAAAAAGAAAAGAATGAAATGTTTTGGATGCCAAACAGTACATAGAGAGTGTTATATGCCAGGGTGTGTGGGAACTTCAGTGACAGGATTTCCTTCTCACAGCTGCTGGGGCCCCTCTGATGAGAAAGCGTTATGGGGAAAAAATAGGCAATCAACATTCTGCAAAGGATGACATTTTCTATTAAATTGTCTTCATTTTTTATATATATATAACACAGCTGCAACTGCTTTATGTGGCTTTTCCTAATGATACCTCATCTAACAAGCATGCTCAGTAGCAAAATTGTTTGTCAATGGTTCCTTCTAAGAGCACAATATTTCAGGGTTCCCTCTTCACTTGAAATTTCCCAGCACACTCCGGACAATCCCAAATGTCTTATTTATTGGTGCCTTTATTGTTATATTAAAGATCTCTAAGTGGGCCACTGAATAAAAAGGACAGACTATCAGTGACCCTCCTATAATAATAATCTCCTAATGTATGCAGTGTTGTACTTCAAGAGTATGTGAATAAGCGAAGAAAAAAAAAGCCTTACCAATATGGGTTGGTCATTAATGATTTAGTATAGTGCTTTTTTTATATCTACCCTAGAAATACCAAGTCAACGAAATAATGGCAGATTAAACTTTTCTAAGTCCATTTACTTAAAATTAAAAGTAGTTTTATACTTTTAAAAGTACAAAAACGGCCTCCCAGAGACATAGGTAAGGTGCTAGCCTTGATCACGGCTATTTTAGGTTTGGTTTCCCAACACCACACATAGTTCTCTGAGCACTCCCAAGAATGAACCCTGAGCATAGAGTCAGCAGTAAGTTTTGAGCAAGGCATGATTCAACCTCCCCCAAACAAAAAAGTTAGTGTTTTTACATTCTCATTGTTAGCAAGTTGTTGTTAAGTTTAATGGTTATAAATTGATGTGTTATAAATTGAAATGTTCTCAGCTTGTGTTGGTGTACTTCCTCTGTAGTAAATTGTTATACTTTTGATAGATGTGTGTAATACAATGAATTATTCATACTATTGATAGACAACACAATTTCTTGAAGATATTATGTAGATGATTTGACTATAGGATTGAATGTCTTTTATTAATGTGTTCATTTCAGGTACCAGAGTGATAGTATAGCAGGCAGGACATTTGCCTTGCATGCCGCTAACTTGGGTTTGATCCCTAGCACGGGCTCTTACCCACCCCCATCTAGGGAATCCCAAGTGAAACAGCCTGATTCAGGATCCAGCAGCACGGTTATGGCAATTGTCATGTTGCTCCCTTCTGGGAGAGAAAGATGTGACATCTGGATGGTGGCTGATAATGGGATTATCTGGGGCCAGCCAGGGGTGGCTTATGGGCATGGCTGCTGAGTCACCAAAGACTGGGGGAGGAGGGGTGGGAGGGTGACACAGGCAGAGGATCTCCATTCCAGATCCTGTTGAACCCAGAGTTCTCAATCACAAAGTCCTGCATACCTGGGTTTTCCGAGTGTTCACTCATGGGTGAGGCTCGGCCGAGCACGTGGAGAGCGGCCATGAACAGGGTGGCGTTTGAGTTCTGGACAAACCTCTTAACTTTTATAGGGCTTTAACATTCAGAAGATGTTTTGCAGTTATTGGGTAGACAAGGATATCTGTATCTCTGAACATGTTGGATAGATTATAAAAGCAATTTTGTATACTTTAAGGCTCAATGTTTTCAGTATTTGAGCTATTAGATAGATACAGCTATATATGATTTTTTTCATGTATATCCTTTTACTGGGCTGGAGCGATAGCACAGTGGATAGGGAGTTTGCCTTGCACATGGCTGACCCAGGTTCGATTCCTCCAACCCTCTCAGATAACACGGAAAGCTACCGAGAGTATCCCTCCAGCACAGCAGAGCCTGGCAAGCTACCCTTGGCGTATTCAACATGCCAAAAACAGTAACAACAGCTCTCACAATGGAGGCATTACTGGTGCCTGCTCGAGCAAATTGATGAACAATGGGACGGCAGTACTACAGTGCTATAGTGCTATACTTTTAATAACCCATCCCTTTAAGATCTTTAGGTTACAATTTTTTTGTTAATTAATTTTCAAAATTTTTTATTAGTGAATCGCCATGGGGTACAGTTACAGATTTACAAACTTTCGTGCTTATATTTCAGTCATACAATGATCGAGTATCCATCCCTCAACCAGGGCCCATTCTCCACCACCAATGATCCCAGTATCCCTCCCACTACCTCATCCCCTTATCCCCGAATCCCACCCCACTTCTGTGGCAGGGCATTCCCTTTTGTTCTCTCTTTCCTATTGGGTGTTGTAGTTTGCACTAGAGGCATTGAGTGGCCATTGTGTTTAATCTATAGTCTACATTTGGTTCACATCTCCAATCCACACAATAAAATACTATGCAGCTGTCAGAAAAGATGAAGTCATGAAATTTGCATATAAATAAATCAACATGGAAAATATCATGTTAAGTGAAATGAGTCAGAAAGAGAGGGTGAGACATAGAAAGACTGCACTCATCTGTGGAATATAAAGTAACAGAATGGGAGACTAATACCCAAGAATAGTAGAGATAAGGACCAGGAGGTCTACTCCATGGCTTGGAAGCTGGCCTCAAATGCTGAGAAAAAGGCAGCTCAGATAGAGAAGGGAACACCAAGTAAAGGGTATTTGGAGGAACAGCTATATATGTTTTGGGGCCATATCTGAGGAAGAGTCAAACTTAAATTTGCTAAATATAAGTAAAGTGCCCTACGTACTGTACTATCTCTCCAACCCAATAGCAATAATTATTTTTTAAATTTTTTGGTTTGTGGACCATCAAATTATTTTTCCACACATATCAAATTAGAGAACACAATGAAACCAAACCAAAGTGGTTAATACAAGGTAATTTGAGATTTAAAAATTAAAAAAATTATTAATGATCATTACAACATAAAATTAATTTTTTAAAGCCCCTCCTTATATTTGTTGATATCAGAGACACCTCCTGTAGTATCTCAAATCAGTCTCTCTTTCCCTTCTTTGGCATTTGTTTATCATAAATTTTTACTTATTTGAATGATTTATTGGTTTATTAAGAGGAAGCTGAGGGGCTGGAGCGATAGCACAGCGGGTAGGGCGTTTGCCTTGCACATGGCCGACCTGGGTTCGAATCCCAGCATCCCATATGGTCCCCTGAGCAACGCCAGGGGTGATTCCTGAGTGCATGAGCCAGGAGTGACCCCTGTGCATCGCCGGGTGTGACCCAAAAAGCAAAAAAAAAAAAAGAGGAAGCTGAATGAAACAGGAATACTGTCGATTTTGCCTACTAGTGATTTCCAGTATCCAGTAGTTCCTGGTAAAACATGGCTTATCAGTAAGTATTTCTTGAATGAATGAAAGAGTAGAACGTTGCTGGGGAACTTAAGTTTGCTGATTTATTTTTAATATCTATGCAGTTTTGTTGTGTTTAGTTTATATGCTATAATTTGATGAACTCATTTTCATCCTTTTAGATACTTATTTTTCCACTATTGCTACTTAAACAAATTGTTATTCATATTGCCCTATGAAATGTGTAGCATTTGAAACAGAAACCAACAGAATTTATAACACAGATAAATAGCCCCCAAAGCATGTTGAAAACAGCAGAAAAAAAGATCAGTCTTAAATTAACCAATTCATTGATTCCATGAATATGAAAAGTAAATTTCTAATTCTCAGAATTATATCTTTAATTATTATTATTTTTTAATTTTATTGAATCACCGTGAGATAGTTACAAGCTTCCATGTTTGCGTTACAATCTCACAATGATCAAACACCCATCCCTCCACCAGTGCACATTCCCCATCACCAATATCCCGGGTATACCCCCCCTTTCCCACCCTCCCCCGCCTCTATGGCAAACAATATTCCCCATACTCTCTCTCTACTTTTGGGCATTATGGCTTGCAACACAGACACTGAGAGGTCATCTTTACTTATTTCCAATTACTTTGCTTAGAGTCTCAAAATTAAGCATTGCTGATTTTTTCCATTCTGATTTAAAATACTTATGTGAAAAATATTTATTAATATATTTGTATTATTTGTATTATTATATTGATATCATCTTAGAATTATTTCTAATAAATGGAAAAAAAACTTTCTGTGATGGTTTGTTGACATCTTTCTTTCCCTGCTTGCTGCGATGTGTTTAATATAGTAACACTGCCAAGAGAAGTAGCACTGTGTTTGGTTTCTGATAGAAATGAAAAGGAGACTACAAATGAAACCCTATTCAGAGTTCAAAGAGGAGTGGGCTTACTTTATTATCTGACGGCCAAAATTATTTGTATCTGTGTTTAGGAAGTAAATGGTATGGGATAAGAAGCTCTTAGTGTTTTCTTTGGCTTCTGGTGCAGACTAGTCTTTCCTCAAATAGCCAAGTACAATGACAATGAAGAACGCAGCAGGCGATTTGAAGATCAAAATGGAAAGCAAATGTCTAGTTCTTTTCAGAATGTTCACTGCTGAAGCATAATAAAATTTGTCCACAAAAAGGCCAGACTTGCATCATGAAGCATAAGAAAGGACAGTATTGGTGACAAAGGAGGTGGCTGATCATGAGAAGCCTGGTTTGAGCCCTAGAGAAGGCAGCACTGTTGGAATTTGCAGGAGGGAACCTAAGCTGTATTCTGCACAGTACCAGCTGTTTACAAAGGAGAAAGTGGAAGAAGGCAGCATAGAAAAAAAGACTGGTTCTATTGCGTCCATATGTAAATCAGAGTGATTGGAAAATGTGATTGCCCCATCTGTTTGCATATCATATCTATATCTCTACTACTCCCTCTGACCAGGAAATAATAGGGATAACATTCTTTGGTAATACTGTAAATTGAATTTACAGTTCCTCCAGGGATGACAACAAATGTCCTGTGTAGTCGGAAAGGGACAGAGATCAAAAACTTGTGAATACCCTGAGGAATGGTTTGTTCAGGTATAAAATGAGACAGTGTTGTTTAATCTATAAGTCCTTTTCCGGTTTGCACACTGTATGACTTGCTTTTTCTTACTTTGATATATCACTGCCTGCCCAAAGTATCAGTAAAAATGAGAGCATTCACTATAAGCTTAAAATACATGGTTTTCTTGTTTGTTTTGGTTCCTCTTGAGCCGCACATTAGAAAATTGCTATCCATGACCTCTCAGGTCAGACTTACTTCTATTTGAGGATCCATGTCAAATTTCTTATCTGTATGAATGACATCTGTTTATGAGAATTCTCTCTCTCCCTCTCTTCCCTCTGAAGCTTTTTATATACAGCATTTATTACTCTTGTTCCTGTTTGTGACATATAAACACATTTTTACTCTTCTTTTCACTGGCATTGAACATTAGCATCAATACAGCAGCTAAATCTAATATACATGATGTGGGATCAACTACATACATATGAACAGACTACAGAGAATTAGATTCAGAATTGTTTGAACTTGCATTGTGTATTAATTGCATCTCCAGTTCCTAGAGTACTACAAATTCTAATATTTATTTACATTTTTCTTCCTTTTTTCTATGGACACTTGAAAACTGGAGGGTTTCCTGGGGTTAATCTTGGTGATTCTCAGCGCAGTGGTATTGAAACTGATGACTTGGTTCTGGGGTCAGCAGGATAGTGCTCTGGGAGTACCAAGGACACTCCAGCATTGCTTTGAGAAAGTGCAAAAATATCATTTCCAGAAGTACTCAGGGGCTATCAGGGCTCCAGGACCATGTGGTGCAGGTATAAAACTCAGAGCCTTGCACATAACCTATGTACTTGGTTCACTATTCCTGTATATAAACACATTTGAGATAAATAATGATGGTAAGGTGGTCTAAACACCAAAAGAAAAAGGAACACCAACAAGTTGAGTTACTTAACATGGCTCTTACAGTATATTTTCCCTTCCTTTTTCCGCAGGGGGCCCTCCCAAGCTCATGGGGTTGGCTTGGGGCATATCTAGTCCCAGTAATACTTGGTCCAGCAGTGCAGACCTGACTGTTCAATTCTAGAGATACTTAGAGATGCTATGCTTCTAGGGACGAGTGGTGTTGGGGGCCACCAGGGCCATACCCAACAGTTCTCAGGGATCTGGTGGTGCCAGTATTGAAATAGGGATCCCCGCATGCAGCACATGCTCTCCAACCCTTTGATCTATCTCCTAAGGCTGAAAATTCTCTTTTAAAATTGTTTCATGTTTTAAAATTAAAGACTGAAGAAACGAATAATCATTACCATTGTGTGACTTTAACTAAATAATAATTTGCCATATAGAGAAGGTCAGTGAAAAAAAACTCACTGGAGATTATAAAAAACATCAGGAAGACCACTGATCTAAGCTTTTCCCCCAATTTGAGTAACAGGAATAGTAGCACCTTATTCACAATTCACAAGGCTCTCTAATGAGGTAATGTACAAAAGTAGCTTCATCCCAGTAGCAAAGAGAAATTGCAGTCATTATTTTAATGAAGATAACAGTATGGTATCTCACAAGAGTAGAAAACAAGGTCAATTAACATAATATATGATATTGTAGATGAGAATATATGCTAGGGAGATAACTAACTCAGTGTGAACTGACAGTGTGGCGAATTGGAATTTTAGAATGGAGATGCTTGTTGAGTAAATGACAGAAAATCAGTTAAGTGGAAGAGCTATATTCCCATTAGTATTCCAAGCAGGGGAAAGAAAGGAAAGGGATCCTAAGAACAGAGTGTGATAGAAAGATGTGAAGAACAGCAAGGGGTCAGTGTGGCTCAAGCAGAAAAGCAGTAAGGGATAACTCAGTAGGAAAGTAAACTGAAAGAGATCTTTTAGAGTTCTACAAATCATAGGGAAAAAAGAAAAAACCTTTACTTGTTCTCTGAGGGATATGGGAAGCACCTGAAAGGTTTGGAGCAGGGGAGTGATAGGAATTGACAACATTTTAACAGCTGTAGCTTGTGTTCTGAAAATTGTTAGGCCATTACAGTAGTTGAAAGCTATTTTCACAGGCTAGGTGAAATACAGTGATAGACTGAACTAGGGTAGTGAAGTGGTAGTGAGAATTGCCTTCATAATGGATATAAGTCAAAGACATGGAAGTTGAAAATGTAGGTTTTTTTTCTGTTATTCTTCCTCAATACACATTCTAATTCCTTAAAAAACTGATCACACTGAAATATTAGGGAGTTTAACTGATTGAACTAGTATACTCAAGACTGAAATGAAGTTGGTGGAGATGACAGTTTTTCATATGCCTGCCGCCATCTGTCTTCTTCAGAAAAGTGTCTGTTCATTTCTTATCTCCATTTTTTTAAATACTGGTTTTGATTTACTATTGCTGATCTTTGTGAGTGTTCTATATATCTTGGATATCAACCCTTAATCTGAATTATTGTGTGCAGATATTTTCTCCTATTCAGGAGGGTGTCTTTTAATTTTAGTCCATATTTCTTTTGCTATCCAGAAACATAAGTTTAATGAATTTCTATTTTCTAAATTTTGTTCTTGTTATCTTTTTTTTGTTTGTTTGTTTGTTTGTTTTGTTTTTTTTCTTTTTGGGTCACACCAGCAATGCTCAGGGGTTACTCCTGGCTTTGCACTCAGGAATTACTCCTGGCGGTGCTTGGGGGACCATATGGGATGCCAGGGATCGAACCCGGGTCGGCTGCGTGCAAGGCAAACGCCCTACCCGCTGTGCTATCGCTCCGGCCCCTGTTCTTGTTATCTTTGCTAATAGAATCATATCACTGAAAAAAAATCACCTACAAGGTCCAAGCCTGAAACATTCTGTTTATATCTTTCTCAATATATTTTTTGGATTCTGTTATATTCTTGAGGGCTTTGATGCACCTTAAATTTACTTTTGTAAGTTGTTAGCTATGAATCTAGCCTTATTTTTTTCACGTGCCTTTTCAATGGTCTCTCTTAGAAATTGTCAACTGGTGGGGGAGTCAGTGTTGGGATACTATATACCTGAAACCCTATTACTGACAGCTTTAAAAATCACAGTCCCCCCAAAAATTATTTTAGAAAAGAACTGAAATGAAAAATAAATAATTTTCATGGAGTAAGAATAATAAGTTAGATTTTTTTCCAAATGAGATAATAACAATATGTACACTACTGTCTTGGGGATTCTACTTTCCTCTACCATGGACATTATAAATTCAACAAACTGGATGAGACTTGCCTTCATTTTCTTCTTACAAGGACCTTCTTCCTCTCTTGTTTTGTGCTATGCCTTACTGAATCCAGATTATTAATAGGTCTTTGACTTCTATTAACTTTTGGCTTATCTATATAGAGGTAATAGATCGTCTTTCCAACCAAATTATCGCTAATTTTTTAATCACATAGAATAATTATGAGTTAGCTGGAAAAGTCAAGAATTATCAATCTTCATTTTAATTCTTTAAAATTAATGTAATCAAATTATCTGTTGAACATGATTACCAGGCACCATATTTTGGAACTCCCCCCCACCCCCCGAATGGTATCCTTGCTCTAATAACTTGAATCTCAGGGGCAGGTTAATTAAAAAGTTTACATTTCAAGATGGCATTTAGTTTAGTAAAAAGGAAGTAATAATTTTGCTTGGACTGAGTGGATTATTATTTTTAAAAAGGAGGGAATTCAGTAGTCTTACAGTTGGGTTTTATCAGTGGAAAAGGAAGGAAGAAGGATTCATGAGGAAATATGACTTAAGTGTGATATGCATTCTTTAGGCAAAAGTAGTATGCATGTATAAAGTATTCCACAGCATTTACTGTGTTATGTTTTCTTACTTATGGATAGAGATGAGATTGGAAGTATAGACTGAGCAGTAGCTATGAAGGTCCTTGATGTTAAATAATCATCTAATTATGTCAAATTGACTTGCTTATCTTTCAATAAAGCAATAAGTGCTTAATATAGTGGAGAAGTTTTTGATTGGTTGGTTTTTGTTTTTGATCACTCAGTATCAGCTGGGATATAGCTTGTTATGAATGTCTCTGGATATGCATATTTGTTCAAGAATAGTCTATTCCATTACATCTACATTAAAAATGGCTTCTTCCTTAAGGGCTCCATCAAAATCAATAAATCTCTAGAGTAAAGTAGCAGCATAAAGTCAGTATACAAAATCAGCTTCATTTCTATATTCAAACAGTAAATTTGAAAAAAGATGAAAATAATTCCATTTGCAATTATATAAAAATCAAGTACCTATAAATCAAAGTAGTCAATTATTATTCAACTCCATTGGCAAGAAAAATAAAAACAAAAATAAACAAATGAGGCCACCTCGAACTAAAAAGTTTCTGCACAACAAAAGAAGCTATTGTTAAGATAAAAAATATGTACTGACTGGGAAAAAATATTCATACATTATAAGCATGATGTCTTTCATGTATGTCTTTCAGTCAGTATCAATATCCAAGATATAAAAATAAACACTCACAAATAAACAAAAAAACAAACAACCAAAATAAAATGGCAGAGGGGAGGGCTGATCTAAAGACACTTGTTCAAAGAAGGCATACAAATGGCAAAGAGAACATGAGAAAGTATTCACCATTAATAATTGTCAGGAAAATAAAATTAACAATAACATATCCTCTATCATCAGTGAGAATGTCCTGTATAAAACAATTCAGAAACAAGTGTGCTGGTGAATACATAGAAAAAGGAATTGTCATTCACTGTTTTGGGCCTATCTCATTCAGCCTATATAGAAAACAGTATGGAGACTTCTCAAAATAGCATAAATAGAACTATCATATGATCCAGAGATTATACTCTATATACCTAAGACAACAAAAACATTCAGTGGAAAAGATATATGTATACCTCTGTTTTTTCGCAGTGCTATTTACAATAATCAAAATTTTAAAGTGATACAGTGCCCAACAATAGGTGAATAGATTAAGAAATTGTGGCGCGTATGCCACCCATTGGAATACTACTCAGCTATAAGAAGAGTGTCTTGCTACAACTGTGATGGTACTAGAGGAGCCATGTTAAATTAAAGAATTAGAGAGAGAAAGACAAATACCAGGTGATCTCACTTATGTATGTATAGAAAGAACCAAAGCATGTTAGTAAGCAATATCCAATATAAACAAAGTCTTAGACACTGAATATAGAACTACAATTAACAAGTCAGGGAGAGGAGACAATGGGAATGGTCCTATCAACAGTGGTGGAGGGATATTGGCACTTAGATGATAGATGTGGTTGGGTTATGTTGTAACCATAAAAGCTATAAACATTTACCCTCTTGTAAACCAGTATTACATTAATAAAAATATTTCTTTTAAAATAACTGTAGAGTCAGGCAGTTTATAAACAGTAAAAATGATCCTATATTCTCTGAATTCAGCTTTCCCTAATAGTGTTCTCTTATCATGCTTAGAAATGATATATTAAACCAGAAAATTTACATTGGTACATTGTTATTAGCAAGCATATAGCTCTCTTCCAGTTGTTATAACTTTTAATATACATTTATGTGTGAATGTTCATGCATACATCTATATAGCTTTTGTATAGGTTAGTGTAAGTCACTAAAATCAAGTTACAATTTTTTTTCCACAAGAACAAAATTATTTCCTCATATTACCACTGTAAGCTTTCACCCACACACCATATAACTCTAGTCTAAGATAACTGATATTCATTAGTTTGTCCTTAATAATCTGTCCTTTGTCCTTTCAAGCATTTGTGTGTGGAGTGGGGTGATTAAACCACACCTGATAGTGCTCAGGGATTACTCCTGGCTCTGTGCTTATTGATCACTCTTAGTAGTGCTTGCAGGGCCATATGGGGTGACAGGTATCAAAGGTAGAACCCTTGTTGGCCACATACAAGGCAAATGCCCTGTCCATTGTACTATCTCTTCAGACTAGAATTTTGTTACAAAGACATTATTTTAAAAATTAAGTTTTATATCTTATGTTTGTTTTATATTCTAGTTTATTTCATTATTATTAAGATAACAATAATAATAATATTAAACTTTTGTTATACAAAATTATACCATCATCAACCCTACACCACTATAGTTTTCTAGTTTACTCATCCCTCCCCCCATCTGCTCAGACTTGGAAACATCACTCAGTTCTGTTGTTAGAGTCCAAGATGTATGTTTTCTAGTCCCACTAAACTCTTTAGCTCATTGATTTCCATTTGGTGCTTTCTTACTTTCATTAATTCATTTCATTTTCTTTGAGTTTATTGGTACTCTCTTCCCTTGCTTTCATTCCATTGAAGGATTTGTTCCTAGGAAGCCCTCCTTGTAGAATTTAGAAAGTTTGTTGTGTATGAAAACCTTCATGGGCTTTTGTGTGCATCCATTAATAAGTGTAAATTTTTCCATTTCTTCATGATGCTTGGTGCTATATAAAGTCTATGGGTAATAACTAAGTATGAGCTGACCTAAATGACAATTAAGGGATCATATTCACAAGTCAAATCAGTGACTGTGGCAGTAAGTTTGTGTGAGATTTGATGCCCCCTTAGGGATTTGTGATCACACATGCCATCTAGTAACTATGGATATTATGCCAAAGTGTAGTAGGCATAAGCCTGTTACGCAGAATTGCTGGTGTCTTACAGTGGATGTGAAGATGAAATATGGCTGACTGGAGCAATGATTAGGACCATGGTCACGTTCCGATGACAAATCTCCTGTATACCTGAGCACTTACATCACAACAGGACAGTTGGCAGTTGGGGCCTCTATATCGCCAGAGTCTGACAAATCCCCATCTGTGCTGTTTCACACAAGTCTGTGGATAAATTATCTGTAATTAGGTAGCTGGAACCTCTATCAATACATTTACCCTTTGAAGTTAAATGTCTACACAGATGGTTTTGGCCTCTTGCTAACTGAAAATGCTTTGGAAGGTCTGAACTCCTTGCTAGCAGAGAGGAGATGAGTGTGTTGAAATGACTGAGCAAGTGTCAATTAACCTAGCACTTGCTATTCTATTGTTTTGCAATTGGTGATCCTCACCTTAGGAACAGTGTCTGCCCCTAGTCATACTGCCAGTGGCAACTACAATGTCTGGCACTTAATGTGACTCAAATTTCCAGTTCTCAATCACTTTCTTCCCATTTTGGTGGATGTGAAGATAGAGCTGGATGTCTGGTAACCCCAGTGTTATTTATACCTTCCCCTGTTCCTTAGTAACTTAGAAGTGTGCAGCTAACGTCCATTCAAGGCAGCCCTGCACCCCAGTGTTCCCCATCCTATATCACCACTCTTTGGGGGAGTATAAGGACACACCTAGTTGTGCTCAGGGCTTACTACTTTGCACTCGGGGATCGCACCTGGCAGACTCATGGGGCCTAAATGGGGTGCTGGGGATGAGCTCAAGTCCTCTACATGCAAGGCAAGTGTATTACCCAATGTACTATCTCTCCAGCCCCTGGTATCTCCACTCTTGTACTTATACTTAGTATCTATTTTAAATGACCTTAAAATAAATTATCATTATGCCATGGAATTTCGTTGGTATTTTTCTCAAATATCAGTTGAGTATATTTGTGTTGGTCTGTCTGGGTATTCTATGTATTGTTCCCTTAATCAATGTATTTCTTTTTTTTTCTTTTTGAGTCATACCCGGCGATGCACAGGGGTTACTCCTGGCTCTGCACTCAGGAATTACTCCTGGCAGTGCTCAGGGGACCATATGGGATGCTGGGAATTGAACCCAGGTTGGCCATGTGCAAGGCAAATGCCCTACCTGCTGTGCTATCGCTCCAGCCCCAATCAATGTATTTCTTTATTTTTTTATATTGAATCACTGTGAGATACAGTTACAAAGCTTTCATATTTGAGTTTCAGTCATACAATGATCGAACACCTATCCCTCCACCAGTGCACGTTGTCCACAACCAAATGTATTTCTTTCTTATTTGTTAACACATTGTTCTTTTTGTTATATCTACATAATGAGATATAGATACAGAGTTTTCTCACCATTTTTTTTTTGTCAAAAGGGTTTGAACTATCCTAGTTTCTTTGTTTTCCATATGATTTTTTTTTCTTTTTGGGTCACACCCAGCGATGCTCAGGGGTTACTCCTGGCTTTGCACTCAGGAATTACTCCTGGCAGTGCTTGGGGGACCATATGGGATGCCGGGGATCGAACCCGGGTCGGCCGCGTGCAAGGCAAACGCCCTACCCGCTGTGCTATCGCTCCGGCCCCCTCCATATGATTTTAGAAAACGTTTATCTATATATGAAAAAGTATTGCTGGATTTTTGATAGAAATTTCTTTAAACACATAGATCAACTTGGGAGAAATTGAAATAGTAATTGGAAGATAACTATGACTAATCTTCTGATTCATGAATATAAAATGTCAGTTAATTAAATTGCATTATTTATTTTGGGCTGGAGCCATAGCACAGCAGTAGGGCATTCGCCTTTCACGCAGCTGATCTCTGTTCAATTCCTCCGCCCCTCTCGGAGAGCCTGGCAATCTACCGAGAGTATCGAGCCCGTGTGGTAGAGCCTGGCAAGCTACCTGTGGCATATTGGATATGCCAAAAACAGTAACAATAAGTCTCTCAATGAAAGATGTTACTGGTGCCCACTTGAACAAATTGATGAGCAACAAGATGACAGTGACAGTGACAGTCTTATTTTTTCCTTTGGGTGTTTTGTAAACTTTGGTTTACAAATTATGTGTGTATTTAGTTGTATTTTCTTTTTTTCTTAATTATAAGTGGAGTTATTCATGTATTTGGTTCTAATATGGAGAATAAATTTAATTTTGTGTGTTTATCAAATATCCTTTGACCTTGCTGGACATCTGAAAATACCGATAATTTTGTTTCTTTCTTATGAAAATGACATTTTCTTTCTTGCCCTGTTGCAATGGCTAAATCTTTCTATACTAATGCTAAACACAAATTGTAAGGATGAGGATCCTTGCATTGTTTCCAATCATAAAGGAAAACAATGTCCTTTCATCCTTAAATACAGTATTAGCTATATACTTTTTATGAATTTTTTTAACCTAAGGCATTCCCCTCATTCTTAGTTTATTGAGTTTGTATCATGAGTCAGTTTTGAACTTGATAATGTTTTATGCATAGATATACTTACATGGTTTTCTTATTATACAGTAAATTGTGTTTACTGATTTTCAAGTGGTGAGCTATCTTTGTATTTCTAAAATGAGCTTTACTTGTATTTAGTATGTTATTATTATTATTGTATATTGATTAAGTCATATATTGTTGAGGATGTTTGCTTCTAAACTTATGAGAAATTTTTGCTTGCAAGTTTATGAGAGATTTTTCTCTTTTTGCTTCACTATTTAAAATTGATTTGTTAGAGTTTACAGTAATATAGAATTTAAAAGCTTAATTATTATTTCCACAGTCCTGTCCCCACACCCCAATTATATACTATTTTCACAATGCATAATCTAAAAATGTTTAATCTGATCAATCTCTGGGCTTCTACCTCAACTATTTATATGATTCTGAAGGTAGGATAGAAATCAGAAAACTTAGTTTCTACTTGGAAATCTCAATCAGAGTTATATAGTATTCTCTGACTTTTATTTACTTAGTGGTTTGAACATTCCAAGAACAGGAATTTCCAACTTGAAAAAGCTGTCTTTGCATTTTCTTAAATTCTCACAAAAATATTGCATTTATATTTGTGGTAAAGGTTAAAGTTCATGGTAAAACCAATACATTTTATTTTGAATAAAATGTATTTGAAATATCAGGTAACAAATAAAAAATATAATTACATAAAGAGAAAAGTATTTTCGGTGATCCTCCATCTTGCATCTTCACTTATAGCCAAGGGCCACATTTATCACATTTATAACATTTATTCATATAAAATGAAATTCATTGCTGTATTTAGATAGATATTGACTCAGCAGATATTTCACATTTCTTCACAGAAATATTTTAATATTTGCCTGTGCAAGGCTGAAAATGATTTTTTTGAATCTTTATGGTTTTATGTTTTTATTTTTACTGTTTTGTTTGGGGACGACACACGGTGTTGTACATACCTTATTCCTGGTTCCTAATTCCTCAGGGATTACTTCTGCTGTGGTGTGGGGAACTTAAGTGTTGCTGGGTGTTGATCATGGTTGGCTGCATACATTACAAGTGCCTTAACCCCTGTATTATCTCTACGGCCCTTTATATTTATCTTGAATATATATATATATCATTTATAATGTATTTTTCCTATTTTAAGGGTTGGGCCATAGTCTCTTAAACTATGTTGTGATTGTACTTAGCAAAATACAGTCATAGAACTTAAATTTTCTAAAAGTAAGAGGTTCACTAATTTAATTCAAATATAGTCACTTGTTCTGACTACGTAAGTGACTTGCTAAAGGTCATTCATCCAGTCATCAAAATCCTAACTAAATGCCTGCAGTTCCATCTTTCAGAACATTTTAAGTCTTCCAACACAGTTTCATGGTAACCAGTTGCAGACTATGAAATATGGATCAATCTGATTTTTTTCTTTTGCACAAACACACTGAATTTGATGTAGTTTAATTTTAGGTAGTGTGAAACTCACTAGGAGGAAAAATTTTGCAGGAATCACTTTTGGAAAATCAGTAGTCCTGGATTTTATGATAAAAAGACCTCTGATAATTTTAATGTTAGCTATCTGAAAATCACTTATATGTGGTGAGTCTTCTGATAATCTCTGTTTCTGTCAACTAAGGGTAGCAGCACACTTGCCCCTATCTGCTGCCTGATGAACTAATGTGCATGGATTCCTACAACCTCTGTTATTTTTCCCTTTTGGGTCACACCCAGAAATGCTCAGTGGTCACTACTGGCTCTGCAGTCAGGAATTACACCTGACGGTGCTTGGGAGACCATATGGGATGCTAAAAACCCAACTCGGATCGGCCACTACAGGGCAAATGCCCTACCCATTGTACCATGGCTCCAGCCCCAACCTCTGTTATTTTTAATTGAGCAACTCGGGATCCTTCTTATGTTAGAAATGAAAGAATAGGAGGTCCTCTTTCAGTCATTCAAGGTTTCTGAAACCTAAGAAGTGCAAGCTCAGTTGCTAATATACATAGTGAAAAATTCAATCCTAGTGTACAAAAGCAAATTAAATGGATCAAGCTAAAGCTATTTACATTTTTCTCTGAAAATGTAAATAGATAAGAAAAGCTACATTAGCCAACTAAGATGAGGATAAAGGCCTATCTTGACATTATAAAAGTGTTGTGAAAATGATTTTGTCTCTCTCTCAAAATTGTTGTCTGTTTCAGAATTACTTCAGATTCATATTTGTATCCCTTAATAACACTTTGCACACATACTCAGTATTAGATGTTGAAGAAGTATTAGGAAAAGAGTTATAATACATAACTCCATGTACACTGTAAAGTGGTGAATGCTATGCTAATTTTTCTATATACTTTACCAGTTTTTGTTCTACAAATCTTTGAAAGTTTGGATGAACAATATAGTGGTTTGCAGAATAAACTTGGAATCTCACTTCAATGACTTTTTAATTTTATGACCTTGTGAAAGTTTGTTCATTATTTCATGTTTCAGCTTCCCTATTTTTAGAATGGATATAACAATGTTAATTACCTCATAGGACTGTTGTGAAAACAAATGGCATAATACATACAGAATACAGCAGCTGTCATGGAAAATTATATGCTTAATAAATTAATATGAGTGAGTTACATTATCTAAGATAACTAGTTGAGTGATTTGCCAAACAGACTTGATGTACCAAGTACTGGGTTAAGGGAGTTATGGCAGAGTCTCCTAAATGTTTTCAGTTCACAGAACCTTTTGTATGCCTTAGTTAACATTTTACAGTAACTTCAGGACAAACAAAATATCTCACTGTTTTGTATATTAAGTAGGTAGATCAAAGCAATGTAATAGTTATAATTTGTGCTGTGTAATTCTATTTTTCTTAAAAATAAAAATTACCCCATAATGTCCCTTGTGTCTTTACTGTAGTATTTTGGAGTTACCTATATGTACAGCTTAGGAATTCTGGAATTAGGGATGCAAATATAAATTAATGAAATGGGGCTCCTTCTCTAAAGTATCTTTCAACGCCCTCGGCCCAGATAAATCCAGAGCTGCTGAGCATGAATCGGACCCTCTGCGCCTAAAGACTTTGATTCCAGAGATCTAACACATTTGGGCATCCAGCGCAGCATCTGGTAGCAATGCACTGGGTCTGCGAACTGGGCTACAACTCTGTGCTGCCGGGGGTGGATTTTTTTCCTCCCCACCCTGTTTTCCTGCAGGGAAAGCGGTGGCCTGGCGGCACCCACGTGGCAGGCACCATCTTCTGTGACTCCAAACCTACAGGTATTCGGTTTTTACTTTTGGGGCTCCCAGAAACTCATGGGAAGGGGGCGTAACCGGCACACCCTCGGCTCAGATAAATTCGGAGCCGCTGAGCGTGAATCGGACCCTCTGCGCCTAAAGACTTTGAATCCAGAGACTTCTTACAGCAATGCACTGGGACTGTGAGCTGGGCTATGTAATTTCTGGCAGAATTTTCCCTGGACTTTATACAGAAATCCAAAACCGCGCGGACGCTGCCCCATCCTCGCAACTTAACATTTATAATTGTCAGCAATGTGAAACGGTTCCTTTTGAACAGGTCTGACTTGGGGGGAAACTCCAAATAATAACAGTAAGTTTTTGTTGAAATATTGAAGGTTATTAATGTAGCAGCCACCTCTCTGGACTGTGAACTTAGCAAAAGCCCCACGCTGGCCGACACGGCATGGCGCACACCATACTATGAGGTGCGGGAAGGGGGATGACGGGGAAAAAGAAAAAAAAGGGGGGAAAGGAAAAAGGAAAAAAAAAAGAGAGAGTTTATGTACTGTAGCAGTGGGACTACATATCTCTTCATTTCCAGCAATGAAAAACTAATTATCAAAGGTAGTAGGTCTGTCTCTCTAATTATCAAAGGTAGTAGGTCTGTCTCTCTTGGGTGGAAACTCCAACAACTATAGTGAGTTTTGTGTTGAATTGTGGAATGTAATCAAGGTAAAGAAAAAATGAAGTGAAATTCATTAGTTATACAGTAGGGGGTAGGGGGTGGGGGCGGGGGGTATACTGGGGTTTTTGGTGGTCGAATATGGGCACTGGTGAAGGGATAGGTGTTTGAATATTGTATAACTGACATATAAACCTGAGAACTTTGTAACTTTCCACATGGTGATTTAATAAAAAGTTAAAAAAAAAGTATCTTTCAATTTATCACTGTAAATACATGCAAGCAATTTCCTAAAATATTATAGATCTTTTGCTGGAAATAGTGTTAAGATCTATGGGTGACATAGAAGGAGTTAGGTATGGAAGGTACCCCAACAGAGAAATTATTTGACTAATGCATGACTTAATAGAAAGTAACCAGGCTGAAAATATAAAGGAAAGGAAGAGAAAGCATAAAAGGATACAGAATCAAAGACCCTGGTATATAAATATTTATGGCATTATAGTATTCAGAAGATGCTAACTTTGTTGATAATGAGAGAGAGAGGAGAGAGAGAGAGGGAAAGAGGGAGAGAGAGACAGAGAGAACAAGAGATAGAAAGGGAATGTGGGAATGTATTGGGATAGAGATAAACTAGATTATGGTAGCCATAGAGGTGCACATGTAGACTGTTCCAAAATAAAGAATCTTCTAGGAGGAATGCTGTTAGGTGACAGCCTGGTATACCTTTGGGATCTGCTGTGTGTTCCTATGGCGATCATGCTCTCTCTGGGGCTGTCCCTGGAAATTTCTGAGCATGTCAGCAGGAAAGGAGCTGGGTAATTTCTGCCCAATATTGCATTTCTCTGATGTACAGTTTTTTGCTCTGGGGATTAGAATTGGCCTAGAAGAGTTTTTCTCAGAGTTGAGCTGACATACAACATTTTCCTGCCTTCCATCTCTCCTTTTTATAGTTTTCTGATTTGTGTTAGTCTGAAGATTCTGCATGCCTGCCTTTTCCTACTCTTCCACCTTTGTCTATCAGAGGAATTTTCCTAAACAATGATTTATACTTATTAGTTCACATTGGCATCTTTGGAGATAAACTTAAATCAATATATTTAACTGTGTGGCATTTTTGGAGATAAACTTAAATCAATATATTTAACTGTGGGAGCTAAAGTTGAGATACTACCAAGATTACATTTTAGAAGTTCTGTTAATTTGGCCTATATACTAGAATAGAGAGACATAAAAGGGGTATTCCTGTGTGTAACCAGAAATGGGTCTGTGAAGCATCCTTGGAGCATGTAGGAAGATTTTTTTCTTACTTGCTATAAAGCAAGGATTTTGGTGGAAATTGACCAAAACCTTCCCTATTGAAAGCATTCAAATGACTTTCTTTTTGTGAGACTCTAGACCGCCTTATGAGGTTGGAGTTTAACACAGTAAGGTAGATCTAAGGTTTAAGAAGAATGGGCAAAGGTAGTGTGAAATAAGGAGGAGTACAGTGTTTGAAAAATACATTCTAGAAGGATTCTCCATATTAGGTTCCTTAGTTTAAAGCATATCGTTTAGAGAATGAAGAGTCCTCAAAGGTTATGAGCAAAATAATGGCGTTTTTCATACAAAAATGAATCTGACAAGATTTGGGGAATTAAATGTATAATCCGGTTATGAACAGGAGAAAAAACTGATTGAAATAGGTGAAAATCATTGTGTGTTTACACACACTGGCTTTGAGGTTCTTGCAGAGTGCTTTCTGTTTCTAGCAGGCAGAGCCATTTGTTTATTCCTGGAAAATAAAAAGGAGGCTTCTGACTTCATTGTTTTGGCAAGATGCCTGAAGAATATTACCATGCTATTGTTTCCTTGCTTGCTTGTCACATCAGACAGGGATGTGATTGATGCAAAAATGCAAACAGTCACTGCTAGTGGATGTCAACTTCCTTTAATGGCAAAGGTCATAAAAATTTATGTAGATGGTTACAAGAGGCAGGAAATAGCACAGCATCTTCCCAGACAGATGTACAACATTCTAGAACATCCATCCTGTCCATGATTCTATACACTGCCTCTACGCTAGTCAACTTGCCAGGTCCAATCCACATGCAAGTCTTAGTACTTCTGGGGAATCTCCTTAGAGCTTCTGGGGTATTACATTTTTTTTTTCAAATCAATTAAATCACCCATTTTTTTAATGAATATTTTCATGCTTTTTTCTCTTTCTAATAATCTCCTATGCCCACTGCCTTTTCTCATTCCTAATGGATGTTTTCATCTAGTTTTTCTCAGAGAAAATAAAAGCATTACAAGGGAAATGTTTGAAACGGAATGTACTTATCTTCCTACCTAATCACCTTCAGTTTTCTGTATCTGCATTTTTATTTATAGTGTCCCATATATAATAACTATTGAGATCATTGTCCACTTAGGTAGGATCAAACTCTATCCTGTGTATGTGGTCCCACCCTTGACTTCTTATTCAAGAGGACTGTTCAAAGACTTGTCCTTTTCTGTCTCATATCTCATCATTATTTTGCCTTTTAGCACTTCTTGAAATACAGTAATGTTTATCTCAATTATCACACATTCCTCTCTGACCATCATACCAACTTTAATAGAACTCCCCAGAACTGTTTATTATTTTTTGCCTCTATTTCTCTAATTTTCTCTTGAGCCTACTCTGGCCATGTTTCCATCCCCGCTAATTCACCAGATTCCTTGTCAAGATTATCACTGGCCTTTATGTTCTCAAATCAAATGATTAGATCTCTGTTTTTACCTTATTTAATCTGGCTTCTGCATAGAATACAGTTCATCACTTTCTTTTTTATCAAGTTATTTTCTTCATGTTATTCCTGAAATATTAATTTTTGTGTCTCTTCTTTTCCTCTCGGAAAGCCCAGCAAGATACCGAGAGTACCCTGCCCACACGACAGAGCCTGGAAAGCTACCCATGGCAACAAGTCTCACAATGGTGACGTTACTAGTACCCACTTGAGCAAATAGATGAACAACGGGATGACAGTGCTACAGTGCTACAGTGCTTCTTTCTCTGATGTTGTTCAATAAAATACTCTTGACTAAGGAGTCATCAAAGGTTTATTTTAACTTTCTCTTCACAAAAATCTGACATGCCCTGCCACAGAGGTGGGGTGGGGTGGTGGGAGGATGGGTGGGGGGAGGATAGAGGGGCTGGTGGGAGGGATGCTGGGACCATTGGTGGTGGAAAATGGGCACTTGTGGAGGGATGGGTACTCGACCATTGTATGACTGAAATGCAAGCACAAAAGTTTATAAGTCTGTAACTGTACCTCACGGTGATTCACTAATAAAAAAATTTTTTAAAAACCTGACATTGAGAATACATCATGGCTTATTACATATATATTTTTTCTGTACATATCACCTGGTCTGCAGAACTTACTGTGTGTTCAATACCAAATATATATTCATTGAAAGGTTTGTATAAATAATTCTAATATAATCCTGAAGATTTTCTTTAAGTTGGAGCAATGATTATGTGCCATATTTGGAGTCATTCTTTCAGCGTTAATTCTTAAGATCAGTTCCTATGCAATAGAAAAGAAAAGCAAATGCCATATTGACATGCTTAAGTTTCCGGTTGTCAGAAGACTTGGTTTAAGATTTTTATAAATACCTAATTTTACATGACAGTGAGGTTTAAAGGGCAGTATTTAATAGACATGTTATATTTGTGTATACATATATATTCTATAGTAAAAATATCCTGGAAAAATCATATTTTGAATGTACAATCTTTTATATTAATGTTTATGCACACAAAAGTTTTCAGTTATAAAGTCACACTAAAGAAAGAGCAAAGTGTAAGTCAGGGTTCAGATTCTGACATTCAAACTAATCTTGCCTTCAAATAAATATCAAAGGCCAGAGATGTGGGCTTAGAGTTAAAACACGTGTTCTATCCTAGGTACTACAATAAAGTAATTCATAAGATAGAATAAATATTAAATCACTGTAGATAAGAATGGGGTGTATATTTCTGCTGTTTTTGTGTTTTTTTTTTAGATTTTAGCCAATCTACTATCATATTGAACATCTATTATATTAACATGGGTATTATATTTACTTATTTTTGTGGGGATTAAATTAAGTTGCATTTGGACAGACAGCACAAATCCTGACACATAGTAGATAATCAGTAAACAGTAGTTAGATTCATTTTTGTGGGGGGGGAGGGACACCAGATGGTATTTGGGGATTATTCATGACTGTGTGCTGAGGGATCACTCCTAACGGCACTTGGGGAGCCATATGGGATGCCTGGGATCAAAGCCAGGTTGACCATATGAAAGGTAAGCCCCCTACCCGCTGTATTATGGCTCTGGCCCCCAAAAAGCAGCTGTTAGATTTAAATATAAATATTCTTTGACCGTACTTGCAAAGAAATGTTATAGAACAAAGCTAATGAACTAATGACTTAATCAACTTAAAAAACAGTATATTCCTTCCTTAATAAACTAATCCCTGTGCTTGCCAATTAGAATTCTTGATGTGACCTCAATAAACATATATTGTTTATGACCACGGTAAAAGCCTTGGCTAGGGTTAAGAAAGGGAACTCTAGTTGGTTTGCAGTTCATTATTGAATAGAATTATTCCACATATCAGGAATAGAAAATAACATTTGCGATGATTTAAAAACTTTAACAAGTAAACTATTTTGATTTGCTAATTTATGTTTTTAATTGATAGAATTTTTGAGTTATACATAATTAGGGTATTTCCTGCCTCCTCTCCATAAATCTTGCTTTGATATATTTTAAATTAGAAAATGGGGATGTAGGTAGATTTTAGATGGAACATTTAGATAGAGGATTAATGGACAAGACCTGGACTCCTGTCAAAGTTGGGTTTAGTGTTATGTTTATACCATTGTTAGAGAATATTACTTAGGTAGTTACTTTTAAACACTGTTACCTTTTAAAAGTTATTAGCTATAAGGCATTGTGATTTACATAGTTATTATTAGCTGGGTTTCAGGCATATAATATTTCTATTTCATTCCCAACACAGTATCGACTTCCCTCTACCAATGTCTCCAGATTCATTCCCATCCACCAATCTGCATTAAAGAAAACCAAAGAGTGGATAATAAGAAGAGAGGCATGGGGGGTACCAGGAGTCAGGATCAGGACCTTGAGTACAGCAGTTTTGTAGAGATGAGGTATATGTATATATCTAAACTACAAATCCAATAATACTGTAAGTGCAAAACCCATAGTGTCTTTTAAAAAATAATGATTGGACAGAACTAGTTCACCAAAGACTGTAGAATTTACGATGAGATAGCCTCTCTCTGCTTTCCTGATTTTTAATGTGCTCTCAGTCAAAGAGGTTCATTTCTATGTTTGTGAGTGGAAAAGTACAGCTTTCTCAAACATAGCAAAGCCAGTGAGATTTTTGAAACCTATTGTATACCGTACCTAGCACATTGCAGATATCCTAGCTTCACAAAGCCCTGTGGCAGAGAATTTCAATGTCTGGTTCTCTGTACTAGAGCAATACTACAAAGATTAAGACACTTGCCTCTCACACAACAACTGATTTGGTCCCGAGCACCACACATGGTCCCTTGAGCACAACTAGGAGTGATCTCTGAACATAGAACTAGGAGTAATCCCTGAGCATAAGCAGCTGTGGGTCAAAACTAAAATAAACTACACAGCTTTTAGGGATGAGATGTAGCTCAGCAGTAGAGCATTTGCCTTGCATGTGTGAGACTGTGAGTTGGATCCCCATTACCAGGGAAAATCTACACATAAAACTTTATTGCTCTGGGCTGGAGAGAAAATGCAGGGGAATTTTCCTCATGCCTATAGGAAGCCACCCTGGATAGGGTATTTGCCTTGCAGGAAGCCAAATTCCATATGGTCTTCCCAAGGCCTGCCAGGATTGATGTCTGAGCACAGAGCCAGGAGTAAGCCCTGAGCTCTGCTGTGTATGGCCCCCAAACAAATTTTTTTTAATGTGGTTCTTAGACTAGCAGCAGCATCATTATTGGGAACCTGTTAGAAATTCTAATTGTCAGGGTTCAGGGCTGCTGGCTTGACACTTTGTGTGTGGGTGGGAAGCAGTCATTTATGTCATAACAAGGCCTGGGTGTTTTGGTGTAGCTAAAAGTTTTAGATCTCTTGCCCTATATATTTTTTCCTTAATTTTATTTTAGGCATCACGATTTATTTGGCAGAAGCAATACTATCATTGGTATTGTGTATGTGAGTGAAGGAGACATAGTTACATGGAACAGAAATTGAGAAAAGCTACCAATTGTGTCAGTATTTCATAAATCTAAATTGCTAACATGAAACTTGACTGCAGAAACAAATGCTTAGCAATATTTGGAGGTGGGCAGATCTCCCAAACGATGCTCAGTTGATGCAGGGCCTTCCTTCCAGTGAATTTTGGCAAAGCATCCTGGTGGTTTAATGCAAGGACCTGAAGATGTGATATTCTTGAGTTCTTTGGGAATAGAAATTATCCAGGTCAATTTGGCCATGCTGGGCATAGGATAATATTGTTTTCTCCTTTCTGCCTTACCACAGGGAGTTTAGGTTTATTGGGTTACTCCCATTACAGTGTTCCCATTCCTCTGTGTTTACTTGTAACTTCTTTCTTTATGCTCTGTTAACTTGTAAATATTGCTTTTCTCTTCTCCTTAAGTCCTTTGCATAGTTAATTCAGAGCAATATCCTTTTGGTATGGATGCAGGAAGACAGCTAATGCTATGCTTTTGTAACTTGGGCGTTAATTGACTCTGAATGATATTCATCCCTGGGCATCTGTTCTCTCGACTTAAGCCTCAGTTGCCTTACTTTCTAGCACCCCAAAAGCAGGGGTCCAACGAAAGACTGGATGGATCCAGGGCGAGCAGTGAGCTACCCTGACATTGAAATGGGCCTGGCCAAAGTGCCATAATGCTATAAATTAATAGCACGGGCATGGACAAATTCTGTCCTGATCCAAGATGTAGTAACTGGAATAGAACCCTGCTAGGGTTAGGAAAGATTAATCTGGCCTGAACATTGTAGTCTGAGATCTATAAGGAGAGGTCCCCAGGAGAGCCACCCTACAAGCTCAATGTATCTCTTACTGTGTCCATACTAAATAATTAATAAGAAGTAGAATTAAGATGTTAATTAACATGTTAATTAAGTTATTGGGCTAAGGAGAGGAGAAACACCCCTAGGTGGTATTTCTGCCCTTGAGCCTGATGGGCCATCAGGAAGGGCTTTTGATATGTTGATTGTTCTACTGCAAGGGGTGTGGTTGCTACCTCCAATGTGGGGAGTTGGAGAGAGACAAGAAAGAGACCAGAGCAGCAAGATGGAGTGCAGAGACTAGCAAGGGGGGCAGAAGGTGAAGAATGTAGGGGAAGAATGCAGGAGCAGGTGCGTGGAGAAATGAGAGACACACTTGGAGAGGGAGTGCGCAAAGATGAGCGGGAGAGACAGGAGGATACAGGAATGAGGGGCAGTGTGAGACTAGAATGGGGAGCTTAGTGAGACTGAAATGGGTGCATGGGGAGAATGGAATAAATGGCAATCTTAGGGCATAGATTGAGCTCTCCCTTTAACGACAAAGAGACTCCAGAGACTGCAAACAGCAAGCAGGGTTTATTGTAAGACTGGCTAGCCAGGGTCTAGCCACCTACACGGACACGCAGGTCCAGCAGGTTGGGCAAGACCCTGAGCTTCCCCAAAGGAGTTCTTATATAGGCCTTCCCCGGCCATTACAGCAGAGCCCGCGCATTTCACAGCCAATAGATTTGTAATGGTACATATTTTCCTAACCAATCCATTTAGAAGGACATCACTCCTTGGCCTATAGTTTTAGAGATCAGCATTTGCGTCAATGTTCAGGAATGTCCTGGTTTTTAGGGCAGTCTGGGGTCTTGTGACATCTGATTATCTCCTCTGACCACCCTTCTCGTGACTTGTAACTCAGGGTGCCTGTATCCGAGTTCCTTGCTCAGGGGCAGAAAAACCAGTTATTTTGCGATGCCTAAATTAATTCCTACAGTCTGTCCTGGGCCAATTCCTCACAGGCAACAGATCACCAACCAGCCTGGCAGCCTATTTCCTCCTTCATCTGTTCATGGCTTGGGCCGCCCCATGAGGGGGAGTGGCCCAAGACTATCAAACATGGGTGGCCAGAGAGATGCCGCAGGGGTTTTCCCTGGCCACCCAGTTGGGGATTTCTAGGACCACATTTAGTAGTGTTCAGGGCCTCTAGGAGAGCACCCAACAATGCTTAGGGGATTATGTGGAATTGAGGATTAAACAAGGGTCAGCTGCATTCAAGACAAGAACCCTGTACTTGTCTATAGATACATACTATATCTATGGCCCTTAATTATATATATATTTGCTTTTTGGGTCACACCCTGCAATTCACAGGGTTACTCCTGGCTCTGCTATCAGGAATTACTCTTGGCGGTGCACAGAGGACTATATGGGATGCTGGGAATTGAACCCAGGTCGGCTGCGTGCAAGGCAAACGCCCTGCCCGCTGTGCTCCAGCTCCAGCCCCCCTTAATAATATTTTTACCTGGTTCCACAATACCCAGTCCATAAAATTTGAACAGACAATTAGGGTTTGTCTGGTGCAATTTTGTTTGTGCCTCCTTCCCTACTCCTGGCTCAAATTAACCTCCTCCCTGACAGTCACGCCCACAAACTTCCTCTGGGCACCACATAAGTGCATTAAACAACCATAATCCAGAGACTCACAAATAAATCTCAAAAGAGAGTAACATGCTGTAGAGATGTCTACAGACCCCAGATCACCGTCCAGTTAAAAATTTAACTTCAGCTCTATCACCTTAACTAAAATTTTAGAATTCCTGGAACCTTCACGGCCACCCAACATCTCATACTTTATGCCACTGATATAGCAAGAGTAGTACACCAGTGACATTTGCTGTGGTGTAATGTAGAAGGCAACTGGTCTTGATCAAAATTAATAACAAGCAATACAAAATAAATTGTTAAGCATCTGCCTTTGGGGCAGACTTATGTGGTGGTGGGAAGGTATAATGGTGGTGGGATTGGTGCTAAAATATTGAACATAATAAATTATTTAACTATGAAAATAAAAGAAAAATGCAGCAAGAAAGAAAGAAAGGAAATTGCCTTTATCAGCCTTTCTGCAGCAATGTCAGAAACTAGGAACCAAAATTCAACACAGTTAACATTTACAGATGAAAATGGATACCACAGAGCGAACTCAAAAAAATTGAAGACTTTGGAGCCAGTGACAACAGGGGAAAAGTGATCAGAAGGAATAAAAAGAATATATGGAATGAGTGGAAAAGCAGAGAGAAACCATGTGGACCCATAGAGTTCTAGAACGTTGGCTGTCTTTCAGAGTCATTTGTTTTTGAGAATTCCCCCAAAAGGTCATTGATATTAATAGGCAGGAAGTCATGTGGGGACTTGGAGGGCGGTACCAACAGGATGACTGCAGTTGAACAGAGAATGCGAAATAAAAATTGCCCTTCCAGTTCAGAGTCCATCATTGGAAGAGATCTTTGCTTTTTCATTTACTCATATAACCTAGACGTGTATTATTTGACCAAGGAACCTAGTTTCAAATAATATAGTAAGCATATTTGAAGAAAATGTACTCATGAATAATTTTCGCTCCATTTGGTTCTGTCATTAGGCCACCTCCTTATTTTATTCCTCACCTTTATCTGTAATGGTACAGAATTGATTGCTTAATTTTATGTATTTCTGACATTGTGGCTTGGGATTCTGAAACTATGTTGGCGAATATGGTGTATCAGCATCCCTTACAATTAGAACTTCCAAATGTGCATTTAGAGAGGACTTGGGTGACATATTTATTTATGTAAATTTGATAAAAATAAAAGACAGTTGTACAAAGAATTCAATTTATATCTAGTAATTTGAATACATGCATGTATTGCCTTTCCCTCTTCAAAACCACTAAGCTAACAGTATAGAAAATAGAAGGGCTTCTCCATGAAAAGACAAAAAAGTAACTGCACTGTTGTAGCACTGTCGTAGCACTGTCCTCCAATTGTTCATCGATTTGCTCGAGTGGGCACCAGTAACATCTCCATTGTGAGACTTGTTGTTACCGTTTTTTGGCATATCGAATACACCAAGGGTTGATTGCCAGGCTCTGCCGTGCAGGTGGGATACTCTCGGTAGCTTGCCGGGCTCTCCAAGGATGGAGGAATTGAACCTGGGTTGGCAGCGTGCGAGGCAAATGCCCTACCCGCTGTGCTTTTTGTGTTTGTTGGTTTTTTTTTTTTGGTGTGTGTGTGTGTGTTAGCAGAAAAAGGAAAAAACAGTAAAAAAGCAGTAAAAATGCTAATTGGAATGCAAATCAGCAAATTGAAACTTCTCTATCAGATGATAGAAAGCTATGCTTTCAGTTACACAAAAACAATAGTACAGGAAACACAAAAGTCCAACCAGAGAATCCTAGGAAGGCCTGGGGATGGGAAGCTGGAGGTATTCCACTCCAAAGAGGAGATTTGGTTGACACATTGCATAAGCAGCACTTAAATAACTTTCAAACCCTCTTCCTGGTCTGTGTGAGGACTAGAGATTTTATCCCACTGAGAACTTAAAGCAAATCTGATCTCACTTATACCTGGCATTGTGGAGGATTGATCCCAGCCTCAGATAATGGGGCAGGATTATCTGATCAATGAATAACTGTCCTTAATTTTCTTTCTGATTTAACACTGAAGGACTGGAGGCATATGGCTAAATGGGCTGAGCTGCATGCTTTGCATGCAGGAAGCCTGAGTTCTGTTCTTGGTACCACATAGTGCCCTGAGCACCCTTGGTAGAAAAATCCAAGCATGGGGACAGGAGTAGCCCCTGAAAACAACCAGGCATGGCTTCCAACTTAGCTTTGAAAACGCTTATACAGAGTAACTAAGGGGGATTGGGGATAATAATGATTAATTCCACAGAAATTAAAAGTTTTTTAAGGAAAGAAATGCAAGCATGGAAACTATTTGCTCATGTCAAATTAGGTTAATTTTGCCTGAAATAATAACACAAAACAAATGAGGATATTTTTTAAATAAGGGGAGGTGTGAATTTCACATTTGAGGTGATTGAATGCCCAGGAGTGCTGAAGCTTATTTTTCATAGTAGAAAGTCAATAGATAATATTGAAAACAGAAAAAAAAATCAAACCACAACACAAGAAGTGGTAGTAGGAATTTTATCTCTAAATAGAAAGCACTAAGGCAGTTTGAAGTGCTTGTTTCCTGGGAGTAGTAATCTGTGAAGGTTAGGAAAAGATCTGTTCTTTATAAACCTCACAGTAATGCTTGGTTTATAAACTAGTATACTTTTAAACTTGGATAGAAATGTTTGATACTTTTATGCATACCAAAATAATTTTTAAGTCCCACCTATGGCATTTTCTGTGAACATATTGTGGAAAATAAATGGTTTCTTTTATAGTTTTCTTTGTAATTAATGCAGTAATCTTTGCATGTACCAAGGGTATAATACATTACTTACCCATTGGAGTGTATTGTGCCTGCTATAAAAGTCTTTATGAAAACGAGGGCAGAAAATTAGGCCCTTAAATTACAAAGGCTTCAGGTGATTATAGTTAGGGAAAAAAGCTCACTTATGGGTATGGTAGCAGGGAGGACCATTTTTTATTTATAATCGACTGGAAATGACAGTATCGTCAGTGTGTGAAAGGCAACTGTGTTTGATTAACTTCACTGATTTAATAGCAGAATTTCTTTTGTCCCACATAAATGACTTGAGAGATGCAGATCAATATATATTTGTGAATGTACTCCATTACACCAAATAATGTTGAATTCACATTTTACCCAATTTCTGTATTTACCATTGATAATGAATTTTGAACCTTTTCCAAAATAACACGATTTTAATAAAGAGGACTCCACAGTTTGTGTTGAAGCTTCAAAGTCAAAGATTTTACAATTTTTTTAAAAAAAGTCATTTTCTTCTTTAGAATCTTTACTCTAAATAAGTCTTTTTAGAGTGGTCAAGTAGTTTTTAAGTTAATTTTAGCATATTAAGGTATTACCTAATTTTATTAATAATATTATATATAAGAAAATATCTTTCCTTAACAAGTTTTAAATACTTTTGACTTTTGTAAGTTGAATGAAGACTGAGTCAGTGATGGGATTATGTCTCTAAGATACCCAGCTTCCCCACCTTTGCAATTCTTTGAGAAGCACAGATATAAATAAACCTCATGCTTGCCCTCATAGGACAAGTAATATGAATAGAGAGAGTCACTGTCACTGTCATCCCGTTGCTCATCCATTTGTTTGAGCGGGCACCAGTAACGTCTCTCATTGTGAGACTTATTGTTACTGTTTTTGGTATATTGAATATGCCATGGGTAGCTTGCCAGGCTCTGCCGTGCGGGCGAGATACTCTCGGTAGCTTGCCAGGCTCTCTCCGAGAGGGGCGGAGGAATCGAACACGGGTCGGGTCGGCTGCGTGAAAGGCAAATGCCCTACAGCTGTGCTATTGCTCTAGCCCATAGAGAGAGTCCATGTATAAATAATATATATGCTTAAATATGATAGAAATTGTTCTGTATCACTAGAAAAATCCTAAGTACTTTGTATCAACCACTTCCAATGAAATATTTGAGTCAGATCTTGAAAGAATTTTTCATTTATGATTTATTATTCACTGATCAAATAGACCAAGGTCATTCTTAGTTCTTCAGAATGACATTTTAGACTAGGCCAAAAGAGTTGAACCTTTCTTTGACCTGAAAAACAAAACATCTACTGCTGAAGATAAGTTAGGAGCTTGTAGACAAGTCTCGATGTTGGTGAGAGCAGTTACTAGTCAGAATATGGGGAGCATACAATCTGGTGATAGAAGATAATACAGTCATTTTCTTGGGAAAGTGAGATAGTTACAATGGAACACTCAGAAGACAGGTAGCCAATGGCTTGAGAAGTTCTTTGAGAATATACATGATAAAAAAGGCAGGCAGAAATTCAAAGCTGAAAAGAAGTTAAAGGGGCTGGAGCAATAGCACAGCAGGTAAGGTGTTTGCCTTGCACGCGTTGAACCCAGGTTCGATTCCCAGCATCCTACATGATTCCCTGAGCACTGCCAGGGGTAATTGCTGAGTGCAGAGCCAGGAGTGACCCCTGTGCATTGCCGGGTGTGACCCAAAAAAACAAAAAAAAAAGAAGTTAAAGGAACTGGGAAAGAAGTCAGCCATTACTTGCATAGCTGTAGTCCATTGACAAGCACACAAGATAGACTAAGACAAGTGAGAAAAACAAGACGGAGCCTCCTTCTTGAGGGAACACACTCTGAAGTAGGAAGATTCTTGTGCAGATTGCTTGATTTTGAAACCTAGAATCATTACATGGTTAATTAAGCACATACCCAATATACATAGCAGGGCCTCAGTCAACTGTAGAGGGATCATCTTCATCAACATTTTTATCAGAAAAGAAGTTCAGGTTTAGAATTAAAACAAAATAACATCACTGGAACTATCACTTCACTTGTATCACTTGTAGCCCCGTTGATCTTCAATTTGGCTCGAGTGGGTGCCAGTAACGTCTCCACTTGCCCCTGTCTTGAGCTAGTGCAGCCCAATGATATCTGCTAGCTCCAGGAACAGGAAGAGCCTCAAATCGTTCATTCAGAGATTTGATGAAGAAATCTAACCATCTAGTTGGTGGGCGGCCATGAGGTCTTCTGACATCCCATGGAATCCAGTCAGTAACAGCTCTTGTCCAGCGGTTGTCTCTGAATCACATTACATGACCGGCCCATCTGATTTTTGATGCCTTGGCAAAAGAGACAGCATCCCTGATTTTTGACCGTCGACGGAGGTCAGAACTCCGAATTCCTTCTCTCACTTGAGTGAGACATGATATTCTCAGCATAGCTGATTTAAATCAGAATTTCTAAGAATTGAGCTAAAATTCCTATAATTTCCCATAATTTATTAGTATAGTGACCATATTTTTTTTCACTTAAAATTAGGCTCACAGAATCTACCACACAGAGTGATTATGATGCATAGATGCTTTTATATATATGAACATCTCAATGTCTGGAACATTGTTTTAGATGAATAGTAGTTATTGCTAATCTTGTTATTAGTTTTGTTAGAATAACAAACAATGAAACATCATTCACATTAATTGGAGATATGGGCTGAAAGTAGACTATAGACTAAACATGATACCTACTTAATACCTCTATAGCAAACCACAACGACCAAAAAGAGAGAGAGAGAAAAAGGAAATGCCCTGCCACAGAGACAGGATGGGGTGAAGGGGACAGGTGGGGGTGGTGGCGAAAAATGGGCACTGGTGGAGGGATGGGTACTCGATCATTGTATGACTGAAATGTAAGCATGAAAACTTGTAAGTCTGTAACTTTATCTCACGGTGATTCACTAATAAAAAAAAAAAAACGGGCCAAGTTACCCCTTTAGATTTTAGGGTAAGGTGGGTTCCCATCCTATCTCCTTTACTCACATTCAGATAGCACATAGAAGCTCTCAAAGCCTAGGATAAGATAAGCCTATAGGAAAGTCTCAAGTAGTTCTCTCTGCTGAGAAAGAGGAAACAAGAAAAGGGTTTGGTTGTGCGAACAATGCTCTAAAAGGTTTTAGGTTTCAACTGAAATCTAACAATTTGAAAATCATCTTTAAGCAATTATTTCTGTAAAAGTGGAAACCATCAGTGAGTATTTCAATCAACTAAGCATGTTGCCTCAATAAATAAATGATACTCTTACTCACAAAAATTTCTTCAAACATCTACAAATAGTATAAACTTGTTGGATAATCTTAAAAGTAGAAGTAGGGGGTAGAATGGAAGAAAAAGTTCCTTCCAGTTATAAAAATATTTGAAAAATGTTGATGGAAGAAAAATATGGTTTAGTATGCAAATGTGGTATACAGAAATAAAGGTTATCCCTTCCCTTATGTGGGAAATAATAGTCCATGATAATTATGACATTTAAGATACAAACATATTGTAGGTCCTTTTAGTTCAAAACAGCACATGATGATATGACTCAAGGGTGACTGGTTCATTAGACATTTGATGACCATCTGTGTTACACAGAGCCAGGGTGGGGGACAGGGAGGAGCTAGCAAAAAGAAATAATCTGTTTGTCCTCAAGAGGGAGGCAGACAATTGAAACATAGTTGCTATTATTTGGGTACAAGACACACATGATGTAGCTGAGTGATGAAATTCCTATTCCAAAGAGGAGTGTGGGGTCATGAGCAAAGGTCCTATAATGATATTATGCATAGATTCTTAAAACCCAAAGAGCACCAATAAAATGAAGATCATTCTGGCCGTGGCTTATCTAATTGATTTAGACTTTTATAGACCCTTCAATCATGTAGCCCAATTCTTTGTAATAAACATCTTTATAAATATCATGATGTTTGCCCCTACTTTGGTGGTATCCTGACTGATAAAATTATCAAGACAGTTTCCAATATGAGCTACTGGAGCTTAATCCTCCAGGAGTTTTGAGAGCCAGTATAGAATATATACTTCAGAATTATTTGACTGGAAGGGTGGTAGCTCTGCAATATTTTTCCATCAACTGTCAGTGTAAATGCTTAGTTCCATGGAGCTTCTACCCTTCCATGCTTGTATATGGAAAAGGGTCCTGAAGGCCAGACCAGAGAGAGCTTTCAAGCAAAACAATTACTGGCAGTAAAAGATGGAGTGGATACAAGGATACAGGATATAGAAAATTCAAGGATATACGGGTGAGAAGCAATAGTGAATCTGCTGCAGCTCCCAAGGGAATTAAATATCAGCAGAGAAAATATGAGAAAATGTGAGAAAAGAGAATGCTTATGTTTCGAAATCAAACCAAAATGTTAGCATGCCCTGATCATGTCTATGAGCATTCTTGAAGTCACATTCTCCGCTTGCAGTCCCACATGCTCATATAATCACTTGGAATGGTCTCAGGGGATGGGTAGGGTTTACCGATGTCAAAAGTGAGTAAAGGGGCTCTTTTTCACCACCTGTTGCTACCATAGTGGGTCACAGACATGCTTTGCCCTTTTGTCATAGAATTTTTGCCTTGCTAAAGTTGACATACATCCTACAATGTGAAGGAGTTTGCCTAGAAACTCAAAGAAAAGGACATGACTTGCTCACAAATGTATGTCATCTTGAGAGACTGCCATGGTGTTGGACAAATACATTTTCTGACAGTCAATAAAATCTTGTGGATTCTTAAGTCTAAAGAAATTGATCCTGATCTTCCTGAGTATCTCTATCATTTAATTAAGAAAGATGTTGCTGTTTGAAAGCATGCTAAGAGGAACAGAAAGGGTAAGGCTGCTAAATCCCATCTCGTTCTAATTGAGAGCTTAACTGACAATTTTAAGACGAAATGAGTTTCCCCCACTCAATTGGAAATATGAATCAGCAGCAGCCTTTGCTGTTGTCGCATACATTTGCGTTTATTACTTTTATTCAAGTAATAAAATCATTGTTTAACTAGAGGGGAAACAAAAGAGTGAGGAAAAGAGTCTGGTGATAAGAGCTTTCCATGTATTTAAAAATTAAGGAATATTATAATTCCTTACTAAGGAGGAGGCAATATGGTGTCCCATGATAAATCATAAAATTCAACTTTGGTTTTATCTATACACAGGTGATTGACAGGAGTGAAAAATGTCATTTTTAACTACGAAATCTCCCTTGCAAGGCTGTGAGAGATCGTAATTAAGACCATAGATTCTGAGGTCTGAGTGATAGCATAGAGAGTAATGATCTGGGTTCAATCCCCAGCACCTTATATGGTCTCTTTAGCCCACCAGTCCTGCTTGCCAAGCACAAACCCAAGGAAAACCCTGACCACAACCAGATGTGACCCCCAAACCAAATAACTGGCTAGCTAAATAAATAAATAAATAAATAAACATGGCTCCTGGAGGCACACCATCTGGATTCAAATTCCTATTAATCCACTTGCTCACATTTTATTTTAGCTAGGCTTCTTCACACTTCCCTTAGTTTCTTCATCTGTAAAATGGTTGTGGTGAAGAGTAAATTATATATTCAACATGCTCAGAAGAGTGAATAGCTTAGAGTAGTATCATGAGTGTGTTGCTGTTAATAGAGTCATCATCATTTTATTACTAATTCATACTTCCTTTTGAAAGGTGAAATTGGTTTGAGAGGCGACGTTGGGAAGAAAGTTAATTAAAGGAAGACCATATGATTACGGCAATTAAATCATGAAAATATAATTCTCTAATTAAGAATTGTTGGGGCATGCACCAACTCATCTTGGTACTTCAAAGCAAGAAAGTGGCCTTTCTGTTTTTATAGGCCTTTTCCCCTTTAATATAAGATCAGTATATAGATAGGTCTTTGTTGGTGATAACGATGATTAAGGAAGGGGATATTAAGCTGATGTGCAATGCAAGTTCACAGGCTGGTCTCAGCCCTTAAACTTCCCACCTAAAGGTGTTCTGTAATTCATTGCCAAGCACCATAAATGTCATAGTACCATTATTATTAAGAGTGTGGGTTTTGGAATCAGACGCTTGGGTTCAGATCTCGGTACCAGTCCTTAGTATATGATATCTTGTGTGAAGCTCTTAGCCTCAATCTCATTGTCTGCTAAATGAAGATACAAATAGTACCAATCTTTTGAAATCCATAAGTCAGAGGTAAGAAAGTTATGAATTCCTGGCCAGCTTTAGTCTGCAACATCTTTGTATAAATAAAGTTTTATTGGAATAAAACATTTGTTTACATTCTGACTTTTAGAACTGAATACTGTGGCAGAGAATTTGTGACTCATAAGGCTGCAAGTAATGTACTATTTGACCATTTACCGAAAAATGTTGCCAACACCAGACATAGACAAATAAATTATATAATGGGTATAATGTGTATCTTGGTTCCTGGCACATCACAGGTATTCCGTGAATATTATTGATTGCTTTCTCTGTTGCCAAAATGTAAGAATCAGTCACTAAGGCCTAAAATACACAACTAATTGCTCTCAATAGTTCTGAATTGACATCTAAATGCATTACTGAAATGTTCGGAAAGTCAGCCAAATATCACTGGCCTCCATCATTTTTCTGATATTTATCCCATTTACTCATTTCTTGATTTGTTGTGCTCCTGTTCCATTCAAATATCAGGTACATCTTGTTGGTTACTGTGTCAGTAATGCACAGAAATCTGTTTTTGATATTCATGTATAGGGGAGTTTAGAGGATATTCATCATCTGGGAAAAGACAGAGAAGTTGAAGCCAGGGTTTGGGAATAGTGTGTGGTCTTGGTTCTGTGCCTGAGTCCTTTCAAGAGATACCTTGATTCTTGTCTGAGGAGCATGCTAATAACTGATTTGTATCTCAGGGACAAAGTAGGACATAAAATGAAGAGAAGGTAAATAGGGCATAGCTGCTGCTTGTTCTGTAGAGCAGTAGCTTTGGAAAAATAAGGAGATGTGCATTCTGTAGTGCTTTTCATATTACCTGTCACTCACAGAGGCTACAGGGGAATACTAAAGGATCAAGGGGAAAGACACTCCCCAACTGACAGTAATTTGGCATATTTAAGTGGAGAGCTCTAAGGTTAAGAAACCCAAAGATGGCCATAAATTATTGAGGAAAATTTTAAGGCAGATGTAAATTTTAAGGCACATGTTCTCAAGCACGTGGGTAGGAATTTGTAATGTTGAAATTCAGAGTATTAGGAATATCTAAAATATTTTTAAAATTTTTAAATAAATTACTGTATTGTTTTTATGAACTGGAGTGATAGCACAGAGGGTAGGGCATTCGCCTTGCATGAGGCCGACCCGGGTTAAATTCTTCTGCCCCTCTCAGAAAGCCCAGCAAGCTACCGAGAGTCTCTCGCCCACCGGCAGAGCCTAGCAAGCTACCCGTGGCGTATTCAATATGCCAGAAACAGTAACAAGTTTCACAATGGAGACGTTCCTGGTGCCCGCTCGAACAAATCTATGAGCAACGGGATAACAGTGACAATGATTGTTTTATATTTGATGTTTTATGGTGTTGACATTCATAGTCTTGGTGTATACAGTTGCCTCATTTCACTGTCATCAAAATGCCCACCACCCCATACATTCCCCGGAGTCCCCTCCCATCTGCCTACTCCCCTCACCCCCACCAAAATCTCATGCTCTCAGTTTGTGCCCCTATATCGAGTTTTTTTTAGTCAACTGATTTTGTCTATACTCTTAGTATGTCTCCCTATGCACAAAAGAGCAAAATCATTCAGTAATTGATTTTTTCCTTCTGGTTTTAATCACTCAGCATAATAGCTTTGAGTTTCATCTACGTTTCTGTGTACTGTATTGTTTCATTTTTTCTTGTATTCTAATGTATTCTATTGTATACCACAGCTTCTTTATCCATTGATCTATCATTGGACATTATTATTGTTTTCATATCTTGGTTATTGTACTATGCACTACTATGAACATGAGTGTGCATATATTTTTTCTAATTGGTGTTTTGTATTTTAGGAATAGATGTCAAGAGTAGAATTGCTTGGTCATAAGGGAGTTCTAGTCTAACTTTTCTAAGAAATCTCTGTACTGCTTTCCATAGTGGCTGAACCAGACATTCCCACTAGCAGTAAATGAGAGTTCTTTCTTTTTTTACCACAACTTCACCAACACTAGGTACTTGCAGGATTTTGTTTTTGTTTTTGTTTTTGGGTCACACCCGGCGATGCACAGGGGTTACTCCTGGCTCTTTCACTCAGGAATTACCCCTGGCGGTGCTCAGGGGACCATATGGGATGCTGGGATTAGAACCTGGGTCGGCTGCGTGCAAGGCAAACGCCCTACCCGCTGTGCTATCGCTCCAGCCCCCTTGCAGGATTTTTTATGTATGCCATTTTCACTGGCAATGATGCTGCATTGCTGTTTTGATTTGCACTTCCCTGATATTAACACATGATTAACATTTTTTAATATGATTATTGGCCATCCTCATGTACTATTCATGGAAGAGTGCTCATATACCCTCCCTATTTTTTGATGGGGTCATTTATTTGTTATTGGGCTCTGTTAGTTCTTTATTTTGTTGGATATTATTTCTTTATCAGATGTGTTGTATGTAAAAATCTCCTTTCAATCAGTAGGATGTCTTCTTTTATAGTCAGATTTTTTTTTTGCCCTGTAAAAAGTTTTAAACCTTATATATTTCCTTTTGTTTACTTTTGCATTTGGTATCTTTGCCAATGGAATCAAGTCACTGAAAACACTGTTTGACATGGAACCAGCTTCTTTTCTTTTTTTTCTTTTCTTTTTTTTTCTTTTCTTTTCTTTTCTTTTCTTTTCTTTTCTTTTCTTTTCTTTTCTTTTCTTTTCTTTTCTTTTCTTTCCTTTCCTTTTCTTTTCTTTTCCTTTCCTTTCTTTTCTTTTCTTTTCTTTTCTTCCTTTTCTTTTTTTTGCAAGTGGTTGTTCAGTGTTTCAAACACTGTTTTTTGAAGAGACTTTCCTTGTTTCATTTCATATACCAGCCTCCTTTGTCATAGATTAACTGTCAAAATATCTGAGAGTTTATCTCTGGGTTCTCAAGTTTAACCCACTAGTCTGACAGCTTATCTTTATTCCAATGCCATGCTCTTTCATCAAATTAAATTTGAGTCAACCAACCAGTTGGTGAGATCATGTGCAATTCCATTGTATACTCATGTCATAAATGTATATTCTAATCCAGTCTTCTTTACCCAGAGAAGTCTTTTTTGGGGGGGTCAAAAACATTGAAAAGCTTTACTAACCCTGACTGACACCCCCAAAACAAAAAAATAGTTATTCTTTGTTGCTCTTGATGGTAGATAAACTGAAAGTAACCTTTAACTTACCTTGTCCAACCTCCTTATTTTATAGCTAGGAAAAATGGCATACAGAGAAAACAACATAGCAATGTCTCCCCACTTAATTTAAAAGAGTCAAAACTAAACTCCAGTTGAAAGTATTGCTTTGAAATGGTAGGAGAGCAGTACTGGAAATGATTCTTCAAGTGGAGTCTTCTCTTGACCAAAATGAATAGGTCCAAGCAGGCCTGCTTTCACTATGTGGGGTCCACATCAAGAGTATAGTTTAATTCTATTTTTCTGAAAATATAATGGTATAAATCTAGCTAGGAAACAGTGCAATCAAATATTATTTCCCCCTATCTTGGTAAATAATCTTTCATAAACATTAGGAATCTCTATTTAAATTAGAAATCTCAGATCCCATCTCAGTTACCATGGACTTCTCACCTTTCTGCAGTATATCAGGGCTTGGGAAGGGTTAGAATGGGAATCTAAAACTAAAGTTTCAAGTTAGAGTTCTCTCTTGTGATGTTCTGAATGAAATCTTGGAGCCCAAGGTGGCAGCATAAATTTATAACCAGAATAATGGGGAACCATAACTCTTTTCTAGACTTAGAGCACATATCAATGGGATATAACTTCACATCCCATAAATCCACCAAGTTAACAGCCACCTTCTCTTCCTGAATTCAACTGTGTTAAATGGAAGCAACTATCAAAAAAATTTTCATCTAATGGAGTCCTAGTCTGGTATTAGGAGAGAAGAATCAGAAATACCTGTTTTGCAAGGAAACAGAGAAGTTTGGAACCATAGGGGGGTAAATAATATAGAGCCCAGTGGATAGAATCCAGCTAAGTTGAACTCCAGGTTGAGACTCCTTCAGTTTATTACTACATAATAATCTTGCTGCTAAGACCCTCAGGACCACCTGAGACTCTTTAGTCTCATTCAGACTTTGAAAAGAGAAAAAAACCTATTTTATTCATACTAAGACATGGAAGAACTTTTTCTACTCAATTTAATATAACTTTGACTTTTCCATTGCTTCTTTTTAAGCAGTTTAGTAATTTTTGTTAATACTTAATGATATTCTCCATGTTATTAGCAATAGCAGTAGTGAACAAATTAATCTTGTAAACACATTTCTTGTAATTTTATCCTTATTTTTTGTTTTGTTTTGGTGCCACAACCAACAGTGCTCAAGGTTTATTGCTCACTGTGCTTAGGATAATTCCTGATGGTACTGCGGGGACTATATGGGATTCTGGGTATCATAGCCAGATAGGCTGCATGCAATGCAAGTGTCTTGCCCAATATATTATCACTCTGGTCCCTAATTTTATCATTATTTTGACCATTCCTTCTTTCTGATGTAAAGTGTCCTCACTTGTTAATTATATTTATAGAGAAGACATATTCAATTTTGATTTTCTTGAAGTGTTTTCACTTAAAATGGGATCCCTTTATGTTCACAGCAGAAGAAAATAATGAAAATGATGAATATACATATATTTATACTGAGCTGAGGGCTCTAGATATTCTAGACTTCATCCTTATTTCTCTCTTAACTTGTCAGCAGGAAGGGAACTGCTCTTTGTTGTTCTAAAGGTCAGGTGTAACCTATTAAGAAGTACAGTCCATGAACAAATTGTTCAGCTCCTGAAACGGCAATTGTCCCTCATAACCGCAAGTCAATTGTCCCCCCCGAACCACGAGTTCTTTATTATAATAAGCCAGTTTAACCACTAACTAGCTTATTCTGCTTCTGTAACTAAGAAAAAGTTCTTAGTTTCAAAACTTGCTTTGATCATCACAACTCCTGCAGCATTTCACCCATTGTATTCATAGTACAGTAGGTAGGACGCTTGCCTTGAATGTGACAGGTCGACCTAGGATCAATCCCCAGAATCTCATATGGTCCCCCAAGCCTGCCAGGAGTGATCCTTGACATTCAGAGCCAGGAGTAATCCCTGAACACTGCTGGGTGTGGCGAATAAATAAATAAATAAATAAATAAATAAATAAATAAATAAATTTTAAAAGATTACATAATATTACCACTTCCAGGAGAGTTTTATTTTATTTTATTTTATTTTTTGCTTTTTGGGTCATGCCTGGCGATGGACAGGGGTTACTCCTGGCTTTGCACTCAGGAATTACCCCTGGCGGTGCTCAGGGGACCACATGGGATGCTGGGATTCGAACCCGGGTTGGCCACGTGCAAGGCAAACGCCCTGCCCGCTGTGCTATTGCTCCAGCCCCGAGAGTTTTATTTTTGATTAAAGGGAAACAAATGGGGGAAAAAACTCCAACAATCCAGGAAAGATTCTGGGAACGTGTAAACTTCACCACATGTGTTTTTCGCCTGTGTCTTTAAACTTCCTGCTGGAATGAATAAAAAAATAAGTCAAAATTGATACACATAATGTTTTGGGGCTCAGAGGATTTAGGAATGTTGTATACCATGTTTTACTGGAGGACATTCAATGTATCTGAGAAGGCACTGTCATTTTCTGAGTCGCCATTCCATGGTAATCAGGGGTCCTCTGGGACATTCGGGGCTGATCACCAACCCCCTGCCAGCCCATGGATAAAGGAATGGGGGCCATAAGATGGTTGGGAATCAGTGGCCATTTATTCAAGTATCTCAGCATTGATGAGGGAGAAATCGTCGTGAGGGTTGGTGTAGCAGTTATACATAGGTGTGGTTGAACATTCACATGAAAAATGAGCAGATGTAAGATCTTCCTGCAGGGGATGTTCCTCTGGGAGATCCACCCAAGGACAGAGTGTCATCTAGGGAATCCAGTACTCTAGACTCCCATCAGGGTATCTGCCCAAGGGTGGAATTCCATCTAAGGGCATATTACTTTCTCCTTTCCCTTGCTAGCAATCAATTTAAACAATCACATAAAATTGATTAAGAAATATTACTAAAATCACTTAATTATATTAAATAATATAAAATATTACTAATATTACTTTTTAAAAATAAGAAAAATTAAGAAATATTACTTCTTAATAATATTTCTCAATCACAATCAATCACTCACAATATCCCGTTAATCACCGATTTCTTGGGCGGGCTCAGTAACATCTCATTTCGTCCTTTTCCTGAGATCTTAGAAGTCTACTTCGACTCGGCCCTCCTAATGATGTTGCACTGGGGGCTCTTCAGGGTCAGGGGAATGAGATCCAGCTTGTTACTGGATTTTGCATATGAATACACCATGGGGAGCTTGCAAGGCTGTCCCATGGGGGCAGGAAACTCTCAGAAGTTTGCCAGTTTCTCCTAGAGGGAGAAGTAGGCTAAAGATATCTGTAGAGAGCTTGCTTTTAAGTCTCTCTCTGGATGTTGGCCGTTGATGGAATTATACACACCTGGGTTCCTCTGCCGGTACCTTCATGCATGAGGCCTGTCTGAACATGTAGAGAGGAGCCTCCAGCATGGCTGCAGCTTGGTTTCAGTGGTCTTCGGCCACCGGGAGCTCTGCTTGGGGTGGGAAGGGAAGCTGGAGCCCATCCCCTCCGAGGGGCCCCGGGGAAGACAGCCAGGCGTGCAGGCAAGAGACTCTCATTTCTAGTCATTTTATATGAACACAGTAAGGGATATAAGCTTTAATCTATACCCTAGATTAAGCTTAAAGGGTGTCTTTTCCTGGGGACATCTTGCTATATTTCCCAGACTACAGTCCTCAGGCCAGGTTAGTTTTTCCTCACCCCAACATGGTCTTTATTAAGTTACTTCCTTTGCGGTCACCGCAGAGTTTGTTCCATGACCATGCTTTTAATTTGTCATACTTCTTTTTAAATTCTTTTTTTACTTTTTATTAATGAATCACCGTAAGATAGTTATAAGCTGCCATGTTTGAGTTTCAATCATTCAATGGTCAAAAACCCATCCCTCCACCAGTGCACATTCTCCACCATCTCATGCTTCTGCAAAGCCACCATCGGTTCACAAGTTCCATCAATGTTACTTACTAATGTTCTGAGAGAAATTTTTACACTTGCTGAAATGAGTGGACATGGGATTCACAGGTCAGTTAAGGGAGATTAGTAGTTCAAAAGAGAGGAATTACAACATTAGGAGCAGTCATAAAATATTTGAGATAAAAATTCTTGTATGGAAGGAAATGAAAACACAACAAAATTATAGGAATAGTAAAAGGGCTGGGAGATTTTTTTCGGTTGTTTTAAAATTCCAAAGCAGTTTAAAAATGAATTGACACTACTGAATATATTTGAATGTTCAAATAAACTATGTCAAAAAGAAAAGCAAAATACAAAAAAGAAATCATGAGTTTAAAAAATAACATTATTTAGAATAAGCTGAGATTTATGTCACGACTAGAATTTAGGAGATGAGAGATAGTACAGCAGTTAAAGAACTTGTCTTGCATGTGGCACATTCTGGTTCAATCCTCAGCACCACATATGGTTCTCTGAACATTGCCAGGTGTGGTCTATCCACAAAAAAGAGTAGAATTTATAGAAATAAAGGCAAATTCATGAAGTAATTATTCAAAGACATTTTGGAAGAAAACTTTTCTGAGTTTCAAAAGTAATCATATGTTTAGGTGCAAAGTGTTTATTTATTGCCAAACAGGATTAAAGAGACACACTCGTAGGTAACCCTGGTAAAAAGCTAAGATAAACTATTTCAGGAACCTTCAGAAAGAAAAGCAAAGTTTGCACATGAACTTTAGAAGGTAATAAAAAAGAAATATGTCTGCTGTTTGCAACTTCAAGATAATTTATTTCATTGATAAAAATTTGAGAGAAAAATATATCAGCCGAAGCTATTTATTTATGAGGGCAAAGTTGACTCATTTTCATGTATTCAGTGGTCTAGAAAGCAGGCTAATTATGCATACTTTCCAAAGAAACTGAGTAAAATTTCCAGACAATTTAAATTAAATAAATATTTCCAACATGAGGTAAATAAAATATCTAGTGAACACTAACTTTAAGATCCTCTGTTACCAGTAATTTCCATTTATTCTCTATTTTCATTGTTATTTCACTATAATAATCATCCAACAGCTACAGTAAGCTCATGATTGTTCTCTCTCAATTAACTGTATCACTTTTCAGATTTTTTCACAGGATACATTAATGCACTTGCCTGTTAATCCTAAACACTTCAAACGTCTTATTCTATTTCTTGGGTTACAAAGTTAAATATTAAATGCTATTTATGAAGAATTTTTCATGACATAACTCCTTCTTTTCTCGCTGGTTCAAATGTGCACCACCACTGCCTTTATTCACAATATATACTCTCTCTCCATGGGTGTTTTATAGTCACTAACTTGTTTCTAGAACAGTTTCCTTCTCCTTCTCCCTTTAATTGAATGTGTTTTCATCTATTTTGAGGAAATATGCTTAAAAAACAGCTGTTCCCTAGAAAAGAAGTGATTAAGATTTAGCTCTGAAGGGATAACATTGATATATAATGTAATTTCTGATTTGTTTTTCTCTTGTTTTATGGTAAAACAAAGGTTTAAATTATAGATATATGACAAGAGAAGATGGACAACTGAAGAAGGAAGTAAAGGTGACAACAGTAGGCTTTTTTTTTTTAATTAATGGCAGGGCTAAGATTTGGAAGTGGATAAGTATGTCTTTGAATTATCTCTGCACGGCACAGCCTGGCAAGCTACCCGTGGAGTATTCAATATGCCAAAAACAGTAACAACAAGTCTCACAATGGAGATGTTACTGGTGCCCGCTCGAGCAAATTGGTGAACAATGGAAGACAGTGCTACAGAGCTCTATTTGACTGAGTTCATTCAGTATTATACCCTCATCTTCTATCAAATTAGTGGCAAATCACATGATTTCCTCTTTTCTCAGAGTTGAGTAGTATTCCACTGTGTATGTATGCCATGATTTCTTATTCCACTCATCTGTTAGTGATCACTTGGGTTGTGTTCCAGAACTTGAAAATTGTTCATGAGCCGAGGAGATGTCTGTGTTCCTATGAATTTATGAGCACAGTTGTCTTTTCAAAATAGTGTTTTGGAACCGTTGGGGTAGATGCCAAGTGGAATTGCTTGCTTATATGATAGCTCAATTCATATTTTTGAGATGTCTTCATACTATTTCCCACAGAGGCTGGACCAGTCAAAAGTTTGTCAGTACTTCTTTTCTTCCACATTCCCACCTGTGTAATCACAAAATAAATAAGTGAGTGGCAGCAGCAGTGCAGTCTCTCTTGCCTGCCACATGCATTTGGTGGCCATGTGCTGCTTCCCCACCCCAGCCTGCAGCTGCCACCAACAGACAAAGGAGGGGTGAACAGGGTCGCCAGGCTGGTTGGTGATCAGTTGCCATTTATTCCATTTTCCCCACGTGCCTGTTACAGTCTCACTAAGCGCCCCATTCCAGTCTCACACTGCCTCTCATTCCCGTCTCCTCCTGTCCCCCGTGCTAGTCTCTCTGCACTCCGTCTTGGTCTAGTGCCCAACCTCCAATCATTGGGGGTAGCAACTACACCTAGGTCAGATAGCACAATCAACATAGGAAAGCCCTTTTTTTCCTGAGGGAAGCTCTTCTAAGATAAGACAAAGATCTCCTGCAGCCAGGAGATACACTCAAGGGCGAAATACTACCTAGGGGTGTATCTCTCCTTTCCTTACTCCAACAACCATCTCAGATTTACTTACTTCTAAATAATCTTTCTAGTTATTTTATACAGACACAGTAAGAGATACATTAAGCTTGTATTGTGGCTCTCCTGGGGACATCTCGCTATAGATCCCAGACTACAGTGCTCAGGCCAGATTAGTCTTTCCTAACCCTAGCATGGTCCTTGTCCAGTTGTTTCTCTTTGGATCATGACAGAATTTGTCCATGACCGTGCTTTTAACTTATAGTTAAGTATTATGGTGCTTGAGCTGACCTGTTTCGATGCCGGGGTAGCTCACAGCTTGCTCAGGGTCCATCCTGAGATGGACATCCAGCAGATGTTGGACCTCTGCTTTTGGGGTGTCCATCCTGAGATGGACATCCAGCAGATGTTGGACCTCTGCTTTTGGGGTGCTGGGAACTAAGGGCAACTGAGCCTTATGTCAAGAAAACAGATGCTCAGGAGTGAATATTATTCAGTCAATTAGTTCCCAAGTTACAAAAGCATAGCATTAACTGCCTTCCTGTGTCTATACAAAAAGAACATTGCTCTGTAGTTAACTATGCAAAAAACATAAGGGAAGGAGAAATGCAATATTTCACTTACAAATACAAAATCAGAGATTTCTGAAGAATTTGACTTTACAAGTAATAGGTACTGCTCAGGGGGAAAAAGTGATTAACCGATTGGGGAAGACAACACAGAGAAGTTAAGAGAAGTTATAGATAAACACAGAGGAATGAGAGTGACTTGAGAACACTGTAAATGTTGTAACCTAATAAATCTAAGCTCCCTACGGCCAGGGTGAAATGACAAACCAATGTTATCCTACACCCACCAACACTGATCTGTTTAGTTCTATTTTTGATCCTTTTCAGTCTCACTGATATAAGGTGATATATCATTCTTTTGATTTGCATTTCCCTAATAAGAGTGATAAAGACCACTTTTCCCTAATACCTAGCCATCATTTCTTTTGCAATGTAGAAGTTTTATAAATTTGGAGTAGTCCCAATTGTTTATCTTTGCTCAAGTTTGCTTGGCTAATGGCACTGAGCATTAAAAATACCAATGTCATGAAGGGTAATGCCTATGTTTTCCTCAATATAATTTATGGATTAAGGTCTGATATTGAAGACTCTATTCTGTTTTGAATTTGGTTTTGTGTACAGTGTGGGATAGGGGTCTGAGTTCATTTTTTTTATGTGGCTGACCAGGTTTCCCATCATCATTTATTGAATAGGCTCTCCTCACTTCCCTTCGTATACCTACATTAACTTTCCATACACACAAGTCTCTGTCTGGACTTTCAGTTCTGTTCTGTTGGTCTGAGATCATTCTAGTACCATACTGTCTTGATTACTATAACTTTACTATAATTTAAAGTTGATGGGAATGAGGTCAGCAATGGAATGTTGTATGTCAAAAACCCAACTGTGAATAAATTTGTAACTCAAGGTGCTTTTAAAAAACTATGGATGTTAAAAGAATTTGTTTGAGCAGGTACCAGTAATGTCTCTCATTGAAAGACTTATTGTTACTGGTTTTGGCATATCCAATACGCACGGGTAGCTTGCCACGCTCTACCGCGTGGGCTCGAAACTCTCAGTAGCTTGCCGGGCTCTCTGAGAGGGGCGGAGGAATCGAACTCGGGTCAGCCGAGTGAAAGGTGAATGCCCAACCGCTGTGCTATCGCTCCAGCCCGTTAAAAGAATAAATAAATAAATAAATAGATAAATAGATAAATAGATAAATAAAGTTGGCAGGGAATAAAGTCTCACATCTTTTCCCCCTAGGATTGCTTTGGCTATTCAGGGAGTTTTATTACACCATTCCATTTTAACAGCAATGGGTCTCTGTCTCTAAAAATTAAAATTACAGTATTTTTTGGGGGGGTCACACCCGGCGATGCACAGGGGTTACTCCTGGCTCTTCACTCAGGAATTACCCCTGGCGGTTCTCAGGGGACCATATGGGATGCTGGAATTAGAACCCGGGTCGGCTGCATGCAAGGCAAACACCTTACCCGCTGGGCTATCGCTCCAGCCCCTAAAATTACAGTATTTTTATAGGGACTGTATTGAATCCCTATATTGCTTTGATAAGATAGGTCATTTGACAACATTAATTTTTATACTTCATGAACAAGGATGCTGTTTTCTATGTCTTTTCTTATTTCTTTTACTAGTGGCTTATAGATTGAACAAAGCTATTTGCACAAAATCTCTGAAAAAGGTGTGTAGACATTTTTTCTAACTAATTTGATGGGGAGAAAAGTATGGATAGGAGAAAGGAGTAAAAAAATGATGGACACAACTTGGACACAAGTAATTTAAAATAGGGCAAAATGGGCAATTTTTAATTTAGATGGTAAAATGATTAACAATTAGTCAAGAACTATCTTCCATATCCCCTTTAAAACAAATAAAAATCTTAAAAGAGAATTAAAAAGTAGTAAGTACTCTTATGGAAATAACTTAGTTTTTCTTTTAATGAGCACACTGAAATCATCAACTTAATTTTATCTCAAGTACCCCTTCAGTTAGATGAGAGAAAAAACATAAGACTACATGAAAGATTACTGGATCATTAGGTTAATTATGTATGCTGGACTTCCGTGTTCTTAACCAGAAATTAATGTACTTGTAACTTTTAAAGGATCTAAGAATTACATGAAACATTGAAAATACTAACACTGACTCCCGTTTTATCAAGACTAAATTGCCCTTCTGGTCATTGGTTGGTGTTCTGGCACTGCTGTACTGAACTGGCTTTAGATTATTAACCACATTATAAAAACGAAATTTAGAGACTCTAAACTTTATGAGAAATATAAAGGAAAGTAAAAAAAGGTAAATATGTAAGGATGCAATTCATTTCTAGTGGCTTTGGTGACCATTACACATATTTTCACTCATACCTTCTTGATTTATTAAGTAATGTGAGGAGTCAGCATAAAAATTCTATAGACTAAATGCATGAGTTAAGGCATGCATTTAGTCTATAGGTATAATTAAATTCAATAGTAGCACTGTAGCACTGTCATTATTATCATTATTCATCAATTTGCTCAGGAGCACCTGTAACATCTCCATTGTGAGACTTGTTGTTACTGTTTTTGGCAGGATACAATAGTAGGAATATTCACATATAATAGTTAATGTAATGTCATTGCTTGAAATTTTACATAATATCTAACAGTTCCAGTTCCATAATTGTGTCCATTGTTTCTGACATTATCACATATTATATACATACGATATAATGTCCTTTAATCATAATAAGTCTCTCTTTACTATGAAATATAAAATCTAACTAGCTGCTGTGTCAAGGATCTAGCAGGTATACTACATACTTAAAAAAGAATAAACTTTTGTATATTACCTGAGTGACTAAAACAGTCACTCTCATTAGGTAAGTATTTTTTTTGTTTTTGTTTTTATTTATTTATTATGTGTTTTTAAGAGTTCCCATTTAAATCATTGGGCTTTAAATTTTTTTTCTTCTGCAGCAGTAACAAATGATATACACATTTTCTTTTCACTCACCAAAACTAGATAATACATTTGAAAATTAGAGGAAGTAATTTTTGTTGTTGTTCTTGGTGAAATTCTTTTTTAAAAATTAGTTTTACTTTTTATTGAATCACCATGAGAAACAGTTACAAAGTTGCTCATGATTGGGTTTCAGTCATACGATGTGCCATAATCTGCCCCTTCACCAGTGTATGTTTCCCACCATCACTGCCCCTAGTTTCCCTCCCCCCACCCCTCATCCCAGCCTGCCTCTCTGGCAGGCACTTGTCTTCTTTCTCACTCATTTGCTCTTTCTGCTCTTTCTCTCTCTCTTTCCCTTTGGGCATTATGGTTTGCAATATATGTTCTGAAAGGTTATCACGTTTGTTCCTTTACTTTTAAAACTCAGTTTTTGTCCAGAGGTTTGACTTATTCTTGAGCCAATAGCCTAAAGTTTTGGCTAATTTCACAGTGAATTCTATCCCAAGATGATGGAATCCAGCCAGAGGTATGGCAGCGGTTTTGGACTGTGGGAGCAAGTGGTTGCCGGAGCTCTGTTTGGGTTGGCACTGCACTGACCCACCCCCATCTGGGGGTCCCAGATGTCTCAGCCATAAGGAGGTATCAGAATACTTTTGGTTGATCTCTTTTGATATTTATTTATGAGTCTCTGGAGCAGGGCTGGTAGATGAGCTTACATGGTGGTGCCAGAGGTGGTTTGTCTCCAGTTCCATGTCGCTCTCAGCCCTGACAAGCAGGGAATGCCCTTCAGCTGCTCTACATAGCTGGATGATGTATGGGCAGTGCCCTGGTCATCCCACTGGTGGTCCTCATTGAGCATGCACACCTTCACTTCTGCCAGGTGTTGGTCATCATGCTGCCCTGCAGTCTGGGCACAGGGCCCTGCCAGATTCGCCCAGGAATGGGGTGCCAGGAACCAGGTGGGAGAATGCCCCCAAGGTGAGGGGCTCCTTAGCCTCATGCTGCTGCTCACTGCCTCTGAGTTGTGCCTCTGGTATCTGCATGACCCAGTCCTGGTGTCCCCTGCCTTGTTTTGCCTCCGTCACATTGCTTCAGCACTATTGTCTGTGCCTAGTGAGCTCAGCCGCCCCACGACAGGACTGAGCTGGGGCGCTCCTCACTGCCCTGCTCCCACCTCCGCCATCACCGCTTCAAAGCACTGGAGGAAGTAATTTAATTCCAGCTGAAAAAGTTTATTCTCACGAGCTAGGATACTTTTTTAAAAATCTGCTTTTTTGGTAAGTATTTGGGATGATTGATATCCAAATATTTCCAAGAATGACATGAATATGTTTATAATTTTTTCTTTTGGTTTTTGGGTCACACCCAGCGATGCACAGGAGTTACTCCTGGCTCATGCACTCAGGAATTGCACTTGGCGGTGCTCGGGGGACCATATGGGATGCTGGGAATCGAACTTGGTTCCGCCACGTGCAAGGCAAACGTCCTACCCGCTGTGCTATTGCTTCAGCCCTGAATATGTTTATAATTAATTGTATTTTGAAAATATATTCACAACTTTAGTAATACTCTGCTTATTGGCATACAATAGATTTTAATTGGTTATCTGGTGTTCATTCGATTGGTTTGTATAATTGAGTATTTCTTAAGAACAAGAGTTAGAGTTAGAGAGGAAATAAAATACCTAATAATTGAAATGTTTCTCTCTTCTGTCCCTCGAGTTCCTGATTCTTGTAAATGCCACCCCTCAAGATTTGGGGAGGACCAACGGTTTCAGCCGCTGTGGATAAAAAATCAAAACCTGATAACACAGGCAGTTTGAGTGACTGTTATATTTCACCATTATGAAATTTTCCCTAGATATATCATTTGTTACTGGTTTTCTCTTTCTCCTCATTCTTTGTCACTCTTATGGTTTCTTATTCTTGGCAGAAAGCCAGCATTGAGAATTGTAATTCTCTAAAAGAAGTCAAACATTTTAAACTGAACTCTTTAAGAAGGACTTAATTAGTTCTATTAACAATTTTCATTAAATAAGAAGGGAAAATGTTGCTCAACTGAGAAAAAGAGAAGTTAATAACAGATATTTTTATATGATTCTTACACTACAGATTTTTTTTAAATCCCAGTTGATGGAGTAGAAATAATAAAACCTGGGAAAGTACAAAACCATTATATCCTCTTGAAGAGTTAGCTTTCCCATAAATAATTTGGAGATAAGAGTTACTTCACAGGATTGGTCTGAAATAGTCTATGTGAGCTAATTATAATCTAGTTTTCTTATTTTAAAAACGTGAATAGATAAGATACATTCATACATGCATACATAATAGTCTTTCTAATATTTCTTATTTAGGTTGTAAAGAGACAAAGAAGAGAAACACTGAGAAAAAGTGGTCTCTCAGTTTTCTATTTTATTTTTGTAATTTAGTGATATGATTGCAATAGTATTAACAGTTTTAGTTCTGATATACATTATTATTGCATTACCACCAAACTGCCCACAATTCTCTACTACTAAATTTTTAAAAATTAATCATTATTTAGCTTTAGATTAGTTTTGTTGTATGTTTATAGTAGCATTGACACTTATAAACCATAAATGTCAAGAATAGTCTATCTTAATAGTCTGTTCATACTTCTTACTGGATTTGAGTAGACATTTATTGATATTGGATTCCATTCAATAGACTTATACCATTATGCAGTAAAGAAAATATTAATATACTTTTAAGTGAGTTAGTAAATTGACTGCCAAACTCTCTTCTGATTTGGACAACATGTACACTGATGACTGCTATGTGGATGGATCTGGAGAGTATCAAAATGGGTGAAGTTGGTCAGAAGAAGAGGGACATGAACTCTCTCAGATATGGATATAAAAAAGCAAAGTAGTGATATACAAAATGCTTAAGGCAATAGAAACAAATGACTGGTTTTTATAGAAAGCTTATTAGAAAGGGGAAAGGGAAGAATAAGATGGTTTGGGAGACACTGGGATAATGGTGCAGGAAAGTGGATACTCAGGTATAGAGATTTCTGAGGTATTGTTGTATGCATGAAACCCTATCAGTAACAGGATTATAAACCACAATGCCAAATGGAAACTTATTTAAAGTATATATAGACAGTAACAATTTCACTAAACTACAAAAATAAGATAAAATAGGTAAATCAACATATAAATAGAAGGATATGGGGATACAAAAGTGGAATGAATGCATTTTAAATTTCATGCATCAATTTATGGCATAGAATCCTTTAAAGTTTTAAGAACTGTTTCTTCATCTTTAATGCTAGTATTTAATGTTCTTTAATATTAAATATCTTTTCTATATTAGATATTGAGTATAGACAGTATACCATCTATAAAAAGTTCTCTCCTGCATTTTCTATTAATTTTTCATATTATAATAAGCACAATTCAATTTAGTCTTAAAGTTATCTATGGAATTATTTCAACACATTATATTTAATTTTATTTTTGTTTGGGGGCTATACTTGATGGTGCTTGGGAGATACTCCTGCCTCTACAATCAGGAGTCACTCCTGGTAGGCTTGGGTACCATATGAGATGCCAGGGATCAAACCTGGATCAGCACATAGAAGCCAAGTATCCTACCAAATATACTATCACTCCAGCCTGTTGTTCATGGATTTGCTCGAGCGGGCACCAGTAACATCTCCATTGTGAGACTTGTTGTTGCTATTTTTTTTTGGCATATCAAATACACCACGGGTAGCTTGCCAGGGTCTGCCATGTGGGCGGGATACTCTTGGTAGCTTGCTGGACTCTCTGAGAGGGACAGAGGAATTGAACCCAGGTTGGCATATGCAAAGCAAAAGCCCTACCTACTGTGCTATTCTAACAAGACTGAATCAGCTGTTTTGTAAAATTATTTTATTTCACAGCATAAGGTTTTTTGCCCATTAAATGATTTCACATTTTCTTAAGAGACAATACAATCTAATGACTCATTCAGTTCATCTCCCACTATTATCTATTAAGAATCTTGCCATTGGTTACTTCTAAAATCACTTAAAATATTTTTCTCATTTCTAACCCACTGTAACAAGCAGCAATAAGACAGACAGGAAAGAACAGGCAAGTTGTAGAATTTGGACATATTTGGTCTGATTTATCATATCATAAATACAATACTTAAAACAAACAAAAATTCCATGAACTGCAGAAAGTACAAAAATTTAAAAGTCATCATAAGTTGCCAAAGCATCTGATTAAACTGATGTTTAGAGTTTTGTCAGTTGTAATCATTGTTTTATTTAGATTCTAATATATTATTTCTTTAAATAAAGGGTCTAAGAAGTATACTGAATAGCAGTGTATTTTTCTAAGACTTAATTTTGGTTCAATATTAATGACATAAGATAAAACTTATTACCATACTCAGTATTTCTCAATTTTTCTTTGTTCTTTAAAAAAACATAAACTATAAGGATGGACTTAATTATCTCATTGTTACTAAAAAAAATGATGTTTTTTGAGAAATGTCACTGTTGCCAAATTTAAGAGAACTCCACCTCAGGCTAACAATCATAGTTTAATTTTACTTGTGATTCACAGTAAAATTTAGAAGAAAGTTTAGGCATTCGAAAAGGCACTGGTAACTAAAATTCAAGAAAAATGTAACTACATTCAAATCAACTGAGAGCAAGCTGACCTCTCGAGTTCTTCCACCTGACAGATCACTTTAGTCAAACATATTGCAAAGGGCAGAATAAATAATATAAAAGTACAGTGTTTTCCTGGCACTAACAGCAGCTAGCCATGAATAATTTTTAAAATATGTAGTATAGTTTAGATGTGCTAATGTTTTATTTAGAATTTTTACACAAAGGAATATTGTTTCAGTAATATTTTATGGAACTGGTGTTATATTTGTCTCACAGAATTTGGAAATCTTTGTTCATTTTAAATATATGTTGTATCAGAGCTATCTAACCTCAAAATGTTTGCTAAAATTTCTCTGAAATGATCTGAGCCAGAAGCTTTTATGAGTAGCAGTTCCTTGACAACTTTTTATTTCAACTGCAAAATATGGCTTGTTTAAGACTTTTGTCTCCACTGACGCAATTTTTGTAAGATGTGTTTTTCTAAGCAATTATTCATTTGGTCTAAATTTTCTACTTCATTTGAATATGATTATAACATATATTCTTATAATATCTTTCCACTTTCTTCTATGTCAATGATTATTTTTTCTCTTGATATTTCTTATTTATGTTTCCTCCCATTGAAAAATTAAATTAGTGATTGTCTCATTTAGGGTTATTTTTTTTGACAGAATCATATTTATTCAAACCACAAAGCAAGCAAATAAAACTACATGAAATTTTTGCCAATCATCAGAACTATTAAACAGTTATTTGAAGCCAAAACACCACTAACAAAAAGAGTACTAAATAATAAAAAGCTGTACATCTACACGGGTTTAGAAAAATGTTGACAACAGAATTTCAGGCATAATTTTTTTAAAGTACAAAAATCTTTTTATTTACAAGTTCTGAGGAAGGGAGGAGAGGGAGAGAAGGAAGTGAGGGAATAATAAGGAGAAAGACAGAGGGAGAAGGAGAGGGAGAGAGAGAGAGAGAGAGAGGAGAGGAGAGAGAGAACAATGTGAATAATGTTAGAGAGAACATGGGCTACTCAAGAGTGAAGAGGGAGCTCAAGTTCACATGCCAGCATTAGATACGAAGAAAACATCTCAAGAAAGAAGATGGCGTGACACATGCACAAAACCACAGTTTTCTTTTTTTTTTTTTTTGCTAGGGTTATTTTCAAAGACGATAAGATTTTATCGTCAATTCCACCTCCATTTTTTTGTTCTCTATCTCCCTAATTTCTAATTTAATCTTTAATGTTTCCTTACTTAAATTTCTAGATTTTACTTGGTTTTTCTCTTAATTGGGAATTTAATATTTTCATTGATTGTACATCTTTAGTATTCTGATGTTTCCTTATTATTGCTTTAAATGTATCTCATAAACTCTGATATATAGTATTTTCATTACCATTTTTTTTTCTTTTTTGGGTCACACCAGGAGAAGCACAGGGGTTACTCCTGGCTCTGCACTCAGGACAGCTCTTGGCGGTGCTCGGGGGACCATGTGGGATGCTGGGAATCGAACCCGGGTCAGCCGCGTGCAAGTCAAATGCCCTACCCACTGTGCTATTGCTCCAGCCCCCAAATATCATTTTTTTAAGTCTGCACTTTCCGCGTTTCATTTTCACTAAAATTGAAAACAATGCTTATGTATTTCCAAAATGAAAGGGTCATTTAATTTTCATTTTTGTAACTACATTTTAATATTTTGCATTGTACTAATATAATGTTGCTTATATTCCTGCATTGTCAATCTGACCAGCTTTTTTAAAAGGTTCACTGCATACTTGATAAAGATTGTTATGTCTTGTTCTTTTAGAGTATGATGTTTAATATACTTAATGGTATTTATATTTAGGCCTTTTAGATATTTACTTGATGATTTTTCATATTTTTCTATTAATGGTGTAATTTATCTTTCTTGAACTGATTTAGTGGTGTGTTGAAGTTTTCAATTAATTTTGTATTTCTATTTATTTCACCTTGTATTTTATATTTTAGTTCTATATCTGTGACCATCAAATTCTTTGTTCATAGGTATTTATTTATAAGATAGTTATAGAAGTTATAAGATGCATACACTTAGTTTTTAGTGTAATTCTTAGCATTATTTTTGTCACCTATTTCTTGTAGGACTGGAGCTATAGCACAGCGGGTAGGGTGTTTGCCTTGCATGCGGCCGACCCAGGTTCGATTCTTCTGTCGCTCTCAGAAAGCCTGGCAAGCTACTGAGAGTATCCCGTCCACACGGCAGAGCCTGGCAAGCTACCCGTGGCATATTCGATATGCCAAAAACATTAACAAGTCTCACAATGGAGACGTTACTGGTGCACACTCGAGCAAATCAGTGAACAACGGGACGACAGTGCTACAGTGACAGAGTTCTTGTAGGCCTGAATTTAATTTCATAAAATGAATGCAGCTTTCTGTTTTATTTTTTCCATTTTTATGGCGATTTTATGGCCACACAATGCAGTACTGAGGGCCTATTTCTGGCTCTGTGCTCAGGAGTCATTCCTGGTGGGGCTCAAGAGAGCATTTATGTTGCCAGGGATTCAACCAGGATTGCATCCAAGGCAAATACCATACCCCTGTAGTATTTCTTTGACCCTCAAATACCATTTTTAAAAATAATTTTAATTTAATTAAAATCCACTATTTACAAAGTTATTGATAGTTGAAGCATAAAATATTTCAAGAGCAGTTGAAGTGGGCCACCAGTGTCAAATTCCCTCTACCAGTTTTCTCATATTTCCTTCCCATTTCCAACTCCTACCCCAAGCCCACCTGTCAACTTGACAAGAACATTAAAGTTTTAGTGGTTGTAGTTATATCTCATGCTTTCAGTGTTTTTGATATATAATTAATTATACCATTCTCCCTCATTGTCAGTATAACTGAAGCCCTGAGCCCTGTTTGCCCATTACTTCCCTTTCTCTTCTTCCTTCAGCCTTTAATTTCTTTCCTTTTCTGTCCTTCTCTCTAAACTCTGGAATCAAGAGTGATCTAGGCACCCCCACTTCTTTACTACAATATATTTCCTCACCCAGTTATTCTATATACTACAGATAAGTGAGATCATCCTGTGCTTGTTTTTCTTCTGCTGGCTTACTTCACTCAATATGCTATCTTCCAGTTTAAATCAGGTTGCAGCAAGTTGCATGATTTTATCATTCCTTGCAGCTGCACAGTGTCCCACTGTGTCTATATTAAGCATCTTCATAATCCATTCATCTGTCATTAATACCTAGGTTGATTCCATATCTTAGCTATTATACTAAGTGCAGAATTGAATAATGGTGTGCTTATGTCCTTTTGAATAAATGTTCTTAAATGCTGGGGGTAGATGCCCAAGAGTGGAATTTCTAGGTCATATGGCAGTTCAATTCAAAGTTAACTGAAGACTTTCCATACTGTTTTCCCTGGGGGTAGAACCAGATAATGTTCCCACCAGCATTTGGATGAGAGTTCCTTTGCCAATAGAGATTGCTCCTATTATTTTGATGTGCCCCATTTTTACCAATGTGTGATGGTATCTTATTGTCATCTTGATTTGGATATCTCTGACGATAAGTGATGCTGAGCATTTTTTCATATGCTACCAGACATCCACTTGTCTTTCTCTGAGAAGCATCTGTTCATTTCCTCTCCCCATTTTTTCATGAGTTTTGAATTTCTAAAACCTTATTTGTGAGTACTTTATATGTCCTGTATATAAACCCTTTATCTCATGGGTTGAATGCAAATATTTTTCGCATTTAGTTAGCTTTTTGTTTTAGCCCATGTTTCTTATGCCATGCAGTAGTTCTTTAATTTTGTGTAGTCCTATTAGTTTATTTTTAATTTTATTGTCTTGCTAGTGGTAACAAATCAACAAAGACTGAGGTGCAAATTTTGAGGTTCAAATCTTGAACCATTCTGCCTATATTTTCCTCAGTGTACTTTATGATTTTTACCTATCTCAAAGGCAATTTTTAGCACATCATATTAATTTAAATTTTAGAGTCTCTGAATGATAGACATTTATTTATAGATGAAATACTCAATTTTGTTTTATGCACCAACTTAAACCTTTTCTCTTTTACAGATATGTTAAATTTACTCACATTTATTGATGTGACTACTATTTTTTTCATCCCTATTAATTTATTACTACTTTTATTACATTGCTTTTATTTCTCCTTTTATGTGTTTATTCCTTTTTAGTGTTTTATTTTTTTAATTTTTAGAATAAAATGATCCTAACTAGGCTATTCCAACAATAGACTATGAATAAAGAAGCTGTATTTCATTTACACAGTGGCATACTATGCAGCTACAGGAAAGGAAAGGATGTAACCTTGATTCACTGCAACTTGGATAGATCTGGAGGGTATCAGGCTAAGTGAAGTAAGTCAGAGAGAGAATGACAAATACTGGCTGATCTTATTACTCTTTGTTATATTGAGGAACAAAACTAGGAAATATTTTTGATGAGTTGTTGGATCCTATTTGCTAGTATTTTGTTGAGGATCTTCGCATCGGTGTTCATCAGGGAAATTGGTCTGTAATTTTCTTTCTTAGTGGTGTCTTTGTTTGCTTTTGGTATTAGGGAGATATGTGCTTCATAGAAACTGTTTGGGAGAGTTCCTGTTTTTTCAATTTCCTGGAAAAGTTTGAGGAAAACAGGCAATAGGTCTTCTTTAAATGTTTGGAAGAATTCGCCAGTGAAACCATCTGGGCCTGGGCTTTTGTTTTTGGGGAGGTTTTTGATTACAGTTTCAATTTCCTTAACATTGATGGGTCTATTCAGGAATTCCAGGTCTTCTTTCTTCAGTGTTGGGAGATTGTAGGAATCAAGGAATACATCCATTTCTTTTAGGTTCTCCTTTTTTGTGGCGTAAAGCACTGGTTGAACTCTACAAGAAGAAAACATCCAACCCCATCAAAAAATGGGGCGAAGAAATGAACAGAAACTTTACCAAGGAAGAAATACGAATGGCCAAAAGGCACATGAAAAAGTGCTCTGCATCACTAATCATCAGAGAGATGCAGATCAAAACAACCATGAGATACCACCTCACACCACAGAGACTGGCACACATCCAAAAGAACAAAAGCAACCGCTGTTGGAGAGGATGTGGGGAGAAAGGGACCCTTCTACACTGCTGGTGGGAATGCCGGCTAGTTCAGCCCTTTTGGAAAACAGTATGGACGATTCTCAGAAAACTAGAGGTTGAGCTCCCATTTGACCCAGCAATACCACTGCTGGGAATATATCCCAGAGAGGCAAAAAAGTACAATCGAAACAACATCTGCACATGTATGTTCATCGCAGCACTGTTTACAATAGCCAGAATCTGGAAAAAACCCGAATGCCCCAAAACGGATGACTGGTTGAGGAAACTTTGGTACATCTATACAATGGAATACTATGCAGCTGTTAGAAAAAAGGAAGTCAAGAATTTTGTAGTTAAGTGGATGGGCATGAAAAGTTTCATGCTGAGTGAAATGAGTCAGAAAGAGAGAGACAGACATAGAAAGACTGCACTCATCTATGGTATATAGAATATCAGAGTGGGAGACTAATACCCAAGAACGGTAGAAATAAGTACCAGGAGGTTGACCCCATGGCTTCGCGGCTGGCCTCACGTTCCGGGGAAAGGGCAACTCAGAGAAGCGATCACCAACTACATTGTAGTTGAAGGCCATGTGGGGGAAGGGAGTTGCGGGCTGAATGAGGGCTAGAGACTGAGCACAGCGGCCACTCAACACCTTTATTGCAAACCACAACAGCTAATTAGAGAGAGAGAACAGAAGGGAATGCCCTGCCACAGTGGCAGGGTGGGGTGGGGGGGAGATGGGAGTGGGGAGGGTGGGAGGGACGCCGGGTTCATGGGTGGTGGTGAATGGGCACTGGTGAAGGGATGGGTTCCCGAACTTTGTATGAGGGAAGTATAAGCACAAAAGTGTATAAATCTGTAACTGTACCCTCACGGTGATTCTCTAATTAAAAATAAATAAATTATAAAATAAATAAATAAATAAATAAATAAATAAAATTCGACACTAAAAAAAATAAAAAAAAATAAAAAGAAAAAAAACAACCTAGGAAATAATATCAAATGATGACAAACACTCGTCCTTGGATGACAAAACTGACACTACTAAACAGTAGGGTAAGGAAATTTGGAGGTTATGAAGTGGCAAACTAAGAGTGACAAGAGGACAGTGGTAGTGGGTCTTGTTGACTTTGGTGGTAGTGAAGGTACAGTAACGTTTTATGTCAGAGCCATAAACATTAATGCTATTATAATCCCATGTGGCCTAAACTACTATTATAATTGTTACCTCAACTATAAGAAAAATTTCAAATAATAAAATTTATTAACTTTCAGTGCTTTTTTCCCCCTTAGTGTGACATTTTTTATTATACTGATTTTCCCTTTTTACTTCATGTTAGTCTAGTCAGAAGGAAATCTATTTCATGAATCTTTTCGAAACCAGGTTTTGCTTTGATTTTTCCTATTCGTTCTTTCACTCCACTCATTAATCTTAGGTTTTAAATTTTATTTCATTTACTTGAGTTTATTCTATTGCTTACATTTTTCATGAGTCAGAAAAAAGCTCTCAGCCGAGATGTGATCCCGGGGGCCGCACGCATGTGCGGCCTCTCCGCAGCTGCACAAGCGTGAATCCAGACCCAGAGAAACCTCTTTCGGCGTGGGCAACTCCTCGCAGAATGTCTCCAGCCTGAGAACTAAGCCTCGGCCCCGTGCCCCCCCAGGAGGGGAAAGGTATTTCTCTCTCTCGCCTCTTTCTCTCCGGGGATGAAGGGCGCGGTGGCCGCCATATTAAGACGACCACAGATTGGGTTTTCAAGCCTGCAATTATCTAATATCTGGAAGAAATCTCCCTGGACTTCTTGTTAAAGTACAGAAATTCAAAACCGCGCAGCCGCGGTTTTGAAGACCTTATTTGTCTTCACAGTAGGTCTGAATCTAGTGGGGTACTCCTAACAACAATAGTGAGGTTTGTGTTGAAATATTGAATGTAACCAAAGTAAACAGAATGTAAAATGAAACTTATCAGTTACAAGGTAGGGGGTGGGGGGGTGGGATGGGAGGTGTACTGTGTGGGTTTTTTTTTTTTTGGTGGTGGTATATGGGCACTGGTGAAGGGATGGTTGTTTCAGCATTGTATAACTGATACCTAAGCCCGAAAGCATTGTAATCTTCCACACGGTGATTTAATAAAATAAAATAAAAAAAAGAAAAAAGCTCTCATGTATTTCTTTTTTTTTTTTTTTATAGTTTATTTTTAATTAGTGAGTCAACGTGAGGGTACAGTTACAGATTTATACATTTTTGTGCTCATGTTTCTCCCTTACAAAGTTTGATAACCCATCCCTTCACCAGTGCCCATTCTCCACCACCAGTAAACCCAACATCCCACCCCCCCTTCCCAGTCCCGTCTCCCCCCACCCCACACTGCCACTATGGCAGGGTATTCCCTTTTGTTCTCTCTCTCTGATTAGGTGTTGTGGTTTGCAATAAAGGTGTTGAGTGGCCATTGCGTTCAGTCTCTAGTCTATATTTGGCCCGCATCATCTTTCCCCCACCTGACCAACAACCACATTTTACTTGCTGTTCCCTTCTCTGAGTTGCCCAGGATGAGAGAACAGCCTCCAAGCCATGGTGACAACCTCCTGGTACTTATTTCTACTATTCTTGGGTGTTCGTCTTATAGTCTATTATTCTATATTCCACAGATGAGTGCAATCTTTCTATGTCTGTCTCTCTCTTTCTGACTCATTTCACTTAGCATGATACTTTCCATGTAGATCCACTTATATGCAAACGTCATGACCTCATTTTGTCTAACAGCTGCATAGTATTCCATTGTATATATGTACCAGAGTTTCTTCAACCAGTCATCTGTTCTAGGGCACTCGGGTTTTTTCCAGATTCTGCCTATTGTAAACAGTGCTGCGGTGAACATATAAGTGCATATGTCACTTCGACTATACTTTTTGGCTTTTCTGGGATATATTCCCAGCAGTGGTATTGCTGGGTCAAATGGGAGCTCAACCTCAAGTTTTTTGAGAATTGTCCATACTGTTTTCCAAAAGGGCTGAACTAGCCGGCATTCCCACCAGCAGTGTAGAAGGGTCCCTTTCTCCCCACATCCTCTCCAACAGCGGTTGCTTTTGTTCTTTTGGATGTGTGCTAGCCTCTGTGGTGTGAGGTGGTATCTCAAAGTTGTTTTGATCTGCATCTCTCTGATGATTAGTGATGTAGAGCACTTTTTCATGTGTCTTTTGGCCATTCGTATCTCTTCCTTGGTAAAGTTTCTGTTCATTTCTTCGCCCCATTTTTTGATGGGGTTGGATGTTTTCTTCTTGTAGAGTTCAACCAGTGCTTTATATACCCTTGATATCAACCCCTTATCTGATGTGTATTGTGTAAATATCCTTTCCCATTCTGTAGATAGTCTTTGTATTCTGGTCGCTGTTTCTTTTGCTGTGCAGAAGCTTTTTAGTTTAATGTAGTCCCATTTGTTGATCTCTGTTTTTACTAGATTGCTTAGTTCCGTGTCATCTTTGAAGATACCTTTATCTTCAATATCCTGGAGGGTTTTGCCTACCTTGTCTTCAATGTACCTTATGGTTTGTGGTCTGATGTTGAGGTCTTTAATCCATTTTGATCTGACTTTTGTGCATGGTGACAGATCGAGTTCTAAGCCCATTTTTTTGCATGTGGTTGTCCAGTTGTGCCAGCACCATTTGTTAAAGAGACTTTCCTTGCTCCACTTCACATCTCTTGCACCTTTATCAAAGATTAGATGATCATACCTTTGAGGTTGTGTGTGGGGATATTCCACCCTGTTCCATTGGTCTGCAGTTCTGCTTTTGTTCCAGTACCATGCTGTTTTAATTGTTACCGCTTTGTAGTAGAGTTTAAGGTTGGGAAGGGTGATGCCTCCCATCATCTTTTTCCCAAGAATTGTTTTAGCTATCCGTGGGCGTTTATTGTTCCATATAAATTTCAGGATTGCTTGCTCCGCTTCTTTGAAGAATGCCATGGGTATCCCCATAGGGATCGCGTTAAATCTGTATAATGCTTTGGGGAGTATTGCCATTTTGACAATGTTGATTCTCCCTATCCATGAGCACGGGATATTTTTCCATTTCCTCATGTCCTCTTTTATTTCATGAAGTAGCGTTTTATAGTTTTCTTTGTAGAGGTCCTTTACTTCTTTAGTTAAGCTGATTCCAAGGTATTTGATTTTCTTGGGCACAATTGTGAATGGGATTGCTTTTTTCATGTCCCTTTCCTCTGTCTCATTGTTTGCATATAGGAAGGCCATGGATTTTTGGGTATTGATTTTATAGCCTGCGACTTTACTGTATAGGTCAATTGTTTCTAAGAGTTTCTTACTAGAGCTTTTAGGTTTCTCTAGGTATAGTATCATATCGTCTGCGAATAGTGAGAGCTTGATTTCTTCCTTTCCAATCTGAATCCCCTTAATATCTTTTTCTTGCCTGATGGCTATTGCTAATACTTCCAGTACTATATTAAAGAGAAGTGGTGAGAGTGGACATCCTTGTCTTGTCCCCGATCTCAGAGGAAAAGCCCTTAGTTTTTCTCCATTGATGATAATGCTCGCCATAGGTTCATGGTAGATGGCTTTGACTATCTTGAGAAAAGTTCCTCCAAAACCCATTTTGGTGAGAGTTTTTATCATGAATGGGTGTTGGATCTTGTCAAATGCTTTTTCTGCATCTATGGATATGATCATATGGTTTTTATCTTTACTTTTGTTGATGTGATGGATTATGTTGATTGATTTCCGAATGTTAAACCAACCTTGCATCCCTGGGATGAATCCCACTTGGTCATGGTGTATGATCTTTTTGATGAGTTGTTGGATTCTATTTGCTAGTATTTTGTTGAGAATCTTCGCATCGGTATTCATCAAGGATATTGGTCTATAGTTTTCTTTGTTAGTGGTGTCTTTGTTTGCTTTTGGTATTAGGGAGATATGTGCCTCATAGAAACTGTTTGGAAGGGTTCCTGTCTTTTCGATTTCCTGGAAAAGCTTAAGGAGAACTGGCAACAAGTCTTCTTTGAATGTTTGGAAGAATTCGCCAGTGAATCCGTCTGGACCTGGGCTTTTGTTTTTGGGGAGACTTTTGATTACCGTTTCGATTTCCTTGATATTTATGGGCCTATTCAGGTATTTCACGTCTTCTTGGCTCAGTCTTGGGAGGTTGTAGGAGTCAAGGAATTCATCCATTTCTTTTAGGTTCTCTTGTTTTGTGGCATACAGACTTTCAAAGTAGTCTCTGATGATCCTTTGAATCTCCTTGGTTTCTGTTGTGATGTCCCCCTTTTCATTTCTGATTCGGTTTATTAGGGTTTTCTCTCTTTCTTTCTTTGTGAGTCTTGCTAGCGGTTTATCAATCTTGTTTATTTTCTCGAAGAACCAGCTCTTTGTTTCATTGATCTTATGGATTGTTTTTCGGGTTTCCATATCGTTAATTTCTGCTCTAAGTTTTATTATTTCTTTCCTTCGATCTGGTTTGGGTTCCTTTTGCTGGTCCTCTTCTAAGATCTTGAGCTGCGAAGTCAAACTATCTATATAGGCCCTTTCTTCCTTTCTGAGGAAGGCTTGCAGAGCTATAAATTTTCCCCTTAACACAGCTTTAGCTGCGTCCCATAGGTTCTGGTAGCTTGTGTCTTCATTCTCATTTGTTTCGAGGTATCTCTTAATTTCTTTCTTGATTTCCTCCGTGACCCACTCATTGTTCAATAGTGAGTTGTTTAATTTCCAAGTGTTTGATTTGGTTCTCCGAGTCTGTGCATGATTAACTTCCATCTTCAGTGCATCATGGTCTGAAAAGATTGTTGATACAATTTCTATCTTTCCAATTCTATTAAGGAATAACTTGTGGCCCAGAACATGGTCTATTTTGGAAAATGTTCCATGTGCACTGGAAAAGAATGTGTATTCTTTCTTTTGGGGGTATATAGCCCTGTATAGGTCTATTAGCCCTGTCTCCTCCATTTCTTCCTTCAGGGCCATCGTTTCCTTGCTGAGTGTTGTTCTTGTCGATCTATCGAGAGGTGATAAGGCAGTGTTGAAATCTCCAACTACTATCGTGGTGCTAGTTATGTCCTCCTTAAATTCTGTTAGGAGTTCTTTTAAGTATTGAGCTGGTCGTTCATTAGGTGCGTATACATTTAGGAGTGTGATTTCTTCCTGTTGCACATATCCCTTGATGAATATAAAATGACCTTTGCTGTCCCTTCTGATCTTTTTCAGCCTGAAATCAATGCTATCGGATACTAGTATGGCCACCCCTGCTTTTTTTTTGAGGGGGCTGTTTGCTTGCAGGATTGTTTTCCATCCTTTGATTTTTAGTCTGTGTTTGTTCCAGCTATTCAGATGTGTTTCTTGTAGGCAGCAGAAGGTTGGGTTTAGTTTCCGAATCCATTTTGCCACTCTATGCCTCTTGATTGGTGCATTTAGCCCGTTAACATTAAGAGAGATTATTGTCATTGGATTTTGTGCCATTTTTCTGTAGGGTTTGTTGTTCTTATAGGTCTTTTTCCTTGTCTTATAGTAGCCCTTTGAGTCCTTCTTTTAAATTTGGTCTTGAGTCTATGAAGTTCCTGAGCTGTTGCTTGTCCATGAAATAATGTATGGTTCCTTCAAGTTTAACTGAGAGTTTAGCCGGGTAGAGTATTCTTGGTGAGGCATTCATTTCATGAAGTTTTTTCACTATATCCCACCATTGTCTTCGGGCTTGGAGGGTTTCTTCTGATAGGTCTGCTGTGAATCTAAGGGGTGCACCTTTGTATATGATCTCCTTCTTTGATCTTGCTGCTTGCAGTATTGTGTCTCTATCCACGGCATCCATCATTCTGACTATGATATGCCTTGGGGATTTTCTATTTGGGTCCCTTTTAGCTGGCACCCTTCGGACTCCTTGTATCTGGATGTCCACATTCTCTAGCTCTGGGAATTTTTTAGCAATGATGTCTTTAATGGTGTTTTTTTCATTGGGATTGGTTCCGTGTGGTTCCGGCACTCCCATGATTCTTATGTTGTTTCTCCTGAGGTCGTCCCCTAGGACTCTAACTCGCTCTAGAGCCATTTTGAGGTCTTTTGCCATTATTTGCTGTTGTCTATATGCTTTGTGCAGCTCATCTTCAAGCTCACTGATTCTGTCTTCGGCTGTAGTCATTCTACTATTGAGGGCTCCTACGGAGTTTTTCATTTCATCTACTGATTCTTTTAGTTGTGTGACTTCTGTTCGTAGCTTTGAAATTTCTGCTCTCATTTGTTCCTGGATTATCTTGGTGGAGCGTTCCAACGCGGCATCCATATCCTCCCTTAATTTATTGGATGTTCGTTCCATAGTTGTGTTGAGTTCATGAATCATCCTCACAATTTCCTCTCTGAATTCTCTATCTGAGAGGAGGGTGTATTTCTGGGAGGTCGCTGGTGAGGTTAGTGAGATATTTTCTTGGCTCTCTCCTAGTGGTGGGGATTTTCTCAGTTTCTTCATGTTGTTATGGGCTTTACTATCTGGAGCTCTCGTTAACTTGGGAGGAACCTCGTCTAAAAATTTTTGGTTATGCTCTTTTGACAAAGTACTTTTCTGTGCAAGTTGATGTGTTCATTGACAGTTTTTGTGAAGTTAGGATAGGCTAGGTTAGTTGAGTATCAACATATAGTAACTAAGATAATGAGGGAGTTCTTCGGAGAAATGGGTTCAATCAATTGTAGCCAAAGGACAATGTGTGGAATGGTAGGAAAAATATCTGCGGCCCCGTTAGCGGCCGCCGCTCCGGAAACAGGCCACGCCCACTTTTAAGGCCACGCCCCCAAATGAAAGGACACGCCCCTAACCTGTTCGGACACGGGAGGGCGGGATCAGGCGCGGTGGGCGAATGACTGGGACCTGCCCGGCGGGGAGGGGGTGCTCCGAGCTGTCCCGCTGCCGCGGGCGGGCACGGGACGCGGGGGGCGCTTTTCCAGGTGGCACAGGGTCTCCAAGGGGAAGAGCCAATATACCTGTCGGACACGGGAGGGCGGGATCAGGCGCGGTGGGCGAATGACTGGGACCTGCCCGGCGGGGAGGGGGTGCTCCGAGCTGTCCCGCTGCCGTGGGCGGGCACGGGACGCGGGGGGCGCTTTTCCTGGTGGCACAGGGTCTCCAAGGGGAAGAGCCAATATACCTGTCGGACACGGGAGGGCGGGTCAGGCGCGGTGGGCGAATGACTGGGACCTGCCCGGCGGGGAGGGGGTGCTCCGAGCTGTCCCGCTGCCGCGGGCGGGCACGGGACGCGGGGGGCGCTTTTCCAGGTGGCACAGGGTCTCCAAGGGGAAGAGCCAATATACCTGTCGGACACGGGAGGGCGGGATCAGGCGCAGTGGGCGAATGACTGGGACCTGCCCGGCGGGGAGGGGGTGCTCCGAGCTGTCCCGCTGCCGTGGGCGGGCACGGGACGCGGGGGGCGCTTTTCCAGGTGGCACAGGGTCTCCAAGGGGAAGAGCCAATATACCTGTCGGACACGGGAGGGCGGGATCAGGCGCGGTGGGCGAATGACTGGGACCTGCCCGGCGGGGAGGGGGTGCTCCGAGCTGTCCCGCTGCCGCGGGCGGGCACGGGACGCGGGGGGCGCTTTTCCAGGTGGCACAGGGTCTCCAAGGGGAAGAGCCAATATACCTGTCGGACACGGGAGGGCGGGATCAGGCGCGGTGGGCGAATGACTGGGACCTGCCCGGCGGGGAGGGGGTGCTCCGAGCTGTCCCGCTGCCGCGGGCGGGCACGGGACGCGGGGGGCGCTTTTCCAGGTGGCACAGGGTCTCCAAGGGGAAGAGCCAATATACCTGTCGGACACGGGAGGGCGGGATCAGGCGCGGTGGGCGAATGACTGGGACCTGCCCGGCGGGGAGGGGGTGCTCCGAGCTGTCCCGCTGCCGCGGGCGGGCACGGGACGCGGGGGGCGCTTTTCCAGGTGGCACAGGGTCTCCAAGGGGAAGAGCCAATATACCTGTCGGACACGGGAGGGCGGGATCAGGCGCGGTGGGCGAATGACTGGGACCTGCCCGGCGGGGAGGGGGTGCTCCGAGCTGTCCCGCTGCCGCGGGCGGGCACGGGACGCGGGGGGCGCTTTTCCAGGTGGCACAGGGTCTCCAAGGGGAAGAGCCAATATACCTGTCGGACACGGGAGGGCGGGATCAGGCGCGGTGGGCGAATGACTGGGACCTGCCCGGCGGGGAGGGGGTGCTCCGAGCTGTCCCGCTGCCGCGGGCGGGCACGGGACGCGGGGGGCGCTTTTCCAGGTGGCACAGGGTCTCCAAGGGGAAGAGCCAATATACCTGTCGGACACGGGAGGGCGGGATCAGGCGCGGTGGGCGAATGACTGGGACCTGCCCGGCGGGGAGGGGGTGCTCCGAGCTGTCCCGCTGCCGCGGGCGGGCACGGGACGCGGGGGGCGCTTTTCCAGGTGGCACAGGGTCTCCAAGGGGAAGAGCCAATATACCTGTCGGACACGGGAGGGCGGGATCAGGCGCGGTGGGCGAATGACTGGGACCTGCCCGGCGGGGAGGGGGTGCTCCGAGCTGTCCCGCTGCCGCGGGCGGGCACGGGACGCGGGGGGCGCTTTTCCAGGTGGCACAGGGTCTCCAAGGGGAAGAGCCAATATACCTGTCGGACACGGGAGGGCGGGATCAGGCGCGGTGGGCGAATGACTGGGACCTGCCCGGCGGGGAGGGGGTGCTCCGAGCTGTCCCGCTGCCGCGGGCGGGCACGGGACGCGGGGGGCGCTTTTCCAGGTGGCACAGGGTCTCCAAGGGGAAGAGCCAATATACCTGTCGGACACGGGAGGGCGGGATCAGGCGCGGTGGGCGAATGACTGGGACCTGCCCGGCGGGGAGGGGGTGCTCCGAGCTGTCCCGCTGCCGCGGGCGGGCACGGGACGCGGGGGGCGCTTTTCCAGGTGGCACAGGGTCTCCAAGGGGAAGAGCCAATATACCTGTCGGACACGGGAGGGCGGGATCAGGCGCGGTGGGCGAATGACTGGGACCTGCCCGGCGGGGAGGGGGTGCTCCGAGCTGTCCCGCTGCCGCGGGCGGGCACGGGACGCGGGGGGCGCTTTTCCAGGTGGCACAGGGTCTCCAAGGGGAAGAGCCAATATACCTGTCGGACACGGGAGGGCGGGATCAGGCGCGGTGGGCGAATGACTGGGACCTGCCCGGCGGGGAGGGGGTGCTCCGAGCTGTCCCGCTGCCGCGGGCGGGCACGGGACGCGGGGGGCGCTTTTCCAGGTGGCACAGGGTCTCCAAGGGGAAGAGCCAATATACCTGTCGGACACGGGAGGGCGGGATCAGGCGCGGTGGGCGAATGACTGGGACCTGCCCGGCGGGGAGGGGGTGCTCCGAGCTGTCCCGCTGCCGCGGGCGGGCACGGGACGCGGGGGGCGCTTTTCCAGGTGGCACAGGGTCTCCAAGGGGAAGAGCCAATATACCTGTCGGACACGGGAGGGCGGGATCAGGCGCGGTGGGCGAATGACTGGGACCTGCCCGGCGGGGAGGGGGTGCTCCGAGCTGTCCCGCTGCCGCGGGCGGGCACGGGACGCGGGGGGCGCTTTTCCAGGTGGCACAGGGTCTCCAAGGGGAAGAGCCAATATACCTGTCGGACACGGGAGGGCGGGATCAGGCGCGGTGGGCGAATGACTGGGACCTGCCCGGCGGGGAGGGGGTGCTCCGAGCTGTCCCGCTGCCGCGGGCGGGCACGGGACGCGGGGGGCGCTTTTCCAGGTGGCACAGGGTCTCCAAGGGGAAGAGCCAATATACCTGTCGGACACGGGAGGGCGGGATCAGGCGCGGTGGGCGAATGACTGGGACCTGCCCGGCGGGGAGGGGGTGCTCCGAGCTGTCCCGCTGCCGCGGGCGGGCACGGGACGCGGGGGGCGCTTTTCCAGGTGGCACAGGGTCTCCAAGGGGAAGAGCCAATATACCTGTCGGACACGGGAGGGCGGGATCAGGCGCGGTGGGCGAATGACTGGGACCTGCCCGGCGGGGAGGGGGTGCTCCGAGCTGTCCCGCTGCCGCGGGCGGGCACGGGACGCGGGGGGCGCTTTTCCAGGTGGCACAGGGTCTCCAAGGGGAAGAGCCAATATACCTGTCGGACACGGGAGGGCGGGATCAGGCGCGGTGGGCGAATGACTGGGACCTGCCCGGCGGGGAGGGGGTGCTCCGAGCTGTCCCGCTGCCGCGGGCGGGCACGGGACGCGGGGGGCGCTTTTCCAGGTGGCACAGGGTCTCCAAGGGGAAGAGCCAATATACCTGTCGGACACGGGAGGGCGGGATCAGGCGCGGTGGGCGAATGACTGGGACCTGCCCGGCGGGGAGGGGGTGCTCCGAGCTGTCCCGCTGCCGCGGGCGGGCACGGGACGCGGGGGGCGCTTTTCCAGGTGGCACAGGGTCTCCAAGGGGAAGAGCCAATATACCTGTCGGACACGGGAGGGCGGGATCAGGCGCGGTGGGCGAATGACTGGGACCTGCCCGGCGGGGAGGGGGTGCTCCGAGCTGTCCCGCTGCCGCGGGCGGGCACGGGACGCGGGGGGCGCTTTTCCAGGTGGCACAGGGTCTCCAAGGGGAAGAGCCAATATACCTGTCGGACACGGGAGGGCGGGATCAGGCGCGGTGGGCGAATGACTGGGACCTGCCCGGCGGGGAGGGGGTGCTCCGAGCTGTCCCGCTGCCGCGGGCGGGCACGGGACGCGGGGGGCGCTTTTCCAGGTGGCACAGGGTCTCCAAGGGGAAGAGCCAATATACCTGTCGGACACGGGAGGGCGGGATCAGGCGCGGTGGGCGAATGACTGGGACCTGCCCGGCGGGGAGGGGGTGCTCCGAGCTGTCCCGCTGCCGCGGGCGGGCACGGGACGCGGGGGGCGCTTTTCCAGGTGGCACAGGGTCTCCAAGGGGAAGAGCCAATATACCTGTCGGACACGGGAGGGCGGGATCAGGCGCGGTGGGCGAATGACTGGGACCTGCCCGGCGGGGAGGGGGTGCTCCGAGCTGTCCCGCTGCCGCGGGCGGGCACGGGACGCGGGGGGCGCTTTTCCAGGTGGCACAGGGTCTCCAAGGGGAAGAGCCAATATACCTGTCGGACACGGGAGGGCGGGATCAGGCGCGGTGGGCGAATGACTGGGACCTGCCCGGCGGGGAGGGGGTGCTCCGAGCTGTCCCGCTGCCGCGGGCGGGCACGGGACGCGGGGGGCGCTTTTCCAGGTGGCACAGGGTCTCCAAGGGGAAGAGCCAATATACCTGTCGGACACGGGAGGGCGGGATCAGGCGCGGTGGGCGAATGACTGGGACCTGCCCGGCGGGGAGGGGGTGCTCCGAGCTGTCCCGCTGCCGCGGGCGGGCACGGGACGCGGGGGGCGCTTTTCCAGGTGGCACAGGGTCTCCAAGGGGAAGAGCCAATATACCTGTCGGACACGGGAGGGCGGGATCAGGCGCGGTGGGCGAATGACTGGGACCTGCCCGGCGGGGAGGGGGTGCTCCGAGCTGTCCCGCTGCCGCGGGCGGGCACGGGACGCGGGGGGCGCTTTTCCAGGTGGCACAGGGTCTCCAAGGGGAAGAGCCAATATACCTGTCGGACACGGGAGGGCGGGATCAGGCGCGGTGGGCGAATGACTGGGACCTGCCCGGCGGGGAGGGGGTGCTCCGAGCTGTCCCGCTGCCGCGGGCGGGCACGGGACGCGGGGGGCGCTTTTCCAGGTGGCACAGGGTCTCCAAGGGGAAGAGCCAATATACCTGTCGGACACGGGAGGGCGGGATCAGGCGCGGTGGGCGAATGACTGGGACCTGCCCGGCGGGGAGGGGGTGCTCCGAGCTGTCCCGCTGCCGCGGGCGGGCACGGGACGCGGGGGGCGCTTTTCCAGGTGGCACAGGGTCTCCAAGGGGAAGAGCCAATATACCTGTCGGACACGGGAGGGCGGGATCAGGCGCGGTGGGCGAATGACTGGGACCTGCCCGGCGGGGAGGGGGTGCTCCGAGCTGTCCCGCTGCCGCGGGCGGGCACGGGACGCGGGGGGCGCTTTTCCAGGTGGCACAGGGTCTCCAAGGGGAAGAGCCAATATACCTGTCGGACACGGGAGGGCGGGATCAGGCGCGGTGGGCGAATGACTGGGACCTGCCCGGCGGGGAGGGGGTGCTCCGAGCTGTCCCGCTGCCGCGGGCGGGCACGGGACGCGGGGGGCGCTTTTCCAGGTGGCACAGGGTCTCCAAGGGGAAGAGCCAATATACCTGTCGGACACGGGAGGGCGGGATCAGGCGCGGTGGGCGAATGACTGGGACCTGCCCGGCGGGGAGGGGGTGCTCCGAGCTGTCCCGCTGCCGCGGGCGGGCACGGGACGCGGGGGGCGCTTTTCCAGGTGGCACAGGGTCTCCAAGGGGAAGAGCCAATATACCTGTCGGACACGGGAGGGCGGGATCAGGCGCGGTGGGCGAATGACTGGGACCTGCCCGGCGGGGAGGGGGTGCTCCGAGCTGTCCCGCTGCCGCGGGCGGGCACGGGACGCGGGGGGCGCTTTTCCAGGTGGCACAGGGTCTCCAAGGGGAAGAGCCAATATACCTGTCGGACACGGGAGGGCGGGATCAGGCGCGGTGGGCGAATGACTGGGACCTGCCCGGCGGGGAGGGGGTGCTCCGAGCTGTCCCGCTGCCGCGGGCGGGCACGGGACGCGGGGGGCGCTTTTCCAGGTGGCACAGGGTCTCCAAGGGGAAGAGCCAATATACCTGTCGGACACGGGAGGGCGGGATCAGGCGCGGTGGGCGAATGACTGGGACCTGCCCGGCGGGGAGGGGGTGCTCCGAGCTGTCCCGCTGCCGCGGGCGGGCACGGGACGCGGGGGGCGCTTTTCCAGGTGGCACAGGGTCTCCAAGGGGAAGAGCCAATATACCTGTCGGACACGGGAGGGCGGGATCAGGCGCGGTGGGCGAATGACTGGGACCTGCCCGGCGGGGAGGGGGTGCTCCGAGCTGTCCCGCTGCCGCGGGCGGGCACGGGACGCGGGGGGCGCTTTTCCAGGTGGCACAGGGTCTCCAAGGGGAAGAGCCAATATACCTGTCGGACACGGGAGGGCGGGATCAGGCGCGGTGGGCGAATGACTGGGACCTGCCCGGCGGGGAGGGGGTGCTCCGAGCTGTCCCGCTGCCGCGGGCGGGCACGGGACGCGGGGGGCGCTTTTCCAGGTGGCACAGGGTCTCCAAGGGGAAGAGCCAATATACCTGTCGGACACGGGAGGGCGGGATCAGGCGCGGTGGGCGAATGACTGGGACCTGCCCGGCGGGGAGGGGGTGCTCCGAGCTGTCCCGCTGCCGCGGGCGGGCACGGGACGCGGGGGGCGCTTTTCCAGGTGGCACAGGGTCTCCAAGGGGAAGAGCCAATATACCTGTCGGACACGGGAGGGCGGGATCAGGCGCGGTGGGCGAATGACTGGGACCTGCCCGGCGGGGAGGGGGTGCTCCGAGCTGTCCCGCTGCCGCGGGCGGGCACGGGACGCGGGGGGCGCTTTTCCAGGTGGCACAGGGTCTCCAAGGGGAAGAGCCAATATACCTGTCGGACACGGGAGGGCGGGATCAGGCGCGGTGGGCGAATGACTGGGACCTGCCCGGCGGGGAGGGGGTGCTCCGAGCTGTCCCGCTGCCGCGGGCGGGCACGGGACGCGGGGGGCGCTTTTCCAGGTGGCACAGGGTCTCCAAGGGGAAGAGCCAATATACCTGTCGGACACGGGAGGGCGGGATCAGGCGCGGTGGGCGAATGACTGGGACCTGCCCGGCGGGGAGGGGGTGCTCCGAGCTGTCCCGCTGCCGCGGGCGGGCACGGGACGCGGGGGGCGCTTTTCCAGGTGGCACAGGGTCTCCAAGGGGAAGAGCCAATATACCTGTCGGACACGGGAGGGCGGGATCAGGCGCGGTGGGCGAATGACTGGGACCTGCCCGGCGGGGAGGGGGTGCTCCGAGCTGTCCCGCTGCCGCGGGCGGGCACGGGACGCGGGGGGCGCTTTTCCAGGTGGCACAGGGTCTCCAAGGGGAAGAGCCAATATACCTGTCGGACACGGGAGGGCGGGATCAGGCGCGGTGGGCGAATGACTGGGACCTGCCCGGCGGGGAGGGGGTGCTCCGAGCTGTCCCGCTGCCGCGGGCGGGCACGGGACGCGGGGGGCGCTTTTCCAGGTGGCACAGGGTCTCCAAGGGGAAGAGCCAATATACCTGTCGGACACGGGAGGGCGGGATCAGGCGCGGTGGGCGAATGACTGGGACCTGCCCGGCGGGGAGGGGGTGCTCCGAGCTGTCCCGCTGCCGCGGGCGGGCACGGGACGCGGGGGGCGCTTTTCCAGGTGGCACAGGGTCTCCAAGGGGAAGAGCCAATATACCTGTCGGACACGGGAGGGCGGGATCAGGCGCGGTGGGCGAATGACTGGGACCTGCCCGGCGGGGAGGGGGTGCTCCGAGCTGTCCCGCTGCCGCGGGCGGGCACGGGACGCGGGGGGCGCTTTTCCAGGTGGCACAGGGTCTCCAAGGGGAAGAGCCAATATACCTGTCGGACACGGGAGGGCGGGATCAGGCGCGGTGGGCGAATGACTGGGACCTGCCCGGCGGGGAGGGGGTGCTCCGAGCTGTCCCGCTGCCGCGGGCGGGCACGGGACGCGGGGGGCGCTTTTCCAGGTGGCACAGGGTCTCCAAGGGGAAGAGCCAATATACCTGTCGGACACGGGAGGGCGGGATCAGGCGCGGTGGGCGAATGACTGGGACCTGCCCGGCGGGGAGGGGGTGCTCCGAGCTGTCCCGCTGCCGCGGGCGGGCACGGGACGCGGGGGGCGCTTTTCCAGGTGGCACAGGGTCTCCAAGGGGAAGAGCCAATATACCTGTCGGACACGGGAGGGCGGGATCAGGCGCGGTGGGCGAATGACTGGGACCTGCCCGGCGGGGAGGGGGTGCTCCGAGCTGTCCCGCTGCCGCGGGCGGGCACGGGACGCGGGGGGCGCTTTTCCAGGTGGCACAGGGTCTCCAAGGGGAAGAGCCAATATACCTGTCGGACACGGGAGGGCGGGATCAGGCGCGGTGGGCGAATGACTGGGACCTGCCCGGCGGGGAGGGGGTGCTCCGAGCTGTCCCGCTGCCGCGGGCGGGCACGGGACGCGGGGGGCGCTTTTCCAGGTGGCACAGGGTCTCCAAGGGGAAGAGCCAATATACCTGTCGGACACGGGAGGGCGGGATCAGGCGCGGTGGGCGAATGACTGGGACCTGCCCGGCGGGGAGGGGGTGCTCCGAGCTGTCCCGCTGCCGCGGGCGGGCACGGGACGCGGGGGGCGCTTTTCCAGGTGGCACAGGGTCTCCAAGGGGAAGAGCCAATATACCTGTCGGACACGGGAGGGCGGGATCAGGCGCGGTGGGCGAATGACTGGGACCTGCCCGGCGGGGAGGGGGTGCTCCGAGCTGTCCCGCTGCCGCGGGCGGGCACGGGACGCGGGGGGCGCTTTTCCAGGTGGCACAGGGTCTCCAAGGGGAAGAGCCAATATACCTGTCGGACACGGGAGGGCGGGATCAGGCGCGGTGGGCGAATGACTGGGACCTGCCCGGCGGGGAGGGGGTGCTCCGAGCTGTCCCGCTGCCGCGGGCGGGCACGGGACGCGGGGGGCGCTTTTCCAGGTGGCACAGGGTCTCCAAGGGGAAGAGCCAATATACCTGTCGGACACGGGAGGGCGGGATCAGGCGCGGTGGGCGAATGACTGGGACCTGCCCGGCGGGGAGGGGGTGCTCCGAGCTGTCCCGCTGCCGCGGGCGGGCACGGGACGCGGGGGGCGCTTTTCCAGGTGGCACAGGGTCTCCAAGGGGAAGAGCCAATATACCTGTCGGACACGGGAGGGCGGGATCAGGCGCGGTGGGCGAATGACTGGGACCTGCCCGGCGGGGAGGGGGTGCTCCGAGCTGTCCCGCTGCCGCGGGCGGGCACGGGACGCGGGGGGCGCTTTTCCAGGTGGCACAGGGTCTCCAAGGGGAAGAGCCAATATACCTGTCGGACACGGGAGGGCGGGATCAGGCGCGGTGGGCGAATGACTGGGACCTGCCCGGCGGGGAGGGGGTGCTCCGAGCTGTCCCGCTGCCGCGGGCGGGCACGGGACGCGGGGGGCGCTTTTCCAGGTGGCACAGGGTCTCCAAGGGGAAGAGCCAATATACCTGTCGGACACGGGAGGGCGGGATCAGGCGCGGTGGGCGAATGACTGGGACCTGCCCGGCGGGGAGGGGGTGCTCCGAGCTGTCCCGCTGCCGCGGGCGGGCACGGACGCGGGGGGCGCTTTTCCAGGTGGCACAGGGTCTCCAAGGGGAAGAGCCAATATACCTGTCGGACACGGGAGGGCGGGATCAGGCGCGGTGGGCGAATGACTGGGACCTGCCCGGCGGGGAGGGGGTGCTCCGAGCTGTCCCGCTGCCGCGGGCGGGCACGGGACGCGGGGGGCGCTTTTCCAGGTGGCACAGGGTCTCCAAGGGGAAGAGCCAATATACCTGTCGGACACGGGAGGGCGGGATCAGGCGCGGTGGGCGAATGACTGGACCTGCCCGGCGGGGAGGGGGTGCTCCGAGCTGTCCCGCTGCCGCGGGCGGGCACGGGACGCGGGGGGGCGCTTTTCCAGGTGGCACAGGGTCTCCAAGGGGAAGAGCCAATATACCTGTCGGACACGGGAGGGGCGGGATCAGGCGCGGTGGGCGAATGACTGGGACCTGCCCGGCGGGGAGGGGGTGCTCCGAGCTGTCCCGCTGCCGCGGGCGGGCACGGGACGCGGGGGGCGCTTTTCCAGGTGGCACAGGGTCTCCAAGGGGAAGAGCCAATATACCTGTCGGACACGGGAGGGCGGGATCAGGCGCGGTGGGCGAATGACTGGGACCTGCCCGGCGGGGAGGGGTGCTCCGAGCTGTCCCGCTGCCGCGGGCGGGCACGGGACGCGGGGGGCGCTTTTCCAGGTGGCACAGGGTCTCCAAGGGGAAGAGCCAATATACCTGTCGGACACGGGAGGGCGGGATCAGGCGCGGTGGGCGAATGACTGGGACCTGCCCGGCGGGGAGGGGGTGCTCCCGAGCTGTCCCGCTGCCGCGGGCGGGGCACGGGACGCGGGGGGCGCTTTTCCAGGTGGCACAGGGTCTCCAAGGGAAGAGCCAATATACCTGTCGGACACGGGAGGGCGGGATCAGGCGCGGTGGGCGAATGACTGGGACCTGCCCGGCGGGGAGGGGGTGCTCCGAGCTGTCCCGCTGCCGCGGGCGGGCACGGGACGCGGGGGGCGCTTTTCCAGGTGGCACAGGGTCTCCAAGGGGAAGAGCCAATATACCTGTCGGACACGGGAGGGCGGGATCAGGCGCGGTGGGCGAATGACTGGGACCTGCCCGGCGGGGAGGGGGTGCTCCGAGCTGTCCCGCTGCCGCGGGCGGGCACGGGACGCGGGGGGCGCTTTTCCAGGTGGCACAGGGTCTCCAAGGGGAAGAGCCAATATACCTGTCGGACACGGGAGGGCGGGATCAGGCGCGGTGGGCGAATGACTGGGACCTGCCCGGCGGGGAGGGGGTGCTCCGAGCTGTCCCGCTGCCGCGGGCGGGCACGGGACGCGGGGGGGGCGCTTTTCCAGGTGGCACAGGGTCTCCAAGGGGAAGAGCCAATATACCTGTCGGACACGGGAGGGCGGGATCAGGCGCGGTGGGCGAATGACTGGGACCTGCCCGGCGGGGAGGGGGTGCTCCGAGCTGTCCCGCTGCCGCGGGCGGGCACGGGACGCGGGGGGCGCTTTTCCAGGTGGCACAGGGTCTCCAAGGGAAGAGCCAATATACCTGTCGGACACGGGAGGGCGGGATCAGGCGCGGTGGGCGAATGACTGGGACCTGCCCGGCGGGGAGGGGGTGCTCCGAGCTGTCCCGCTGCCGCGGGCGGGCACGGGACGCGGGGGGCGCTTTTCCAGGTGGCACAGGGTCTCCAAGGGGAAGAGCCAATATACCTGTCGGACACGGGAGGGCGGGATCAGGCGCGGTGGGCGAATGACTGGGACCTGCCCGGCGGGGAGGGGGTGCTCCGAGCTGTCCCGCTGCCGCGGGCGGGCACGGGACGCGGGGGGGCGCTTTTCCAGGTGGCACAGGGTCTCCAAGGGGAAGAGCCAATATACCTGTCGGACACGGGAGGGCGGGATCAGGCGCGGTGGGCGAATGACTGGGACCTGCCCGGCGGGGAGGGGGTGCTCCGAGCTGTCCCGCTGCCGCGGGCGGGCACGGGACGCGGGGGGCGCTTTTCCAGGTGGCACAGGGTCTCCAAGGGGAAGAGCCAATATACCTGTCGGACACGGGAGGGCGGGATCAGGCGCGGTGGGCGAATGACTGGGGACCTGCCCGGCGGGGAGGGGGTGCTCCGAGCTGTCCCGCTGCCGCGGGCGGGCACGGGACGCGGGGGGCGCTTTTCCAGGTGGCACAGGGTCTCCAAGGGGAAGAGCCAATATACCTGTCGGACACGGGAGGGCGGGATCAGGCGCGGTGGGCGAATGACTGGGACCTGCCCGGCGGGGAGGGGGTGCTCCGAGCTGTCCCGCTGCCGCGGGCGGGCACGGGACGCGGGGGGCGCTTTTCCAGGTGGCACAGGGTCTCCAAGGGGAAGAGCCAATATACCTGTCGGACACGGGAGGGCGGGATCAGGCGCGGTGGGCGAATGACTGGGACCTGCCCGGCGGGGAGGGGGTGCTCCGAGCTGTCCCGCTGCCGCGGGCGGGCACGGGACGCGGGGGGCGCTTTTCCAGGTGGCACAGGGTCTCCAAGGGGAAGAGCCAATATACCTGTCGGACACGGGAGGGCGGGATCAGGCGCGGTGGGCGAATGACTGGGACCTGCCCGGCGGGGAGGGGGTGCTCCGAGCTGTCCCGCTGCCGCGGGCGGGCACGGGACGCGGGGGGCGCTTTTCCAGGTGGCACAGGGTCTCCAAGGGAAGAGCCAATATACCTGTCGGACACGGGAGGGCGGGATCAGGCGCGGTGGGCGAATGACTGGGACCTGCCCGGCGGGGAGGGGGTGCTCCGAGCTGTCCCCCGCGCTTGCCCGCGGGCGGGCACGGACGCGGGGGGCGCTTTTCCAGGTGGCACAG